>NC_080782.1:179852523-180547940 GCF_028018385.1 Neofelis nebulosa
ATTTTTTTTTCCCAACCACTTTATTAAAGTATTAATGACATATAAACAAAGTGCATATTTAATGTTTACAACTTGATGAGTTTGAGGATAAACAGACACCCATGAAACCATCAGCACCATCAAGGCCATAGATACACCATGACCTTGAAAAGTTTCCTCCTCTTCCCATTATTATTATTAGTGTGTATGTAGTAAGAACACTAACATAAGACCTACCTACTTAGAAACTTTTACGTATACAATACAATATTGTTAGTCATAGGCACTATCATGAATCATAGATCTCCAGAACTTATTTATCTTGTATAACTAAAACATTGCATCTTTTGACCATGACTGTCCCATTTTCCCCTCTGCCCAACCCCTGAAAACCACCATTCTACTCTCTGCTTCTATGAGTTTGATCACTTTAGATTCCACATGTAAATGATGTCATACAGTATTTATCTTTGTGTGATTGGCTATTTCACTTAGCATAATGTACTGCAGGTTCATCCATATTGTTGCAAATGGCAGGATTTTCTTTTTTTTAAGGCTGAATAATATTTCATTGTATGTATATAACATATTTTCTTTATATATTCATCCACTCGTGGACATTTAGGTTGTTTCCATATTTTGCCTAATGTGAGTAATGCTGTGATGAACATGGGAGTACAGAGAACTCTGAAATCCTGAATTCAATTTCTTTGGATAAATACCCACAAGTGTGATTGCTGAACCATATGGTAGTTCTATTTTTAATTTTTTTTTCAACGTTTTTTATTTATTTTTGGGACAGAGAGAGACAGAGCATGAACGGGGGAGGGGCAGAGAGAGAGGGAGACACAGAATCGGAAACAGGCTCCAGGCTCCCAGCCATCAGCCCAGAGCCTGACGCGGGGCTCGAACTCACAGACCGCGAGATCATGACCTGGCTGAAGTGGGACGCTTAACCGACTGCGCCACCCAGGCGCCCCTCTATTTTTAATTTTTTGAGGAAACTCTGTGCTGTTTTCCATAATGGCTGAACAAATTTACATTCCCACCAAGAGCATATCAGTATTCCTATTCCTCCACAACCTCAGCTCTTTTCTTTTCTTTTTTTTCTACCTTTAAATAATAGCCATCTTAATTGGTATGAGGTAGTATCTCATTTTGGTTTTAATCTGCATTTCCCTGATTATTAGTGATGTTGAGCAACTTTCATGTACCTCCTAGCCATTTGTATGTCTTCTTTAGAAAAATGTCTATTCAGGTGCTTTGCCCAGTATTTAATCAGGTCATTTGTTTTCTGCTATTGAGTTTTAGGCGTTTCTTACATATTTTGGATATTAACTCTTTAACAGATACATGATTTGCGATATGTTCCCCCCATTCTGTAAGTTGCCTTTTCTTTTGGTTGACAGTTTCCTTTGCTGTGCGGAAGCTTTTTAGTTTGATGCAGTCTCACGTGTTTATTCTTGCTTTTGTTGTCTGCACTTTTGGTGTCATATCCAAAAACATCATTGCCAAGACTCACATCAAGGAGTCTTTCCTTATATCTTTCTTAGGAATTTTAAGGTTTCAGGCCTACATTTAAATCTTTCATCCATTTTGAGGGGCACCTGGGTGGCTCAGTCGGTTAAGCGTCCGACTTCAGCTCAGGTCACGATCTAGCGTTCCGCGAGTTCGAGCCCCGCGTCAGGCTCTGGGCTGATGGCTCAGAGCCTGGAGCTTGCTTCCGATTTTGTGTCTCCCTCTCTCTCTGCCCCTCCCCCGTTCATGCTGTGTCTCTCTCTGTCTCAAAAATAAATAAACGTTAGAAAATAAAAATAAAAAAAAAATAAATCTTTCGTCCATTTTGAATTGATTTTCATATGTGGTAAGGTATGGGTCCAATTTCATTCTTTCACATGTGTATAACCAATTTTTCCAGTATCATTTTTTGGAGCCTATCCTTTCTCCATTTTGTATTCTTGTCAAAGATCAGTTGATCATACATGTATGAGTTTATTTCTGGGCTCTCTAATACACTCATTGCTCTGTCTGCTTTTATGCCACTACCATACTGCTTTGATTATTACAGAATTATACCATACTATGGAATCAGAAAGTATGAATCTTTAGCTGAAGGCATTACACTTCCTAATTACATGGGACTTTTTTATTAAATACCACTAAATATCATCAAATACTATTTACCAGGCTTATTATTGACTTATTTTTCTGTATTGAATATATGTTAACCATATCAACAAATCATCATAATAAAAAATAGACTATAGAACAGGTGATCAATATCTATGTTTTATTTTTCTATAACTTTTAATCTGGATGGACACTAAGGAAGCTACACTACATATGCTATATGGTTATTGTGAGAAATAAGTCAACTTTAATAAGGTAATGTGTATGCATACAATATATGTATGCATACATATCTGCTGATAGATATACACACACATTAACTTTCTCATTCTCTTGGTCATGATATTCTGAGGAGAATTTTACAAGTTCTATACCCATATTTCTGATAAGTAAACATGTTTACTTATGTTAAGAAAACATAAATACAGTAAAAACTTGATTTGCAAGCATAATTCATTCCAGAAACATGCTTGTAATCCAAAGCACTTTTATATCAAAGTGAATTTCAAGAACCATTGGCTCAGTTGTGATCATGTGATATTCGGCATCACGTAATACTCCCTGCAAGACATCACTTGTTTATCAAGTTAAAATTTATTAGAAATGTTTGCTCATCTTGCTGAACACTTGCAGAACAAGTTACTTGTAATCCAAGGTTTTTCTATATATTTTTTGTGCTCATTAAAAAAAGAAAAAAAATACTTATTTATCATTTCTTGTTCACTGTGGATATCTTCCTAAATGTTTCCACAGGACCCATGGGCAGAAAGAGCTGCCCTGGAATCATGAGGAGTGACTGATTACATACTTGGGAGTTGGGGGAAATAAGGGCAAGAGTAATTTTCCAAAAGGATTTTCAAATGCTAAAGAAGCTCAAGAAGACAGGATCCCAGAGGCCTAGCTAGTGTCAAGCTAAGGTTGTTTTTCATTCTAGCAAAGCATAACATTAAGACAATTGGGAGTTCCAGGAGGAATGTGGTACTTTGCCTGCCTCAAGTATTTGTCAATGGGCTGTAGATTAAAAGGAAATTTAATTGTATCATTTCCTTCTGCCTTTGTTTCCCACATCAATAGATAGGGAGCAATTTAGCAAGCCCTATTGGATCAAAGCTCTCTCTTTGTCCCAGAGTTTCTGAATGGCCCTTGTGTACCAAACATTCACTCTTTTTCATTCTTCCCTTCTCCTTAATTCAGAAAGACACATATACTTTATTTTGCCTGTCTTTGGATTTCCAGGTATGCATGGATTCCTCGAACACATGTGACTATTAAATTTTATTTTTTCCTGATAATCTGTCTCATGTCAATTTGATTCTTAGTCCAGATAAAAGGACCTTGAAGAGGACAAGAATTCTTGATCCCTGACGTCACAATAAAACTGAAATAATTGCCTTTTGTGATATGAATAAGAACACAGAAAATGATACTTTATTTTATTTATTTATTTATTTATTTATTTAACGTTTATTTATTTTTGAGACAGAGAGAGACAGAGGGAGGGTCAGAGAGAGAGGGAGACACAGAATCTGAAACAGGCTCCAGGCCCTGAGCAGTCAGCACAGAGCCTGACGCGGGGTTCGAACTCACGGACCGCGAGATCATGACCTGAGCCGAAGTCAAACACTTAACCCACTGAGCCACCCAGGCGCCCCATAAAATGATACTTTAGATAACATTTGAGGAGACACATGTCCTCAAATCTTTATTTGAATTAAAATATTATGTTTAATATCTCTTTTTAAACTTCACTCTTATTTTTTTACCTATTTATTTAGTGTTGCGATATAGTGGGAAATGCTGAACTGACATCATTTCTACAATTAGTAACCTACCCCGGACAGCTACTTCTTTCCTCTTTTCTATAGTAAGCCTGGGAAATCAAAGCTCAAACAAATATGTATTGCAAGGTGAGAATCCCCTATTTCCCCTGGGGCAGTGGTAGATTTGAAAGAGAATCAGAGAACAGCTACCCCAGCAGGAAAGTTTCCTGGATGACACATTTACGTCAACAATGGAAGCTGGCAGTTCCTAGAAATATAGCTAAGATAAAATTTTAAAGCACATTTAAAGCCAGGTTTAGAATTCATTATTAGTCAGGGGAAATGTAGAAGGTAAACCCCTCAAAATAGGGGAATTTAGAAATTACATTTTGATTTGAAAGATGTATACTGTCAAAATGAGCAGAAATTTATTTAAATTTAGTTTCTTGTTCTTTTTGAAAAGAGCATCCATTTTATTCTTCAACAAAGTTATTATTTGTGATACTTAAGTATCTTAATTCTTTAAATGATTGTTATAGGTGAGTTTAAGAGTATCAGCATAAATATGAGGTTGGTTAAAATTATGTGGTATGGAGGTATAGGAATGAGCTAGAAAATCTCAGGAGACAGAGAAAGAAGGAGCAAGCGAAAAGGGGAAGGAGAAGGGGAAGGGAAGAAATTGAGGTAAGGAAACTGAAGGACTCCAAAAATAGATTTTTGCTCCTTTGCTTTTTGCTCCTTTGCCTGCTTCTATTCTTGCTAGTACCTGCACCCCCACTTTCCACATGCCTCAAAATGCAAATAGTGTATGTCTTCCTTGTAGGGGACAGGGAATTAATGATTTGCTTACAATAGATAACATCTAAGGAAGGACCACATGAGGATGACCAGAAGAAGCCATCACATGCTATTCCAGTCCACCAGAGCTACGTATCTTGGCACCCAGACCCTCTGGCCACAAGGAATAACAGCTGCGCACTTATCTTTCTTCGAACTGCTTCCTGGACGCCTGAGCAGACACATGCATCAGACCATGATCCTCAATAAAACTCACCCCGGGGCGTCTGGGTGGCTCAGTCAGCTGAGCGTCAGACTTTGGCTCGGGTCATGATCTCACTGTTCCTGAGGTAGTTCCAGCCAGGCTCTGTGCTGACAGCTCAGAGCCTGGAGCCCTCTTCAGATGCTGTGTCTCCCTCTCTCTCTGCCCCTCCCCCCTCATGTTCTGTCTCAGTCTCGGTCTCTCTCTCTCTCTCTCTCAAAAATAAACATTAAAAAAATTAAAACATAAAAACTCACCCCAAAGAGGAGACTCCCTCCTTTTTTTTTCTGGGATACTCTGTCTGTACCTGCACTCTCTCTATACGACCAATAAACTTGGCTTTCATCTCCTACTGGCTTGCATTTGATTTCTATTCTGCTTGTAGTCAGGGACCCTCTTGGTTAGTCCTGTGGAAATCCCCTCCCCCCCAACTGGACCCAGCCTATCAGCATCAAAATGAGATAAGAAAAACAAAGAGAGGAAAGCAACAAATATCTGAATAAGCAGCAAATGTTATCTGATGGTTTTTTTTGCCATGAGATCTTAAAGCATTTGAAATTTTAGAAGATTCAGAAATTTAAAGAAAATGTGATTTTAGCAGAGTGAGATTACAACTTCTAAGAGGAACAAGAGGTATCTTTCTAAGAGAACCTTCTTAAAGGTGCTGCCTTCTTCTTTTTTTTTACTTTTCTTTTTCTTTTTTCAATTTTTTTCTCCACTTCTTTCTTGTTACAGATTTTTGTACCAAAATGTTGGTTCATTAGATAAAGCAAAGTCTATGTCAGTTGATCTTCACCAAAGAAAGTCTTTATTTGTTTGTTTAAATTCATAGTGTTTGTAAGAGGATTACATGATTACTTAAGAGAATATAGAAAAGATGAACAGAAGAAAACTTAAAAATTTGTTTGGGTACCTTCCATGTTTGTCAAACAAAGTAATACCCAAATAATCCATTGACATTTTACTCAAAAATTAAAACAAAAATTAACTATAGAGATATGTGTGTTATAATTTGTGTTGACAGCTTCAATTTCAGAATGCCAGAATCAAATGTTCAAATTAGTGGTTCTAAATATACTTTCCAGAATATACTAACTGTTTAACTTGAAAACTCTAGATATGTTTTATTCTTTAATCCAAATTTTGCAAGTGGTTAATTTAAATGAACTAACATTTTAATGTTACTTAAAATTACTTGAGTAAAATTTAAACAAATTTTTACTCATTTTTAGTCATAGCATATAGTTCCTACATTTACTTTACTAAAGATAACCTATATTACTGTTATTTATAAACAGTATGGCAAGAGTTGCTTGCCATGGGTTCAGTCTATACAGTATACAACATGAGCCACCTGCATTAAATACCTCACAAATTTCTATTCCATCTGTAAATAAGTAAATGAAAATATATGAAATATATATATATATATTATATATGAAATATCAACGACTAATAAAAGTAGAAGTCATTATGAAATTCTCCAGATTTTACAAAGAAAGGTAACATCTTAAACCCAAGTGTTAAGACTGCAGGGGTATGCCTGGCTGGCTCAGTCAATAAAGCCTGCAACTCTTGGTCTCAGGGTCTTGAGTCCAAGACCCACACTGGGTGTGAAGCCTACTTAAAAAACAAACAAACGACAACAAAAACAAAGAGCAAGTGTTAAGATTGCAAATAAAATTATTTAAATTCAACCCTTCTCTTCATTTTCAAAACTTTGGCATACAGACATAACTACATGAGCACACAAACACTTCAGTAAGAGACAAAATTCCCTTTTTTCATTCATTCTAACAACCACCAACTTTATTAAGAATTAGAATCAAACTCAATAAAAATAAAATTAGTATAATCCTTGATTTAAGTGTGTGTGTTAAGACATAACCTTTAGACAGCTACAACAGTGCTTGCATAAATAATACTCAATAACTTCTAGATGACAAATTGTAATAGCAGTAACATCTGACTGTTTTTTAATCAATCATTTTGGTTATTTACTTTTGGTATTATAAATAAGACAGTGATTGATATTCATATATCAAAATCTTTGTTCTCATCTCTGTTTCTTTCTTTAGAACGTTAAATTGTTCATTTTTTTATAAATTTATTTTATTTTATATTGGGGTGTGATTAGACACATGACTTCTATATTTCCTACTAATGTTAGGGCAAAGGTTTAATAGGCAATCATATTTTATATATATCAGGGGCACTCCAGGTTAGAATAAATGTTTGGAGGGTACTAAGTTTACTGTTTTCAATCAGTACTATTATCTCATTTAGTTTCTTTGCATCCAATTATATATTTTATCTTCTTGGCATAGGAAAACCTGAGTGGTGAGTTTACAACTCTCATTACTATTAAATGTTGTCCCATGGAGCACCTGGGTGGCTCAGTCAGTTAAGCTAAGCTTCTGACTTCAGCTCAGGTCATGATCTTGCTATTTGTGAGTTCAAGCTCCCTGTGGGATTCTGTGCTGACAGCTCAGAGCCTAGAGCCTGCTTTAAATTCTGTGTCTCCCCCTCTCTCTGCCCTCCCCATTCACACTCTCTCTCTCAAAAATAAATAAGCATTAAAAGAATTTTTAACAAAAAAAAATAAATGTTGTCCCCCTTTACATTGTTAGATTTGTTTTGTTTTGTTTTGTTTTGTTTTAATGGTATATGACATTAAATCACATATTATTTGGCACATATAAGGGCTTGAGTGCGGGTATGCTTTTATTACTAGTTGCATGCTACATCAATAAAGAGTGACACATTGTTTTTTAATGCTTCTAAGAATACGTTATATTAATTTTAATAATCTGATCACTGGTCTCATTTTGCTTCCACTTACCTGGTGCATCTTTTTTTTTCCCATTTCCTTTTTAAAACTTCTCTAAATCTCTTTATTTTAGGTTTTTCACATAACAGTATATATTTGATTTTTAATTTTTTTTACCCAATTGAGATTAAGTATCCATTAAAATTACTCTCCTAAATGATATATTTAGCTTCACTTTTGTCATTTTAATATTTTTGCTTTTATATCTTTGCCATATTTTGCTGAATAAAGTCTACGTCATTTCTCATTACAATCTAGAGCATACCTGTCCTCACTTAAAATACCTTAAAGCTTTAGATATACTTAAATGCAAATTGCCTGTCAGCATGATGAATAAACAAATATATCACATACTTTTTGTAAGAATTTTAAAAATTTTAATTTCACCCATGGTTCCTCGTGTCAACTGCTGGATTGTGGAGTTAAATTATTACTTTTAGATCATACATCTTTTCCTATGGCAATCACATTCTGATTCATATTTATAGTATATGATTAGAGAAATAATTAGAATTAAGTCTTGATTTACAATTATTCCTGTGTTTTGTTGACATTTACATTTCTATTTCCCACAAGTTTAGTTTTTGATTCATGTGTTTAATTGCCTAAAAAATGACTTTACATGAATCTTTCAGGAACAGTAACAAAAGCGGTTTAGTATCCTAGGCTTTGCATATTTGAAAATTCTGTCATTCATTTGTCTTCTTAATGTTCCTTGCTTACAATGTTCTATTCTAAACATCTTATACTGTTGTCTTTTCTTTTCTTTTTTAATATAATTTATTGTCAAACTGGATTCCATACAACACCCCATGCTGTTCTCTTCTCATCCCTTCTTCGCTTATTTTTCCTTAGCCAAAAAAAAAAAAAAAAAAAAAAAAAGATACCACAAAGTCAATGCTCTCTATACTTTATTTCTGCTTCCTGTAATTATTTTTACAAAGCGTGATGCTTTCTCTTCTATGATTGTGAGCTATAGGCATTTTCATTTTTTATGTAATAGAAACTAACTCTCTCCAATGATGGAATTTTTCTATTCACTTATTTAAAAAAAAGAGAGAGATGGATCCAGGCTGAGTTTATGCCAAAAAAGATTCCTGCTTTGATCCCTCATGGTGATTCTTTCTCATATCCTAACCAGAAAAGCTTGTTAACCTCTTGTTATATCTCTAGTTCACCAATATGATAGGCTATACAATAGGAGGGAATGAAAGGGCTTTAGTCAGTCCCACTGGGAAGCCTCAGCATGAACAAATTGGTAGTTGGTGGTATCACTACAGAGAAAAACAGTAATGGAAGACAACTTTGTATCAGAAACACAGATTCAGTTGTGAACAACAAACATGTTTGAGTTTTGCACTAGGTACCATAACTATAAGTACAGCAAGGAATGAAACCATCTGCTTGAGATGATAGATAAAAATAGGTAAAGAAACAGATAAAATTCTATTGTCTTTTAAGAGAATTGACATAAGATAAAAGAAGACAGTCTGGTGATAGAGACTAACAGAGTGGAAACCAAGCAGATACCACCTTGATCAACCTGTCAAAATATGCATCATTACTAATGAGATAAACTGAAATCATGTCTGACCTGACAGAATGCAATGAAAAAATGCAGCATTAGTTCTGTAATATTCTTGTCAAAATGTAGTACTTGAATCTAATCACAAGGAAATATCAGAAAATCTAAATTGAGGTATTCTCTAAAAGGAAAAAAAAAAAGGAAGGAAGGAAAGAAAAGAGAGGGGAAAATGATGAGGGAGCATAAGACAAGCTGAGGGCAAAGTACAGGCTAACAGCAACCCCCTGCCCCCAGGTCGGATATGTGTGATATACCTCAGACACTCCTGTCTGCCCAAGAGCAAAGGAAAGGAAAGGAAACAAATGGTTGACTGATAGAGCTCACAGACTTGCAGGACAGGAGTCTCCTTCAGTTTATGGATAACTTAGTAAACTGCAAGAAAAAGGCAGTCTTATCCATAGCAACCTATAGATTCCATTTCCTGGAGCCCTAATATCACCCTCATCAAGATGTAAGGGGTTTGGGGCGCCTGGGTGGCTCAGTTGGTTAAGCGGCCGACTTCAGCTCAGGTCATGATCTCGCGGTCTGTGAGGGCTGTGAGTTCGAGCCCCGCGTCGGGCTCTGTGCTGACAGCTCAGAGCCTGGAGCCTGTTTCAGATTCTGTGTCTCCCTCTCTCTGACCCTCCCCTGTTCATGCTCTGTCTCTCTGTGTCTCAAAAATAAATAAATATTAAAAAAAAAATTAAAAAAAAAAAGATGTAAAGGGGTTTTAAGTACTTGCCATGGTGATGTGGGAAAAAAAGGCAAATGAAAAATTAAATTCCCTTACTGCCTACAGCCCATTGACAAGTCCTTGAAACAGGCTTTCCTCTAGGAGCTCAGCTGTCTTGATGATGACACTTTGCTAGGGGCAAAAGGGAAATTTGGCTTAACATAATCCTGACACCCAGGATCCTGTGAGTCTCCTTAAACACGTGAAACCACATTATAAGTCACCTTAACCTTATTGGCATTCATAAACTACATCAAATAAGGGCAAAATTCACAGTGTTTTCTTGTGCAATTAAAATATTCACAATGGGAAAAAGATAGTTTCTTCAATAAATGTTACTGGGAAAACTGGACCTGCACATGCAAAAGAATGAAATTGGATGCTTCTCTCACATCATACACAACAACCAGTTCAAAATGGGTTAAATATTTAAACATAAGACTGGGAATCATAAAACTCCTAGAAGAAAAATCATAAAAAGCTTTGCATAGGTCTTGGCAATGACTTGTTGACATGACACCAAAAGCATAGACAACAAAAGAAAAAATCATTGCAAAAACAAGTGGAACTATACTAAACTAAAAGGTTTCTGTACAGCAAAGGAAACCATCAACAAAATTAAAAACTAGTCTACTAAATGGGAGAAAATACATCCAAAGCCATATATCTCATAAGAAGTTATATCCAAGGGGCACCTCGGTGGCTCAGTCAGTTACGCGTCCAACTCTTGATTTCAACTCAGGTCATGATCTCATAGTTCCATGAGTTCAAGGCCCACATCAGGCTCTGCACCGACAGTGTGAAGGCTTCTTGGGATTCTCTCCCACTCCCTCTGTCTCTGTCTCTCCCTCTCTCTCAAAATAAATAAATAAACTTAAAAAAAGTTATATCCAATATATATATAAGGAAAACTTACAACTCAATAGCAAAACACACACACACACACACACACACACAAAAAAAAAAAAACCCAAATAACACAATTAAAAATTGGGCAAAAGACTCAACTGATTTTTTTCCAAAGAAGGCATATAAAAATGGCCAATGGATTTATGAAAAAGTGCCCAAACTTACTAATCATCAGAGAAGTGCAAATCAAAACCACATTGAGATATCACTTCACACCTGTTAGAATGGCTATTGTTTTTTAAAAAAAGGAAAAGGAAGGAAGGAAGGAAGGAAGCAAGGAAGAGAAGAGAAGAGAAGAGAAGAGAAGAGAAGAGAAGAGAAGAGAAGAGAAAAAAGAGGAGGGAGGAAGCAAGAAGAAAAAAAGTATTGGCAAGGATGTGGAGGAAATGGAACTTATATGCTATTGCTGAGAATGTAAATCGTTACAGCCATTATAAAAAACAGAATGGATTTTCCTCAAAAAATTTAAAACAGGGGGTCCCTAGGTGGCTAGGTTGGTTAGCATTCAACTCTTGATTTCAGTTCAGGTCATGATCTCACAGTTCATGAGTCTGAGCCCATGTTGGGTTCTGCACTGACAGCACTGACAGTGTGGATTCTCTCTCTCCCTCTCTCTCTGCCCCTGTCCCACTCAAGCTCTCTCTTGCACATGATCTCTCTCAAAATAAACAAACAAAAAATTTAAAACAGAACTATAATGTGATCCAACAATCCCATTTCTGAATACATAATCAAAGGAATTGAAATCAGGATCTTGAAAAGATATCTACACACCCATGTACATTGAAGCATTCATTATTCACATTAGCCAATATGAAAACACCTAAATGTCTGCCGATGGATAAATGGTTAAAGAAATGTGATATATACACACAATGAAGAAATCCTGAAATTTGTGACAACACAACACAAGTGAAATAAGCCAGACACAGAAAGACAAACATTGCATGATGTCACTTACATCACACACATACACACACATACACACACACACACACACACACACACACACAAACTGAACTCATAGTAACAGTGTAGAATGGTTACCAAAGGCTGGGACTGAGAGACTAAGAGAAAAATTACCAGGTGTACTCACAACTGCAAAGAAAAGACCCCCCCCCCCCCCCCCGCCATTCCCGAAACAGCCAGGGCGTGCCCGGTTGTAGTCTGACATAAAGGTGGGAACCAATCAAGTTCTGCTGAGTGGTTTGAAATAAAGGTGGGAGCCAATCAAATTCTGCTGAGCGTTCAAATTTAAATGTCAACCAACAACAGCTCTGTAACCTCTAAAAAAAATCCCTAACTTGTTTGTGCCTGTCTATAAAAGAAGCTGTAAGATCCTTGCTCGGGGCCTCTTAGCGTCACCGGCAACGAGTGCGCGGAGGACCCGGTTTGAACCTGCAATAAACGACCCTTGCCGCTTGGCTTTGACTCTGGACTCTGGTGGTTTGTTTTTGGGGGGTCTCTCGAATCGGGGCATATCAGGACACGGGGAGAAAAAGGGAAATTAGAAAAAAAAATTGGTGGTTGCCATTGACTGAGTGGAGGGGGTAATGAAAAGTTATTGTTTAATGGTTAGAAGGCTTCAGTTTTGCAAGATGAAGAGTCTGGGGATAGATGGTGGTGATGTTTGCATAACACTGCGAATGTACTAAATACCATTGAAACACACACTTAAAAATGGTTGAGGTAGTAAGTCTCATGTTATGTGTATTTTACCACAATCTTAAAAACATTAACCATGACAGGCCACTCGCTGGGCCAAATAGTAAGTTTCAATAAATCTCAAGTTTTAGAACTTATATAGTATATTCTTTGACCAGCATAGAAAGCAATTTGAAATCAATGTCATAAAAGATACCTAACCCTCCCCCCAATACTTGTAAATTCGACAAAAACACTTTTTCAGAAGTCTCCTAGTTCATAAAAGAAAATTTAAAAGATAATACAAAATGATGAAAATGTCATAAAATATTATCATTTGTGGGGTGGAGTTAAATTTGGGTTGAGAGATAGCTTGATCATTTTAAGTGCTTACACTGAAAAAAAAACATGCAACTAAAGAACAAGAGAATTGTAAGAAAATTAAGTAAAAAGTGAAAAAATCAAGTAATAAAGATAATGGAAGAAATAAATGAAATTGAAAACAAATACTAGAAAATACTCACAAAATGAAAAGCTGTTCTTTTGAAAAGATTCATACAATTGTTAAAACTTAGCAAGACTAATTAAGAAAAAAAAGGATGAAAGGGTAATATCATTACAGATCCTGCAGATATTCAAATGATAACTAACTATACAAATAACTTGACAGTCACAAATTTAACAGATTAAAATTCTTCAAAACAACAAATTACCAAAGCTTAGTGAAGAAGAAACAGATAATCTGAAATTTTCTGTATCTATTAAATAAAATAAAACATAGTGTGAATTTCAATCATAGATTGATGAATTCTCTCAAATATGTAAAGAATAAATAACGTCAACTGTATATGAACTCCTTCAGAAAGTAGACAAAGGGATAACCATACCAACTTCTTTCATGATTTCAGCAGTACTCTAATACTAAAATATGGTACAGACATTACCACAAACAATTACAAGAATCTGTCACTCATGAACATAGATGCAAATGTTCTATAAAAATATTAGAAAATCAAATTCAGCAAAATATAAAAAAATAATGAATATCAAAAATAAGTGAGACTTACTATAGTAATAAAAGGTTATTTTAGCATCCAAAAAATTAATCAATATTTTTAAATTTAATAACAGAACAAAAAAACCACACCCATATGATAATCTCAATGAAGAAAATACTTTTGACAAAATTGAGTAAGTATTTATGATAAAATATCACTTCAGGGGCGCCTGGGTGGCGCAGTCGGTTAAGCGTCCGACTTCAGCCAGGTCACGATCTCGCGGTCCGTGAGTTCGAGCCCCGCGTCAGGCTCTGGGCCGATGGCTCGGAGCCTGGAGCCTGTTTCCGATTCTGTGTCTCCCTCTCTCTCTGCCCCTCCCCCGTTCATGCTCTGTCTCTCTCTGTCCCCAAAAAATAAATAAAAAACATTGAAAAAAAAAATTAAAAAAAAATAAAATAAAATATCACTTCAGATTGATAATAGAAGCAAAGTGCCTCAGTCTTATAGAGGGGCATCATCTACATAATTGTACAGCAAATATAATACTTAATTACATAGTGAATGAGTTTTCTCTAAGATTGGAAACAAGGCAGGTATGTATGTCTTTGCAACTTCTACTTACAACTGTACAGGAAATCTGAGCCAGTACAATAAAACAAGAAAAATGAATGAAATACAAAATTTGCAAAGGAAGCCAAAAAACTGTCTTTATTTACAAACAACACAATAATTTATGTAGAAAATCATACAAAATGTGTAAAACAGAACACAAGACCCATATGCAATTTTATGTACTAGAAACCAAAAAATAATTTAACAAATGATATATAAAAAATTCTGCCCAGGGGCGCCTGGGTGGCGCAGTCGGTTAAGCGTCCGACTTCAGCCAGGTCACGATCTTGCGGTCCGTGAGTTCGAGCCCCGCGTCAGGCTCTGGGCTGATGGCTCGGAGCCTGGAGCCTGTTTCCGATTCTGTGTCTCCCTCTCTCTGTGCCCCTCCCCCGTTCATGCTCTGTCTCTCTCTGTCCCAAAAATAAATAAAAAACGTTGAAAAAAAAAATTAAAAAAAAAAAAAATTCTGCCCAGAAAATTACTAACCATTTCTGTGAGAAGTTAAATAAGACCCAAATCCATGTTTGTAAATTAAAAGTAATATTAAGGTGCCATTCTACCTAATTTGGTTATTCAGTTTAATCCCAGTCAAAATACCTGATGGGATTTTAAAGAAATTGACAAGTTGATTTTAAAATTTGTATGGAAATGAACAGGACCTAGAATAGAAAAATAAAAATAATGATAAAAAAGCAGAGTTAGACAACTGATTATTCCTAGCTCAAGACTTATCAAAAGCTACCCTAGTTGAGACAGTGTGGTATTGATATAAGTGAGGATAAGTAGGTCAATAGAGCAGAATATTCATGTAATGGAATAATATTCAGCAATATACATACACCACCATAAATGGACATCAATAATACATAAGGAACAAAAACAGCTGGACACAAAATGTCAGTCCAAGCAAAGACCAAGCTGATACATGGAGATAAATTTCAAAAATGGGACATAGGGAACTTTCTAGGGTATAGAAACATTCTGTATTTTGATTAAGTTTTAGTTATGTGGAGGTACATATTTCTTAAAACTCCTTTAATTGTATATTTAACATCTATACATTTCAATATATGTAAATTTTCCCTCAAAATATTTTTTAAATGTTCAAATAAGGATGAAAAATTAAGATTGAAAATGCAGTAGCTAAACTAATCATCAAGGAAAGCACATCTAAAGAGTAGTTCGCACATGTGTCAGAGATTTAGAAGCAAGAGAAGCAAGATTTAGAAGCAAGCTGCTTTGGTGGTACTAATGAAGGATTTGATTCTATACGTTAATTTTTCTTTTAATTTTTTTTTAACATTTATTTATTTTTGAGACAGAGAGAGAGAGCATGAACAGGGGAGGGTCAGAGAAAGAGGGAGACACAGAATCTGAAACAGGCTCCAGGCTCTGAGCTGTCAGCACAGAACCCGATGCAGGGCTCGAACCCACAGACTGTGAGATCATGACCTGAGCCGAAGTCGGACGCTCAACCGACTGAGCCACCCAGGCACCCCTCTATACGTTAATTTTAAATCATTAGGAATAATTATCAACTTTGATTCTTATTCATATGTCTAATTTAGGATGCTGCTATTATTTCACAGTAGAAAATACTGTGATTAGTACAAAGTAAGCTGTCCTTCCATTAGGAGCAATTTTCCTTAACTGTATTATATCAGGAAAGAGTGACTGATTTTATATGCATGTTTGGCTATAGATTGCCATGGTTGTAATGGCTAGTGGAAAAGTACACATTTTACAGATATTTTTAAGGAAGATTAAGCAAGATTTCATTGCTTAGATACAAGACTATAATGCTAAGAACTGAAAAGTTAATGAAGTTTGACACTGCATTTTTTTTTTTTTGGCTTTCTTCCATGGTTACTAGAAGCCAGTTAGAAATGCATGTTAAACTTCACCTTACAGAAGATAAAGACTGTCACACATCTATTATGTCTTCCTTATCAAACTGTCATATTTTCTGAAATTTAGACTTTCAAGTTTGAAAACAAGATAATAAAATTAAATGGATTTTTAAGAATAACAACATAATTATTTCAATATATTCTTTCAATGTACAATGTGAATCTAGTATTTAATATATCTATTCATACTTCTAGGCAACGTAAAATAGTTAACATATTAGCGTAGAGAAGAATCAAGTGTGCCTTGGCAAGTACTGAATTCTTTTTATTTCTAATGTTTATTTATTTACTTTTAAGAGACAAAGACAGAGATAATCCCAAGCAGTCTCTGCACTGTCAGTACAGAGCCCAATGTGGGGCTCAATCTCATGAACAGTGAGATCATAACCTGAACCAAAATCTAGAGTCAGATGTTTAACCAACTGAGCCACCCAGGCACCCCCACAGGTACTGAATTCTTGCTCTATTAAATGGTAAGTCTAGAAACTGAACTCCTATTTTTTTCAACAAAATTTAAAAGTACATCTATTAACAGTATAGGTTTAAGGGTTAGATTTCACATATATTTTTAAAAGTGAAAAGAAACAGTTCAAACATTCCAGTTCTTTATTAGACTAAATTTAATTCTTAGTATCAATTGATATTTTTTGCTTTTTTTGTTAGAAATTTTCAGTAATTTCTTCAAAATCTAAGTGTATCATTCTGATTAAACTATTCATAGTATAACTTAGCTGTTCATAGAATAATTCATCACACTGTAGCATCCCCCCACACACACAATACTTGATACAGAACCCTGGTACCCACTCTCAGCTCAAACCATGAAGAAGTTGGAAAGCAAAAGAGTAAGTGCATAAATAAACTTTCTAACAGCAGAGATTTCAGAAATAAAGTAATGATAGTGAAATTGGAAGACTTAAGGAAAGCTATTTATGTTACTCTGAGGAATACAAATCAATAAAAGTTCATGGCTGAAAGGTTCTCATTGATTGGAACATACTGGTAGCAGAGTAATTTCAAAACTCAATGTAGGGTTGGCCAACCACACCACATTTTCTGATTGTATCCAATAAAATGTTATGACCTCGAAACAGCTATCTCTAGTATTAGTTTCTTGAATGACTTTATTTTTTATTCTAACATGACTAAGCTGAAATCAAAACATTTGAAATTTCAAAGAATTATAAACTCTTTTTAAGTTAAATATTTCAAAGTTGACTTCACGAATGTTGTTGTTGGAAAGCATTCACCATTTAGAAGTGTTGTAAAAAAATAATGCAGACAATTGCTTGATTGTATTTCTAGAAATTTCCTCAAATTTCCTATGAATGCAGTTTTCAGGGCACTACTAACTAATCCTTTGTTTATTTTTTTTCCACATCCAGCCCAACGGAAGCTACTGTAAATCTCTCCATTGCTGCACGGGCACTTGCAGGATTAATGGGTCTTAGTGTCGGGTCAGGGAATCACTTTTCTAAGAAGTGCCTTCATTTCTATGCTGCTTCAGAAAATGATTCTTCTGCATGTGCTGCTGATAGACATATCTGCCCAATCAACTATGACACTTTAACTGAAAAAAGGAAGAAAACCTCTCTAAGAGGAAAGGTCTCATCTATAACAAGCAGCCCCAAAGGATAGCTTGAGGAATTAGGAACTGGATATCAAAATATCTTGGATAAATGTGTAATGTTTCTCAAATTAACATCATCTTTATGATTTTATAAATATATTAAATTAACTTGCCATTCAATACATTGCTCAGTCTAACAATTCTTTCGCCTCGCCTCTTTGACTACACACAAGAGGAAAACGTGTTAATGAAAAGCAACCTATGTAAATAAATAATATATAAATAAAAATAAATATTTATATGATATATTTATATTTCATTTATATATTTAATATATAAGTAAACCAGCACACTAGAATGTAAGCTACCTGAGGCCAGAGGCTTCAGTTGTTTTGTTCAGTGTCAGTCCAAGAGTTGTCTTTCAGTAAATGTTTGTTAATGAATGAATATATATGAAATGAAGCTCTTTCAAGCTTTACATTATGTCTTTAAATCCTGTGGGGCACTTATTGTGTCCCATGTCTTACGTGTTTAAACACATTATTCTTTTTGTAAAGGCAATAGTTTCCTCCCACTTCATTCATCAGGTCTCAGAACAAATATAATTTCCCTGACCACTGATGCCTGGATTAAATGTATTATGTACATTTAAAGCATCTTCCACATTCATTATCATTATATTTTGTTTATAAGCTTATTTATGTTTATCCCCTACAAGACTAAGTTCCAAAAGGGTAGGTAGGTATCTAGCTGATATTCCCTGGACTCAGTAAAAAATATTCAATGTATAAAACATAATTATTAATCATTACATGAGATTATAAATCATTAATAAGAATCAGCAAATAAATACCAGAAGATACAAAAAACAGACAATAAAACTTTCTTCTAGTGTAAATCTATGATGGAAACCCATCTAAACTGCATCAGCCAGATATTCTATATATCTAGAGATACAGCTGACAAATAGAACTTGAAAAGTCAAAAAGGAACGATATGCTATTCTTATGAGGTTAGGTAAAAAAAAAAAAAATACCAAAAACCTTAGAACAAAAGGAAAGAGGATCAAATTCTATAAAATAAAGATGAAAACATTTGGAACTCTCCACCAAAATATGAAATACTGCAATCTAGGGATAACCCTAAAGGTTTAAATCCAATATGAGAGGGAAGATCAGGCTTCATTTCAACTAGTACAGGAAACCTGTCATTCATTACATTTATGTCTTACAGAGGATAACATTAAATCCTCTAGAGGGGGCTTATTCACCTTGATACTATTGACATTTCGGACTAATTTTTGCTTTGACAACCAAAGATGGCTCCAGACATTGAAGATTGTCACCTGAGAGGTAAAGTTGTCCCTGGTTGTTCTGTAGTGTTACAGCAGATTCAGCTAAGAGCATAGAAGTTAAGAGATTTAGTCATGGTTTGGCAGTTTAAAGACACTAATGATATTCAGATGATATTTTAACCTTTAAATATGATATCCAAACTAAATATAAGTGTTGTAACTTTCAAACAAATATTGATCTGAACAAACTCTGTTGTAAGATACAAGTTCCAGCAATAACAATATATGATTAAGCATCCATCTTGGTACAGATGGAATAGATGGAAGAGAGAATCAAGAGATCTAAATGCCTGACTCTCCTTTACCCTTAACTCGGACATTTTAAATCGTGTCCCTTACTTTCTTCATCTTTAAATCGAAGGTATGATTATTTGATTTCTCAGTTCCTTTTAGCTCTAATATACCATGAATATATGACACCATTTCATGTATATTTCAGAAACAAATAAAAACAACCCCTCTCTTCTTGATACATGCATCATAATGTACCACAGCTGATAGTGAACACAAAAGATTTATACAGCATTGTGTGATTTTTGGAGTTTGCTTTTCGTCAAAAGGTATTAGTTTCAAAAGCCTGTTGAAGATGCCTGAAATTCTATTAGGAAATGGTATTTTGTTTCTTTGACTTAAGGCAATAATTTTCAAACTGTGCTATAGGTACTCAGAAGTATATGTTAGAGCGCAGCTAAGCAGGTAAGCAGGTAATACTTTAGATCCCCCTCCAATGATTCAAACAGAATACAGAAGCTTTCATCATTTTATTCATTAAGGCTCAACAAAAAAATCGTTTGCACACAGAATTTGGTATAGATGTGAAAACACTGGAAAGAATACCTATCATATGCCATTTATCCTTTTATGTATATATACCTATGTATAGCATTCACATATAGTTTATATCTGTGTATATATATACATAAATACAAACATATATATATATACACACACACCTATATATAGGTATATATAGGGGTGTGTGTGTGTATGTGTGTGTGTATATATATATATATATATATATATATATACATATATATGTGTGTGTGTATATATATATATATATATATATACACACACACACACACTTGCAAGTGTCTCTAGAGCTATTAAACCATGTGCTGTTGTTCATGGACAATGGATTATAAATTCATTCAGTCCCCTTTTTAAAACAGTCTCATCAGGGAGACAGTGCCCCCATACAGCAGTGTTTGGGGGAAGTGATTTGCAAAGTCAGATACAAAAACACTGAGTGCAGGAATATATGCCATGTCATCCTACTGAAAGGGCAGGTGGCAGGCGCTGTGTTGAAAGTTGTGTGTTTCTGAAACAGGCATGTATGTGGAAACCCAACAGGAGCAAATGTGTGCATTATCACACCAAGAAAAGATCTATTGGCCTGCAGCACATGGGTGGAAGGGAGAGATGTAAGAGTTTCACAGTGAGTAGGAAAAACTAAGAGGAGGTGACCTCTTTCTTTTAATAAACCAAAAGCTCATTTTTTACAAACCATCTCTAAAAAAACAGCGTCACATTTAAACATTACTGGATTTAAGATAATAAATATCTATAACGAATATGATTAAGCTTTGAAAATAGTCATACTGCATAAAAATATATTTTTAGGAATATCTAGAATGATTTTTTTAAGCTACTGTTACAATATCTTATAAATTATTTGCATAACAATTTACTTCCAAGTACATGACTCAAGTATAAGAATTCTTAGGGGTGCCTGGGTGGCTCAGTCAGTTAAGGATCTGACTCTTGATTTCAGCTCAGATCCTGATCTCACAGTTTGTGGGTTCGAGTCCTGCACCAGACTCTGTGAGAACAGTGTGGAGCCTGCTTGGGATTCTCTCTCTCTCCCTCTCTCTCTGCCCCTCCCCTGCTTGTGCTCTCTAAACAAACAAACAAACAAACTTAAATAATTCTTAACGGATCAGTCTTTGGAAATCTCTGTAGAAGATATGTATTGGAAATCTCTACTACTATGGTTTAAGAGATTAGTTTAAATACTGTATTTTCCAAACTGGTCATCAGCAGATATACTTCATGTATGACCCAAGTAGGACTACTCCAACACACCCTCTCCTCTATCCTCTTCCTTCCCCTTCTACATTCTCTTTCTCCTTCATTTCCACTTCTTATCCCACTCTTTTTAGGCACAGCCTCCTCCAGGAAGCCTTCCTTGTAGGCAAGGCACCTGCAGCATATTCCTAAGTGCACTTCTTTCTCACTGCATCTACTTCAACCCTTCCCCCTTTTTATAGGCTCCTGAAAACAGGAATAAGAGGCCACCCATGGCTTTCATTCCTAGTGTCTACCATTGTTCGTGACACAGAAGAACATCCAATAAATATTCTTTCAACTAAAACATTAAATGTCTTTGCACTGGGTTCATCCAACAAACAGAGGGGCCACATGCAAGTCTTGTGCTTCCTCCTTAATGAGATAAAATTCATTACATTTTCAAGGTGATAGTAAATGCGAGATAAAACTGACATTCAAGTAAGAACTGGAACTCAAATACTTGACAACAATTACATGAAGCAACAGCAACTGTTACTACTACTATGCTACAGGACTACTGTTGTTACTGCCCCTACTGTAGAAGACGACTTCAATACCTGAGTATGAAAAGTATCTTGTTCAACTAGGATGTCATCTCCAAAGTCATGCAAAGAATATAGCACCAAGGACTCCATTGTCTATTACTATGCTTATTCTATAAAGAATAACTGTTTTATTTAAAAAAATCAGATTTATGGCCACTAAAAGACATTTATTTTGAAAATAAAATAAGTGAAACTTTTTTGCCAACACATATTTTTCTTTAAAAAAATAATCTCAAAGATGGCTGAACCAGGAGATCTAACTTCCAATTATACTACCAACAAGATTAACAGAAAGTTTTTTAAATTATGAAACTATTGCTAAATACTCCCTTATCTTCTTCCTATTATATTTAATAAAATATATATTTAACCAGGGATTTTTTTTTTCATTACATTTTGATACTACTAATTTTGTCTTCACTTTGAAATTTGGAACCAAAGCACAGGTACTTCAAATATTATGAAAATGATTATTTTTTCCCTCTAAATAATAAGCTAATAATTCTCAACACCTGAAGGGAGATCCTGTCTATTGGTATGCAGTTTCTCTTTGAATAGAGTTTTTATTTTTTCAGTTGAGCTATGATACACTTGCAGTAAAGTCAATAATCTGTTCTAATCTAAGCATATACACATAATAAATGCACATCAGACCCTGTTTAACTGGCACCAGAAATGCAGTCTGTTTTTGTTTATTATTTATTTTTCAATTTTAAAAATGTTTATTTATCTATTTTTTTTAAAGTGTCTTTATTTAAGGGAACTTTATGTTCACTAATTTTGAATGTATAATCTGAAGCATCATAAACTTTGTTTTCCTAGACAAAATAAAATCACACTCAAGAATTGTATCACAAATAGTCACTTGTGGCTTGGTGGCTAAAAAAATCACAAAGACTTATGATCTTACAGTTCTATAGGTTAAAAGTCCCATACAGGCCCAAAGAGAAGTATGGGACTTCTAACCTATTTACCTATTTTAAAAGAGAGAGAGAGAGAGAGAGAGAGAGAGATCAAGCAGCAGAAGGGCAGAGAGAATGGGAGACAGAAAATCCCAAGAAGGCTCTGTACTGCTAATGTGGAACCCAACGCAGGGCTCAAACCCATGAACCATGAGATCATGACCTGAGCCACAACCAAGAGTCAGACGCTTAACCTACTGAGCCACCCAGGTGTCCCTGGAGTCTGTTTTTAGAGCCACTACCTACAATGATTGCATTTCTAATTGTGAACCATACTTTCATATTTATTTCAACTGTACAAAATTATAATGAAGAATATACCCTCTTCTTTGAACTTAGTCTTCCAACAATTTTTCTAATTTCAGGATATATACATTTTCCCATTAATAGCACCCAATTTTCAAAAGCCTCCTTAATTCCCATGAACATGGAGAACCTTTATCTAGACTACTTCTGAAACTTTCTTTAGAGCAGTTGAGATTAGATTAGCCAATCTGATGAAACAAAATGGGAGAGGGCTTGCAGGACAAAGAAGAGTTGACTACATTTGCAATGGTACACACGTGTTTAGAAAGTACGCTTATGGCCCTCCTCTATTTTGTCTTTGGTAAAGAGCCATTCAAAAGTCAATGGTTGGGGAAAACTAAGCGTACAAATCCTCACTTCTCTCTGTGAATTTATATTTCACAAAAGTTCTACAGTCCTCAAGCTGCTTCACTTACTCCAAAGTTATTTGAGCACCACATTCAGTTTACATGTTTGCATCTATCCCAAGGAGATACTAATTTACTAAACCTATGCCTTATGAAAGAGTGAAACTTTCCATAAAACTTTTAGATATAACTCAAAATTGTTGCACTGGGAGACTGAGGTGAAACTGGCCTTTAGTACATTACAAGGGTGGTATAATAGTCTTTCATTTTACAACATAAAACATGAAATTTAGGATTATAAGTTAATTTGAGAGGTTGTGAAATGAATCTGATGAAGACTAGAATCTGATTTACTTATATGATTTAGTAAATTACATGTGCATGTCAGAGGCGAGGCAAGAGGATGTGAAATGTTTCTTGCAGCCATATGTGTATTTTCATGTAATGGATGGGGAACCCTACATGTCCTTCTGTGTGGAAGGAAGAAACAGTTTCCCACATGCCCATTTATTTTGCATGGATTTTCCACTTCATTATGCCTCTTTAAGCCAATAGAGAAACCATAATGGGAATTGGTAAAAAAGGTGAAGATTAAAACTCCACTTTGGGTCTTATTTACCATGATCTGATTTTAACCACCATCCAATAAATCCCTATGAAGTAAGTATTATTTCCATTTTATTGTCAAAAAACAGAAGCTTAGAGAATTTAAATAGCTCTTTTTAAATCATGCATCTACTAAGTGGAAAATCTTGAATTTTAACCAAGTTTTATCTCTTAAGGGAGAATAATAACAATACACTCATAAAGGGTTGTTATAAAATTAAGTTAGAAAATTCAGGAAAAGCACTCAAACATGTTAATAATATTATTTTATACTAATACTTTGTAGTCTGTTGAGGGAGTGATTCTTCAATAAAGTCTTACAGGTAGAACAGGATTACAGGAAAAGAATAAGAAACCCTCCTTTCATTAAGGGAAAATTGTATTTGCTCATTAAGATTAATGACTAAAAAAATCAAACTCTCACCAATTTTTATAGTTTAAAAATATCTACAAATTCTATGTTGAGATGTGAACTCAATAGATAAATTCTACATTGAGATAGAAGTCAAAAATAAATGAACTTCACTCTACTTAAAAATTTTTTTAATGTTTATTCATTTTTGAGAGAGAGAGAGAAAGAGGGATAGACAGAGCAGGGGAAGGACAGAGAGAGAGGGAGAACAGAATCCAAATCAGGCTTCAGGCTCTGAGCTGTCAGCACAGAGCCCCACACAAGGATAGAACTCAGGAACCAAGGAACTGGAGATCATGACCTGAGCGGAAGACCAATGCTCAACCGACTGAGCCACCCAGGCACCCCTCTATTTAAACTTCACTCTATTTAAAACAAACATTTCTTCACTAGATTATTTGTTTGTTGAGTTTGATAAGTTCTTATAGACACTTTTCCAAGGAAGATATCCAGACGGCCAACTGACACATGAAAAAATGCTCAACATCACTCATCATCAGGGAAATCCAAATCAAAACTACAATGAGATACCACCTTACACCTGTCAGAATGGCTAACATTAACAACTCAGGCAACGACAGATCTTGTCAAGGATGTGGAGAAAGAGGACTTCTTTTGCATTGTTGGTGGGAATGCAAGCTGGTGCAGCCACTCTGGAAAAACAGTATGGAGGTTCCTCAAAAAACTAAAAATAGAACTACCCCATGACCTAGCAATTGCACTACTAGGCATTTATCCATGGCATATAAGTGTGCTTATTTGAAGGGACACATGCAGCCCCATGTTTACAGCAGCACTATCAACAATAGCCAAAGTATGGAAAGAGCCCAAATGTCCATCTATGGATGAATGGATAAAGAAGATGTGGTGTATATATATATATATATATATATATATATATATATACATATACACATATGTGTGTATATACACATATATGTGTGTGTGTATATATATATGTATATATACATATGTGTGTATATACACATATATGTGTGTGTGTGTGTGTATATATATATATACACACACACACACACACACACACAGTGGAGTATTACTCGGCAATCAAAAAGAATGAAATCTTGCCATTTGCAACTACGTGGATGAAACTGGAGTGTATTATGATAGGTGAAATTAGTCAGGGAAAGACAAATATCTATCATATGACCTCACTGATATGAGGACTTTAAGAGAAAAAACAGATGAACATAAGGGGAGGGAAACAAAAATAATATAAAAACAGGGAGGGGGACAAAACAGAAGAGACTCATAAATATGGAGAACAAACTGAGGGTTGCTGGAGGGAGTGAGGGAGGGGTATGGGCTAATGGGTAAGGGGCATAAAGGAATATAATCCTGAAATCATTGTTTCACTTTATGCTAACTAATTTGGACGTAAATTTTAAAAAATAAAAAATAAAATTAAAAAAATAAATAAAACAAATTAACAAACATAGGTTGTGACTGGCCCAGGGACAGAGGCGCAGCTGAAATGAGCTTCACGAAGTTGTCACTGAGCGTGACGCCGGTGTTAGTGTTGAAGGTGGACAACGGGTATCACTTATAAAGTCCGTGGAGACAACCTGGGTGTTGGAATTTTAAGATAAGCGTGGGTCGCAGAGCAAGTATCTCCAGGAGCCCAGGCTCCGACCCTTAGGCACACTGGCCATCCATTCATCAACGATATCTGGTGGAGCCCTGCTGTGGCCAGGTTCTGGGGATGGTATGAGGAAGGCACACTGCGGCTTTGCCTGCGTTTGTGTGTGGGGGGTGGGGGCGGGGGCGGGGGCGGGGGAGTCCCATAGGATGAAGACGGAAACACCCTGATGCTGCACCAGTAAACATCACTTCCTGGTGATGACGCAGGCACTCACAGCCAGCCAGCACACAGGCCCTCTCCGAGGGTATGCAGTGAGGCTGGTTCTGGACGTCTAGGAGGATCTGGTCAACTCAAGCCCTCGGCAGTGCCTGAGGTGTTAGGAGCTACAACACAGAGGCCCTGAGGGCTTGGCCCTCGTGTGAAGTAAGGCCACAGAGTACGGTGTTCAGAAGCGAGGGGATAAATTAAAAAAAAAAAAGCCAACAAACATGAAAAAATCTCAACAGCCAAACATGAGAGATATTAATTAGTGTATCATAAAAATTGTGTCCATGAATTTATTACTAACATTCTTTTGTGTAGATGATCACTGTATATTGTCAGAGCCACCCTGAAATAATAACATTATAACACGTTTGACTTTATGAGTAAGTCCTGTGTTCTTCAGATCTTCTCCCCGAAGATGATTACAACCTTTTTCCAATATCAGAGGCAGAGGCTTCCAGAAAAGTATCATTGATTTTTTTTTCTCACTAAAGTTAATTTGAAAATCCACACAGCAATCAAAGGTTATCCCAAAGCAGAAGCGATTGTTACATTTTCAGGACTTTTGCAAGCCAGTTGAGGTCACATCGGTAGCTTGAAATCAGCCATAGTAAGAGTATTTACACCATTTATTACAGAAACTGGAAAATACTACACATCAGGGCTTTTAAATTTTTTCCCCAGAGAGTTATTAAAAATTTACCAGCACACCACAGTTTTAAACCCACCTTTTCTATTAAGAAAACATGATACAAATAACAACAACCACCACAACATTTTGATGTTACCAGTACCCTCTACTGATAAAAAGTTAACTACCTATTAAAGGAACCTTGACTTTCCAAGACTAAACACTTCATGCCAACTTTGGTTACAATTCATTTTTGCTCTTATAAAAACCATGTTCCTTTTCTCCCTATTTTACTCCGTGTCTCGCAGAAGTTACCAAATCTTAAATCTCCAAAATTTCCTCTTCGGCTATGTGTCCCCTTGATTTCACTCCTCAGACCACTACGGTCTAGCGTCTGTATCCACAATTCAAATGAGATAGCTCTCTTAAAGATCATAAAGACACTGTATACACGACACCAAATGCCATCGATCAGGCCAGTGAGCCAAAGTACTCTGCCAGCTGCAAGGTTGTTGGCTGCTGAGGGTTCCCATGGATGCCCTTTACTGGGTGAATGCCCCTGGTTGAAGGAAACTTCCTTCCTGGAGGTTTATGTTTACAGTGACTGGCTACTTCAGGGTTTACCCATAGCCAGTGACTGACTGATGTAGGGCTAAAACAGCCCAGGCCATTTGCCTCAAGAGTCTGACACCATTCATATTCTACAGTTCCTTCTGGCATCAGGCTGAAGCTAGACTCCACCTGAGTGTGTTCCCCCCCCCCACACCTCCCCAGTCACGATTTCCTGATAACATCAGATGTATCTCTCCGGGCCAGCCACTTAGCCACAACACTATGCTCCACAGAGGCACTACAGCTGTTTATCTAAAAATGTGTTATGATCATCATTTCTCTGTGTAAGAACTTTGCAGAGCTCCACAGTTTGTTTTTAGAAGTAATTTCCCCATTTGCTTTAAAACAATATCCAAAGACCATTACAAGTTAAGGAAAAAAATCAGTTTGTCCCATTCTCCGCTAACTTTCATCAGAAAACCTATGGTCCTCTAATATCAGTCTGTTTGCCATTCCCAAAACACATGACGTACCTGCACATTCCAGGGCAGGTTTTCATATTCCTCTCTCTTCCTGTAATTCTAAAGCAGATGTCCTATGTGACTTTCCCCTTCACATAATGTCCTGTGTGACTCCTTCCATGGCCAACTTGCAATGACTCATCTTTTACGTATCATTTCAGCCAATGCATTCTCCCTTCCTCATGAACCTATCATAAATTCTTATATATTATCACACTTGGATATTTTGGCATATTTACAGTTTTGTGTATATATTTGTCCTTCCAACATGTTGACTATAAATACCCAGAAGGATCAAGATGACTAATAATCACTTTTTATGTTTCTTCTGGTGTAGAGCATAGAGCTTTACACAAAACAGTTGTTCAATACATATTGGAATTTAATACTAAAATTATGAACTACACAGCCAATCAACAATAATGACTACAGTAGATTTATGTTTCCTATTCAAATAAAACCTTAAAAATATCAAAAGAAATAGATCACAAAGTAAAACAGTCATTGAAATACTGCCAAACAGGGGCGCCCGGGTGGCTCAGTTGGTCAAGTGTCCAGCTTTGGCTCAGGTCATGATCTCGTGGTTTGTGAGTCTGAGTCCCGTGTTGGGCTCTGTGCTGACAGCTCAGAGCCTGAAGCCTGCTTTGGATTCTGTATCTTCCTCTCTCTCTGTCCCTCCCCCACTTACTCTCTCTCTCTCTCAATTAAGTAATAAAAACGTTTTAAAAAATGTTTTAAAAAGGGGTGTCTGGGTGGCTCAGTTGGTTGAGCAGCTGACTTCGGCTCAGATCATGATCTCGCGGTTTGTGGGTTCAGGCCCCGCATCGGGCTCTGTGCTGACAGCTCAGAGCCTGAAGCCTGCTTCTGATTCTGTGTCTCCCTCTCTCTCTGTCCTTCCCCCATTCATGCTCTGTCTCTGTCTCAGAAATAAATGAACATTAAAAAAAAATTTTTTATTAAAAAATTATTTAAAAATTTTTTTTAAAAAAAGAAATACTGCCAAACAAAATAACATGGCTACTAATACAAAAGTATTAATTGACACAAGATGATACAATTCACATTATGTTAATCTACTTTCATGTAAAAGTCATTGATGGAGTCCATTTATCCAGATAATAAAATGAATCAAAATGCATCCTGAAAGATAAGTAGAATTTTAAAGTTCATCAATATGTCATCAACTTTCATATCAACCTCAGCTCAGATACTTTGAAAATTTTGAGCAATATGAATAAAATTAAAATAAAGGTTGTCACTGAGAATATAAAATAAATATCATTCTTATGAATCATAGTTGCCTCATGAGTTTCCTTTAAACAAAACAGCATTCGCTATTGGCAGTGATATAATGTAAATCATGGAATTTTTAAACAGTTCAGTCAAAAATAAAATGTTTAAATAAGAGCATTTTGAAATAAAATGTTTCTATGTTTACAATCTTTACTTCCTCTTTATTTCCTTTATACCACCAACCAGACAAATGTAAAATGAATTCCTTATTTCTAAATATATTCACATTCCTTTGCTCTAAACTCAAATATTTCTAAACTAGAGAAGAAACCCTTTTAGAATATTGGAATGTGATCTGATTCTTAAAGGCTTGAAGATATACAGCATGCACAAAAATCAGAGTGTGGGAAAATTCTTGCACTATATCTAAGAGAATGTTCACACAGAATGAAAGGATGGAATCAAAGTTCAAACTGTTCCTTCAAAATGGTTCATCTTCCCTAGCAAACTGAAACTTCTTTGTGCCTTAAAGACAATGAATCACTAAATCCAATGGGCACCAGAATATCCCCAAAAGAGAGTAGATCTTGACAAACTGAATAGAACCTCAGTCTGCCCGTGTGTTCAAAAAGTCATTGAAATCAATTGTCCATTGTATTTATGTTTGCTCTACTTGAGACAATCCACTGTCTGTCCTTCCTTCCTTCCTTCCTTCCTTCCTTCCTTCCTTCCTTCCATCCTCCATTTGGTTTTCTAAGCTACTCTAAATTACTAGTATAAATTCAATGCTTTTTTTGGTTATTTCTGCCAAGAGTAAATATCATTAGTATTATGCATTGGCTACCTGGTTAAAGCTGACTCCTTCTACAGTGATAGAATTTCTATCCATAACCTTTAAGTGGGGCAAAATAATTTAGATGATATACACAGCATTTAGCATAGTATATTACTTTGAAAAAACAGATGAATTTTTTTATGTAAAATGCTACTGAAGTACTCACTTAAATGTAACCATTCAATTTTCTACCTCAAGCCCAAAAGCTCTCTTTGCTGGCATAAGGTATTTTTCTTTATCTAGCATGCCTGATGTTGTGGGCTACCTTCTCACTCCATATTCTGCAAGACATGCTCAGATTCTCTTCCCATTCAATTTATGACATGATTCATTGAATGCTACAGCCTACTTGAGGATTTTTTAATATTTTCCAGCCCTGCAGTAGAAATCCATTTTTCCGATAAGAAATGTAGTGATGACCCTGTCAGCTAAGTATCCTAATTCATCTGTCTATGTGAAAAAGCTCTTCCCTCCAGGCTCCTTCAGAATTCATATATGGATTGTTCTGTATGTATTAACATCTGTGGAGAGACTAGCTTTCACACTTCTTTAAAAATAAAAAATACATATATTTTACAATTCCAGAAGTAGTAGATAATAATCAATTCAAAATATTATGATCACATTTTTTCTGGTTCTCAGGGATTTATCTATAGTTATGACATGAAAGAATTTATAAAAGAGAGTGTACTACCAGAGCATTAAAAATGAGGCACATTTCTCTGGACTCACATTATGCTGTTTCCAGTGGAAATTTTTCCAACCAATATGGTATTTACTCTTAATTCAGAAATATGCACCAGTTGTTTAAAATTAATACTTTACAGTTAATTAACAATTAAATTGATAGTTGATATTGGTCGAAATTTAAAAATGCATCTAAATATGCTTTTAAAAGGCATGAAAATAAGAACCTATAAATCATTATGTGACTAGCATTAGAAATTACAAAAATTAAGTAAACTTCTTCCACCTGCATATATGGGATGTTGTGAATTGAAAACATACTTTAAATATGAAATCACATGGTCTAATGTGAGGAACTTCAGGGGAGGAAAACAAATGAGGTTGGTTTCCCAATTTTGTCTCACAGTTTGTTTGTATCATCTACTTATCTATTTTATTCTCAGAAGGTTTTTGGAAAGGGTGTTCTGCCCCACTGCAAGCTTCATTATATCCTGAAGACCTTAATACAGTGTTCCCAGGATTTATAACCAGCAGTGGACATTGACAGCACCACCTTTCCTAACCTGGTTTAGCTAGCCTGCTCCATCATCCACACGCACTTTCACTCATTCAACTGTTACTGAGAATCTTCTGTGTGCAATGCATTGAGTTAGATGTCAGATAATACAAATGGCTGCCAAATACAAAGATGAGTAAGACGAATACTCTGATCTCAACACTCCTAAAATCTACTAAGAGAGACAGCGATGTGTAACTATAGTGATAATACAAAATACAGTATCTAATTGATAAAAGTGAGAATAAATTACAAAAACTTGAGAGACACTTCAGGAAAGAGTTGCCATTGAGCAGAGTCCTGTCAGTTGAATATGATTTCCTGTGGCATTCCTAATTCAATGGCTTGAACTACTGCAGAAAGACACGTATGTGTATGGCAGATTTCAGGAATCATGAATAATTCACTATTGCTAGCTCATAGGGAAAGAAATATGTAGAAGGAGAGACATTGGAAAACAAGTTCCAGACCATGAGAGAGGGACTTAGTTACCATCACCTCTAAATTAGACTTTATTCACTATCACTGAATTGTGTTTAACTTGTTTCAGTAAATTCTCCTCCTGATGAAACTAAACGCATACCATTTCAAAAGAAATCATTGCCAACCCTTTTCTGATGACTTATGCTTCTCCTCCTCTCTCCTAACCCATCATAACAGGCAGGGTTAATAAACTGGCAGAATTTTTAAGTCTCTAGGGAACAAAACATACACAATTTTGGTACAGATTCCCAAACTATGGGTGGAAATAACTGTGTAGCCACACATTTCTAAAGCTCTAATTTCAGCCCTAGACTAATTTATATGCCTTATTTTCTAAACAGAAAAACCAGACTATCCTCCCAAAGCAGTACATGAAGGCTGAAGGGTTGCTTGAACCAGCCTATTTCCTCTTTAGTCAGGAAACCCTTTCCAAAAAAAAGTCACTTGATAATATTTAAGAAATGTCTATTAACTTTCAATCATATGTAAACAAAAAGGGAGCAATCTCCCAGCATTTCTGTCCCCTCGACCCCTAAGAGCCAGAAAGTAATAATGTTTGGTGCTGATCTGGACGTAAAAAAAATGGGTTTTCATGGATTGTCAGTGGGGGAGAAAATTGCTAGAATCTTTTGGAAAATCATGTATTAAAATATCAAAAGTCTAAGCAATATAAATGTAAATATAAAATCTGAGCAATTTCTATAAAAATTCCAGTATATGTATACAATGATGTATACTGTTATTTATTGCATATTGTTTGTAGGGGAAAAAATTAACTTAAGTTTATATCCATTTAGAGGGGAATGACTGAATCAATTTGGCAAAAGCATATTATTGAATATTATGCAATAACTAAAATTACAAGTTGAGATGTTTTGCATATTTCATAATAATATACTTTATATATTTTATATACTTTATATATTATATATATAAATATATATATTTATATACTTTATATATTTTATATACTTTAATATACATATATACTCATAACTTTATGAGTATATATATATACAGAGGCATGGAAAAAATGGTGAAGTATTATATGTCTTGCTATTAGCATGGTTGCTCTTGAAATACCTTTTTAAAAATTAAGTGAATAAAACACATACCAGCACTCTCTCCCTAGCTTGAATTCTATTCAATAAGAGGCCTGTGGAAAGAGCAAGTAGCCCATATTACGGACAGAAAATATTTACCATTCTCCTCAAGCTTCTTGACTCACAGTGATGATAATGTCTCCTCATTTATAGAAAAATTGCTGTCTCGACTAGGAAATTCTTCATCTTCCTACCTACCAATGTAACAACTGTCCATATTCATTCCCAGGCTTTTCTTCCGTTCCAGAGGACTGTCTTCTCCCCACCCTACGCTAATATCTACGTCTATGTACCCTGGATTCTTCTCCCACTCCATTTCTTCCTGATTTCAACATTTACATCTCTACCCAATCCTTCTCTTCTATCTATAAACAAAAATAAACCTCTGTTTCCTTAAAAATAAGTCAAAGAAACAAAAACCCACAGCCTCCTTTTTTTTTTTTTAACGTTTATTTATTTTTGAGACAGAGAGAGACAGAGCATGAACGGGAGAGGGGCAGAGAGAAAGGGAGACAGAATCTGAAACGGGCTCCAGGCTCTGAGCTGTCAGCACAGAGCCCGACGCGGGGTTCGGACCGTGAGATCATGACCTGAGCCGAAGTCAGACGCTTAACCGACTGAGCCACCCAGGCGCCCCTCCCACAGCCTCCTTTGACCTAATTTACTCCTGTGGCATGTTATTAAAATTATTTATCTGGAAGAGGTCATCCAGATGGACCTAGGATATTGGAGACTCTCAACCCCCTCCTCATTCTTGCAGTGTATGTTCTGCTTGACTTCCCTACTCCCAAAAGCTGCTCCACAGACACAGCCATGATATATAAATGTGTTGGTGAGACTATGTGAATTCAGTACATGACTAAACCCAGTTAAGGCCTCTATACAACATGTAAGATTCTGGTGGGTGGATGAGGAAATCTCCCTGCGAGTGCTCAAGACAAGCTTCATAAATAAGTTTGCTGCTTATTAAGCAGCCACCGACCACTCTGGAGTGGTCTGCCTCTTTGGTCTCTAACCTCTGTGTACAGAGGCTAGCTTCAAATTAAGCCCAGGAAGCTCCCCAAGGAGGCTGCAAGCCAATAGTATGCCATCAATCATACAAGAGCCTACATCAGGTCCTGAGGTCCCCACTGAACTAAGAGTTCCTTTTTGTTATTGGATCCTGGGTCAGTCACTGAATTCTTGTGGAGTGTCCAGGCTAGGTGGGATGGCAGGGGACATCAGGAAATATGGGTAGTGGCTATCTACCACATTTTCAATTGTTATTAATCCTCAAATTTGAAAGTTAAAATTTCAAAGTTTTGACAAGGACAGGTATTCCATTGGATACTAGATGAATCCAACCCTCTTTACCTTTCCTTCTCTTTTCTCTCAGAGAAAAATCCTTAAAATAAAAGTCCACCAGACTATAATTACAACTATTTGTTAAACTCCTATTTATCACCACTACATACCGAGAGAATGGCCCAAGTATAGAACACTGATAAATGCTGGGTAGGATGGGCAACAACAGAAACACTCACATTGCTGGTGGGAATGCAAAATGGTACAACCACATTGGTAGACAGTTTGGCAGTTTCTGACAAGACTAAACAGACTCATCATATGATCTAGCAATTGTACTCCTTGGTATTTACCTCAAGAAGTTGGAAACATGTCCACACAAAAACCTGTATGAGAATGTGGATACCAGCTTCATTCATAACTGCCAAAACTTGGAAGTAATCAAGATATCATTCAGTAGGTGAATGGATAACTAGAAAATAAACTGTGGTGCATACCAACAATGGAATATCATTCAGTGCTGAAGAAAAATGAACTATCTAGCCATGAAAAGACATGGAGCAAACTTAAATGCACACTACTAAGTGAAAGAATCTGAAGACTACATACTGTATGATTATAGCTACAGGATATTTCAGAAAAGGTTAAAAAACAAAAAGCATGGACACAGTGAAAAGATCAGTGGTTGCCAGAGATTGGGGCTTGGGAGTTGAAGGGATGAGTAGGCAAAGCACAGAATTTTTAGGGCAGTGAAACTCTTGCATATGATCCTATTGTGGCAGATTGATGTCATTATACACTTGTCTGAATTCAGAGAATGTACAACACCAAGAATGAGCCTATGGTAACCTGCAGACTTTAAGTGATTATGTGTCAGTGTAGGTTCATCAATATATAAATGCACCACTTTGGTGGGGGGGATATTGATGATGGGGGAGGTTCTGTATGTGTACAGTGGGGGATTACATGGGAAATCTCTCTACCTTGCTCTTAATTTTGTTGTGAACCTAAAATTGCTCTTTAATGAAATGTCCTAAAAAAAGAGAAAGCATATCTATCCATCATTTCATGACTATCCAGTTTAATCCACAGTTCACTGAGATGCTTCTCTTCTGGAGCCTCCACTGATCTTCTAATTTGCCAAGACTAAACTACACTCTTAAATATGTCTGATAATTGGCCGCTCTGCTCCATTGTCACTTCACTGTTGAATGTGTCCTGTATTAGTTTCCACACATTATTCACCCAGGTTCATCTACCACATCTCCTGCTGCTCTGCTTTGGTGATTCAGAGGTCACATCTTCAGCTCTCTAGATTTCTGACTCTAAACACTCTCCCAGGGTGACCTCATCCATGTCATTTTTTCACTTACCATCATGACATCCAAATTCATAGTTTTGTCTCTCATTTCTCTCTTGAGATTCAGACTCATAATCCCTGACTGCCTGCTCATCTTATTTAGAGCCAGCTTCCACTTTGCAGCAAAGGTGATTCTACTTCAGAGTGCAATGAGTGTGGCATAATAATCGTCTAACAACACAAAAGTTATTAACATGGAATACTGTTTAGCAGATTTTAGACAGGTGCAAAAATTAAATGACAGCAGAAGTTGCACAGAATGTACCAAACACACCTCAGTGTAGAATTCCACGGCTGAGGTATGCTGGAAAGCCAAAAGAGTTTGTTGATTCAGGTCTCTTTGGGACCACTGACTTAGAATTTTGTTTCTTTCTTTCCTTTTTTTGTCAATTTAATGTTTCCCCTGTGGCCTAAAAGGCTAATGAAGCTTCAAAAGTTCCTGCCGTGGTCCCAGACTGTAACTTACACAGAAAGAAGCTGGGTCATTAAGCTAAAGGTCTCTGGATGAGCATCTTCTCTAACAAGCATAAAGGTGATCTTGACCCTTATTGTCATTCAGGGAATAACTTTCCTAATTCCCAATAACAGAACCATAATTGAGCCTTGCACATGAAAGGCAATCAGATCAAAAGTTTTTGGTTAATTTTGCTTTCCATAGAATGGGATCTTGACAAGGTTCTCTTAAAATAGGGATTCCCAGTAAATAGTAAGTTAGACATTCATTCTATTTCTCAGAAATTTGTGGCAGGTGCAAACAATTTACAAAAGTTTCCGTTTACCCCAGGAGTAAGAGAAATACGTGCATTTTATTTCAAATGTCAAATTGTACTGTTTTAATTTCTGATATAAGAATTTTTAAAACCTTCAATTGTTTAAAACCTGCAAACTATTCAATTTGGCAAAATATTTGCCAAATTATTCCAGAAAACCAAGCAATCTAACTGGCAAATTTCTTTATTTTGAGCATAATGAAAATATTTGGGTAAATAACATGGTCTGAATATGAGTATTTTTCCCAGTCAGTAAAAATCTGTCACTTGCATCAAACTAAGGATTCTAAAGAATGTGAATGTAAATATTGTGGCAACTACCAACAAAAAAGATTCTTTGTTTAAAACATAAAACAAACCTCAAGATACATCTTGGATGCTATTTAAAAGAGCATTAAAATTTATCTTAAGATTAAATTAGCATTTGTGTTACAAAATAAATTAAGGATTAAAGATGAGCCATGTTTTTATAAATGTATTTGCTGTAAAAAAAGGAAATAGGCTGTCAATTGCTCAGTATTTATTTATAATTGAAACCAGTTAATAGTAACATGAAAGGCTTTATTTGGGGGAGAATAGGTATTTTTATATATATGGCCTGAAGTAAATCCGTAGTGGCACCAAAACTAAATATATGTCCCTGTTTCAGAAAGCAAGAAAATATGCTATACTACTGATGAAGAAAGTGTTCATAAATTTAATGTAAAGCAGTAGTTTTAAACTGGGAAGTTTAAAGGAAAAGGGATGGAGGTCAACTGTATAAAATGTTGTGATTTCCTGGGAAACAACTACTTGGATGGTGGTATAATAGTATCAATTTCCTACACAATATACCAATGTCAATAATAACGTGAACTTCCTATATAATGATATTGCTCACTATTCAATATTTTCTAACTACATTAAAATAATGTTTGCTATCAATATTTTTCTCATGAGCACATAGTAACATTCAATATTTAAGTACATTCTTAGTAATTAGTATTTTCTCCCATTTGGCTTCCTCCCCCATCACTCCACCACCAGTTCAAATGCATGTGTTTTAATCTTTAAAGAAACTACAAAGCTGTATAATCACAGTAGGTTAAGACATTAGTACATGATGTGCTTGAGGCACTGGGAAGTCGTAGATCTAAAACATTTATGATCAAAGTCTTTTTATTCCTTCTGACATAATGCAGTTTAGCTAATTTCCTCTATTTAATGGATATAAAATAACTTTGATTTTCTAAATAGGTAAGTTTATATATTTTTAAATATGGGGATTAATAGGATTCTTCAGCGCAAACGAACCAGTAAGATGTAAACAGTAACAGAAAAAGTTAGAGGTGCAGTTGTATTTTCAAACTATTGTTATGTCAAATTTATGGAAAATTTGCAAAAAAAATGATCTGAAGACTTTTAAGATAATTTTAAGATTCACGAATTCTTTCCATTTTTCTCCATTTGATTTCTCATTCTCATTCTTTCCCTCTCACTCATACACCCTGTTGTGTGTATTTCCTAAGAACAAAGGAATTCTCTTAGTTAACCATACAACAATGATCAAAATCAGACAATTTAATATTAATATAATTATATCCCAATAATGTCCTTCTTTTTCCATATCTTTTCTTTTTCCCTCATCCAGGATCCTGTGTTATTTGATGTATCTCTATTGTCTACTTTAATCTGGAAACTAAGAGTTTCTCAAGATTTTCTTTGTCTTTTTCCCCCTGAAAATTTTTAAAGAGAGGTACAGCATAGGGAATATAGTCAATGGTATTGTAATACCATTGCATGATGACAGATACAGTTGGGGTGAGCATAGCATCACATATAGAATTGTTGAATCACCATATGTTGTACAGCTGAAGCTCATGTAATATTGTGTGCCAACTATACTCAAATGAAAAAGAAAAAAAAATGGAAAGGCATACCTCCCACTTCTTTGGTAGAAGCCCCCTCAGGTTGAGATCAACTATTGTTTTTCATGAGTAGAGTAAATTTACATCCTTTTGGTAAGAACACCAGAGAAGTAATATGTGTTCTTCTAGGTATCAAATCAGCAAGCACATAAAATCAGTTTATTACAAGACTGATGATAATATTTATGATTGGACTGAGATGCTGCACTGGATTTATCCACTGTAAGATTATTTTGTTCTTTTTGTTATTAATAAATGCTTTAATACTATGCCGATATGATGCTCCTCATCAAATTTAACCTGCTAGTTGTAGCACAAATTGATAATTCTTGGCTGAATCAATTATTAGTGTGATAACTACAATACAGTGATGTTTTAATCTCTTCATTTCCTCTACATTTATTTGTTGATATTCTATTGCAAAATAAGAACTATTCCTTCTCTTCCATTTATTCATAAATTTATTCATTCATTTATTCATTTATATCAGTTTGGACTCATGGATTTCCATTTTATCAAATGGATGTTTTAACATTTTTTTTAACGTTTATTCAATTTTGAGAAAGAGAGACAAAGCATGAGCAGAGGAAGAGCAGACAGAGAGGGAGACACAGAATCTGAAGCAGACTCCAGACCCTCAGCTGTCAGCACTGAGCCCAACACAGGGCTCAAACTCAACAACTGTGAGATCATGACCGGAGCCAAAGTCAGCCGCTTAACCAACTGAGCCACCCACGCACTCCTCAAATGGATTTGATCTTTTACCATTCCTATTTGTTTCTGATACTCAGACTGCACTAGATTTGACTATTTGTTTTTTTTTTTTTTAATTTTTTTTTTCAACGTTTTTTATTTATTTTTGGGACAGAGAGAGACATAGCATGAACGGGGGAGGGGCAGAGAGAGAGGGAGACACAGAACCGGAAACAGGCTCCAGGCTCCGAGCCATCAGCCCAGAGCCTGACGCGGGGCTCGAACTCACGGACCGCGAGATCGTGACCTGGCTGAAGTCGGACGCTTAACCGACTGCGCCACCCAGGCGCCCCTAGATTTGACTATTTGGAGGTTCTTCCATCTGGATCTCAAGTACTTTTACCATGTCTGTTTCTGTCATTCTTCAGCAATTCTTTACTTTCTAGTACAAGACAATTCCTTCTTGGCCTTTTGGCTAAGATCGAGTGTCTAGTACAAGACATTCTAGACTCATTTTGTAATTTTTCTGCCCCAATTCTGGAAGTGTCCATTTCTCCAAGGAATCCTGGTTACTTTTATTGGAGAATGATAATTTAAAAACTAGAATCTGGGCAACAGATACAGCAATTGCTATTGATATGATATTGTCCTTAGGTATTCTCAACAGAGCTAGAAAATATGTGTATGTGTCTATCCGTCCTCATCTATACATATGCATATTTTTAAAAGCCATGAATTGTAGGTCTTTATGTTTAAGTGTGATCCATCATGAATTGATTTTTGTGTATTGTGTGACACAGACACATGCACACACAAATAATACATTCAGTTGAACAGTGTTTTAAAACTCTTTGTTGACCATGCTTTCCTTTACCAACTGAGCTGCTTTGGCAACTTTGTTAAAAATTATTTGATCTTACTCTTCTGTTTCAGCAACCTATTTATCCATTTTCATGCCAATTCCATTGTTTCATGAATATTTTAGCTTTAATTTCAATTTTGATATCAGGCTGTATAAGTCCTTCAATCATAGGCATCACTCTTAATACTGTTTTTGTTATTCTATGTCATTCATATTTCCATTTAAATTTTTGATTTGAAGCAATTTCTCATTTTTATAAAACAAGTTAGTGATGTATATGTGTATATATATATGTACATATATATATGTATATCTATATCTATAGATATATGTATGTATATGTATTTACATATATGCATATGTGTACATATATATCTATACATACATGTATCTATAGATATATATGTACATATATATACACACACACATATATCAGTTTCACATCAGCTCTCTCAATATAAACATATTTTCCTCTAAGTGCTTGAACATATGTACTATAGCTACCTTAAAGTCCTTATCTGCCACATGCCACATGTGGACATCTAGACTTTATGGTTTGCTTAATATGACCTGTCTTTTCTCTTGACTCTAGGTATTATTTTTCATATTTCTTTGCACATAAATAAGTATTTGTTATTTTAACTAAACTTTATAAATATATTATAAACTCTGGATTCTGTTATATTCCCCTGAAGAACATTGTTTTTCGTTATGGCAAGCGGTCAGCTTGGCTGGACTGATTTTAAGCTCCGTGTCCCTTGTGGTGGACAGCAGCTAAGCTCACTACTCAGTTCTTCAAACCTTCAGCTGTTGTTGCACTGGGATGCTTGTAGCCTCCCTCATGTAAGCACAGTTCAAGAGAGAGCCAAAGATTTGAGAAGAGTTTATATGCAGATTTGAGGTTTGCTCCCTCTGTGGTTCCCTCCCTTGTTTGACTCCCCTCTCAGTTCCAGGCATGTCCAGAATAAAACTCTGTCATCTGACTCTTCAAGCCACTAAGTCTGGCTTTTGGTTTGAGTTCTAGCCTCCTGATGCCCTGTGAACTGGTAGTGCTTTCTGACAAAAGCCTTATATATATGAATCTCACCCCCACACAATTCTCTTCCTTTAAGGGGAAAATCCCTTCTAGTCTCTGCTTTCTTTTGATCATTTTCCTGTGCCTTCAAATAGCTATTTTTATATTTTCCCCAGAGTTCATAAGTTTTAGCCTCAGCTTTGCTATTACTGGAATTGAAACCAAGTGCTTCAGTTTTTATTTCAGTCATCATAAGGCATCATGATTCAAATATTTTCACTCTATAAAAACTAGCAACTCTTTTTCTCTCTTTCTTACTCTGTCAGGAGTAGTGTTATGCTATACACTATACATGCACAAGTGTTTTGACACAATGCACAAACATCTAATTTCATTTAGTCCTAAAATAACATTGGAAATAAGCATATTTATCCCATTTTATATTGCAGAAAATAAGACTGAAAATATTGTTTAGGCAAGTTCAAACAGTTAGAAACAGAGTGAAATAAATCACCAGCTATGTCACACTCTCTTGCTACTCATTCTCCCCGCCCCCCAGTCCCTTCAAACAAATACATCTGACAACTACAATTTGAAAATGTAACACCATTGACGAGTACCAATTGAGCAGTATGATTCAGTGGTTAAGGTCATGGGCTTCAGAATCAGACAAACTTTATTTTTAGTCCCTCCTCTTCACCAATTCCCTATACGTAATGATCAAATCTACAAAAGCAGGTAACATAAAGTAACATTGTGAGAATTACATGTGTTGTGCAGACTATCTGATATACACAGAAAGAGCTTAATAGATATTAGATTTTAAAATAACTATTAAATATAGTTTTATTACCAGATACTAAGGAGCTAACCTTCTTGCAAAATAATTTAAAATAATTTTAAGTGTATTTATTTATTCTGAGAGTGAGCAAGTGGGGAAGGGGCACAGACAGAGGGAGAGAATCCCAAGCAGGCTCCGCACTGTCAGCACAGAGTCCGGTGCAGGGCTAAAACTCATGAACCATGAGATCATGACCTGAGTCAAAATCAAGAGTTGGACACTTAACTGACTGAACTACCCAGGTGCCCCTCTTTTGCAAAAGAATTTTAAAAACGTATGGTCATGGTATATTTATACCAGACTTGATCTGCCACAGCTGGATAAATAATCTCAATAATACACAATGGGAAGGAGAAAAGAAATGAACATTTATTGGAGATGGACTATATCTTTAACACTGAGCAAGGCATTTTAAAATGTGTTTCTGGGGGCGCCTGGGTGGCTCAGTCGGTTAAGCGTCCGACTTCAGCTCAGGTCACGATCTCGCAGTCCGTGAGTTGGAGCCCCGCGTCGGGCTCTGGGCTGATGGCTCAGAGCCTGGAGCCTGCTTCCGATTCTGTGTCTCCCTCTCTCTCTGTCCTTCCCCCATTCATGCTCTGTCTCTCTCTGTCTCAAAAATAAATAAACATTAAAAAAAAATTTTTAAAATAAAATGTGTTTCTGTATTTTATTTTCACAGCACTCTGTACAGTAAATAGGTCCTCTATTTTTAGAGATAATGAAACTAAAATTTAGAAGACTTGAAGTAACTTATGTAACAACACAAACTACTAAGTACCTCAGATACTATTAGAAACTTAGTCTAACACATTTCTCTTTCCCACATGACAAAATTAGACTGCTATGAATCTATGACAAGTACTGAGTCTCATAATACTCTTATAATTAAAATGCTGTCTGGTGTTTAAATGCTTTCTGAAAGTTCCTGTCAGTCCTTTCTCCTTGTCCCTCCTTCAACGTAATGTCCTAATTTCCTTCCTTCAATATTTCACGACAACACAATTCAATTAAAACTTGATCTTTCTTTCTTTGTATCCATTTATTTCATTTGTATTGGATTGGTTCCAAACCTAATTTTATGTTCTTCAGAAACCTTTCTCATGGCACATAACCATGCATTATACTGTTTTAGGCATGGAGAAGAGTGAATTAGACTTATACGGTCTTACCCCTTCCCTGAAGATTTTAACTGCATTGATTTTATTAAATAATAGCTGAACACTTACTGTTTTACCTAGCCAATGCACTCTGTCCTAGCCCATGATTCCAGGTGGTCCCAAAGAATAGTCTCAGTTAGAACACTAGAACATACTACATCGTATTGATTCTTTCAAAGTGGTTCAGCCACTAGGAAAAATGGTCTTAGAAATAGAAGGTTGAATGCCAGATATTATATGTAAGATTGTAAACATTGGTTCTGGAAATATTGAAAGATTGATCAAATGGAAATGAAACAGCAATCAAATAAGGGGGATACTGACAGTTATAAATATTGATAATGGGCAAAGAGTGTTAGGACACTGGATTCTACTCAGGAGGACTCTTACACTGCAGATTGGTTTTATGCAACTTATGATACTTTGTACAGTTTTGGTCGTAATTCCTAAGAATTTAATAAAAGATTACGGATCAAAATGAACCATCCATCTCAACTTGCAGAAAGTAGAAAAAAACAGATATGAAAAAAGATACATCATGGATCTGGAGTGAGAAGAAGCTAGTTCTGGTCTCAGCTCTGCATCTAACATCTGAGGATAAAACTTAATTATTTGACTAAGTTTAAATGGGGGTATCCATGTAATTTCTTAATTCCTTTTGGTTACTGTACTCTAATTTAGGATTGGCCATGAAGGTCTACTGAGTTGTAATTTGTATCTATGGAACATTAAGCAAAAAGGACACATTTTGTTAATGATATGATTTTTACACACACGTAAGGGCTATGGTGAGTGAACATCTAGATTGCTGGGGTCTACGTGGTAGCTCTTTCTCATGTAATGGTAGTTTGAGGGTTAGTGGCATAATATGTTAAACTTCTCACAACACACATGGGAAGGACTGAGTGATAGGATGCATTCCTTTAGTTCTCACTTCTTCATCCTTCAGCAGTTCAAAACCTGGATTAAGTGCTACTTCCATTAACACATAGTTTGCCATTTTATCCTTTTCCTTCTTAGCTTTATCCCATTTATCTCCTTACAAACAGACTCCAATCTCTACATAGGTTAAGCAGATATCAGAATCTAAACATTTAGATAACTGTTAAGGACTCTAAGCAAACTTCATGGGCACAGAAAAATATTAAGTTGAAAAATATACTTCAATTAATACACACGCACACACACACACACATATATATATATATATATATATATATATATATATATATATATAAGTCTTAAGGTCATTATCAGGTGATTTTGATAGAGTGAGTGTGGAAACATTCTAGGTTTGAGGTATCTGTGATTATCATTTTCATTCTCCTTCAACAACACACTTCTCTTTTTCATAATCACCACATAGCAGGAATATAATGACAGTTTAAAGCATCAGAATTTCAGTAAATGCCTGGGTCAACTCTCTGTTATCCCTCAGCACTTGCCTGACCTTTGTCAAGTTTCCTTGAGATCTCTGTTCCTCAGCTTCTTCATCTGTAAGTGCTATTTTGCAGGGTTTCTCCAAAGATTAAATGAGATAACACATGTAAAGGCTGGAACAGGGCTGAGATAATAGCAATCATTTAACATATCAGTTATTGAATATAGTCTGCCTTTGAAGATTCAGAAAATTTACAATGAGAGGATAACAGGGAATGTTATTTATAGCAAACCATCCAACCTCTACTGTCTTCTTTTATCTATCTTCTCAGACAAATCCAACAAATCCTAGTTCACATCCCACCACTTATACCTAATCTTTCATTTTTCTGAACTCTAAAATATTTGTTTGCTATCTCATCTGTTTTGGAAAGAGATCACATACTATTTTACATCACGTTAAAAATGTTTCACATAGGTATCATTTATCTCCAGTACATCTTCAGTATTCTTAAGAGGAAAGGTTTTATCTTACATTGCTTTTGTGCTTTTAGACTTTCTTGGGAAAAATCAGTTCTCTGTCAGAGCTATGTCCACACTGCCGAGTACAAGTGTAACTGAATTGGTAGAACAGAGTGGGATTTCAAACATGTCTTTCTCAGACCAAGAGTGAAGACCAAGTGTGTAGTCTCAGACATCCCAGCATTAGAAGTCACTCATGCCAAAGTCAACTGCAAGCCGTCAGTCATCAACTTGAGCCATTTTGTAACACTGGAGTCCCTGATTCATTTGTCAGGAGAAGATGGAAAGACAATAAATTTAGATGCCAATGAATTTTAACTGAATCTTTGTTTTTGGAAACGTAGAGGAGAATGGAATTTAATCGGCTTCACTGTCCTCTGAAGCCCTACATATAGAAAACAGGTAAGTTCTGTATGAGTTAAGAAAGAAAGTATTAAGCTTTACCATACTTTGTGACCACTGTTAGTGAGGCAGGTGCAATAAATCTTTAGAATTACAAGGTAGTATTAAAATTTCACATAAAACAATTTTTTTTTACTAGGAAAAATAGAGAATTTCACAATTAAAGAAACATTTTCTATTTTGCATGTATATAACACATTGCAACTTGTTTCTACTTTAATTCCAATTTTTGGCATATTTAAAAACCTCAAGGCAGTCCCATTCATAGCCACAAATGCAAAAGTTCCATAAACATATTAACAAATTGATTTCAGCAATGTTCAAAAGGGATTATATGTAATGCCTAAGTTAGGTTTATTCTAGGAATAAAAAGTAGCTAGCATTAACCAATTAGTATAATTAATTATATTGACGGATTAGAAGAAATCACATGATCATAATACATGAAGAAAATCCTTTTATAGTAATTCACAGGATACAAAATCAATGCACAGAAATCTATTGCACTTCCACACTAATAATGAAGCAGCAAAAAGAGTAACTAAGAAAACAATCCCATACACAATTACACCAAAAATAGTAAAATAGCTAGGAATAACCCTAACCAAAGAGGTGAGAGACCTGTACTCTAAAAACTATAAACACGGATAAAAGAAACTGAAGACACAAAGAATGGAAAAACATTCCATGCTCATGGATTGGAAGAACAAATATTGTTAAAATGTCATTACTACCCAAAACAATCCACACATTCAATACAATCCCTATCAAAATATTAACAGTATATTTCACAGAGTCCTAAAATTTGTATGGAACCACAATACACCCTAAATAGCTAAAGCAATCTTGAAAAAGAAAAGCAAAGCTGGAGGCATCACAATTCCAGACTTCAAGTTATATTACAAAGCTGCAGTAATAAAACAGTATTGCATGGCACAAAAAAAGACACATAGATTGATAGAACAGAATAGAAAACCCAGAAATGAACCCACAACTATACCATTAACAAATCTTTGACAAAGTAGGCAAGAGTAACCAAAGGGAAAAGGACAGTCTCTTCTACAAAGGATATTGGGAAAACTGGACAGCAACATACAAAAGAATGAAACTGGACCACTTTCTTATACCATACACAAAAATAAATTCAAAATGGATTAATGACCTAAATGTGAGACATGAAACTGTAAGAATCTTAGAAGAGAGCACAGGTGGAGACTTCCCCGACATTGGCCATAGCAACTTCTTTCTAGATATGTTTGCCACCTGAGGCAAGGTACACCAAACCAAAAATAAACTATTTTTCTACAACTTTATACTCAAAAAACAAATAATTGTATTTAAAAAATGTGCAGAAAACATGGACAGATATTTCTCCAAATGGCCAACAGACAAATGAAAAGATGCTCATCATCACTTATCATCAAGGAAATGCAAATCAAAACTACAAATGTGACAACACCCCACATCTGTCAGAATGGCAAATATCAATAACACAAGAAACAACAGGTGTTGGAAAGGATGTGAAGAAAAAAGAACCCTCAGGCACTGTTGGTAGGAACACAAACTGGTGCAGCCACTGTGGAAAACAGTATGCAGGTTCTTCAAAAAGTTAAAAATAGAAGTACCCTATGACCCAGCAACCACACTACTGAGTATTTACCCAAAGAATACAAAAACACTAATTCAAGGGGATACATGCACCCTATGTTTAGAGCAGCATTATTTACAATATCCGAAATATGGAAGCAGCCCAAGTATCCACTGATTGATGAATGGATAAAGAAGAGATTGTGTGTGCAATGGAGTACTACAGGGCAATGAGAAAGAATGAAATATGGCCCTTTGTAGCAACGTGGATGGAACTGGAGAGTGTGATGCTAAGTGAAATAAGCCATACAGAGAAAGACAGATACCGTATGTTTTCACTCTTATGTGGATCCTGAAAAACTTAACAGAAGACCATGGGGGAGGGGAAGGAAAAAAAAAAAAAAAGAGGTTAGAGTGGGAGAGAGCCAAAGCATAAGAGACTCTTAAAAACTGAGAACAAACTGAGGGTTGATGGGGGGTGGGAGGGAGGGGAGGGTGGGTGATGGGTATTGAGGAGGGCACCTTTTGGGATGAGCACTGGGTGTTGTATGGAAACCATTTTGACAATAAATTTCATATATTGAAAAAAATTAAATTAAATTAAATTAAATTAAAAAAAATAAAAAAAATAAAAAGAAGAGATTGTGTGTGGGTGCACCCAGGAATATTACTCAGCCATAAAAAAAGAACAAAACCTTGCCATTTGCAACCACATGGATGGGGCTAGAGAGTATAATGCTATGCAAAATAAGTAAGAGAAAGACAAATACCATATGATTTCCCTCATATGTGGAATTTAAGAAACAAAACCAATGAGCAAAGAGAAAAAAAAAAAAGGGAGAGAGACACAAACCAAGAAACAGACTCTTAACTACAGAGAACAAACTGATGGTTACCAGAGGGGATGTGTGGGAGGGATGGGTTGAATAGGTAAGGAGAATTAAGGAGGGCACTTGTTGTGATGAGCACCTGGTGATGTATGGAAGTGTTGAATCACTACATCCGTTGTACATCTAAAACTAATATAACACTGTATGTTGACTGCAATGAAAATGTTAAAAATTAAAAATAGTTTAAAAAGAAAATCCATTTACACAGAGAATAAACTGGTGGTTGCTGGAGGGGACAAGGTTGAAGGGATGGGCAAAATAGGTGAAGGTGATTAAGAGGTATAAACTTCCAATTATAAAATAAATAAGTCACAGGATGACAAGCACAGCACGGGAAACATAGTCAATAATACTCTAATAGTATTGTAAGGTGATACATGGTAACTATTATTCTGGTGAGTAGAGCTCATTGTATGGAATTGTCAAAGCATTAAGTTGTACTTTTGAAATGAATATAACATTGCATGTCAACTGTACTTCTATTTGAAAAGGAAAATCCATTTAATCAAATTTAATACCCATTCTTTATAAAAATTCTTAGCAAAATAAGAATTGAAGGTAACTTTCCTTATCTGACTTAAGATTTACAAAAGTTACAAAAAAGTTCATTGGTGAATAACCAAACTATCACTGTAATTTTGGAATCAAGACAAGAAAAACCATTATCTCTAATTTTTTCAACATTGGGGGACATTTTAGACAATGTGACAAGACAAGAACAATAAATAGAATGTATAAGGATGGAAAGGAAGTGAAAAAAAAACACCCTATCTTTTCCCAACTAATAGTATTATATACAAAAGAACTTTAGACAATTTCTAGAATTAATTAAGTAGTACTACAAAGTTACTGGATAGAAAATTGGCATACAAGATATATTACATTCCTATTCACTAGCAACAGTAGGAAAACAAATTTTTAATAAATTACAATAGCATCTATCAGTATTAATTTAGATATTCTAGGAATAACTGTAAACAAATGTGAAAGACATCATCCAAGAAAATTATGAAAATTTATTGTGCAACATTAAAGAAATTAAAAGGGGTTAACTAATCAAGACATACACCATGTTCACTGCTTGGAAGTTGAAATATTGTAGAGAATTTAATGCAGTGTAAACCCACTCACAATCCCATTAAATTTGGCAGTATTTGACAAGCTACTTCTAAAATATATACAAAATTATAAGCTCTGAAACACTGTTGAAAAAGAACTAGTTTCAACCAGACATACAGAACTTATTATAATGATCTAATAATTAACAAACTACGATATTCACACAAGGATAGGCACTTGGACCAATGGAATGGAATAAAACACCTCAGAAACAGACCCATTTTTTATGGATGTTTGATAAATGAGATCTTTAACACTGTAGAGTAATGGAGGAAAGCAAGCTAAACAGAAAATAGTTTGGAGTCGAGTGGTGGCATACATTTAAGTAGAAAATAAAACAAACAGGACTTATACCGCCCTCTGTATAAAACTTGGGTCTAGGTGCATTTATATGGGAAATACATATCCACTATACTTTGAGAAAATTTCATAAGAGCCGATCTTTATTTCCAGGAGTAAATTCTATGATACGAAAATCAAGAACTTCTGTGCATCAAAGTTCACCATGAAGACAATGGTAAATACAAACCAAAGTATAGAAGAAAATATTTTTTAAAGTATAATTAAAGAGAGGCTAGAAAAACAAAAACAACAAAACTCCTACAAGCATTAATAAAAAGACAAAATCTTAATAAATGGGCACTTACAAAGAGGACACTCAAATAGTCAATGACCATTAGAAATGAGGGAAATGTAAATTAAAACAAGATATCACTAACTCACTGAGAGAGCAGAAAATTTTAAAGTCTGACAACACTATGTATTGGTAAAGGTGTGGCAACAGGAGTCTCATTTTCTGCTGGTTGGAGCAGAAGTTGGTACAACAATATTGTAACACCATATAGAATTACCTTGCAAATTTCAGAGTGCAAAAGAACTTACGACCAGCAATTTCACTTCTCAGTATATACTGTAGAGAAACATGCACACGTACAACAGTATATATATATAAGACAGCCACTGACAGCATTGTTCTTCAGAGCCCCAACATGGAAACGCCCAGTGTCCACCACCAGGCAAACAGATCAATAAATTGTGTGATAGTCATAAAATATTCAGCAATTAAAATGAATAAATTACAGGTGCACATATTAAAATAGATGGATCTCACAAATACTAAGCATTAGAGGTCAGCCACAAAATAATATATACAGTAAGACACATGTTAAAAAAAAGCAAAACTGTTACTTGAGAATGTATATATAGATGATATATATTAAAATGCAAGGGAGGGGCAACTGGGTGGCTCAGTGGGTTGAGCGTCTAACTTTGGCTCAGGTCATGATCTCATGGTTCATGAGTTGGAGCCCCACATCAGGCTCACTGCTGTCAGCTTGTCAGCACAGAGCCACTTTTGGATCCTCTGTCCTCCTTTCTCTCTGCCCTTCCCCCATTTGTGTTCTCCCCAAAGTAAATAAATATTCTAAAAAGTAATAAATATAAAATAAAATAAAGTGCAAGGGAATGATTCTCAGTAAAGTCAGGAATATCGGTTACATCTGGGGAAACAGTTTACAATCTGGCAAGAGACCCTATGCTGGCAAAATTATATCTTCTGATTTGATGGTGTTTATGTGAGGTTCACTTTATATGCATTCATTAAATTGCACATTTATGTTTTATGCTATGTGTCATATTTAAGGATAAATATAAATAATCTTAGAACTATAATATTTACATAATCATAGCTATGATCATTTATGTAAAACTTAATTTATTAGGATCATTTTAACAATATCAATTACATAGAAGTCCCACTATTTATAATAAAAAGAAACATGAAAAGTTGAGTGTTGTTTGCTATTTGTATCAATGAGGTCTGATGCAATATTTGTCCCAGTGCAATTTGTTGAAAGTAGAGAGGCCCAGTAGTTGCTGTATGCAGGCCACTGGACAATCTGATACACAATAATTAAAAAATAAAGAATTTACATATATCAGCAGCAAACAATATGGTGCTTATCATTTCTCTCAATCAACTGCAATCTAGAATAGAATATAAACAACTTCCCCATGTTATATATCAATTGCATTTGGTAACAGCATTCCTCAGATGCTAATTTCTATTACAAGACTGCACAATTTATTTCAATAATGTATCCTAATAATGAGTTTACAAAAACACCCTTTTAGGTGAAATTTCCCTTAATGATTCATAAACCACAAAAGTGTATGTAAAGAATGAAATGTTATTACCCTGACCACATAAACACATAAATCTAATACAATAAATAAAGACATAAATCTAATCACAGATCTTTTTAATAAAGAAAAAAGACGGGGCACCTGGGTGGCTCAGTCGGTTAAGTGTCCGACTTCAGCTCAGGTCATGATCTCACGGCTCGGGAGTTTGAGCCCCGCTTTGGGCTCTGTGCTGACAGCGCAGAGCCTGGAGCCTGCTTCTGATTCTGTGTCTCACTCTCTTGCTGTCCTTCTCCCCCTCACACTCTGTCTCTTAATCTCAAAAGTAAATAAATGTTAAAAAAAAAAAAAGTGAACAGCTTACATAAATGAGACAGAAAACTAGTCATAAGAAAACTAGTCATAAGAAAATGAAAAAAATGAATAAAAATTTCTTTATCACATAAAGTATGTTGGAGGAATAGGGAAGATTGCAAAATTTTATTTTGGGTGTTCTAGGACTGACATTAATCAGTGTATAAGTCCAGTTACTTGTGGTCCTCTGTAGTTTAATTAAATGTTTCCAGAAAATAAAAGTGAATCCTCCCCAATCCAAGAAGTAGACTTTTTTAAAAAAAATTTTTGATGGTTATTTACTTATTATGAGCTGTCAGCACAGAGCCCAATTCGGGGCTAGAACTTACGAATGGTGAGATCACAAACCTGAACCAAAGTCAGATACTCAACCAACTGAGCCATCCAGGCACCCCAGAGGCTCTTAACTACAGGGAACCAACTGATGGTTTCCAGAGGGGAGGTGGGTGGGAGAATGGGTTAAATAGGTGTTGGTATTAAGGAGTGCACTTGTGATGAGCACCAGGTGTTTTATGGAAGTGTTGAATCACTAAATTATACACCTGAAACTAATATTACACTCCCGTTAACTAACTGGAATTTAAATAAACACTTGAAAAAAAGTGAAGCCTCCCATCTGGATGTTTCATCAACTGTCTTTTCTCCTCTAAAATACTTTTAAAAAATGGAAACAATTATTACAGAACTCATCAGGTTGTCCTTGATTTTTCACATTCCCCCCCCCTCCCCAAAAATGCGTATCTTCTTCCCAGACATCATTTCCCAATTCCAAAAACTGGTGTCGGGGATTCTTAAGCATACACTTGACACTAAACAGGTGGACTGTTCTGGGAAAGAACTCACATACCTAATTATGGTTTCATTCCATCTGGTGCAATGGTGCCATCTACAGACATGACTGCATATTTCCACAAGCTTCTCTGAAACGATTCATAACAATTGCTACAATGAAGGGCTCCAAAAGATGTACAACTGACCTTTTAACAACACGGGTTTGATCTGCACAGGCCCATTTATACGTGGATTTTGGTTTTGATGAATACAATACAGTACTATCAGTGTATGATCTTTTCCTTATGATTTTCTTAATAGCATTTTCTTTGCTATAAGAATGTTGTATATAATATACATAACATACAAAATATGTTAATTGGGTGTTTATGTCATCAATGAGGCTTCAGTCAACAGTAGGCTATTGGTAGTTGTGTTTTTGGGGAGTTGAAGGTATGCACTGATTTTCAATTGTGTGTGTGTTGGGGGAGTCAGTTCCCATAACCCCCATGCTTTTCAAGGGTCAGCTGCTGTTCTCACCCTGATTCTTTAAGTTGTATAACATCTGTTTTTTTAGACTGTATTATAAAAGCAATTCATTTCAGTTAAACACGGTGAAAATGCAATATGAAATCCGTGCATTCATAATCCAAGGGAGTTCGATCCCTATTCCTAAGAATAGAAAAAATATATCTAGAGATGACATTGTATTTTGGTATTTTGAGGTATATTACAAAGTAAAATGGAACAGGTATATGATATGGGCTTTCCCACAAAGTGCTTAAGAATAAGTTAAAATTCACAACAAGCACAAGTAAAATAATTCCAATGGGATTAATTCCTAAATTGTGTGCGTAGGCTTTCAGAACAAGAAAAAATGCATACGGGGAAACAGGAAAAGAGGAGTTCTGAGTTCACATACTTGACATCTTTCTCTCCTCACACCTCTTTGCCCTGGGAGGCAAGTTTTCACTGAGCCACACCCAGGTTAATTCACCTTGGCCACACAGCTGCCAAGCGGAAGGGTCAGGATTCAGATCCATCATGGCTAACCGCCAGCCTACTCATCTTTCCATTCTACCACTTGCCAAAACCCCAGGAGAAATCCTTCACAGCTTTAAAAAGGGTGAGAGGAACTGGCACCCTTGCTTTTCCAGGGTAGCTCACAGAGTGTTTTCTATGGGCTTTAAAATATGCATTACTATACACCAACTGCTGAGCTCTGCTGCACCGGATGTTTTTCTTACAAAGACCTACTATAAATAAAAATTGTAATAAAATATGATCCAGGAAACAGCTGGTTCCTAGGATGAAGGCATATAAATGAGTAAGCAGTTAATTATCTTCCCCTTGATTTCAATGCTGCATGAATTCACCCTTCCTTAAACTACACTGAATAGGAACGAGCAATGAGTAACCCCACTGACAGCATCTTTTCCCTCTCTGAAACTAAATCCATCTTGCCCTTCATAGTCCTCTAACCCATGCTATTTGTCTGGGAATAGCTTCTCTATCAAGGGAAGAAAAAAAGAATCTCCTTGAAAAGGAAAAAAAAAAAGTACCTCCTACAATTCTTCCATAGACATTCATTTACACATTCACTGCATACGCATGCATGCATTCAACAAATACTCTCCAATGCCTGCCTTGTGTGTCACAGGCAGAGGACACACAAATTTGCACAAGACAAACACAATCCCTGCCCATGAAGAGCTTACAATGGCAGAAGGGTGAATGTGGGAGGCAGTACAGTCAAACACAAATAAATTACACACAGTAAGTCATAGTTAAATATTTATTAAATGAAGCCCTTTTGGGCTAACTTAGCCCTTATTGATCCCTCTGAGGACCAAGTACTTAGATTGTGTAACATTATTTAGCTAGGTAAGCTTCTGGAATAATGGGGCAACGAGTGATATTCCTTTGCCATCCAGACATAATCCAGGTAAGTGCTCTTCAAGTACCTCACGATGTGCTTGTGTAGTAGACGTGGGAAGGAGTGGGATAAGAGGAGGAAGAAGTGGAGGAGAAGAAGGAAGAAAAGAAGGGGAAGAAAGGGGGGAATTTCACTGAAATTATTTTTTGCTTTAGGAAAAATAAAATATTTCTTACTTGTGAATAAATCTATTTTTTTAAGTGGAAACTAAATAGGAAAACACAAACCGAGGCAGAGGCAGAACTCTATTTGTCTTGGGTGAGAAATCGGGTCCCATGTAGGGTGGGGAGGCACTGCTGGGGCCAGAACCTGAAGGTCAATAGGAGCAGGAATATAGGTTACGTTGTGACATATGTGATGGGGTAGAATCAGGTCCAGATTTTCATCACCTTAAGTCAGATGATCTGTGTCCGTGGGGCCAGCACATTGCCTAATACACCACCTCCATCAACTTTTCTGAGGAAACAATATTATAAAAAATCAAGTATTAGAAGAATTCAAGGAAATGGACACCTGGGTGGCAGAGTTGTCGGCTCAGGTCATAATCTAATGGTTGGAGGGTTTGAGCCCCACGTTGGGTTCTGCGCTGACAGTGCGGAGCCTGCTTGGGATCCTCTCTCTCTTGTTCGCTCTGTGTCCCTCCTCTGCTAGCTAGCTCTCTCTCTCTCTCTCTCTCTCTCTCTCTCTCTCTCTCGAAATAAATAAGTAAACTTAGAAAAAGATTTTTTAAAAGATTCAAGGAAAGCAGGGGTGTAAACAGAGTTACACTGCTTTCCCTCACTCTACACCAAGAGCATCGCGTGCTCTGGGCTGCTCTGGGCTTGCTCTTTAGTGAAGACAGCAGCCTCTCCAGTCACTGGTGCCAGCCCTCTCAAGTTAGCACTGAAGACAACTGGAATGCAGTGATGTCTGTAACGTCCTTGAAATCTTCCAAATGCATGTGTACATAAAAAGCAGACCTCAGGTGTCTGCCGTCCTCACGTAAAATAGCATTCAGTCCACAAACAAAGTGATGGTAGAACATCAGCAATCAAAAGCTACTGCATTCCACCAAGAAGTTGAGAATGAATTTCAATGTTACATCTGTAAAAATACAGAATATTATGGGGCAGGAGCCTTTCCCTCACATACCGTGCTAAAACTGAATTTACGAAGCCTGCCAACAGGAGACAGATATAATGGATGTGGATCTATATACACAGAGAGAGACATAAAGAGACATAGATATAAATACACATGTTTATGTGACAGAATTTGAAGAGTACTTTTAGGTATTCCTGAATGTTACATTAAACCTTTCATTTAAAATAATCTAAAAATCTTAGCCTAAATATTGATATTCTTATCAAAATCAGTATATACACTGATAGGATTTAACTCTTGGGGGAGGAGGTGTTTTAAGTGCTAGTATCATTCAGTTAAATCTCAAAAAAAAAAATGGTAACACTCTACTTTCTAAAAATTAACTTGATATTCTAAATTAACTCTATTATTTCTAATCCAAAACGTCTTGCATCTTGTGTCTACACAAGGTGGAAGAAATTTGAATAAGGTCAGTGCTTGGCACCTTTTAAAAATATCTTCCTTGGGGCGCCTGGGTGGCTCAGTCGGTTGGGCGTCCGACTTTGGCTCAGGTCACGATCTCACGGTATGTGAGTTCGAGCCCCGCGTCGGGCTCTGTGCTGACTGCTCAGAGCCTGGAGCCTGTTTCAGATTCTGTGTCTCCTTCTCTCTCTGACCCTCCCCGTTCATGCTCTGTCTCTCTCTTTCTCAAAAATAATAAATAAACGTTTAAAAAAAATATCTTCCTTTATATTCAATATTTGGCAAACCTCATCTGCCGCTTCCTTGAACCTTTCCACCCCTCACCTGAAAAACGTGTTCTGGTGCTGTCCCTATTGGCTTCTGGATTGCCCGGCACTAACTCTGCCTTTGCACCAACCACCTAGCAAGGAATAGGATTCTGTTCCACAAATGCTCTTTACTGTACTGAGGGCTGGAGAGGTTCTTGCAGTCACGCTAAACAAGAGTTTGGGATTTGGCAACCCAGTGCATGGGTCCTTCTGTACCACACCACAGCAGCCCCAGTCTTGGCAGTTAGTCAAAAGCTAATGAAAATTTCAAAGGTACAAAGCTCTTCTCAGAGCTCCAGAGAAGCAATAGAGCTTTCAGCAGGATCGTAACAGGTGCATCAAAGTAATCCAAAAGAAAAAACCAAAAGTCTTCTTGGGTCTAGAAAAAAAATAAAATTAGAAAGATAAACACGCACATTATAAACCCTGTTTTATGCGTCAAAGAGCTCCTCTTGATATTCAGCATATAACTGCAAGAGGATCCAAACAGACCAGCACAAACTATAAGGGCTCATAAGTATCAGAATTTTTCCAGCTTTAAAGAACAAACATAGGTATCTGCAGATTGAAGTGCCCCACTTTGGAATTTCTGCTTCAAACCACAGAAAGGTGGTGGCTATATCACACTTTGGTCTTACACTGCACAAAATTATTTTTTTAACAAGCAAAACATATGTGGGAGATGATGAATACAGATTTCATTTGAGCTCTGTACTTCTTGATGGTAATTCAGAGGTCAGGATATTTCTACCAATATACTCTTGAGAACTGGGACAGAAAGAATCAAACAAGAGCTCTCCTTCTTTCAATCCCCACCTTCATTTCTGCTATTGACTATGTTTCCTTATTCCAACAAGTAAGTGGGCACACAGGAGAAACAGAAACTGAGGAAGTGACCCCCTCTGTCTGCTGGTGAGTGAGAACAGGAGTGCTGGGGCGGTGGGGAGGGATGGGTAAGTACAGAGACAAACAAACGATACAGCAAGTCCAGGAATAATGGACAATATACCAAACAAAAATGCAAGAAATTATGGAATAGAAGAGGACGAAGCAGACCCTAATGTTGATTCTACAACTAGATTTAAATTTGGGCAATGTTTTAAAGCTTTCTGGGATTTTGCTTCCCCGCTTGGAGAACATGAGTCACAATACAGGTTCCAACTGTTTCACAAGTTTGCTATAGGGTACAGATTAGCTAGCGTTAAAGTGCTTCAACAATATTTTTCTCATAAGCTGTATTTAGGGTTCTCCTATTTTTTCATAATCGTGGCAGTGTTCCTTTATTCCGTAGTTGCACAACAACAGGAATGCATGCATTAGACAAGCATTTCAATATAGAGGGACAGACAAGATCTCACGGTTCTAGGAAATAGCGCAGGAAGATTTAATAGACTCTAAAAAGACATTCTTATATTTATAACCTGGACTAATACAAGCATTACTCTGAGTCCATGCTAGTTAACTCCCCCTGAGGTAATGCATTTATAAATATTGTCTTTATTGCAGGTGCAGATCTTTCCAGCTCAGCCCATAAAGCAAGCTTTCAGGTGCTGCACTTTCCCTTCGTTCGCACACTGTCTGATAGGTTTCTGATCACTGGACTCCGCACCGTCCTGGAACATCGGAGGGGCTCACTGACACTGCAGCGCCCCATTGTGGTTACACCGAGAAAACGTCCTGAGAGCCGAAGTATGGCAACGTGTACTTAGACATTTGCTGCGATGTTATTGTATCGTTGAGGAAAGACGTTTTCCATATGTGACTTTCACACAGATTCATATGCAGAGACCAACATTCTGGAGTTTCCTATCTGGAGTATTATTGTATAACAAATCCATACTGCAGTGGATACTAGCAATGATTTTGTTTTGCCTATAGCAGCATTATATTCAAGGCAATTTGTAACACAGAAATAGATGACCTCCTATCCAATTTTTTAAAAGAAGTAATCTCTCAAAAATGCTGTAAATATACAGTTGCTGTATGCTTAACAGTGGTTAGAAAATTAAAACAGATGCAACTGAATGATTATTGTAACTATAAAATTGTAAAGTTTATAAAAATAACAGTCTTTGTAGTTGGACTTGAATTTAATTCCATGTGATCAGTGCCAGTTCAAAGGTGAAGACAGAGAGGTGAATTCCTAATAGATGGGATGTATCAGAATCCATAATAATGACAAGGATAGGAAGGCACAAAATCAGAGCCAGCAGACCTATAATCAATAACCCATGAATTTGGTACACTCTTCTTTCTTTCCTATTGTATTTGGGTCCTCCTAGGCTATTTTGTCATGTGTGAAGTCATGAAAAAGCAGAATTCATCACTAGGAAAAGAGATAGTTATGCCTTTTGGATGAAGGAAGATAGGAGGAGCTGTTAAAACTTTTACAATAAGACATACTGAAATCATCCACAATCGTTTTCTGCCAGAAAAAAAAAGAAAAAAAAAAACTATCTTAAGTAGACTAAGAAGGGTAGTTTATGTGCTTCATCACTGCTTTTGTAATCTTAAATTCAAATTTTCTTTTTAAAAGAATATTTATTTATGGGAGAGGGAGAGGGAGAGATGGAGAGAGAGAAAGAGAGACAGAGAGAGAGAAAGGGAGGACAGGGAGGAACAGAGAGGGAGACAGAGAATCCCAAACAGGCTTCGTGCTATCAGTGTGGAGTCCCATGCAGGGCCCAAACTCACAAACCTTAAGATCATGACCCGAAGCTGAAATCAAGAGTTGGATGCTTACCTGACCACGCAGGTACCCCTTGAATTCAGATTTTCTAAACTTTTTCCATACTATACTAATCCTACAAGATACTTAAGTGAAAAATATTTTGTTGCCAAAATATTCCAAAATTTTCAGGAAACTGTAAAGTATACAATTGCCTCCAAGAAATTTATTGTACATTGGCCTAATGTTTTGAAAAAATCTTACAGTAAAAAAACAAACAAAATGTACTTAATATTGTTAACAATATATCTCCAAAATTAGTTGAAATTTTAATTTTCCTTGTTGCTCCTCTGAATATCTCCCAAATCAAATGCTGGAAAATACTTCATTGTACGACTGATCTTCCATTATATTGCTTTCTCTTACATGTGTTATTATACTGTTTAGCTGCTCAATTCATTTGACACGTGTGCATTTACAATTATTCACTGACATGCATAACAAATTGTTACCCCTCAAAAATATTATTATCACCAGTACTTAAATCTGCCAAATTTATACTAAAACAAGTATGGCTAAGTAAAAACACAAGTAAAGGGAAGTAAAAAAGTTCTTAGATCACTTAGGAATCAGAAATAAAAATCAGTAGCACAAACAAAACTGTTGGTACTTCTCAAATTATTTTCCAAAGGATAATGTTGCCTCATTAACTAATTTTGACTGAGGACATTTATGACCGTTTACCTAGAAAAGAAAACCTTCCATTGTAGTGTGCCTTCTCTACGTATATGACTGTGTATGAGTGTGTGTGCCAATTTCCTTTATTTATAGGTCTAATTAACTTACTAATTTATTACACAATCTTTTTTTCACATGGAATAAAATTTATGTGATAATTTCTGATATCTGAAAAGGATATTTGGAATAATCATAACCCTATTTAGATAACCTCTTCTTGTATCTATATTATATATAAAAAAGTAAAATCTATTGTTTCTTAAAAGCTGGTGACCAAATTTCAGATGCTTGTTGAAAATGGAAATATTTGCGTTAATTCCCAATGAGTATGATTAATTAGGATTAGAGTAGGACCTAGAAGTCTGCATCTTTAATAAATTCTGGGTGAATCTGATATTAGTTGGTCTGAGAAGCAGGCTTGAGGAAGCACTGATCTGTTACAAAAAGAACTATTCTCTTCCAATACCCAAAAAAGGAACATGCATCGAATGCATTGAAACTCTATTACAAATACACCCAAAATAATAGTGCAAATAAACATTGTGATATAATATGAAATGCTGATAATCTGGGGTATTGCTGGTAATATTTTTTTTTTTTTTTTTTTTTTTTTTTTTATTTATTTTTGGGACAGAGAGAGACAGAGCATGAACGGGGGAGGGGCAGAGAGAGAGGGAGACACAGAATCGGAAACAGGCTCCAGGCTCCGAGCCATCAGCCCAGAGCCTGACGCGGGGCTCGAACTCACGGACCGCGAGATCGTGACCTGGCTGAAGTCGGACGCTTAACCGACTGCGCCACCCAGGCGCCCCCGGTAATATTTTTAAATAAGTCAGTTGATTTGGTTTCTTTCTCTCTCCTTTCTTCGCTAAATAGTGTATATATGCCAGCCTTAAAAAAAAAGTATATTTCCATTTCCCATTTCTACTAATATACTTACAGCTTCTAGCTCATTTTTAGTCAAATTTTCTAATTGAATTTCCTTGTGCCCAAGTCGAAACTAAGAATGGGAAAAAATACACCAGTATTTTAGGTCTACTTTTCCAATTTACTACTAAATCTCAGAGAACTTGTCTAAACTTTATTTCCTGTTTTGTAAAAGGATAATATATCTCAGGGTTATTGTAAGGATCCAAGAGGATAATTTGTGTGAAAGGTCCTTAAAAAATAAAGAAGTGTAGTAAGAATGAGAAGCATTATCCCCTGTCATACACTCATTATAATCATGCTATTGAAGAACGGATATTAGGTTGTTTCATTTATTTATTTATTTTTAAAGCTCATTCATTTTGAGAGCGCGCGCGCGCGCGCGCACACACACGCACACACACGCACACACACACACACACACACACACACGGGGGAGGGGCAGAGAGAGAGGGAGAGAAAGAGAATCCCAAGCAGGCTCCGCACTGTCAGATGCAGGCTCGAACTCACAAGCTGCTGCAATATCATGATCTGAGCCAAAGTCCAACACTTAACCAACTGGGCCACCCAGACACCCAAATATGTGGTTGTTTTAGAGTAACATTTAAAATAAAGATAAAGTGAAATTAAGCTAAGTAAAATAAAATTAAATAAAAGCTAAAAGCAATAAAACCCTATTTCTGCTATTGTGCACGGAAAAAAATTAATTCACTACGGAGAAAATCTATTGCATTTGTTAATGATTCGACAAAAGAAAACATGAAGTTTAAATTTCATTAACTACTTCCCCATTTAAGAGTAGGGAGAAACTTAGCCCACTACCAAAAAAACCAAAACTTTAATAATTTTTCTCTTCAGTTGCAAAGCTAAACAAATTGATGATACTTGATACAGAGAGATATTCCCGGAAACCCTCTGCCACCTAGTGTACAAAAAGCATTCCAGGGATGCTCACATGTTTGCATTCAGCCATCAGAGTTATCTTTGCATGTGTCCAGGTCAGCTATGAAGTTATAATTTGGAGTGGGAATAAAACACTGCATTTTCTAAAAAGCATCTGGCCTGAGAATCAATATAGCATTTCATTTCATTTTAGCAGCACTTTAAATTAAAGTCCCATTTATAAATGTTTTAATACGGCAATAAGGGACTCCTGGGTATGTTTTAGTCTTTCATTAATATACACCTCTTGTGTGCTGCAAGATACATGCGCACTGAATAAGTCCCTTCAACCTTTCAAAGTGCTAATTAATGATCCAATAAAGCAAAGCCTACAGTATCTTAATGGGAGCAAAATACAACTCTTTAATTGGGAAAATAAAATATTAAAATTTCCTTTCCAATAGCTCTTAAGCATATGCATGAAATAAGTATCAAGGGATTAAAAAATTGCAAAGACTCTTTAACCATATTTTTATATGCACAGTACCCCCCACTTCTCATTTTAAGCTTTAAATATTTTCAGCTCAGTTTTGCATGGAGGTGCGGGTAAAACTCAGAGGTTGGCGGTGAAGGAGTATAGAAAGCTGGATTATTAAAATATTTTGAAAAGTACAATGTCAACTATGCCATACTCTCTCTCTTAGCCCTAACATTTTTTGAGCCAGTTATTTTTTGACCACTTTTCTAAGGGGGGTGCGGAGGGACAGAGACAGGGAAGGAGGGACGGATAAAGGCTATGCCTCGCCATGTGGTTCAGAGAAGGGATGCTTCCCCCCAGCTCTGAAGCAGTCCACAATGAAACAGGACTCATCAGGGTGCTTTCACTCTCTGCTCACTCCACTTCCTGACATCTGTGAGAGGATCTGTGTGGCCTGCACTTCAACCTGGCCTGCCAGGTCTGGTACGGAGATTTCATCTCCTTTCCTCCAGCTGCCTCAGCCCGAGTGAAGGTTCACATGCAAACCTCTCCAGCAAAATTTCAACCTAACAGGCAGGTCTTTCTTGTACTTTTGCTCTGCTAAAACTCCCTGTCTTAGGAATTCAAGATGGCACAATGACTTGTGATCCAAATGTGCTATGCAGTTACTGAACTGTTCTCCTGAGATAATTTTAGCACACCAAAAACCATTAGAATTAGCAAGAATAATCGGACAAAGTGCAAACAAGAAAAAGAAGAATTCATCTTTTTTTTTCAATTCACCAAGCTGCCTTTTGATGGCTAACAACTGCTAGCAAAGAGCATGTATCAGTTAAATAAATCATTAGCCTTAAGCAAGAGACGTCAGGAGATTCTTCTAAATTACTTGGCACGATGGTTGGTGAGCACTGAGGTAAAACTCAACGTCATACCTGTAAAGGATGTGTTGGCACAAGGGTGTGGTAATGGGACAAGAGAGAAAAATCATGATTGAGTACAAACAATACCAGCAGCAATACACGGTCACCCTTCTAATGAACACAAGCAACAAACATACTATTTGGAGACTAATTGCGCCATGAAACAGTGACACTTTAGATGCTGAAATCCATGGTAAGCAGCAATATTTAAATTTTTTATAAATATTATTGAGAGATACAGAGCATGAGCATGGGATGGGCAGAGAGAGGGGGAGACACAGAATCTGAAGCAGGCTCCAGGCTCTAAGCTGTCAGCACAGAGCCTGATGCGGGGCTCGAACCCACGAACCGTGAGATCATGATCTGGGCAGAAGTTGGATGCTTAGCCGACTGAGCCACCCAGGCACCCCTCAATATTTATATCACAAACCAGTATATACATATATATGACCAGGCAAGTGAGTCTGTATGTGTGTCTTTGCATGTGTGCACACGCATGTGTGTAAAACCAAATGAAAAGTTTCACACAAAAAAATACTTAGGTTTACTAGGAGTGGTATACTCTGCTTTATTCTGTTCTTTTTTTCATTAATTTTAAAAATAAAGATTAATTTTATTTTATTTTTCTAATGTTTATTTATTTATGTTTGAGACACAGAGAGAGGGAGACAGAGTCCAAAGCAGGCTCCACGCCTGTCTGTGCAGAGCCTGATGCAGGGCTCCAACTCATGAGTCATGAGATCATGACCCGAGCTGAAACCGAGTTGGACATTTAACTGACTGAGCCTCTCAAGTGCCCCTACAGATAAATTTTAAATTGATTTTATAAAGTCTCCATGGGGGGTCAGATTCCAAAAATATTTTTTTAATTTTTTTAAGAATTTTTTAAATGTTTATTTTTGAGAAAGACAGAGCGTGAGTGGGGGAGGGGCAGGGGGAGAGAGAGAGAGAGAGAGAGAGAGAAGAGAGAGAGAGAGAAAAGAATCTGAAGCAAGCTCCAGGCTCTGAGCTGTCAGCACAGAGCCCAACATGGGGCTCAAACTCAATAACCATGAGATCATGACCTGAGCTGAAGTGGGATGCTTAATGGAGCCACCCAGATACCTCAGATTCCAAAAATATTTTAAAAACTATCTTTATTTATTGACTGTATTAAATAATGAATCATTCAACCTAACCTCTTAATACTTAAATTAAGATGATTTATTAATGTGGTGCCTGTGTGGCTCAGTCAGTTAAGCATCTGACTTAGGCTCAGATCATGATTTTGCAGTTGGTGAGTTCGAGCCCCACTTCGGGCTGTGTGCTGACAGCTCAGAGCCTGGAGCCTGCTTCAGATTCTGTGTCTCCGTCTCTCCCTGCCCCTCCCCTGCTTGCACTCTGCCATTCTCTCTCTGAAAAATAAACATTTAAAAAAATCTAAAAAAAAAACTATTTGTCAACAATAATTCTTATAACAAAGGTTTAAAGAATTGGTAATTATTTCCGGTTTCAATTACAGTTGTCAAAAATGAAATAACCCATTGCTATATACCCTGAGTCTCTGAATACTTTTAACAGATAATTTTAACTATTTTTTAAAATGTATTTTATTTGAGGGAGAGGGGGAGAGGGAGGGTGTGTGTGCAAGCAGGGGCAAGGGACAGAGAGGAAGAGACAGAGAATCCCAAGCAGGTTCCGTGCTCAGAGAAGAGACCGATGCAGAGCTCAGTCTCCTGATGCTGGGATCACGACCTGAGCCAAAATCAAGTCGGACACTTGACCGACTGAGCCACCCAGGTGCCCCAATTTAACTATTTTTAAACCATCAACCTTGGAAGAAAGCAAAGGACATGATCATATATATTTATTTCTTGCTATATTTCAATTTGTGTACTTTTTTTAAATGACTTTTTAATTTATTGTTTTATTTATTTATATTTTGTTTATTTATTCGTTATTGTTTGTGTGTGTGAGAGAGAGAGAGCACATGAGCGAGCAGGGGAGGTGTAGAGAGTGAGGGAGAGTGAAAATCCCAAGCAGGCTCCACGCCAACAACACAGAGCCCGACATGGGGTTCGAAACCAGGAAGCCATGAAACCATGACCTAAGCCGAACACAAGACTGACTGAAGCTTAACCAACTGAGCCACCTAGGCACCCCTCATTTTGTTTACTCTTACTTTGCATTAGTTTGCTTAATCTCCACAACAATCTGGTCATGGAAAAAGCCTTACTGCCTCCTCTTATACATGAGTGACTAGACTCACCAAGCTCACCTAATCTGCCCAAATCATTTATTTATCAAGTAGAAGACAGAATACGAATCCAGCTTATCTGATTCTAAGTCCAGGGCTCTTTTCTTAAATCATGCTAATACTAAGTGCTACCTGCTATGGTTCCAATAATTTACAAATTGCTCTATCAGATCTGACATGTGAATACACAAATAGGACTGTGTTTGAATATTTATACTCTTAGTTCATAAAGTCATCTGCTTAATCCATGCCCACAGAGTCAAGCAGAAAATGCCTCCAAGGAGGAAAACTTACTGAGGAATGTGGTATGTGGACATGCCCAACCACAGAGAACCACGGCCTCCCTGTTGGTGGCACAGAGGTCTGCAGTGATTTGGAATGTGGACACTGGAGTGAATGAAGCTGCTTGGATTCAAATCCTGGTGCAACAAATGACTGGGCGTGTGGCTTTGTACAAGTCGGCTCTGCAGTGTGCAAACGGTGACAGTAATAATCGTCCTCACAACAAAATGTTACATGCTGCCCACTACGTAGCAGGCGGTTGATAAGTGTTAGTAGAAGCAGTTCCTCTGCTGACATGTAGTCTTGTGGCATTACCAAATTATGACATAAAAATAGACAACCGACTCACTTTACTTCTGCTTCTATAGTTTGTGAACTATCAGTTTGATTTGAGGTCATCAGCTACATGGTACAATCCATACTCTCAGAGACGTGCTCTCTTGGGATGCCAGAGAAGTTGTTGGTTGGGTGCGGAACAACATAAGGAACTCAAGAAAGAATTGTGTCAGGGAACATTGTGAAAGCTGTGTAAAATTTAAGCTAATTCAAGCCAACAAACCATTTTAAACTCGAAAATGTGTGCACAATATCAGATGGCTGAGGTATCCAAAGCAAAATCAAAGAAACAATCCCAATACTCTATTTCTGAGGAAACAAAACAAAACAAAACAAAACAAAACAAAACAAAAACACAGGCCTAGATGTCATAGGCAATTATCTCCACTCAACATCTGGTTTGGATTTAGATAAAACCATAAAAAATTGCTGTCTTACTAGTAATGGTCCTGACATTTGTATTCAATGCCTTGGCTATCAAAATCTTCCCACATTATTCCAACTTAAGAGAATTTCAAAGATAAGAGAAAACAGCATTAAGATTGGCCTCTAAAACCTAACAGGCATATAGACTGTCCCAGACTCAAATAATAAATATATAATAATATAAAAAGCTAATGTGATCTTTTAAAAATTTAAAGGAGAAAATTTTAACATTATAGCTAAGAACTCAAGATATTCCAGTCTGCTTTATCTTGTAAAGATACTGTGGAAACAAATGAGGTAATAACTTTGAAATGTATTAATTGTATATATTACACATAAAGATAAAAAGACTGAATAAAAATAGAGCTCTAGACTTGCAGATCTAAAAATCTGCTCCATTGCATCCAGACCATTAGAAACAAACAAGATTGTATTTCAAAACATGTAGGGAAAAGAAATTTCATAATCTCCTTTTAAAAATCCATCCTATCTCTAAAAATTCTCTTAGAATGCTTGCCATTTGACTGACTTAGATTCTTACCCCTAAGTGTGAGACACAGTGGTTTAATTTTTATCTTTATGAACAAAAGACATTGAGCGTAACCTGAACTCGGCACAAAAATAGCCACATTAGCGATTAAATGATAGGAAATAAAATCAAGAAAGATACTGTGAGAGGAAATCTGACTGCTATGAGATAATAAAGAAGGTTGAAAGGGGATGATCTATATGGCTTCTCTGAATTCCTTGCTCGTAGTCTCACTAGTGTATCATGAATTTGAGTGACATATGTTTACTATTTTAAACTTCTGATCCTTAACATTTCAGTGCCGGCTTCCTTACGTGGAAGGAATACACAATGGGAAAGCAAGATAAGTGAGACGCTTAAATAGCTACTTACATGTGCTAATTCCATCTCTTGTAAACCCCAAACACGTATCATTCTCTTTTAGGTGCATAAATTTACAAATGTTGTATCTTTATTTTTCTGCAAATAATGTTGAGTTGCATATGTATGAATGATTTTTTCATTGAAACATTTTGTTTTGTTTTTTGGTGATTTTTTTAAAAAATTTAAGTCCATGATTTTTTTATCAATATAAAAATAATCAGGTTACTAGTATCACCTCTGAGGCATTTATAAATTATAAATGAAAATGTCAATTTCTTTTTGTTTCAAAGACATGTGATTTTGTTATATAATGGATAAAGTTCAGAAAAGTATAAAAGGACTTTGACTATTAAGATGTTGAAGAAATAAAAAGTTAGGGCTGCTGCTTTCATTTTATCATTAATAGAATATGGGTGGGGGAGTTGTATTCCCAATATTAACATTTTCTTCTATTTCTTTTCTTTGAAGTCTTTAAAATAAGCCCTTAAATATCAGTAAAAGATACCAAGCTTTTTGCTAACAGTGTGTTCGTTTTTTAACTTGATATTCAATAAAACACTATCAGAAACATGAAATAATTAAATTTGTTCTTACATGGCAATTATGTTGCCATTCTTGCAAAATAACTAATATCTTCAGGAAATCTATCAACAAATACTTTTGGGGGACCTACAATATTCAAAGAACTATAGCAAATCCTATGTTGTACATATACTGAATACAGAATGTACTGTAATCAAGATAGATCTAGGATATACCCAGGCCTTGATTATTATAGATTCTGCCATAATACATTTTATAACCTGGGGGGAAGGGCGGGAATGAGCACACAATAACTATATGCATCAAGAGGTAAATAAATTTGGAAAATTTTCAAAGAAAAACATAGGTAAATGACATTTTAAGCGATCAAAAGGACATCTTTCCATTCCTGGGAAGATTTGCTCGTTTTGCTTTTCAAATTATCCTACACTTTTGAAATCACTTTTTACAAAAATCCTCCCCTGGTTATTCAGAAGGGAAAGATCATCCCCCTAACACATACTTTCCTATTTACACTGCGCCCCATTATCCGTGCTTATCCTTCTCTCTGACGCCTAATGTAAATATTTGCAGAAGCCCCAGCTATGTGTCAGCCAAGCTGTCAATCCGGTGGCTCTCACGGGTGCTCTTTTGATGGGAACACAACCACACAACAGGACCACAGGGCCCGCTGAGGTATCACGAGCAGCTCAGCTGTCAGCACACCACCTGCTTTCCACAGGGTTGTGACTTTGTTTTCCTGGTGTCTTGTGCGGTTCACCTAGCAGAAAAAGCACTCTGTCAACATCAGCTGCCAACAGAACACATTCCAATTGTTGGCTCTCATTTTAGGGGCTGATGTAGAGCTCTTAATTTTGCCTTTCAAGAATTTGTTTTCTGATGTCTAAGTTGGATGCTAAGTACCTTTCTTCTAAACATCTTGACTGAGCATGGTCATCTGCCTTAGTTAGGAATTCCTAAACGGCAAAACTCTGTTGACATGATCTGAGATGATTCACATGAGGAAAAATAAAAAATGGGGAATGCTGCTTTTATTTGTTTACTAATAAAGAATATGGAGGAGAGAATGTATTCTCAATATTAATGCTTCTCTATTTTTCTTCTTCTTTCAACTGATAAAAACAAATCATTTGATATCAATAAGAATGCCACCATTTTTTTTTAACTAGACAGAATTTATTGTATTTGGTGAGCAAAGTACTTTTATAGTAGACTAAACTCCATGGTGTGGACATAGCTGAAATATTCCTCAGTTCTTTATGTGTTACTTGCTAATATTGAATACAGTTTGGGCAGTAGTTACTTTTTTTGAAAGAGACAGGAAGACACGAGCACGGGAGGGTAGAGAAAGGGAGAGAGAGAGAGAATTCCAAGCAGGCTCCACACTGTCAGCACAGAGACTGATGCAGGGCTTGAACTCATGAACCATGAGATCATGACCTGAGTCAAAATCAAGAGTCGGGCACTAAACCTACTGAGCCACCCAGTTGCCCCTTGGCCGTAGTTATTTTTGAGTAAAGTGGTGGCTCCCAGCGAGGCTGACTTTGCCCCCCATATACTCAGAAATATCCTAGAGGAAATCAGAAAGGTCCACTGGTCACTGAGTCAAAACTCCCAGATTAGAGTCCTACCTCTAAAAATGCCACTGTTTTAGGGTGCCTAGGTGGCTCAGTCGGTTAAGCGTCTAACTTCAGCTCAGGTCATGATTTCATGGTTCGTGCGTTTGAGCCCTGCATAGGTCTCTGCACTGACAGTGTGCAGCCTGCTTGGGATTCTCTCATTCTTCCTCTCTCTCTGCCCCTCCACTGCTCACTCTCTCTCAAAATAAATAAATAAACTTAAAAAAATAATGCCACCATTTTTAATAACGATAATGTCCATTTTAACTTTAACACAGTATTAGACACAACACTGGACTCAAAGTGCTCTCTAAATGACATAATAAATGAGAAAACACCAGGAAGAAGAAAGTAGTCTAGAAGTGAGGATTCAGGAAGTTAATTATATTTCTACATCAAAACTGAATTTTGCAAGAGAAAGATGCATATGGATTTTTTCTTTAGGCAAACATCAAAACTGTCTTTTTAAAAGTGAGATCATTTATGTGAGCCTGTGCTGTGTTTTTATACTAATCTATTATATAAAGTGGAGAAATGATAGTTATTGCTAAGAGTACAGCTCAACTTATTAAAGTCGAGTGATTCCATGGTACAGGAGGTAAAACTGAAGTTTATTAAGCACAGGTAATTTTAATTTTAAATGCTAATTTTAAAGCTTGATATGCCATGGGAAAAACATTAAGAGTTAAGTTTCTTATCCTTGGAAGAAGATAAAAATCAAGTCAAGATGTGCCACTGAAAAAAAACACAGAGAGAAGAAGTGCAGACTCAAGACTAAAACCTAAACCAAACCAATCAAATATTGAATCAAAAGAGAGAGAGAGAGAGAGAAGCTGCTCTGACTTAACATAGTCACATGAAGACATTTATTCCTTCTCCTTCTGATGCCTTATTAGAATGGACATAAAGAAGCAGTGATTTAAACCCACAAATACAGAGATCAGGAATGTGCCAATAGCAAAGAGGATTTTGCCACATTTCTGAAAGACAGCATGTGCAAAAGTAGCGCCCGAGGAAGTCCAGAGAAAGGCTGGGCTGAGCACAGAAGGGGCTGTAGTCAAGGAGAGGGTGAACACACAGGATGCAGACGGGAGGGGTGGGATGCCAGGGTAAGGACCTCATTTACCAGGTATACACACGAGATGTGGCAAGCCAGAAATGAAAGGTGTGAGCATTTGGGGAAAAGTGACTAAGATGACCTGGAAGAACTGAGCATATCAATATAGCTAGAAGTTGAGCAACAGGAAGGGGAAGTGAGGGGAAGTGTTCTTCAGAGGCGTCTATCAAAAGAGTCATCAACAAATCATGCCTAGAATAGCCATCCCAAGAAGTAGAAATAGAAGTATCTAAGAAAAGCATTAGTGATATGATGATATAACAAAAGGATCCCCAAACAGAAAGCTACAGTTTGTTGTTGGGATTAGACTGAGTTAGAGCGGGGAAACCATTGCCCTTCATGAGAAAAAGATACTTTCACTATTAAGTGTATGGGTTACTGAGAATAACAAGATAATAAAAATTATCGACCCATATATGTTTTAAAAAGAAATAAAATCAGTTCTATAAATGTCCAGGTTTATCAACAGTTAATGCCTGAGCCAAATTGCCAATCAATAAGTGTTCACAGTGGTATGAGAGTAAAAAAATATAGATATATGGTGGCAGAATGGTCCATAAAATCATTCATACCCTACTTATTCCAAGCACCCATCTGTGGTTCATCCACAAAGAGAGTGATTTTCGATCTTGCCAAATTTCTTCAGAAAACTAAACCAGTTTTCCTTTGTCCTTCCGTCCTTCCTTCCATCAGGCTTGCCTGTATTCAGTGATTCATTAACTCTGTATTCAGTAGCTGCCCTCTATATTGGATTCTAGAACACAAAGATGTGTAAAATGCAAACCATTGCCTGCAGCTATCTCCCTGGATAATGGCAAAATCACGCCTCTCAAACTAATAATTACAACAAATTTGTTAAACTGTATTATGTATGTATGTATGTATGTATTATGTATGTATGTATTATGTTCATGGACTGAGATGTCTGATTAGAAAAAGTTTGAAAACTTCCAGTTAGAGGGGCGCCTGGGTGGCTCAGTCAGTTAAGCATCTGCCTCTTGATTTCCGCTCAGGTCAAGAGTTCATGGTTGGTGAGATTAAGCCCCACCTCGGGCTCTGTGCTGACAGTGCTGATCCTGCTTGGTATTCTCTCTCTCCCTCTCTCTTTACCCTTCCCCCACTTGTGAGTACATGCACGCACGCCCTCTTTCTCTCTCTCTCTCTCTCAAAATAAATAAATAAGCATTAAAAAGAAATAAAGTCTGGTTAAGAGATCATCACCCTTTTCTAGAATTTGTCAAAGACACTTCACACAAAGTTTACATGAGGTCACCTAAGTACCAAAATAATGGGGATAAACACCTGTATGTAGAACACAGAATTTCAGATAAAGTTGTCTCAAATTTCATCATTAGTACAACCATTCATTACAGGAAATGTGTTAAGAAGAAATGAATAGCCACTTAGAATACATTAACATATATTTGTATATCAAGCATCCAAAAACTAGTTTGCACCAAAAAGAAGCATCAATAATATACTGTGTTAATAATATATATCAAATATTTAGAATGAGGAGAGGTAATTACAAGTTGTATCATGCTGTATCAGATGCTTTTCACTTGAATATTTGAGGAAATACTAAGTGTTCTGAACATGTTGAGAAAAGTTGATTCTCCCTTTTAAATAATCTGTAAAAAAGCCTATCTAAAATAATATGCCACTTGCACATCACTCTTTCCCTTTTATAGTCCTGATTTTACAACAGAGAAATTACCTCATATCATTAACATGAGCTAGAATGTAGCTCATGAGGGTAGGTAGGAGCTTTGTTTGTTTGGTTCAAATCTGCACCCTCAGCAACCAGAAGAGGACCTGACACATACTAGGAACATAAATATATTTATGTGAATGAATGTCTCTAAGCAAAAGTTAAGAGAAAGTAAACGAATGAATAAGTTGAATATACCAAAGGAGTATCACTAACTTATATTTAAAATACTGCTCTGAGACAAAGATTTTCTGTCCTTCCAAAATTTTCACAATGGAAGGAATTATGTTACTGTGTACTTTTAGTCCAATTTATCTGGAAAAACTATTCTCATTTTCTTCTTCTTCTTGACACATTCGGGAGGGAATTAAATTAGATTAGGTCCTAAAGGTTGGACACTTCTGATAGGATTAATCCCCCTTAAAAAGAAGAAGAAACAAGAGTTCTCTCTCTCTCTCTTGTTTAGCCATATGAGGACACAGTGACAAGGTGGTCCCCTGCAACCCAGGAAGAGAACCTTCACCAGCTATTGAATCTTATGGCACTTTAATCTTGGGCTTCTCAGCCTCCAGAACTTTGAAAAATAAATGCTTGTTGTTTAAGCCACCATTAGCACTAGTCTGTGGTGTGCTGAAGGTTGGAATTAATATGAAAAGAGGGAGAAGGCTGAGGTTTAGAAGGTTGAAAGTTTAGAAGGGAAGATCAGTTCAGTTTTGAATGTCTTAGGTTTCAATATGTACAGACACCAAACTGAACACATCAAGTAGGCGGCTGAATACACAAGTGTGGGATTTGTAAAAAAAAAAAAAAAAAGACAGATAACAAAGCAATTATGTTCAACAGCATATTGACATACTTGAAGGTGTAAGGCTGAATGAAATCACCAAGACTGCAAAGAGTGTGAGTCACTGGTTTTCAGCCAAAGGCCAATTAGCCCCCCAGAGGACACTGGACAGTGTCTGGAGACATGGTAAATGTCAAAGTTGAGGCATAAGGTGCTGGTAGCATCTAATAGATAGAAGCCAGGGACACTGCTAAACATCATAAAATGCACAGGACAACCCCACAAAATAAAAAAAAATGATCTGAACTCAATTGTCAGTAGCATCATGGCTGACAAACCCTGGTGCAAACAGGGAAGAGAAAAGAACCGAGGCCTGAGCCCTCTGGTGCTTCAATATGAAGAGGGCAGAGAGAAACAACAAAGGAGATGGTGACCAGGCAACAAGCAAGGCAGGATGACAGTGAGGAGTAGGTCGTAGCTGTAGAGCCACATGAAGAAGGGTACCAAGAAGCAGAGAGAAATGAAAAGTGCTAAATGCTGATAGGTCAGTCAGGACGATGCCTGAGGAATGACTGTTGAATTTGGCTATATGGAGGTCACTGGTGACATGAAAGAAAGCAGTTTGGTTGGTAGTGGTGGAAGGCAGAAACTGCTTCTCAATGATCAGCAAAATTTGACTCATTTTCTAATCTACTTATTGCTGATCAGTCAATATAAACTTAAACAAAAACTCATATATGGTTATAACCCCACTATGGTTAATTGACTGACTGTCCTCTGACCTCCTTTGCCAAATAAGCTATTATGTTACTACTGTTATTATCCAAATATTATTATTTATAAATATCATATTATATAGAATATATATATGAATTATATGTCATTTGGTAAACCAGCTTATTTTGCGTAATAAAACTAACTTATTATCCAGATAAGCTGGTAAACGTTTAGCAATCAGCTAAGACTATGGAGAGGAGCCTCAAATTGCAACAAGTACTAATCATGGTGGTGTAACAACTCTCTTCGTGGCAACTTTTAGCTAAAAATATAAAGTAAACTAGCTCTCAAAACTTGGGAAAATTTACCAACCAGCTCTTTCCAAGAGCTGGCTCCGACATTTTATATCTGTTTTACTTTGGAATCTGAATTCTTCCTCCTCTGTTCTACACCGGATTACACTCTATCCAGCCCATGGTTTACTCTCTCCGTTCTATGGTAATAGGTAATCTTCACAAAGCTGAGTTATCCTCTCTGCAATTTTTCAGTGAGTTTCTGGTTTACACAACTGACATAACTTCTGACATATTTCTGATGTAATTAATTCACCCTTCTAAATGACTACATCTAGGGGCACCTGGGTGGTTTAGTTGGTGGAGTGCCCAACTCTTAATCTTCTCTCAGGTCATGATATCACAGTTGGAGAGTTCACACCCCAGCATTGGGCCCTGAGCTGACAGCCCAGAGCCTGCTTCGAATTCTCTCTCCCCTTCTCTCTGCCCCTACCCCACTCGTGATCATGCTCTCTCCTCTCTCTCTCTCAAAATAAATAAACTTAAAAATTTTTAAATAAATACATAACTACATTTATTCCAAGTGCCATAAATTCTAGATATGTTGGCTTTCCAGCATTGCATTAAGCTCTGTCTTTTGTTTTGAAAAGGTACTTGCCAAAAATGACTGTTGCATCTGTGAAGGAAATGATGACACTGAAAAAAATGTTTGTTGGATATATTTCCCCTTTTCTTAAATTCCTTTGCTCTATTGCCTATCTGCTTTCCACTGTAAAATACAGCATACTGAACCATACCAGCTAAAGCTAACATCTGTCTATTAACTGTTTAATGATTATGTACTCATTTCTTTTTTAGGGATAAACACACAATGCATTTCAACCCAGGGTTTGTAAAGCAATATAGGTTTTTTTTTTTCCAATTTTTCTAAATTTGACCCATGCTCTTTTAAGTAAAATCTCCTCACTATAATGCTTACCATTATCCTATAGGAGAATAATTATAAAATTATTGGAAAACTTCTTAGAAACAACAATTCAGTAAATCCAGATACATTAAAATCTGCCTTTAGTTTTGGTCCTGTGGTGAAAATTGTGCTAAACTAATTACAATGGTTGCTAAATAAATTTCAGTGCTTTGCTCCAACTAATAATTTACTAGACACATAACCAAGATGCTGATTAATATTCTTGGTATGTCAATATTCCTCACTGTTTTAATGACATTGCTGCTTAATTAATCTTGGCATAACCGCGTTCTACTAATAAATAGTGACAGGTAAGTTAGACAGGTAAAAATACATTTTAAAAATTACAATTAAAAGCATCTCCTGCCCATAGATATTTTTCCAAAGAACATACAGATGGGCAACAGACACCTGAAAAGATGGTCAACATCACTAATCATCAGGGGAATGAAAGTCAAAACCACAATGAGATATCACCTCACACTGGTTAGAATAAGTAATATAAAAAAGACAAGAAATAACAAGTGGGGATGTGGAGAAGAGGGAAGTCTTATGCACTGTTCTGGGAATGTAAATTTGGGAAACCACCATGGAAAACAGTATGAGGTTCCTCAAAAAATTAAAAATCAAAATACCATAAAATGCAGTAATTCTACTGGGCAGTTACACAAGGAATAGAAAAACATCAATGCAAAAAAGATATATGCAACCCATGTTTATTGCAGCATTACTTAAAATAGTTAAGATATGGGGGCTCCTGGGTTGGTTAAGTGTCCAACTTCAGTTCAGGTCATGAACTTACGGTCTGTGAGTTCAAGCCTTGCATCGGCTCTGTGCTGACAGCTCAGAGCCTGGAGCCTGCTTTGGATTCTGTATCTCCCTCTCTCTCTGCCCCTCCTCAACTCGTGATCTCTCTCTGTCTCTGAAAAATAAACATTTTTAAACATTCTTTAAAATTCTTTAAAATAGCCAAAATATGGAAGCAACTGAAGAGTCCACCAACAGAAAAATGGATAAACTCACATTGAAAAGGAAAAATACTACATGATTTTACTTATATGTGGAATCTATTAAGAAAAAATAGAAATGGGGAGCCTGGGTGGCTCAGTCAGGTGAGTATCCGACTTAGGGTCAGGTCGTGATCTCGTGGTCCATGACTTTGAGCTGTGCCTCAGGCTCTGTGCTGACAGCTGTGATCCTGGAGCCTGCTTTGTATTCTGTGTCTCCTTCTCTCTCTCTGCCCCTCCCCTGCTCTCACTGTCTCTCTCTCTCAAAGATAAATAAACATTAAAAAAAAAAATTTAATTAAAAAAATAGAAACCAACACATAAATACAGAGCACTGGTGATTACCAGAGGGGGGAGAAGAGTGGGGAGATGGGCAAAATGGGTACAGAGTGGGTGATTCAGACTTCCAGTTAAAGTATGAGTAAGTCACAGTGATAAAAGGCACCTCGGGAATATGGTATTATAATAGTGTATGGTAACAAATGGTAGTTACACTTGTTTTGAATATAGCATAACTTATAGAGTTGTTGAATCACTATATATACTCTTGAAACTAATGAAACATTGTGTGTCTACTATATCTCAATTTTAAAAAATAAAAAAATAAAATTTAAAGGCAAAAGGTCAGCTCTCCCATATGTCTATACAATATAGACAATCCAGATGACTCCATTATAATATTCAGATGCCTTTTACTGTACAAAGTCGAAGTACCTGTGGCATTTGAGACTCCTCATTTGAGACTCCTACACATTAAAAAAAATTCTTTTAACATTTATTTTTTAGACAGAATCAAAGTGTGAGTGGGGAGGGGCAGAGAGAGGGAGAAAGACACAGAATCCGAAGTAGTCTCCAGGCTCCGAGCTGTCAGCACAGAGCCTGACAGGGGGCTTGAACTCACGAGCTGTGAGATCATGACCTGAGCCGAAGTCAGGCGTTCAACCAACTGGGCCACCCAGGTGCTCCTGCACATTTTTTTTCATGGTATATATTTCTCTGAGTTTCAGCATCACCAAAATATCCTCTGTCTACTGAAAAACATTATATTATAGTTAAAAATAATTGGGTGGAACATTGTCTTAAAATGAGATATTCATAATTTGAAAGTATTATTCCATAGATTACAGTTTACTAATGAAGAAGAAAGTACCATTAAAATGTAAAGACCTCAAAGATACCAAACCTGTTTGTGTGTATCATGAATAGCACGCTGTCAGTAATATAACAAATTGGCATAACGGTGCTGGTGTGATACAGTGAGTAACACAGATCATCTAGGCAGGATGCTTGTCAGGTATGTTCGACCTGAATCTAATCACGAGGAAATGGTTATGCAATCTATGTTGGAGTATATACTAGAAGGACAACTACACACAATAAAAATATCTACATTAACTAAAAAATTTGACATATGAGAGAATGTTCTATATAAATGGAGACAGAGGATAAATTATATCCAAATGGAATGCATTAATAATGACCAGATCCTAGATATTTTTTGAAAAATCTATATAGGACCTTTGTGATAGATGGGAAAAACTGGAATATGAACTGTAGAGCAAATATTATTATAAACATTGTATTTAGTATATAATCATCTGGTTGTTACATTTGTCTTCTTGTTCTTACGTGATACAGATATCAAAGTTTTTAGGTAATAAAATGTTCAGAGTAAACTATTAAAAGTTAGCAATTTACTTTCAAATGTTTCTGAAGACTAAGAGGATGTGTGTGTGTGTATACAATTCATATATACGTGTATGTATATGCTTTATGTATATAAGTATATGAGTGTATAAATAAGTATATACATGGATTATATACACACACGGATATGAGGAAGAGAAAATATATGTGTATTATATTTATAATATATATAATATATATATATATATATATTATATATATATATATATTATATATATATAGTGTACAGAGAGAAAGAGAGGGAAAATACAAATGTAGCAAAAATGACAGCAGTTGGTTAATCCAGACAAAGGAGATTTAATAGCCATTGTACTTCTGTAAGTTTGAAATTTTTAAATTTTTTTACTGTTTATTTTTGAGAGAGAGAGAGAAAGACAGACAGAGTGTGAGCAGGGGAGGGGCAGAGAGAGAGGGAAGCACAGAATCCAAAGCAGGCTCCAGGCTCGGAGCTGTCAGCACAGAGCCCAACATGGGGATCGAACCCACCAACTGTGAGACCATGACCTGAGCTGAAGTGGGATGCTTAACCGACTGAGCCACCCAGGTACCCTTTTAAGTTTGAAATTTTTAAACAAAAGAATTATAGGAAAACAATTATATCATTGCTACTTAGATTGATATATTTTTAGAGATTAAATAACTAATTTTAAATGGGATGACTTTTTTCTGCCTAATCCATCCCATTTTCCAAACAACACTTGTTAAAAGAGAATAAAATTATCTACCCAAACACACAACTTTTCACTCAGATGAAGATTTTTTGTCTAATAATTATTTTGACATCCAACTTTCAATCTTCAAACAAACAAAAACAAGACAATCTCAAATAAAATTTCCCCACAGTTTGAACGGACGAATGCTCTACTTTCCAGCTACCAGGAGTGGCCTTTTTATTCCCTCATATTGAGTGACTTAAATAAATCCCATTTGATTTCATGGCAGGAAATGTTCTTCACCTCTGTTCACAGAGTTTCTATGATGTCTCTGGAAGCTATTTAAAGTACTTCCTATAAATTATATCCGCGCCACGGACTACAACTTGTCCATCTGTGAAGAAATGATTGAGATATATTATCCTAAATTCTTTATTCAGAGTAATATACTAGTGCTTTTTCCCATTGGTGAGACATCAGATTTAAGGAAAATATAAGAAATCTAGTCTTTTATTTGACTGCATTAATCACTAAGTATGGATTTGCTACTTACTGACTTTGACAGGAATTTTAACACAGATACTTTATTTCTAGTTATTTTCTGAAGCAAGAAATGTTGGTTATAAATTTCCAGGGAAAAATTTTTTTAAAAATTATTTCTTTTCTTATTGAAAACTAGTTGTTTTTGACAATATCTAAACATCTCGATAGATTTTTATCTTTGGGGGACTCAGTGGTAGCCATGGCTAACACTGATGAATTAGGTACGTAAAATTAACATACGCCATTTGCTTTTGAATGATAAGGTCAGTATGATTAGAAAGTAGAGGGTTTTTCTTCTTTCTCTGTTACAAAATAGAAGTATATGACTGCCACCACTGGATGGCAACCAAAGATACAGAAACACTAGGAATGCTCCACAAACACATCATAAGGAGCCTTAGCATTTTGGATGGAATATAAGAAGATCTTACTAAATAAAATATATTAGCAAGAAAATAAACACATATAACAGATTTTATGACTGTATAATCTAAAATATATTCTTCCAATAAATCATATTTTAATATAGTTTGAAAAATTTTTGAAGTTAGTGATCTCATTCTTATTTATCTGGACTATCTCAGAGTCTAATAAACTTTTAAAAGTTTGGCTTCCAAGGTGCTCCTTTGATGGCACCTTCATTTAAGGGAAAGAGAAATGAAGAGCAATAAGGAGGTATTGTTTACAGCAGATTATTGAATGTGAGGTTGTCAAGCTGAGAAATCACAAGCTTTGGAAATGGGCAGAATTGGTTTTGACCCATAGTCCTGAAACGTAATGATTACGTGAACTGGAGTGGATTCTTCTTCCTATCTGTGCTTCCTCATATATAAAATGAGGAAAATATACCTACTTCATAAGGTTGGTAAAAGGGGAAAAAATAAACTAATTTAGGCAAAGGTGTCTATTATTGTGTCTGGCATACAGCAGACACAAAACGAATGATAGCAATTACTTATTCTATGATACAAATGGATGAGTTTTGTTTATATTTAACTCCATCACAAGCAAATTGATCCACATAATACTTTTCATTTATTCTACCTGTGTTATGCTATCCTAAAGAATTCCTTAAAATAAAATGTTAGACTTGGGATGCCTGTGTGGCTCAGTCGGTTAAGCATCCGACTTCGACTCAGGTCATGATCTTATGGTTTGGTGGTTTGAGCCTGCATTGGGTTCTGTGCTGACAGCTCGGAGCCTGGAGCCTGCTTCTTTGGATTCTGTGTCTTCCTCTCTCTCTCTCTCTCTCTCTCTCTCTCTCTCTCTCTCTCTCTCTCTTTCTCTCTCAAAAATAAATAAACATTAGGGGCGCCTGGGTGGCGCAGTCGGTTAAGCGTCCGACTTCAGCCAGGTCACGATCTCGCGGTCCGTGAGTTCGAGCCCCGCGTCAGGCTCTGGGCTGATGGCTCGGCTCGGCTCGGAGCCTGGAGCCTGTTTCTGATTCTGTGTCTCCCTCTCTCTCTGCCCCTCCCCCGTTCATGCTCTGTCTCTCTCTGTCCCAAAAATAAATTAAAAACGTTGAAAAATAAATAAATAAATAAATAAATAAATAAACATTAAAAAAATTTTTTTAAGTTAGACTTGTGTAGTGAGTATTAAACTAAATCAGTTCTGTGTCTTTCCTATAGAATGGTGACTGCACCAAAACATCCTCCATATAGCATATGCATGGTCTTGGGTACAGCATGTTGCTTTGCTGACCTCTTTAGGTATAGTTCCTTTAAACTTGAGGTAGTGTTGGACAAGCAAATCCAGCTTCAAAGTGACAATTAGCCAGCCTGTTGTGACAAGCATGCTTTCCCATAAGAACCAGTGGCAGATCAGCCTGAATGACAACCAGGGTCATGCCAACAAATGACTATGGAAATAGAGTCACCATGCTGCCGTCATTAAATCATGCACAGGCACCACAATTACAGGCTATAGCACAACTAGAAGAACAAAATTAAAAAGTTTTATACCTTCAAATATTAGGGAAATTCCTCTCCCCCTTAAAGTAATGCCATACTTTACTTTCTTTCTATACTCTTCGCTTCCAGTTTTTTTTTGTTTTTTTTTTGTTTGTTTTTTTTTTTTTTAACGATTCTTGCTCTTCAACTGGGACTGACAGAAGATTAGGGGCATGGGGTGGGGAAAGAGCTATATGTTGACCAAGAATAAGAAGACTTGTATGTTTCTCTCATTCAAAACAAACAAACAAAAAGGATTCGATTTTTCTTTTTTTTTTTTTTTTTTAATGTTTATTTGAGACAGAGAGAGAGAGAGCATGAACGGGGAGGGTCAGAGAGAGAGGGAGACACAGAATCTGAAGCAGGCTCCAGGCTCTGAGCTGTCTGCACAGAGCCCGACGCGGGGCTCGAACTCACGGACCGTGAGATCATGACCCGAGCCGAAGTCGGACGCTTAACTGACTGAGCCACCCAGGTGCCCCAAGGATTCGATTTTTCTAACATTTATTCTATTTGTGGCATTGACCTGGGAACAAAAGCAATGTTTCATTATAAACTTACTAAAATTTAAGATGAAATTAAACAATGAAATTGTATGTAACTAATCAAGTAAAAATTTTGCTAGAAAAAATGTAATATATGTAATTTGATCTATTTACTCTTGCTCAACTCCAGAGCTAAATTTTACTACAAACACCCCTAAATAGTAACTTTGATATTTTAACAAATCTCGACAACATGTACTGACTTCAAGTCCCCAGACTAGTATTGGGTAAACAATGATGTATACTACAGAGTTTCTGAAACAAGAAGCTTAAGAAAGAACAGAGGTAAGAAAAACATAAAAAGTAACAAATTTCAAAATATAATGAAAAGTGCAAAAGTAGAAGAACATATAAGGTACAGAATTAGTACAAGAAGGAAGAAAGATCTAGAAAAGATTCTCTGAGGAATCATCTTGTAACGCAGGTGCTGAAGGAGAAATAGGATTTTTTAAGAAAGGCAAGGGGGGAAAGGACATGTCTGACAGAGGAGGAGCACACTCAAAGTCATGGGGCACGAAACCAAATGGTGTATGTGGGAAATTATAATTAGTTATGCAGTGATTGAGTATAAAGTTCGTGTGGCAGATGAAAAGAGCATGGCGTGAGGTTTGAGACAAATATAAGTAGACACTAGATCTTGGAGGGCCTTTTGGTTTACATACTTTATTAAATTGGCCACTCAGCCACATTTTAGTAATATTAACACTATCTGTATTCCTGGAGATTTTGCTCTGTTTTGTCCTGTAAGACATTGTGAAAAGAAAGGAAATACTAATTTGGTCACCTAGTGAGGTGTTTCATAGCCAAGGCACATTTTGTTTACTAATAATCCTTGAAATCTTCCAAGAAAATCTTGTTGGGGACTATGACGGAGAGAGGTGGGTATCTGAGATGATGCTTTTAGCTGTCCTTACAATTTGAAGAGCACTTGGGGCATCTCTAGGAGGGGAGGTTCCTGAAACTCCGCTGGGGGCAGGGCTATTTACCAGACTTTCTGGGGAGCTCCACAAAGACAGTCTACTGTGGGGTGGACACAGGTGGAGTCCCTGAACTCCTAAGAGTTAAACATGTACCACTGCAAGATGTTACTGTGAAGAGGAAGTCACCTGACCAAACCTTGAAACTGTCTTGAGGGAAGGGAATTTCAGTAAGTTCTTTTAGATAAGTGATGCAGAATGAGGATGCTGAGGAAAACAAAAGGCAAGAAGCATAAGTGCAGTTCCACGGATAGAATAGCAAGCAAATAGAATTTTCAGGTTTCTGCCTAAGACCTGAATGGGCTCAAGATCCAGATGCATCAAGGTAATTTCTTATTACATATAAAATAAAGTTTGTATAAAGCCTGAAATTTAAGAAATATGCCAACAACTTTACAAAGCCATCACAGAACAGAATTGTACCTACACATTTAAGTAATGAGTTAAAAAATTAATTCTGGGCTTGGCCGTTGATATTTCATGATCTTCTGTCATTTCCACATAATGTGGATTCACGTTTCTATGTGACTTCACATTAAATGGCTCTACTCTACCCATACAACAAGATGAAAGGGTTCACTGTAGTTTGCTTCAGATCATAACATTCCCCGAACGTAATAGTATAACTAAGAACAGAAGCAGCAAACTTCTTTTTCTAACAGTGGATACTAGTTCAAGGAAGAGAAATCAACAAAGGGTACAAGAAGAAAAAAATATATAAACAACAATTTTGCTGTAGATAACATACTCTCATTAAATGATAATTAAGAACAGGGAACATGCCTCTTAAATGAAAATGACAAATAATAAAAGTGTCTTAATTCAGTATTATCCAGTAAAGACACAGGGCTGGTGAAGGAGGAAGAAAGGAAATGCCCCAAAAATGAGAAAGTAAAAGATTTGTTTATAGGATAATAAATTATCCATAGTCCTCATGGTTAAAGGTTACCAGGAAGGCCTTTAAAAGCAATTTTATTGGGCAGTTACACATTATAATGTCAAAGTAGGTGTGTGTTGGCAGGAACTAAAAAGAGCTTTGAAGGATTATGGAGAGAGGTTTAATTATTTTCTGATGGTTGCATGAGGCGTATTTTTAACACTGCACTGAGATTTGACCAGTAACCTAGACTTCAACACCACCTTATTACTCACTTATTACTCACAAGCACTTGAAAAATATTCAGACTTTCAGTGCAGACATCTACTGTGCTGTTTCTTGAATGAAAAAATACACCAGTTAGCCTCATATCTATTCATTCAGTTGCTCATCACTGACGCATGCACTTTATTAGGAACTGGCCCCACAGCATAACAGTGGAAATAGCATGAGATCTGGCATCACTTCCAGTTTTAGCTCTCCTACTTACTGCAGACAGCATCTTGCATCTGTGACTTAATGTCTCCAATTCTTACTTGCTCTCAATGAAAACCAGAGATCATCATAACATCTCCTTAATAGGTATTAATAGGAGATAATACAAAATCCTTAGTTATACCCTGGCTTCGAGTAAGGAGCATTGCTCTTTAATATTGATGTGGAAACTGTCTCCTCAGATATTACAAGGTTGTACAAACAAACAAGGTCACATAAACTTAATCTCCACCCTAATGACCACTGCCTGAAGAAAGGTGGATCTGAACTTCCTAAAGAGCTCTTGAAATCAGATGTTTCTGAGAATCCCCAAAAGGTGTCCCAGAAGACTGCCCCTGGTCACACAGGCAACAAAGCCACTATACCAGCAATACTGCTGCATCATGGTCCCAGCATCATGGTCCCCACCGGGAAACATAATCTCAGCTTCCTCAGGTCCACCACTGATCTTTTAGGTGTTTTTTAAGTGTTATCATGGATATATGAATGCTCAGCAGCCCGAAAACTGTCAGGTGGTCTGAGGTGTTTTGTGGAAGTGTCCCTCACTCCCATATTTCCATACACAATGGTGAATAAGCTGGGAAATAAATTTGAGGGGCAGACACCAGGGTGCCCCTGAACTTGAACCACTTCTCTTTCTACAGGGCTCGTTGTGCATGTTCCTTCTTAGATCTAGATGATTCTTCCTATAAATAGAGTCCCAGCCACCCATGCTCCCAGTTTCACTTTGCCAGATATACCTGAATCTCACTTAGATGAAACCTGGGGCTCTTGCTCATGGAACAGTCTAATGAATGAAGTAGACATCTAAGCAAGTGATTAATGTACGTCTCAGGCAAACGCTATCACAGCGACATATAGGAAGCATAAGGAGCCCTAGAAAATAAAATGACTGATTGATCAGGCCTTATAAAAACATAAAATTACCTCTTTATTTTGAAGGGTTGGGGAAATTCCAAGAATGAAAGGCTTGCCCCAAACCACATTGATGTGAAAGAGTTGATTTGATATGCCTGGATTGGAGAAGTGGTGGACAGAGTAGAAAGAGATAAGTCTACAGGCAGAGAGAAAATTCACACTGTGAAAGGGTTTATAGGCAAGGAATTGCATTGTTGATTTATGGATTCATGAAGAAGTAGCGGGTGGATGGACTAGGAGTCTATTACCTAAATCTGGTTGGGGGATGGGGGGTCTGAGTGCAACGGGAATGCTGGTAGAATGGAGATACCAATCCAAGAATTATAGGAGGAATACAACTGCATGTTAAACTCCCACTCAGTACTATATTTCTGTATATATTTCCTGATCAGTGTATTTGTGGAAAGTCACACATTATGACAATTTAAAGTCCAAACAAAGAGAAATGTAACATTACTTACAACTCAAATGCTAGAGAAGTATTCAGCTTAAGAAAATAACCCTTAATTTAGTCCCACGTCTGGCAGTAAGATGTAAGGCAGAAGTAATTTTTCCATATTTTAAATAGATTTTTAAAATTTGTTTCACTGGAACTATAATATACACCCATGCTTAGTGATATACACAGTAATGAAACCCAAAGCTTTTCAAGAATCACCTTCATAGGTTACTGCCAGGTTATGGAATGTATCAGAATAGACATGTTTAAAACTTGGGTTACAATAAGATCTATGATAGAAAATGATATACTAAATACCTGTTTTCCACCTGATAAACTATTGGGACTACATCAACATAAAAAGCTTTTGCACAGCAAAGGAAACTGTCAACGAAACAAAAAGTCAACGAACTGAACAGGAGAAGATATCTACAAATGATATATCTGTTAAGAGGTTAATATCCAAAATATATAAAGAACTCATACAACTCAACATCAAAAAAAAAAAACAAATAATCTGATTTTAAAATGGGCAGAGGACCTGAATAAACATTTTTCCAAAGAAGACATACAGATGGCCAAAGACACATGAAAAGACGCTCAACATCATTAATCATCAGGAAAATACAAATCAAAACCACAAGGAGATATCATCTCACACCTGTCAGAATGGCTAAAATGAAGACAAGAAACAAGTGTTGGTGAGGATGTGAAGAGACAGGAACCCTTGTGCACTGTTGGTGGGAATATAAATTGGTACAGTCACTGTGGAAAACAGTATACAGGGTCGTCAAAAGTTAAGAAAAAACAAAAATACTTTATGATCCAATAATTTCACTATTGGGTATTTACCTAGGGAAAACAAAAACACTAAGTCAAAAAGATATAGGCACCCTTATGTTTACATAAGGAGGGAGATACAGGCCTCCAGTTATGGAACGAGTAAGTCACGGGAATAAAAAGTAGCGCATAAGGAATAGTCAATGATACTGTAATAGTGATGTAATGGGACAGACAGTAGCCATACTTGTGATGAACATAGCAAACTGTATAAACTTGTCAAATTCCTAAGTTGGACACCTGAAACTAATGTAACACTGGTGTCATCTATATTCAATATTAAAAAAAAACCTGGCAATTACAAAAATTATGCTTTATAGATTTATAGCATGTTGTTTATACTGCATTTTAAAGAACTTCCTTTGGAAAGCAGAATGAGAATGAGAAGTTCTGCAGGTTGGCAACACCGCCTACTGTCTGCTTGCTACTTCCTTATAATTGTGGGCTGTGATCCAGGGTTGAACACAGAGGGCAGTTTACGAGTAGTACCACAATAGCAGGCCTTTTTCCCGGCGGTATATGCAAAGGAATTAATCTTAGAATGCTATTTCAAAATATCTCAAATAAATAAATTATTTCAAATATCACATATTTTATGTAGACTAAAATAGAGGTGATAATCTGAATTTTTCACAGTTTTTGGCATTAATTTGAGGTAGATGTAATTTGGCTTACAAAGATGTTTAACTCTTCAGCTTCGTCTCTCATTACCACCCCCTTTCTGCCATCTCCTTCCCACCTTCTAACTCACTCCCACACTCATCACGCTGCTCTTTATCCAGAAGCCCTTTCCCCCCTGTGCCTTCAGAGCTAGGGGTTTCTCTGCATAAAATTCTCTTCTCTTACCTTTTCATCTAGCTGGCTCCTACTTACCCTGCAGGTCTCCGTGAAAATCAATCAGGCTCCTCAGGAGGAGATTCTTGTTGAAGAGATCTACTGGAGAAGGTGCCGTCAGGTAGAGGGGAGTGAGGGATCCAGGACGGAGCCAAGATAAATGTTATGCAAGAATGGGGTCTCCATGTGGGGTTAACTTCCTCTGAACCCACCAGGAAGCAGTGGGGCACAGATTGCAGCAGGAAGTTGATTCCACCTGGAGGCAATGATGCTGCTCCTTGGACCTCATGACTGGGGCCTGGGGAGGGGGTCTGAGAGCAGCACATGCACTCTGAGCCAGGTGGCAATCCTGTGGAGAAGGTGCCAGCTGGGGTTGTTGACAAACACTTCCAGAACTAGAAAAATGAGCGTGAGGCAGGTCAAGAAGAGGGTGGGGTATAGAGGAACCGGCAGAAACATCTAGATCCCTTTCTGCCTGACTTGTGGGTGCCTTGTCAGCGTACTCCCCCAGCACCCTGAGGGTCACTCTCCCAACACTCACTAAGGCTTCCACAAGTGCCGCCACTCTCAAGAAAGCAGGGATCACTTCTGTGCATTTTTAATGGACACACAGTAGATACCACATAAATATTTGTCAAACAACCTTCAGCAGAGCCTCACACACAGTAGGCACTGTATAAGTATTTGTCAGATACGATTCAGTAGAGAGAAAGCTAAAATCCCCTAACAGAAATTTTTAAATAGGGAACTTCTTTCGAAGCAGCTTACACTGGTCACCAAGTCAAGTTACTTATACTCATTTGTATGCAGTTAGAAATCACCTGCCTCATCAAAATAGACAAGAGACAGATTCTTGACTTCCACATCCTCTGAGAACGCTCTGGACAGGTGGGATTTCTCTCCATACTGTACCACCCATAAGCTGCTCTTTAATTTCTTTTGAATTAAAACTAAACAGTTTGTTTAGTTGGTGAAATCTTTATGAAGCTGAAACAATTTGTCATCTGGGCTGTTACAAAACTTCTAGAGAGGAAAGCAATACATTTGCAAGTAAAATGAACAGGAAACTGCTAATTAGGCATCCCAAAACAACCATGTGTTTTCCCAGGAACGGCATTAAAAATTTTTTAAAGATAAGTAAATAATAAAAATAGTAATAAAGTTTGTTGGTGAATAGTTCCCAAAAGACACGCATTAAAAAGCATGATAAATTATGTCGATATACGCACTAATGGATCAGGTTTGTGCGTGCCTCTTGAGGCGGGCTATATGGATTTGGATTGAGTCCCAAAGAGAAGCTGACTTACATCTTGCATGAATAAATTTCTAATTAGCTGCCCAGTCCTGAAGCTTTTACAATCTAGAGATAGTTTAATCTGAGGGTCTGGGCGAGGGATAGAAATTGTGGCCAGAGAATATTTAAAAATTGTAGAACCAGTTGATATTGAAAACATCATGTTCCAGACAGAAATCTTCATCCAAAATACATACATTAAAAATTATATATATCAGGGCACCTGGGTGGCTCAGTCATTTAAGCGGCCAACTTCGGCTCAGGTCATGATTTCGCGGTCCGTGAGTTCAAGCCCCGCGTCGGGTTCTGTGCTGACAGCTCAGAGCCTGGAGCCTGTTTCAGATTCTGTGTCTCCCTCTCTCTGACCCTCCCCTGTTCATGCTCTGTCTCTCTATGTCTCAAAAATAAATAAACGTTTAAAAAATTTTTAAAAATTATATATAAATATTCAACCTTGTGTAGAGATGATCTGTTTCATTCCTAACATTTCTTTTAAATTAAATAATACCATCATTAATAAATCATGAGTTTCCCTTCCAGACATTTTGTTTCTGGACATATAATACTAAGAACAAGTGTGATTGATATCAACCTTATATTTTTTTGCAGTTACTCAGCAGTCTATTATGGTCAGTATTGAGAAACCCCAAAATACCCATTATAATGCAAAACTCTATATATTGTATTTTGTATATTTGCATGAAAGAGCAGTGATTTTCAAAGCCTTTCCTCCTGAGCACTGCTACAGATCCAAATGTGGCTTAAATAATTAATTTCCATCGGTGATACTAAATATCTAAGAAGGATTCGATCAATGCTTTTCTTCCAGAATATGCAATACTTAAAATTCTGGCTGTGTAAAGTCTTCAGCCATCTGATATGCAAAATTCATTATGCAGAAGGCGGACTGTATATCAAAATTGAATTCTATCAGATACCAAGTCTGCTCTAAAATCTTTATCCAAACAAGAATGACATCATTTCTACAGTAAGATTTATCACTTCCTGATATCTAAACTTCCTTAGGAGGTAAATAGGTTCTTTCCTATGTTACAAGTCTAAAATCATAGGACAAAAAGATAATTATTAAAAAAAAAATTTATGATGCCCTAACACAACAGTTCTCACACTTGATTGGTCATCAGAATCATCTGGAAAGCTCAGATTCCTGGGCCCCAACCCAGTGTTTCTGATTTAATAAGGTCTGGGGCGGGGGCCAAAAAATTGGAGAGTTAAATGCACTAAATACTCAGGACATTAAAAAATATATATATCTGGGGTTCCTGGGTGGCTCATTTGGTTAGGCGTATGACTTTGGCTCAGGTCATGATCTCACGGTTCATGAGTTTGAGGGGCTCTGTGCTGACAGCTCAGAGCCTGGAGCCTGCTTCGGATTCTGTGTCTCCCTCTCTTTCTGTCCCTCCCCCACTCACACTCTGTCTCTCTCCATCTCCCAAAAGTGAATAAACGTTAAAAAATTTAAATATATATATATGCATATATATATATACATATATATGTATATATATATACGTATATACATATATATATATGTATACACATATATATGTATACACACACACATATATATGTGTGTATATATATCTCCTACATCTTCTTCAAGGTGAGGTCTTATAATATAATTAGTGTCTCTCTTAAATAAACATCTCTCTTCCTTACTAATGCATTGGGTAACAGGAAGGAAAAGAACACTTTCTTCTTGAGAAATTAATTAGATGAAATTTTTAAAAAAAACAATTTCTTTAGGGAAAAGGAAAGTGCTTAGATAAAAATAATAAGGCAAGCCAATATATAAATTTCAGAAAATAAAAGCAAATGTATAATCAATTATGTATTGTAAAATAGCATTGCTGAATATATAGTTTTGTATAAAGAAACTTAGATAAAAATGTATAATTCTTTCCAATTGCCAAATGTCATCACATGCCTTTTCCATATCTGGGATTAACTTAATTTTTTTATCATTTCACTTACATGCTCCCCATATATCAATTTCCAGTGTGAAGATTATGCCACATCTCTCTTCCATTTTACTTTAAACTATCATAAACCATACACTTGATAAATTTATTTGCTCCGGTTTGAAATTGCAGGAACTGTAATAAAATAACCAAACAGGCAAGATAAGCCCTCACTACCAATCACAATGTTCTCTCCTTATCTCTATGCAACCGATCTTACTCCAACAGGGCTGCTCAACAGAAGTAGTATTGACTGGGGGGCTTATAAACAACACACATTTATTTCTCACAGTTCTGTTGGCTGGGAAGTCCAAGATCAAGGTGCCAACAAATGCAGTGTCTGCTGAGAGGCCAAGTCCTGATTCACAGTCATCTTTTCACGGTGTCCTCACAGGGGAAGGAGTGAGGGATCTCTCTGGGGTCTCTGATCAAAGCGTTAATCCCATTATTTTTTATAAATATTTTTTTTAAGTTTATTTATTTATTTTGATAGAGAGTGAGCAGGGAGGGGAAGAGTGGAACAGAGAATCCCAAGCAGGCTTTGCACTGACAGACACAGGGCTCGATTCCAAGAACCATGAGATCATGACCTGAGCCAAAATCAAGAGTCAGAGGCTTCACAGACTGAGCCACCCAGGAGCCCCGGGACTAATCCTCCCCAAATCCTTACTTCCTAATACCATGGCACTGGAGGTTAGGTTTCAACATATGAATTTGGGAGGGACACATTCAGTCCATAACACACCTTCCTATCCAGGGTGTGAGATGTGAGAACTAGGTTGAGTTTGGGTTCTATTCAGTTAGTCGGGAGAGCAGTGTTCAGGCAATCCTAATCTGCCCCCAACTCTTTTTAATCTCCAAACCACTGGTTTGACCTTTAGTGAAGTAGTTACCAGTTTCTCCCTGTTTCATGCAATTTGTTTCTCAAATAATTCTAAGCCTTACATTGAAAAAACATTTAGAAAATTTTATTTGCTTTTATTTTATTTGCCAATTTACTTTTATTTTATTTGATGCATGGGCTTTTCAAGATATTGTCTTAAGACATCTTTCTGTATTTCAGAAAGACAGATAATTTTCCTTTAATATTTACATGGATAATTTTACTTTTTAATTGGTTTATTTTTGGAACAGGACTGAAAGTACAAGGTAAATAAATTATAAAAACACATGGAATTATGAGCAATCATTTTTTTTTCCTATACATATCCTTCATTCATCTTCTTCTCTATTTCCATATCACTGTATGGCTACCTCTTTCTTTTAAAAAAAATCTAAGTTATATTCCATTTTTGTATATACCATTAATTATTTCCCTATCAACAGACATGTTGGTTATCCATACCTTATGCTACCATAAACTATGTGCAATGCATGCTCTTTTGTTTACATATATTAGTAAATCTCAGGATAAATTCCTAAATGTTAAACAGGTGATTCAAAGGTCATGTGCATTTGAAATATTGACAGATGTTGTCCAATTGCCCTTCAAAGATGTAGAAATAATCGCCCCTCCTATTGGGGGACTGACATACCCGTTTCTCCACACTTTGGTCATTGCAGTGAATTATCAAATTTAGTTATCTTTATTATCATAAATGAAAAAACAAATTTTTTAATTTAATTTGCTTTTATTTAGTGTTGGAAATTCTTTAATTTAATTTGTAGGTTGAGGGTGGTTTTTTTTCATATGTTTAAGAGTCCCTGATGAGTTTCTATGATCTATCTGTTCATGTACTTTGTCCACTCTTCTATTAGATTTTTTTGTGCTGTTTTAATTCATTTGAGGAAGCACTTCATTTCAGGGGGCAGGGGGAGTCTCTCTGTGATATATGTTGTGTACGTTGTATCCCCAGTGTGATTATATACTTGTAGTTTCCTTGTAGTATAATATTGCTCTGCAAACAAGACTTACGTTTCCCCGATAACACAAATGTGAAAGATTTTCATTCACTGTGGATAACTTCTTATTCCTTAGAGGTGCATGTGTTATTCCTCTTTTTCATTTTTCTTCTCTCACATATAACCATGCACAGATTGGCCAATATAAACCAGTAGGATTGTGTTGGTTTTCTCTCAGCTTTATATACAAAATTACTCTCTATGAAGCATCCAAATTGTAGCTGCCTTGGCTTGATTATCTGCAATGACTTCTCAGAACACCTAGAATAAGACTCAAGCTTCTCCCCTGGCCTATGTGATCAAACACCTGCCCCATCTACAGTCTCCTTACAGAAAATCCTTACATATCTTTCCTGTCTCTTTGTTCCACACATGCTGATTTTCCTTCTGTTCCTCAGACACATGGACATAATATTCTCTCTACTTGGAAACACAAGATCTTCCTACATTCTCAGCTCAAATATGTTCTCCAGAGAAGTTTTCTCTAGAAATTTAATGGAACACAGTGTCCTTCACAGCCACCTGTTCTACAGGTGTTCTAGATTTTAAGTAAAGCAAATCAACTCCATGGTGTGGGTGGGCCTGTCCAATCAGCTGAAAGGCTTAAGAGAAAAACTGAGGTTTCCAGAAGAGGAAGGAATTCTACTTCCAGATAGCTTCTGGACTCAAGACCAAGATATCAACTTCTGCCAGAATTGCCAGCCCACCGGCCTGCCTTACAGATATAAGAGTCACTAGTCTCCACAATTGCATGAGCCAATTCCTTAAAATCCCTTTATGTAGATGATAGACAATAGACAAATGATAGGTAGAAAGAAAGAAAGAAAGAAAGAAAGAGAGAGAGAGAGAGAGAGAGAGAAAGAAAGAAAGAAAGAAAGAAAGAAAGAAAGAAAGAAAGAAAGAAAGAAAGAAAGAAAGAAAGAAAGAAAGAAAGAAAGAAAGAAAAGAAAAGAAAGAAAGAAACTACTGATACCATTCGTTCTATTTCTCTGGAGAACCCTATTACATCCAATAAGTTACCATATGCCCATCACATAAAAAGCCCAATCACTGCAGGTTTCATGTTTATTCTGTGGCTCCTTCTATCCCACAGAGTATCACATTTTACCTCTAAACAAATATGTATCCCAAATGAGAAGTGTGACTTCAAATTAGATGGCAGTGACTCAATTCCGAACCAATAGCAGCATACATGTTTTTACTACTTTGCATTATATTTAAATAGTCCATGCTAACTAAAAGATATTAATTTTGCTTGATGCAAAATAATTTAAATATATCACCTGAAATGCTGTTGATTTAATGATCCAATATACCTAAAAATGCCTAGATTTTGTCTATAATAATCCATAAAGGAACTCATATTACATCTATGGACATAATTGGCATTTCATATTTAATCTGTACAAAATTTATAGGAAAATGTATTTATATCATCACACATCATGTATTAAAACCTTACCAACTAATGAACAGTCTTCAATTTACAGAAAAGGAAGGCTTTCTTGCTGTCAGAACTGCATAGAATGGGGAAAAGAAACGTGTAGTAACTCACCAGTTCAGGTTAAAGTTTGGCTGATACTAACAGAGGAAACTCAAGAAATATATTGTATTTCTTAACACGTCAATATCATTTTTCATATTATAATAATATCGGCATCATAAAAAATTTAAGCACTACCTTGAAGTGTATAGAAAACAAAATTTTCTTATTTGTATTTCCCCTTCGCCCAATCATTTTTTAGAGTTTTGTTCTATATAGGATGGACTGATTTTGATGCTACTTTCTAAACTTGAGATTCATTTCCTTCATTATTGTGAGAGTCTTCGGTGTCTATTCAATATCTAAAAGATTTATAACTTGACCTCGTTGTGGCTGCCCCTGTATATAAAACTGATTAAAAATAAACTTTGCCTAGGTTATACAAACACTCAAAAAATTTGCATTCATCTATTTCCCTAGGAGAACTAAACAACAACAAAAATATTAAAACATTTGCTCATTTCAGTATAGTTATGAGAAAAAGAAATCTTCAGAACAATGAAATAAATATTCAGGCAAGTCAAAATATAAAGGTCAATATTCTTCAAATGTTACATTCATTAAGGTGTAAGTAAGTTCAAATTAGATTTTGGAAACCCATTTCAATAATATCTAACAAAACTTATATATTTGTCTTGAAGAATGCATCAGAAAATAAGGATTTTGTTGGCTGGGCAATAAAATGTTCTGATAACTGATGAGATGCCCTAATAAAATTTATGAGACTATCCTGGAGTCTATTTGGAAAAGAAAGTATTAAGAATAAGTGACTGGTCTCTTTCATCTCTCCTCTGGCGTTTTATTTTAAAATATAATAAATCATTCACTGATGAATTTATATACTATGTTGTGGAAATAGGACTAGACTAAGAAAAACTATGTTCCCTCTTTGTAGTTTAGCAAACTTATGCCTATTTTACTGAAGAGGGAATAGTTTTTCACCTGTAAGCTCAATATGAAAATGAAGGATAACTAAGGAACTGTTCTGGCTAACATAGGGATAGGCATCCTGGAGGCCTTTCAGATTGCCACTGTTTTGCAATAACACAATCTGGAAGTCACAAGTCTATGGAACTGTGATGAAATCCATAACCCCAAAGAGATAACAACTTCTGTGCCAAACAGATGGGGAAAGGTCTTTTAGGTTTCCACTTCAGTAAACTTTTATCTTGCTATCTTTTTTATTTTATTTTTTTTAAATCTTCCTCTACACACAATCCCTGATGGAAACAAGTAGCAAGTTAAAAACAGTTTATGTGTACTGTGGAGGTCTGGCAAGAACCTGAGTACTTAGAGACATGGTGATGGCTGATGTTCAATCTCATTTTGTTCGAGGGATTCTGTTCACAATATGTATTTCCTTTGGGAACTCAGCGGATGGAGAGTGATGACTGTAAGTGTAGCAGCCTTAAAATTGTCACGTCACCAAGACAATCTGGTGTGTGATGTACTGAAATTTAGTGTGGCTTCAGAGCTTTGTTTCCAGTCAACTGGTAGTTCGTTACGAGCAACCCTAAGATGCCACAGCCAGTGACTGAATATTCCCAAACTACAGCTTAAGAGTAAAATATTTTTATTTTATCTTCATAGTGCTTTTTCTTTGTATCTTAACTTTTAGTGATCCCTTAAGAAAACTGAAACGTTGCATGGGTACAAGTCAGACAAAAATTCTCTACAGTTAGGGTAGTCGATAAACTGCCTATTAAGGTCTATTTTCCTTACAACCTTAATGAAATTATTATCTAAAATATCAAAGAATATGATTAAAAAATTAATAAGGGACTATCTCCTATTCCAAGACCAAAATCCCTAATATTAATTTTTATTGACTCATACACTAACCTCCACACATATCTTTATTTTCCAAATGAAAGTCTTCTGTTCCATGATAAAACTCATCCAAAGGAGAAGTTCAGTAGAATTTCATTCCTACTGAAGTCAATAAGTGTACACTGTTTAATAACAAGAAGATTTAACAGTTGTGTGATGTTAATTATATGATTGCTACTACTCTAAATTATTTCTGTGAATAACATTTAATTACCAAATATGAGACAGATATTATTGGCAGCCATGTTTTAAAGATAACTGATACACTTAGTGGTTAATGAAGGTTCCTGAATTCACATTACTAATAAGTGCCTAATCTTTATTAGGAACCTTGGTAGCCTGGTTCTTGAGCCTAACATTTGTAACCTCTGGGCTTTAAGAACTTTCTGAATGAATGGCTGGTATAATGAACAAAGGAAGGGTTAATACTAAATAGGACACAGCCATGAAGTTCAAATGAAAGAGAATGTTGAGAAGGAGAAAAGATAATCTGAAAGGTTATACACAAACAGAAATAATGCAATTAATAGGCCACCAAACTTGAAGCATTTCTTTCAAGACTACATTTGTTCCCAGTCTTTCTTGCTTCCAAGTCTGCTGATTAAAATTCCATCCAACCTTAAAGATTTTGCAGACTCTTCACACATGTAATTATTTGTTCTGTGTTCATCTCCTCTATATCCTAATCTAATGAGAGATGGCTCATGTCACTGTATCCCCAGTATCTAGAACAATGTGACAGAGTAGCTGCTTAAGTGTAATTTTTTATGCCTTATCATTTTTGTACTTCTATGGTTTATTATAGAACTTTTGAACATACACAAATACAGAGAATAAGCAGCCCTGTACCCAAAAAACAGCTTCAATGATTATCCACACACAGAAACACTTGTTTTACATACAGTATGACCCTCTTCCCTCTATTCACTGAATTATGTCATAAGCAAATCCCAGACACCATCTAATCTCATCCATAAATATTTTAGAGAAGTTATTTAAAAATTTTTTAATGTTTATTTATTTTTGAGAGAGAGAGAGACCTGGAGAGTGGCAAAGACAAGAGGGAGACACAGACTCAAGCAGGCTCCAGGCTCTGAGCTGTCGTCAGCACATTGGGATCACTGCCATGAACAATGAGATCATGACCTAAGCCGAAGTCAGACACCCAACCAACTAAGCCACCCAGGTGCCCCAAGAGAAATTATTTTAAGTGAATCAACTGGGGAAAATGAATGAATGGAGACACATATCACATATTACCTCTTTTATTAAATACTTTTTGAACCCCTTATTTGATATTCAACCATTTATTTGAAAGTCTGTGGGATTTTTTCGTCTCTCTTACTTCACAGCACCTGTTTTGGTTGGAAGTGGATAAGTGCCTGAAGTTAAAAGCCCGTGTACATATCGTGAACATTTCTTTACTTGTTTTTATTTTTAATTTTTTTATTTTAATTTTTTTTGAGAGAGAAAGAGACAGACTATAAACAGAGAAGGGGCAGAAAGAGAGAGAGAGAGAGAGAGACAGAATCCGCAGCAGGCCCCAGGCTCCGAGCTGTCAGCACAGAGCTTGAACCCACAGATTGTGAGATCATGACCTGAGCTGAAGTCGGATGCCACCCAGGCGTCCCTCTCTACTTGTTTTCAGTTTCTAAGTCCCGCAGAGGTGAGGACAATGCCTTACTTTTGCATACCATTCAAGGGCTATTGCAGTATCTTGAACATGGAATCTAGTTTTCTCTCTCCTACATACCACTTCCAAAAGCATGTAAAGGAATGCTAAAACAGCCCTCTTGATGTTTCCATTTCAGCTAAGAACAAACAATAGATGGGATTCGAAACTCAGGTGCCAGATACAAAAAGCACATGACTAAAAACCGTTTTCAGTTCTTCACGGTCATATTCACCTTAATTGCATAAAAAATGATGTTGAAGAGGCAGAAGGAGAGAATTTCTTTGAAGAAACTTGTGGGATGGCTGTGGCATTCCCCCATTCATTCACCCTAAGTTAGAAAGGCTTTAGAGACCCTTAAGTTTGCAAGATTGAAACAACTGGTAGTAGATCCCTATGTCTATGAATGGCAGCCTGTGCTTGTGGAGGAAGTTCCTGGCATAGCAGCAGTGGAAAGAGAGGCAGTTACACTGGGTACAGGCCAGAGAGAGAAGCAAAGTTTCTATGGTCTACAGCAGTCCATGTTGTAGAAAAAGACCCCAGTAGATCTCAACAGAAAGAAACCAGAGGTTTACCATCAGAGGGAGAAATGAGCCTTGAGCACACAAAGCCCTAGAATATCAATTCCTAATATCTGCTAAGCCAGAGTCGAAACAGTGGCTGGAGGATGAGAACACACGGTTGGCACATGGACCTGAGGTTGTTCACTCCTCGCTTGGGGCCCCCCCTAGACTGATTTGGTATGCAACCGGGGAATGGGGAGAAATGACCACCTGAGTTTTGACTATGAAGTTGGACTAGACCTTTTCCTTGCAGAATTTAGACTTTTTATGGGACTGAATTTAATTACTAAATTTACACTAGTTATGGGACTAATGACAATATAACGTCCTTTACACACTGAGAGTGACCAAAGGGTTCTGACAATTGGCCAGGGTGTCATCCTATTGCCAAGATAGAAAGTAGCCTTGTGAGTAGGTTTAAAGAAGTAGTTCCCACTCTCACCTGAATCCAACTACCTGAATGTAGTTGATTACATTACAACTACCTGAATGTAATGATTACACACTTAACAGGAGACAACTGACTGCTAAGGTAGTAAGCCAGTGAAGAGGGATTCAGAAGAAACATCTCAGTTCAGAAGATGGGATAATGTGCAACTATTACCCAACTGTTGTAGCATTTTTAGAAAAGACCAAAATGTGTATACTGGCCTGCGACAAATGGGTATCTTCCTAGGTTTTAACACTAGTTAGGAATGTGAAGATTTGTAACAAAGTAGATAAAAAGTGTATCCCCTTGCCACTCTCTATGTCATTTTCCAAACTACTTCAGGCACCATTTACATACAATTTATTTGCCAAGCAGACAGACTAGAGTAAGGCAGAAAAAGACAGTACACCACCAAGAACTCTGCAAAGTCTAGGTTTAATCTGAACCCAACACATACCTGTTTATTCTGAATCCAATACACACACCTGTATTCGTCCTCCTGGACATACATTATGCGATTGATTTGACAGTCCCTTAAAAGGTATCTACGCCCATACTTTATTTTTATTTCTCTCACAAAAGAGCAGAAGTGTTTCAGTTCATCCCTCACTGAGGATTGTAAACTCAGGCTTTTGACCTCAGGCACTTTTATCCACTTCATACCCAGATGCCTCATCTGTGATAAAGACAATCACATGTCTCTAACCCAGAACACTTGAGCTTCTTAGAGTTCTTTAGAGTCTGAGTTCCCAAAAATATCTATGGAAGTGCACACCATGAGACATGCATGATTTTAAGAGTAAGTCAGAAAACAAACCAGCATGCAGAGTCAGCCACAGGAAGAAACTCTTATGATTCATCTTTATTCTCATCTTTCAGCACTCAGTTTCATTTTCTACCCACGTATTACCCACCAAAGGGTTATCACCAAGCCACCTCCCAAATCTCCAAATTGCTTAGTTCTCGGTAACACTTACAAAACTTCTTATTCCTCAGAGTCCTCTTATCTTTAAAAATATTACTGATAGGTGTTCAATGATATTAAACATTCTTAACCTGTCAGGTAACACAGAGTTCTATAATAAAAGACACTGCAGTAGATAAGAAGAAAGAAGATATATGACATGTAAATGCAAAAAATATAGGTGTCATGGGGGAGTTAGAGGTTACGACAAAACATAAGTGAGGGGATTCATTCCATGAGGACTCAAGATAAAAGTGGGAGTTTGGCAAAGCTGTATGTACAGTTGCATGGAGAAAATGATTTAGTTGAAGATCATTCCATTAACAGTGGGAAATTCAGGGCCCACAGCAGATTGCCATGGTGGGGTAGGAGTGGGGACATCTTCTAATCACATCTCTTATGCCACTTCAAACTCTGAAGCAAATTAGATGGGCCATAGGTATGATAACAATGATGATCATCATGAAGGTATACTTCAACAATACTAGAAACCTTACTGAATAGACAGAAATTGCAAGGGGAAAAAAAGAACTACTAAACAGATTGTTTAAGTCAGGAAGAACATACTGCCTTTGCATAAGCCACCCAGGAAAAGCAACTAGTTGTTACATTAATGAAAATCAGAACAATCCAGAGACCTGACTGCTTTGTTGTCCATAACATTTGGGAATTAGGCCAGGTGTTTAAATAAATAAATAGATAAATAAATAAATAAATAAATAAATAAAATATAGTTGAATGCAGCAAGGTCAGGAAGAAGAAGGAAGATCAAATATAAAGTAGCTTTTCAGATAGATAATGTAAGGGAAAAAATGAAGTTAAAAAATATTATATTCACACGCAATTAAAAAATTTTTTACTTTTTTAAAGGAATGTATGAATCAAAGAGGTGCATACAGGGATCAGCTAGCAGCTTTGTATCATAAAATAAATACACAGATACATTTGGATATATATATGTGTATATATATATATACATCTATATACATAAATAAAATAAATAAATATAAGGAAATATATTATTGTCTGGGAATCTGATAATGGATAAGTATAAAGTCTCAGAGACTTCCAAGGTTTTATATTTTTATCTGATTTTTAAAAATTCAATTATATTATGTTCAGAAGGGCCACCTTATAATGAGAGTTTGAAAGGAAAACACTGAATTAGGAAAGAAGCATTAAGAAACAATAATTCAAGATGAAGTAGAAATCATGTGCATTATTCATTTTTCTAGGATACCTCACAGCTCCTGGCTAGTTTGAGAGTTGTTGTACAGGTCATAAATTCCTAGAGACTGAGGGAGAATAACTGAATTATCCATCTATTAATCAGAAGGGAAAAGGGAGCCCTGGTAATTAAGTAGCTGTCACATGCACTTCAATACCCCGAAAGAGTAGTGCAAACCATCAAACAATCAATTTGTAATCACACAGAACTGAGAACAGAGCTCTGAGAACAGAAGGACTGACACGCCTTTCAGAGAACAATTTTGTTTCATGATAAAGAGACAGGAGGGGGAGATAAGAGGGATTTCAAGAGAAAAAGACTGAATGGAATTCAGCAACATATTTTCATCTTAAACCAGAAATTCTGTGAGCTGTTGACCTCACTATTGCAGTGTAGTGTATGGTGTCCATGCAGTCCTTAAAATCATTTGAATTAAAATAGATTTTGCTTCACAAATTAAACACTCCTCGTATCCTACAGATAGTTGCGATATTGCCATCTACAGTCACAAAGGATTCCACTTCTTTTGATGAGTGCAAACCTGATTTTGCTCCATTTTATAGGACTGTCATAATATTGAAACAATCAGTATGGCTCTCCTATTTTTTGAGACAGCACATCTGTGCACATAAATAATCTTATCAATCATCTCCTAAAAAATGCCTTCAGGAGAAGAAGTCTTGCCAAAATAGTCACTTTGCTCTTATAATGAATGATAGACTCAGTCTTGGCCACCAATTTATCCTATTGATGTGTTTGGCATAATTTCTCTAGAATGAATCTGATAAATTTTATAATCCACCATAAAAAAGGAAAAACCGCTATCATCCCTAAATGCGGTATACATTTACTTGATAATTCATTTCTTCAAAATTCAACGGCATTATTTATCTCCATCAAGTGCACATCTCCAAAATGAGTATTTTATTTGAGGATCTTAGTGTTTTCACACGGTGATCACTATTATACTTCCTTTTGTCTTAAGGAGAAAGTACCTAATAATTCAAGATTGCAACATTCATCAGGATTTAACTTTATACTGAAGACTTTTTAGATAAATTCACTAGTTCAGTATTTAGCTATATCCATTAATGCTTTGACAAAACTGTATCACAAAATTACTACGAAAAGCCAAATTAGTTAGAAATTGAATGTAAAAATAGCACTTTCACTTTAAAAAATAATTATAAAAAGAGAAAACAATAACAGCCTATAATTCTAACATCACTATAACCTCTTTTCTCATTAAACATAAATAAATACAAGGCAAATAAAAAAGAAAAGCTCCCGAGTACTTTTTAAGTGTATTTCATGTAACTGTCCAGAAATATTCAATGCAGAACCAATATTGCTATTTTTTATTTATTCATATCTGCTGCTAAAATATGTAATATCCTAGTTTTAACTACCTTAATTTAATAATTTTTTGAAATCGTTCCACATTAGCAGATATAAATATGCATATTTCTTGACTAACACATAGTATTCCATGGTGAAGATATCATAATTAGTCAACTAGATACAAAGATACTAGATTTTAGCATTGACTTTGTATTGAAGACAAAATAATCCTGTTGAATATTTATATCAAGAATTGGCTGAGCCACAAATAAAAATACAATTTAAATGATATATTTAAAAAAAAAAAATTCAAGTACGCATGAGAGTTTTCTCAAAACCAAACAGAAAAGAGATGCCACCCAGTCAGCTTATTTTGGAGCACTATGGAGTAAAGTTTTAGGAGAATTAAATGAGATAATGCTTATAAAACCTTGTCTGCTAGAAAATAATCAGGGCTTAAGAATATTTGGAAGCAGCCTGGAGATGGTGGTAGAGAGCCACTGTGGGAGGCTTGCCTGATGCCAGGGAGCCAAGAGGAGTGGAAGTAGATTGGGGACCTATGAGATTGGGATGGACCAGAGGAAATATTCTCAAGGAGAGGAAAATGGCAGTTACGGTCATGAGGTAGAAGGGGTGTTTGAGAAAAGATTAAAGCAAAGTGCAAGCTGTTCTCAGGAGAGTGAAGCGGAACAGTGCACTTGGAAGTAGCTGACAGACAAGAGGCTGGGTGATGCAGGGAAGGGGAGAATGAGCTGGAAACAAATGAGAGTAATGAGAATCACTTCCTTTATCAGAAATGCGGACACTTTCTATAGAGAATTCTTGCCAAATATGAGCTTTTTTAAAAATTCGTAAGCCATGAATGAAGTCTTAAGAAATATACGACATAGAAGAAAATACATTCTTTGAGTTGAAAATACTATCCCTCTAAAAAGTTTTTCCAAAATCACTGATTTCCCCAACAGTATTTCTTATTATACAAATCCCAGCCCAAATAGTGGAGAAGAGTGGAACAAACTGAAACTAAGGTTCTTGTGGCTCTGGAATGAGATGATATAATGTAATGTAATATATTATATGCACTTACATAATATACTAAATCTTTCATTAATCCCCATGGGATTCTCATTACTCTTTGTAGAAAAAGTGTTAATACACACAAAAAACCTCCCTTCCAGTTTGCACAAGGTAAAAAGAGATAGCACAAGTCAAAGTATAATTTAATTACTAGACCTAAGTGACAGAACTTTCACTGGCATGAAGACTGTAAGAACTCAAAGTTCTACATACTGTAAGTGCTCTCAGTAAAGGCAAGAAATACAAATTTTAAAAAATACATTCTCAAGAAAAAATGTTCCACGTCACTTATCATCAGGGAAATACAAATCAAAACCACAATGAGATACCACCTTACACCTGTCAGAATGGCTAACATTTACAACTCAGGCAAAAACAGATGTTGGCGAGGATGCAGAGAAAGAGGAGCTCTTTTGCATTGTTGGTGGCAATGCAAGCTAGTGCAGCCACTCTAGAAAACATTATGGAGGTTCCTCAAAAAACTAAAAATAGAACTACCCTACGACCCAGCAATTGCACTACTAGGCATTTATCCAAGGGATACAGGTGTGCTGTTTCAAAAGGACACATGCACCCCCCATGTTTATAGCAGCACTATCAACAATAGCCAAAGTATGGAAAGAGCCCAAATGTCCATCGATGGATGAATGGATAAAGAGGATGTGGTGTATATATATATGTATGTATACATACATACATATACATACATGTATACATACATATACATATGTATATATATATATGTGTATACACACACATATATATATATATATATGTATACACACACACACACACACATATATATATATATATATATATATATACACAATGGAATATTACTCGGCAGTCAAAAAGAATGAAATCTTGTCATTTGCAACTACGTAGATGGAACTGGAGGGTATTATGCTAAGTGAAATTAGTCAGAGAAATACAAAAATCATATGACTTCCTCATATGAGGACTTTAAGAGACAAAACAGATGAACATAAGGGAAGGGAAATAAAAATCATATAAAAACAGGGAGGGAGACAAAACAGAAGAGACTCATAAACATGGAGAACAAACTGAGGGTTGCTAGAGGGGTTGTGGGAGGGGGTAATGGGCTAAATGGGTAAGGGGAATTAAGACATCTACTGCTGAAATCATTGTTTCACTATATGCTAATTTGGATGTAAATTTTAAAAAATAAAATATAAAATTAAAAAAAAATACATTCTTGGGGCACCTGGGTGGCGCAGTCGGTTAAGCGTCCGACTTCAGCCAGGTCACGATCTCGCGGTCCGTGAGTTCGAGCCCCGCGTCAGGCTCTGGGCTGATGGCTCGGAGCCTGGAGCCTGTTTCCGATTCTGTGTCTCCCTCTCTCTCTGCCCCTTCCCTGTTCATGCTCTGTCTCTCTCTGTCCCAAAAATAAATAAAAAAAGTTGAAAAAAAAAATTTTTTTTTAAAAAATACATTCTAACATCCAAAGAACATAATTAAAAAAAGAACACTATCCATGTCAAATACTTTATTCAAATTTAATTATACCCCCAAAAACAATTGACTAAATTACATTCCTCCCTTCAATAAATTTTTTTCTGTGCAATCTAAGAATCTCTATGAGATATTCAGATATAAACTACAAAATAATCATTTAATGTATAAGGAATACAAGCGTTATAATAAATATGATCACACAGAAATATGAAAACAGTTTCCATTATTTAAATTTATTTAATTACAGTATGTACGTGTTATGGTTAAGCTTAATTTGCTAATAATATTTTAAATTAAAAAAATTTTTAAGGTTATTTATTTATTTTGAGAGGGAAAAACAGTGCAAGTTGGGGAGGGGCAGAGAAAGAGGGGGAGAGACAGAATCCCAAGCAGTCTCCGCAGGGTCAGTACAGAGACCGACAGGGCTCAAACTCACAAATCGTGAGATCATGACCTGAGCCAAAGTCAGATACTTAACTGGCTGAGCCACCCAGGTGCCCCGCTAATAATATTTTAAATGAACTTATCACTCTTGTGGTAACTAAACCACCTATTTTCATGTGGAGTAGGCATATTTGTAAATCACAAAGCGTAACACCCTATCTTTCTTTTTGCAGATTGTTGAAAATAAAATACACTAAAACATTCAATTCCAAATGCAACCCAAGCCTAGTTTCTAAAACAATCACCAGCGCTGGAAAATCAAAGGACCAATTCCCAGCCAGTTATACTGACTACTGTTATATACTACGAAGGGAGATTTTTCTTTTTCTTTTTTAAGCCTGGGAGATTACTTCAGAGTACAGTCATTTATAGGAAGCAAAGGAAAAGAAAATGTCAAAGAAATTCTAGACAATGTGAAAAAAAAGGCAAAAAAAATTTTCCCCCTGAATTTCCCCCACCCTGACAACACACAAATAAACAGTGCCTCCAACAGACACATATGGAAGTACCCCATTCTTACATACACACACACACACACACACACACACACACACACACATGAGACACTTGAAGGGTGGACATATTAACGTTGCTGAGGTATAGTATTTAATACATTAAATTCATGTTTCAATGAATCTTTGTGTAGGCATTCACATTTTACTGAATTTCTTCACTTTGTAAAACTAATAAAATTAAATGAAAAAAAATAGGATACTTGACAAACAAGACATATTGGATAGAAGGTAAATAACACTTAATTGTTGGTAAGCCCAAGTAAAGCAGAAAGGAATAAAGAATGGTCAAACACCAGAGAATGCTATCACATTTCTAAAACATCAAAAAGGATCAAATTTATTTCTAACAAACTAAAGAGATAAAACTGTCGTATACTCTAACCTCTGTGGCAACGTTAAAACTGAAGTAGTCCATTCAAGACCTGGGAAAAGAAAGCAAGGATGAAAGAGGCCATTATGCTTTCACAACCATTGCGTATCAAATACCTTTTTACTATATGCTCCCCGTCCCAGCATGGTAGTCCATCGGCAGCAGCTAATTCATTAACGCAGAGCTCATCAGCCAGGCCTCCATAGAACGTCCTGTACAGTCTAAGGCTGTTGATAAATTCCCTGAATGGGAAAATAACAAAAACAATCAAAACCAAAAACCCATAACAAATGCCAGTATAAATGGCATAATTTGTTGTGTGTGAAATTTAGAATGTAACTTTTTTTAAATCTTCACTGCTTATTTGTTATATATTCGCAATACTTTTCTAACAATCAAGATAAATACTATACTTTTTTAAAAAAGGATGTATTAAAATTTCCTCTTTTGAATCAAAGTTTTCACAGGGGATGAGTGTTATATAACTCTAGTCCAAGAGTTGTGAGGAGTACACACACACACACACACACACACACACATGTCCCACTTTATATAGTATCCCTAAAAGCTCTTACTCGCTGTGGCATCTGAACCACAGTGACACTAACTACTTTCTTACCCATATAGAAATGTCAGAGGCTCTTAACAAGTTACTTGATTGCTTATTAATTAAAAGTTTATTAAACTTGGGTGATTTTCCTATCTGGGTCTTCTCTTTGGTGTATAAAAACATAAAATAATATATCTTTACTAAGATGAAAAAACAGATATTTAATATATTGCAAAAGCATGAAAATAAAAGTTGTTGGAAGATATAGTATTTAATACATTAAGTTTTTTTTCTCTCACAGGAAGTACATCTCTTTCCCCCATCAATTATGGGAAGGGAAAATTCAACAAAAAAGTAGCTTGCTTTTTAACTTAAAAATTTCCAACTTTTAAAATCAAAGCTTTGATGTCCCAGGAACCTCAGTTTTAGCATTTCAAAAACTAAGTCCTAAAAACTACCTTTTTGAACTTTTTTACATAAACCATTGCTTTGGTGACAACGAAATGAAAAGCCACTAGTTTAATAAAGAGGAGATGTCCCCTGGGCTAGAAGACAGGGGCAGAAGAAAAGCAAACAGAAATCTATAGGTTGAATAATTAAAACGTAGTGATTATGAAATTGCACCCCCCACTGATATTTGTAAAATAATTTCTTTAAAAATGAGATCAAAGAGGAGGGGTTGCTCTAAATTACAGCTGAAATGACCAGGTTTTTAAAAATCAAATCTGATTTTGACAGCACTGATGCTCAGCTATATTTCTTTAATGCTTATGTATTTATTTTGAGAGACAGTATGTGCACGAGAGAGTGAACGTGTGAGCTGGGGACGGGCAAAGGGAGAAGTAGAGGAAGAATCCCAAACAGGCTCTGCACAACACAGGGCTAGAGAACTCAGGAACTGTGAGATAACCTGAGGCGAAATCAAGAGTTGGACGGTTAACTGACTGAGCCACCCAAGCGCCCTTGATGCTCAACTGTATTAATTTTATAATTCTCTTTCTTCCTTGTTTTCAAAGAACTATTTGTGGAAGTGGCTGGAGTTTTAAGTAACTACTTATCCATAGGTAGGATAAATGTCATTTTCAAATATGTAACATTCTGATTATCACAGAGATCAGAAGTTTCCACAGCAAGTGTTTGGTGAGTATTTAACCAAATTTTTAGCAAAGCTTCATCAGGAAAGTGATAACAAAATGACCGTAGGATGCATAAATCTGACTCACTTCCAACTTATGCTCAATCCAAAGAAAAAAAAAAGTATGCTGTATTTTCAAACTAGCACAGTAACCACTTATTTATACTTACTGATGCTTTAAGTTGGTTTCCTCTCCTAGAAAATAAGTTCCCCCATGAGGGCCATATTCCTATTAACTGGAATGCATGAACAAATACCAAGTCTCATGTTGCTACTAAAACATAATTGATGAAGCCAACTGATTCTTTCCTAGAGTGATGGGGTTTAATAAATAGAAAGGTGTGTGACTCCTGTCCTGAATTCTGTTCACTATAAATAACCACCTGTTTGGAATCAAAGAGTCTTCTAGAAATGAAGAGGCCTGTCAAAACAGCTAGAATGTTGAGATCTCCAAACTGACGGTATAAAACTGAATAGATATTTCTTATCAGCCCCAAACCTAGTCCTAATCTCAGTGAATGGTGCCTTCACAACCAATAGATCATCCTGGGAAAAGCTTTCATCTTTCTTTTCTAGTCCTCTTTCCCAATGCTACTCTCACAGCCTTAGCTGAAGCCCCTATAATCTCTCTGGAATGACTGCACTAGAATGGCATACCTCTAATCTCCTCAACAATCACGTCTCATCCTCTAAGAGCTACCTCTTCAAATTCAAATCTGATAACCCCCAGACTATGTCACTCACTTGCTTAAAGCCATCAATGGTTCTCTATTCTCTATAGCATCTTGGAAAGGCACAATAGGCACTCTCTCACCTCTATTTCGGCAGCAAGTCAAACCATACTTTAGGATTCCACAAAAGTGAGATACCTGCTGTTCCCCAAACACACCTTCATGCCTTTGCATGTGTTCCCTCTGAAAGCAACATATCATAGATTTCCACTCATTCTATAAACCAGCAGCTATCAGTTATTTGTCACAAACTACTGAACACTATTGAGTACCAAGCTCTGTGTTGGCACCATAGCTAAACAAGACAGTCCCTACCTGCTAAGAATGCACTTTCTGGTGAAAATGCACAATAATAACACAATGTTTATAGTGCACATGTGAAGACAGAGAAGGAATCGGGAAAAATGTACAAAGAAGATAATACTTTCATCTCAGTGTTTCATGCAAAAAAAAAAAAAGGAAAAACAGGAAAAAAAAGGAAACAACAACAACAACAACAAAAACAATAAGAAAGGTAAAGAGGAAAGAGAATACTGACACTCATATGCAGTTTAGCTCGTGGGAAACGGGCTTATGGGAATTATGTAAAAAGGTAGGAAGAGGCCAGTTTGTAATCAGCCTTATTTATCATCAAAAAGTGTTTCCATCTTGTTCAGAAGGCAGAGGGAGCCATTAAAAGTTTTCCAGCAAGCAAGTGATGGCATCATGACAGGATCATGGAAATAGGTAGAAAGTCAGTGAGGTCACTCAGGGGGCTATAACGAAGACTCAGGGGGAGAAAATATGAGGGTGTGGAAAAAACATCTGTCAGTGAGCATCATGGGAAGTGATAGAGTTGAAAGACATTAGGAATCTAGAATTGACAGTTAATGTAAAAGTTATAATTCCTAATTGTCTTTTTCAACACCTCCCCCCAAGTGACTGAGTGGATGATTATTATCTCAGTGTTATTCACTGCAATAAGAAGTAAAGGAAGAGTGATACAACTCTTTTCAATGTCCCACACTATACTTAAGATTGCTATTTTCCTGCTCAATATTTTTATCTCTCTATGGTGCATATCACTTTCTATTCTAGCATGTCATGTACTTATTTACTATGCTTTATTGTTTCTCATCTGTCTCCCACTCCAGAATAAAAGATTCAGGCAGGCAAGGATTTTTTTTTTGGTTTGTTTTGTTTACCAGTATAGATCTTAAAACAATTGTGAAGGCATATAGTAAGGTCAACAATGAGTAATTAAATTAATGAACAGGTTAAAACTAATTAATTAATAATTCTATTCCCAACATGTTCGGTTTGCAATTTCTTTGGAACATATGGAAAGAGAAATCAAGTAGAATGCTACTTTCAGACTTACTATGTGTAACATCATCTGGGGATCTTGCCAAAATGCAGGTTCAGTTAAGTAGTTCTGAGGTGCAGCCCAAGATTCTACATTTCAAAGAAGCACTCAGATGATGCTAAGGCTACTGGTACAAGAGCCATGAGTACCATGGATGTTTGCTGTTGGATATGTAACCTTGGAACCAGGGGATTGGACATGTGACATGAGAGTCATTATCTACAGAGGTGGTGACCAAAGTCATGAATGTGGATGAAATCTCTCAGGTGAATAGCACATAGTAAGAAAAAGTCAAATGGACTCAGAAGTAGAAAGAGCAAAGGAAGAAAAGCGTCAATGATAAGAGCTTTGAACATTAAAGAATAAGCAAATTTGAACCTAGAGAGATTCTCCACAGGGTCAAATGCTATTATGAGAGGTTACTTAAAATAATGAAAATGTCCTCTCTATGTGGTCACTCAAAAATTCATACGTTGAGACAAGGCCTTTAAAAGGCAAAAAGGCTCAAATGGGTCATACACATAGGTTCTAATCCAATATGACCAGTGTCCTAATAACAAGAAGAGATGCTAGGGGCGCATATGAGCAGAGGAGAGGCCATGTGAGGACACAGGGAGAAGGTGGCCATCTGCAAGAGAGAAAACCCTCAGGAGAACCTAAACCTGCCAATGTCTTGCCCTTGGACTTCTAGCTTCCAGAACTGATGTCCGTTGTTTGAGCCACCTGGTCTGTGGCATTTTGTTATGGCAGCCCTAGCAAGCTAATACAGTAATTAAAGCATCTGAAACAGAGTAATGGACTTCAGATTTGCAGTATGAGGAGTATTAAAGAGAGAGTGAGAAACTAAAAGTCCCAAAGACGAACATGAAGAGAGTTTTGGTTGAGCATATGTTTGTCTGTTTGAATATGCAGGAGAGTTGAAAATATTTGTGTATGAAAGGGAAGGAGATAACAAGGGTTTGTAGTCATTAGCTTGTTCCCAAATATCCCAATTCTCAACATTCCAGGCTTAAAGTCACTCTGAAGCTTTAGTATGTGACTTTAGTATGTGACTAGCTCTGGGTTCTAGTAAATGTAGGCAGAAGTGATGTATGTTCCTTCTAAGCTTAAGCTTTAAGAACCAATGTGGTTTGGCCAGCTTCTGTTTCCCTCTTCCCAAAGACTGGCAATGTTTCACAGAGAGACTGCTTCGTCATTCTGAGGCATAAAGCCGGTAAACTTGAGCAGTGTCTCTGCTGGTCTAAGATATTCATAGGTTGTGGGGTCACCTGCATGGCTCAGTGGGTTAAGACTCTGACTTTTGATTTCAGCTCAGGTTATGATCTCACAGTTTGTGAGTTTGAGTCCCATATCAGGCTCTGCACTGACAGTGTGGAGCATGCTTGAGATTCTTTCTCTCTTTCTCTCTCTGCCACTGCCCTGCTCCCTCCATCTCTTTCTCTTTCTCTCTCTCTCCCTCCCTCTCTCAAAAATAAGCATAAAAAAAAATAAGATGTGCATAGGTTGTGAAAAAAAGCACTTTTTTTTGTCCTAAACCAATGATAGGTTGGGGTTGTTTGCTACCATATCATAATTCAGTCTTTCTTAACGCATAAAAAATAGAAAAAGAAAATTAAAAATTGATAGATCTCACATTCTAAAAAGAAGAGAGAGTAAAAATTATCAAAAATTGAGTGATTCGCTTTGGAGCAAATCTCTGAGACTGAAATAACGGAAGAAAGACTGAATGCTGAGATGAGTTTTCGTTTATAAGGATAGAAATGTGAGGAGAGATCCTACTTCAGAACTTTATATTCTGTGTTTGGAGATTCTTAGGTCACAGAGAGTAAGAGTGGTGTGGCAAAAAAGTGATTGCAAGAAGGGCCGGTGGGGGGCGAGAGGGGGTGCTACATCGGATACAGAAAAAATTGAATTGGGAAGTGCAGGCGATAAAGCACCAGTAGCTATAATGAGGTTAAAAAAAAAGAAAACAAAAAGATTTATCTACTGCCACAGAGCCAATTAATGTTGGTCCTATTACAAGAATCCATATTTCAGTTCCCAGGTCAATGCTTGGCCTACTCTACACCATCATGCCTCCTTTTCAAGTTTTATATGAAATGTCTCAATAAATAAAATATTCTGTTCTTTGGATGATTCAAAATTAACTTGCTGGAAGGGTGACTATATCCACACAATTATTTTTCTACAGTTATGAGAGTATTTCCAGTTAGAACCAGGAGCATAATAAATGCAGGGAGATGGTAAAAGTTCCAGCTAATTATCATTGAGGGGTTATGTTATATATGTCGGTTGCTTGCCTTAGTCTTCAGACATCTTACTTAGTCTTAAGAGTAACAGAAAATATTTTTTAAATATTTAAATATTTTTTTAAAAATAGGAAAACATTGCTTGTCAGAATATTTAGTCAAAGCCTGTATGTCAAGGCCATACACAAATTAATAATTTCTCATTTGGGCCTGTGACCATTTAACAAATGATATCCCCATCTAGCTTTGCTCTCCCGTCTTCCTTTCGATGCATGTCCCATGTTGTAACCAGAATTGGCTTTAGAAATCAGTCCAACACTTTACTGCTTTAAAACCCTAAGGATTCATTGGCACCTGGGTGGCTCAGTCATTTAAGCTTCCACTTTCAGTTGAGGTCATGATCTCACATCTCCTGGGTTTGAGCCCCATGTCGAGCTCTGTGCTGACAGCTCAGAGCCTGGAGCCTGCTTCCAATTCTGTGTCTCCCTCTCTCTCTGCCTCTCCCCTGCTTGCGCTCTCTCATTCTGTCAAAAATAAATAAATATTAAAACCCTAACTATTCAGATAAAATGTCTTCCCATGGCACATAATCTACCCACTCTCCACCCCTTAACTTCCCATGACAGCCCCCCCTTCCCTCCACTCACACATACCAGCCAACACCGCACACATATACTCACAAGGCATAAGATATTTCAATATTTACGGGATAAGATTCCAGGTTAGCACATGCAGTTTCCTCTACCCTGGATCACCTTCTCCTCCATCATTCTCCCAACCTTCTGCCTGTCCTTCAAGATTCAGCTTAAAACTCATCTCCCCTCCACCTCCTTGCCTGACCAGCCTGTGCAGTTTTATTTGTTCATCCTTGTTTCTTGCACAGCACCAGGCATCTGTTTTTCAGGCCTGGCTATCTGATATTATAACCCCTTTGTTTGCACATCTGCCTCCCTGATTAGAGGAGACATTTGATAAAGGCAAGAGTAATGTCTTCTTCACATCCCTACATTTTGGATCACAGTTTGGTATCTAACAGGCCCTCAGCAAATTCTTGCTGGTTTGGTCCCAGATGCAGTTTTTAAGAGCTTTCAGAATTAGAAATTTCTAAAAAAAATACATTTTTAAAATGATAACAATAATTGAAAGTCTTTAAAGGATACAGTTGACCTGGAAACTAAGTTAGGGGGCCCATTCCCAGACTGTGGAGAAATATCAGAGAGGCCTTCCTCGTGTGTTGCATTAGAAAATGGAAGAAATCTGGGGCGCCTGAGTGGCTCAGTCAGTTACACGTCCAACTCTTGATTCTGGCTCAGGTCATGATCTCATGGTTCATGAGTTCAAGCCCCGCATCGGGCTCTGCACTGACAGGGCAGAGCCTGCTTGGGATTCTCTCTCTCCCTCTCTCTCTCTGTTCCTCCCCCACTTGTATTCTCTCTCCCTCTCAAAATAAAAAATAAACTTAGAAAAAAAAAAAAGAAAATGGAAGAAATCTACAGAGGAAGACTGCAAACTGTGCCAGACTACACAGGCTCAAGACAGATTGTATATATATATGTGCTGCTGAAATTAATATGTAGGGACACAATAATATTTAGTCATATAGCTCTGTAAGATAGCTATCATAATTATCACCTCACAGATATACCGTGTTACAAAACCAGAAAGAGCCATAGATCATCTGTTCCCATGGCTCTTTGTCCTAATTGTACACTGTCATCGTCAAGAAAATGTGTCAACTGCACACCTACATTTCTCCCTCACTCAGATGTGTTGGTCTGGAGTTGGACCTGGGCACATGAGTGTTTCCGAAATGTTCCTATAGGATCCAAATGTATGGCTGGAGTTGAGCACTTGTGATTTAGACCTATTCTTTCATTTGGAAACTAAGGAAAGTGAAAATCAGAGAAGAAAGAAAAACAAGTGAAAATGACTAACTTACTTACTCAGGAATTTGATTATAGCAGGCCTCACTATCTTGGTTTCATTAATTAAATAATTAATTAATTAAAATGCCATTGCTTAGCAATGTTGGGCTGATACTGAATATCTGATAAATCAGACTTGAATGAACCTTTATACAGAAGAATATTTCCACCTGTTTCAAAAATTTTACAGAAATTCTCATGCTGTTAATAGAACACAATTAGTCGATTGTTGGAATAGAAGACACAGATACAACACTTATTTCAGCCAAAATCTGCACTTAGAAGGCAATTTGTTTAAGCAGGATTTATCTGTATATTTCTACCAGTGTGAAAGGTCTGATGCAGAACGCAGTGAGCGGGGCAAATTCTGCTTCCTGGCTAATGAGCGGCTCTGTCCACTGTGCTAGCACAGAAAAGACGGAAAGGGCCGCAGCACAATTGATCATTCATAGCTTGCAGCCTTGTTTGCCCTAAGCTTACTAAAGGCGAGGGAGAAACATGGACCAGCATAGTTATTGCTTCATTGCTTCCCATGCCCTTGAGGCCAGCAGTGCCAGAAAGGTCTCCTGATGTGTCACGTGGTAAAGAAAAAAACTATGAAAGGAAATGCAACTCACCCTGAAGTGTCATTTATACTTTGGGTGACACAGGAATGCCCAGTTCCTACTATAAAATTGAGCAACACTTCTGATTGGCTGTGTCATCAGTGTTGACTTGAGTCATTTTTAACGATAAAAGTAACATATCTTTGCATAAATGGTACAGTGATCAAAAGGCACACGAAGAACAAGTTAGTATGTCTCTCCATAGTGTGTCTATCCCTCCCTCCTGAGGTAGCCAGTGTTTGCAGCCTGGTATGCTTTCTTCAGCTCCTCTATGTGCACCATATCTAGCAACCCAAAACAGACAGACAGAGAGAAAGAGAGACATAGTGATGGTCTGGTTTTACAAAACTGGGACCAAGCTATATACATGTGCATGCAATAGGCTTTTCTCACTTGACAACATATAATGAACCCATATGAGATTAATAAGTCTAGATCTTGCTTATTTTTCGATAGCTGTATAATATTCCATAATCTGAATGTAGCAACTCTACCACAATCTACGAAAATATTCCACTAAACTAATTTACATTTTAATAATAAGGCTGATATCGTCCTCATATGTATGGCTTAAAGAGTGGCAACCATGTGTTTCAGACTTTGCTGATTTCCTCTCAGGAGCCTTTTTCACTTAAGCATATGGCTCTGATTTTACATTCAATTTTGTATTTCATTTCGTTAGATGTTGCTGAACACAGAGCTATATTCAAAAGGCATTACCTCTCAATCTTATGGCTTCATATAGCAAGAATTTGTTGCAATTATAGAACATTTATAAACTGTCACATATTGTACTTCCTCTCCTTTTTTGCCATTGAACACAATATAAAAGGGACTATTTCTAATTTTGACCAAAACTAATTATCTGGAAAGGTATTGGAGAAGAATCTTGTTTTCAAATGGAACTTCTCTCTGTGGAATGTTTCAGACTACACGCTTCTTTATTTAATGACATGTATTGATTTTTTTTACCCCTAAAGTCAGTCCACAAATAATACAGAACCCAAATTAAAAGCAGTGCCTCCCATACTGTTTGAAAATATCTGTAGAACAAAGGTCAAATGTGCAGTTTGCTGGTTAATGGCCTGAGGCAAAGTTAAGGTTAATGTGGCACTAATGAGCAGGCTCAACCCTGTAGAGATGTCTGACCACAGTTGTCAAACAGTAGACATTTAAAATGTCAGTCTCCAGCTCAGCAGAGGAAGTATATAATTACATGTTTCCAGATAAGAACTATTTTTTCTTACATATTCTGAATCTATATTTAATAAATTTATCTTATTCTCAACAAAGTCATTCCATTTGACAAAATATTTTTAAAATCTTCAAAATAAAAAAAATATTTAAATTTCTATTCTATGGCAGTAACAGTTCTTGTGCAAATGCTTGAAAGTCATTAAATGTATACAGTCAAATTAGCTAGAGGGAGAATTGAAATCTAGTTACCTGGTCCCTTTCCTTAGACTTTGCAATGCATGTAGAGATTGTGGAGAGGATCAAAAGACCTTAAAAAGCTATGCAGTATGAGGCACCAATCATCATAAATGTAAATGTGTTACAACCACATTGCACTCATATTTGATTAAAAAGATAAAAAGTATTTTTCCTAAAAGAGTAACTCATAAAGTGTATTCTCTGAACCCCACTTGAACCTACTGGTCGTTATGGAAGCTGGGACCAAACAATCCCCACCATTCTCAAAAGAGAAGAATTTTTTTGTTTTTTTCTGACTAAATGATTCCAGGTTCCTTCCCCCTCATAGGAAGTCTTGTTCACGCGACACGATTTCCCTTCCTTAGAAGATTTATTATGCTTTCTCAATAAAGCTGAAGGGGTTAAGATGGGCAGCAGGCTGCAGAGCACGAGGTCAGTGAGGGGAGAGGGATGGGAAGGAGAAACAGTAAAGGACCTTGGAGACATGCTAATATCCTCAGATATCCTCTGCAGAGGATTCTTTTTGACCTGTGCTGTATGTTTCACACTCCATGGTGGTGATTTTATACTAGCGCTGAGCTGAACATTCATAGCCATCTATACAATTAGGACAGACACCTCTATTCCTCACTTCTCAGTAACTCTCCAAACCCAACACATTGCCATTTAATGTCCCAGTAAAAAGCACCCTTTCTGAAAGCATCCTCCTTTAAAAAGAGTGATTTAAACCTGATGTCAAAACTCAGTTTTCAAAACTAACTCTCATCTCAATTTCCCATGTTGTAAAAATGTACCTCAGAAAGCACTGGCTGTTCTCCATTAAAAAGCACTTTAAACAAAGATCTTAACTCATTTATGAAAGTAAACACAGGACCACATGTCCAATATTTAAACAAATCAGACAGTATTGAGGAAATTGACCATCCAGCCCAAAAGAGAAGAGACATAACTTTTCCTGCCTCATAGTTTTGTCCTGCCTCATAGTTTTTAATTAAATATGCAATTATTTATTCAGTTATGCTGGTTTCAGAAAGCATGTTATTAGTTTTTCAACAGGAAAAAAATGTCTAGGACATGACTGGGTCAAGATCAACAAGAATATTCAGTCAAATATTTGCAAATCTAATGATTCTAGCAAACTTCATTAATACTAAGATTCATTATTTGAGTAACTATATTTTGAGATTCAGCATTTTAGGTCAAACCTTGAATATTACTGTCTTTTGCAGTAAAGTATTTTCTGTGGTTACTGACATTTTAACTATAAATTCCATGACTGAGAGGATATGAACATATTTTGTATAATATTTTCCTCTCTCAGCATTAGCAGAAAACTAATTAAAAAAAAAAACTTTCCCTTTAATAGTCTGCCAATAAATGGATTTCTTCCTCATTCCTTTTTGTCTTTTTTTTTCATTTGTGATTTCTATCATCTATTCTTTGTCATTGCCACCCACCAACTTACCCGATGGACAATATATTTCTGGTATAAACTGTTCTTGCTGGCATCTTCGGTTACTGTATAACTCTTACTGCGAGTACTTGTGTTCCTGAACTCTGGTATAAGTATGTGCTTTAGGTTCAGAAAATCTATAATTAAAAGGGTTCAGAGAGGGGCGCCTGGGTGGCGCAGTCGGTTAAGCGTCCGACTTCAGCCAGGTCACGATCTCACGGTCCGTGAGTTCGAGCCCCGCGTCGGGCTCTGGGCTGATGGCTCGGAGCCTGGAGCCTGTTTCCGATTCTGTGTCTCCCTCTCTCTCTGCTCCTCCCCCGTTCATGCTCTGTCTCTCTCTGTCCCAAAAATAAATAAAAAACGTTGGAAAAAAAAAATTTAAAAAAATAAATAAATAAAAATAAAAGGGTTCAGAGAAAATGAGATATTTTCATCTTTGATTTTATTATTATTCTAGTAATTCTCATTTTAGAAAAAAATGGCTCTTGAAGGTTACATGTAACCCAGGTATTATTTTGGGTGGCACAGAATATTACTGATCAGAGCTGAGTAATGTATAATTACCTTTGCTTAAGTATAACATCTAAAATATTATCCATGTGATGAGAATTATAATAATACATCCTTCCATCATGATTATTCATACATCGGTTTGTTTATATAAAGCTTAGCTTACATTGGACAATGTAGATAAACCAAATACAATGAAGATTAGAAATCCTTGGAGTTTACTCAATTTGTGGGACCCCAAAGTCGCAGTGCCCATGTCTAACAAGATTCTTGCTGAAGGAGGCTGAAACCGACCCAGCAAAAGGAGAACCTTAAACCTGATGATCTTCAAAGTCATTAAACAGAATGAAGCATATTTTTGAGAAGAAACCTTGATGTGAAAGTCTTTAACTCTAAAATATGGGCCTAAATAAAAAGAATCATCCTGAAACTACCCCTGAACTTTCTTCAGTTGTACTTCCAAGGAAGAGGTTCCAAATATGATTCTAGAGACCATGATGGGCCCTGGAAATGGTGTGTCTTATAGTAAAGATGGAAAACAAAAACAAAAAAGTACAAAAAAACAGTATGCCCATCAAAGGATATAATCTACCCTAGAAACACATTTCTCCTATTTTGAGGATAATTGTGGAGGAATTGGCAGCTTTGTCATTTCCTTAAATATGCAAAGGGATAAAAATGTAAATATCCTGTTCCTCATTTTCCCCTATTAGCTATATGCATCTAATTAAGACACTTCCAATGCACTGAAAGGTTTAAACTGATGGAAATGTTTTTTGCTATCTACACAAAACCAAGTGGAAGAAAGTGCTTAGTACTCTTGCTATATACTGAGCACCCATGATGCTTCTACATACAATTAATTTTGCTAGTTTAATAAAAGAAATGAGCCTCACTCGTCATCCTGATTTAGACCCCATAGATTCTGCTAAAAATTCTGAGATAGTTTTTATACACTCCTATAAAAATGATCAATTTCAGTATGACATGACTTTCAATCTTCTTCACCTCTTCAAAAATTGAGTGGAAAAAAGTGGGAGCTGAATTTGCAATTCTTTTCAACTCTGCATACGTTTACTGGCCTTCCAGAGGATAGAAGATTCACTTTTTGTAAGGGGAAAGAAAAGACAGAAAACATTCTCGGGTATATTAGGGAGAATTTCATCCACAGTTTGATTTTCTTGGTTGAGGGATATTTTGAGCCATATAAATGGGATAACCCTACAGTCTCAATTATAAACACTACTGAGAAGCTCCTAGCTCATTTAACAAAGCTGCTACTGGGAAATAGAAGATTTTTGGAGAATCAGTTTGAAAACTGTCCGATTTAAAGATCCTTCTTCCTATGGCTAAGGAAAAAACGTGTATTTTTTTTTATTCTTTGTGTAATGAGAAATTTGAGGAGATTTATTTCTACTCACATTAACTTAAAGTTGAGAGCCTCAATATGACAGATGTCACAAATTAACTTGAGGATCAAAGCATTATGGACCATTGATGTAACTTTGAAGAGTTTAGAATAAATCTCACTCTCCCTGATATAAACCTACCTTCATCTAAGCAAGCAAGTTATAAGAATTCTAATTGCAGTCAGTGATAACTATACAAATCTGCTTTCTAGAATTTTCAATAAATTCTGCCATCAAAACAAAAAGAGTATCTGTTGGATACCATGCCCGCATAGCCACATCTAAGACAAACCACCATTTCAACTTCTAGTCCATACCTTTCAGTACAAATACTGCTTAATGTTAGTTTAGTTGTTTGAATTTGGTTTCAGATACATCAGGAAATGGTCACTCATTTTTCCATGAACATCTAAAAAGGTAAGAGCAAACCTCATTTTTAAAGGCTTTATTTTTAATATTAGTCTTAACTGGAGAAAATGGCTTTTCAATACACAAAATTTTGCATGTATTTGTTTATGAACTTTCCTTTTCTGGGAAGTTTTTATCAGATTCTCAGTGGGATACGTGACCCGCAAAGGTTAAGCACCACTAGCCTAAACTTTTGCCACATGTTTGTTCTGCCTTCTGGCATTCCTTCTTCCTGTGTGCCTGGTTTTTGACCCCCTAGGGTCCTGCTTTTCATTATTCATGTAGATCTTGATGGTGGCCTGCCTGCCTCAGAGCTCACATTTCCTCAGTACTGCTCTGGCCTGGCCTCTTGCTCCCTCCCCAAAGCCCTGCCTTGGCCTGGCCTGCCCTGGGTACCTTCACACCCACCACTCACTAAGCACTGTTTTAAATTAGCCAGAAATGCTCTCATTGAAGGGAACATGACTTTTATTTTAGTAAATTAAACTTACAGGTAATAAATAATAATGGCACCTCAAAGAAGCACTAACTTCCTTTTAGGAAATAGGTTGGAAATTGCTTTCCCCGGTCCTATAAACGATATTAACTTTTTTCTCAGAGTTGACTTTTTCCTGACCTATGGATATTTTCATCCACCGAGTTTATATATATACAATTCATCATCAAGCCCAGTATGTCAATACTGATTTAACCATATAAACAAATACACCCAGACACACACATCAAGAATTTTAAACATTAATTAATTTTGGTTTCACTAATAAAATATTGTGCTAAGTAAGGTTTGACCATGTAGCTATAAATTCATGTGTTTTAAGCTAACTGATCCTATGTGATATGTACTGATCCTATCTTGGCATTAATCCTAAGTAATATTAAGTGTTCTCCATTCAGATTATGTTTAAAAGTTTTTCCTATGCATAATTAACTATTTCAGTCACTTCACTGTGTTCTTTTGCAATGTACAGGGTAACAATTAATTGGCTTTCATGGATAGACACATCCTGAAACAGAATGTTCCCTGACTCATTCCCCTCTTTCAACTAAGCAATTTCAAGCATCCTTTTGAGTTCCTATTCTCCATTTAAAAACAAAAAACAAAAAATTGTTAATGTTCAAGTGGTAAAATTCCTATGCAAGTCAAGATTTCATAAACACATTAGAATAAAATGGAGCTGCCTGATAAAACAAGATTCCATTAAGTTCTGAAGAGAAAATTGAGAAAAACAAAAGCTCATAAAACAATTCAAATTATATTTGTCTTAAACATTAAACATCCAGTATTTCCAAAAATTCTCCTTTCCCCACCTTCACATCAAAATCTCTTACATCAAAAATATTTTATTTTTACTAAGCATCTAGGACAGTCGTTATTACCCCAATGCACAGCCATGCATATAGCCAATCCCCTTAATTGGCGCATTCTTAAATGAGAGGTTTGGCTAATTGGAATGCTTGCTGTAGAACAGATGGGGCACTGGTGTTGAGACTCTCTCTTAATTTATTGTCCTGGGGTTTTCCTAATTACCCGCTTAATTGGCACAGCCACACCACTTTGAAATAATAATGTACCGCTAATTATCACCGATTTAAGCTTGCTAATAGCTTATTCTTACCAGCTAACTTCAAGAAATCAAGCAGAGAGCAGGAACTGCCACAGGGAAATCACTCTGCCTGGGCTGGTTTAGACAGTTACATAAGTGCAGTGTCCTTTACAGCTGTGCTGATTTGGTTTCTGCCCCACAAGACTAAATAGTAATGTTTTTCTAGACATTTAAAGGAATGGTAGCTCTTCCTTGACTTTCTCAACTTTCAGAGACCTTTGTAACTGGTGTGTATCAATAACTCCAAGTCTCCAATGAGCTCATTATTAGGATTCTACATAAACAGAAAACAAAACAAAACAAAACAAAACAGGGCAGGTTGAACAAGTACAATCACATCACCCAAATATAATCAAAGGAATCCAAAGCTATGGTTTAGCTTCCTTCCTTCCAAGCCAAAAGACTGACATACTCTATACTTCAAGCTTAGCACAGCTGGTAGAGCCAAGGACAGACATGAATGTCCTTCATCAAATGTTAGAAATCGAGCAAGGAAAAGGGTATTAAATGGAAGGGTTCTCTTTTAAAATGAATACAGAGGAGGAAGGGGGAGAAAGAAAACAGACAAAAGGGTTACAGATTTGGGAATTCAGAGAGAAATACCTGTATTTAGGATAAGATACTATAATTTTGCCTAAGTTTACACCTATTCTGCATCTGTTTTAGGTAATTTTTCAGGTCAGATTCCTTAGAAGCAATACCAGAGGGAGGAATTTGGATGCAGAGGATTCATCAAGGTAGCACTCTTAAGAGAAAGGTAGTGAGAGAAATAGGATAGAGTGGGCAGGAAGAAGGTAAGTCAGGATGCAGTCCCAGCTTCAACCAGATTGTACAGGGAGTGTGGAAGCATGGATTGCATCACTTATCTGGCCACGTCACGTTGAGTAAGGGCAAGCCTTTTATCCCCCTGTGTCATGCCCTGCTTACGAGCCTCCGCCAAGGGGGTGAGGCAGGTGGGAAGTTAGCCCCCTCTTTCAGATGGATGAGATGGTGTGTAGTCCTCCTCCACACAGACTAGAACTGACCTATGTAACCTGTAGGATACTACAGAAATGACAGTGTGGGACTCCAAGGCTAGATCATAAAAACACTGCAGCTTCTGCCTTTCTCTCTCTTGGATTATTTGCCCCTGAGGAAAGCCAGCTACAGAGTGAGAAAACTCACGAAGTCATTGTGACGAGAAAGTGAGGCCTCCTGCCAACAGCCCTGTGAGTCGCCATCTTGGAAGATAATAGCCAGTTCCACTCAAGGCTTCATAGGATTGCAGCCTCACCTGGCCTTGGTAGCAATCACCCTAAGAGACCATAGCCAAAAGAAACCCTGAGCCAAAACCCCATAGATGAGCTGCTCCCAAATTCCTGACCTACAGAAAATTGGTTAATAAATAGTTGTTGTTGCTTTAAGCCACTTTGTTTTGGAATGACTTGTTAAGTAGCAAGAGATAATGAATATAGATGGCTCCAATTTGTTAAGTGCAATTCCCCAGAGAATAAGGCAGCTGTGCATTATCAGCAACCAGGAGAGAGCAGCCAGAAAGCAGATAAAATGGCCAGGTAAAGGGATGTGAGTAGGGCATCAGCAGCATCCACTACCGTAATTACCTCTCCTATGAAACGTTTCCATTAAGCCTCCCATACGACTTACGGTGTCATGTCATGAACTCAATTATGGACATTTATATTTTTAAAAATGGTAGCTGGCAACAACCTATAATTCTAGACCTAGTAAAATATTCTTCAAAAATGAAGATGTGTTCATAGGGCACCTGGGTGGCTCAGTTGGTTGTGTGTCCGACTTTGGCTCAGGTCTTGATCTCATAGTTTGTGAGTTTGAGCCCCACATCAGGCTCTGTGCTGACCACTCAGAGTCTGGAGCCTGCTTCGGGTTCTGTCTCCCTCTCTCTGCTCTTCCCCTGCTCACATGCTGTCTCTCTCTCAAGAATAAATAAAGATTAAAAAAATTAAAAACAAAAAACAAAAAAAAAACAAAATGAAGATATTTTCAAACAAAAGTTGAGAGAATTCATCACCAGTAATAAGCAATGAAAAATATACAAAAGGCTAAGGCAAAATGATTCTAGATGGACACATGGAATAAAAAAAAAGCACCACAAAGAATAAAATATGAGTTATTACAATATTGACTATTTAAAAATGATAACAATAATATCTTGGAAGATGTTAAAACATTGTTAAAAGTTATTTGTTAGGAATAGGGTAATGGAAGATAGGAAGAGGGTAATGGAGTGAAACTATTTTAAAGTTCTTATATCGTTCAATGAAGTAGTAAAAGTTCTACTTTAAGGCAGATAGTAAAAATTAAAAATGCATATTGTTATCTCTATGGTAACCATTAGAAGAATAATAAAAAATGCAAGTAAAAAAAGCCATGAAGATCTCAAAAAATATTAAAAACCTGTTAAAGTCAAAAGAAGGCAAGAGAGGAGGAATAAAGAATAAAGAACATGGGGTAAAGAGAAAACAAAGAACAAGATGGCAGCCTTAAACCACTTCAGGATACTATATACCCCTGCAAAAAATTGACTACACATCCCAACTGAAAAACAAAAAAGTAATTAATGATCACTTAATAAATACTGTTGGGTAGTTAAAAAAAAAGCTAACCGGTCAAATTATATATAAGTCAACAATAGTTATATTAACACAACCTGAAAAGAATTGATTGGATAATGGAAAACTATGTAAATTAAACTCTGTTTTAAAGCCTGGAAATATTTTTGTTAGGATGCCATAAATCTAACATAATTTTAAACAACAAATTTTGGGGCACCTGGCTGGCTCAGTTGGAAAAGCATGAGACTCTTGATCTCGGTGTTGTGAGTTCAAATCGAGTCCCACACTGGGTATAGAGAATACTAAAATAAATAAATAAATAAATAAATAAATAAATAAATAAATAGCAAGCTTTGGACAACAATATTTTACAAGATGTACCACTAAAGATACTAAGTCTAAAGTAAACTATAACAATATAATTTAAAGACTATGACTTCTTTATAAGTAAAAATGTATTTTAAATTGTTAACCATAGAATAGTGTTTATCTTCATTTACATTGACAAAACAACAGATGCATTTTACAATTTTCTATTTTTCAGCTACCAGAGCAATTATATTAACTTACAGAAACTCTTGTGTGTGTTTTTTGTTTGTTTTAGTTTTAAATTGCTTTAAATTTATAGATAGTAGTTACTGTTATAGATATTCTCATGGGAATTACCCAAGGTAACTAAGAAAACCTAAAAAATACTGTCATGGATACAATGGTAACTTATAAAAACTAACTCAGAAAATATTTTTTTAACTTTACTTTTTTATGAATCGCACAAAACAGTGTTTGTTAATGATCTGGATGGGCTGACTGAGAACTCATTTTTCCCTTATCTACTTTTTTTTTTACAATAAACTTTCATTTTGTTCTAATTAATAACTAAGTTATAGCAGAAAGTCCCAAGTCAATAAGTCTTTTCAGCAAATTATATTTTATCTCTATCTGGATAATCACTATATCTACAATACACCATAATGAAAAATCATCTATGCTTAGCATATGAAATAGCAAAAAAAAGTTATTTAAAAATTGAGTATCATTAGTTCTCACGAAAATTTTGACTGAAAGAGTATTAACTATGTTTTTATTAGGAAAATATAATTAAAAAAACACTTTTCACCTAAACTTTAAAATAATGTATATATGTATATTTATATGTATATACACACAAACACACACATATTTTCTCAGATACAGAGAGTTAAAGAATACTCCTCTGTCCCTGGCATACTGTCATAACTTATACTTGAAATAGAATATTTATTTATTTTTTCATCCTTCAGCCTCTTTCCTGTTTTTCTATAAATATCCATTCTAATATATTTAATATAAGTACTTTGCCATATCCTCTCCTTGAAAAATATATACTAATTTTTTATATATTTGCTACTAATTTATAAAAATGGTATTGCACTGTTATTCTCATTCTATTTAATATATTTTTCTCTTTAATCACAATGATATTTTTTGATGCATGAAAATGCATTCTATCCTTCTGACTCATAATATTCCAAACTAATATATTTTATTTTTCTTGTTATGGATATATAACTTGCCTCTAACTCTCAGCTACCACAGATATGCAAGAATTCTCCTTGTGAATATAAGCAAGAGTTTCTTGGGATACAGGCTAAGGTAAGGTAGACAAGTACATAGAGTATACGAGTTTTATAAGGTACAGCAAGCTTCTTGCTAGAATGGCTGTACCGGTGTACCATGTGATCACTCACATAGAAAATCGAATCCTATCAACTGGTCAACCATTAGAATGGAGTTCAGAAAAGTACCCATATATAGCATTTTAAACACATCTTTGTCCAAATCAGTCTATTCGATATTCACGTCACTTGTTTGGCTATTCTATGCACACTGAGATGGGCTTGGAGAATGCTTGGATTATCATAACCTGAGTCAGAGGGTGACTCCAATTACATCCAGCTTTGTATGTGGTATCTGCCAGAGCAAATCCAAACATGTACTGCTACCTGCTATCTAGCTAACAATTGATTGTCCTTTATCAATTAGTAAGGACAATTAGAAATATTTCACTTTCAGCTGGTAAGAATATCTTCACTGTTAGACCTCAGGGCAATTCTCCCACTCCATGACAGACAGGAGCCCTGATCATTTGGATATCCTACAGGACGCCATGCTGATAATAAAATATTGATCACATCATCCTAGTTGCCTTAGTAGACATGTTCATGCCTCTGGTGGGGAAAAATACTGACATTTCAAGTGCTTGACAATTCAGCAGGGGTTCTAAATGTCTAGTTGTCTGGATCTTAATGGGTTATTCTAACATAAAAGGCAAATTTCTGCCTTATGATAACCTAGCACTCAGGAAGAGGCACGATGCTTTTTGGGTCCCTTTGAATATTAGACAAAACATAATATACACTTGAGTGTTGCTCTAACCCAAATATAGAGTAGCCCCAAGGAGCTTTTGTATGAGAAAGAAAAGTCTGTAGCTTGGAATTTTGCAAACTGTTCTGATGTTCAGTCCAGATGACCCAGCTCATCCATTCAAAGGTGCCTTAGAGTACAAGTAGCAAATGAAGATGCTCTACAGAAACCCTGGGAAGTTATGATCTCATGGTTCGTGAGATAGAGCCCCGTGTTGGGAGTCTGTCCTCACAGCGTGGAGCTGCTTGGGATTCTCTCTCCCTCTCTCTCTCTGCCCCTCCTCTGCACATGTGCGTGCTCTCTCTTTAAAAAATAAAGGAACATTTTTTTGAAAAATGAATTGCTTAAGTGAGATCATGTACAATACCTCTGGTTGTTTACTTTGTGTGGCATGATACTTGTCTATGATGGACCTACTCTGGTTCATGGGTAATAGCTAAAGGTGGCTGGTTGTTTAGGGATACAGAAATACAAGAGTCTGCAAGGTTGGTGACAAGAAGTCTATTCAATGGCCTGGATAGATACTTATAGAACTTTCTATTCACATGTGCCCCTCATTACTCCTGAGATATTTCACTTGTATTGGGTTTTGTTTTGTCTTTCCAACAACTGAATTGTTTTGATGGTGAAACAGACATGACCTTTAAAACCTTAAGATCTTCCTTAGCTAGGTTTTATTAGAAGAATCACTCTACACTATACCTAGCCACTACATGCTATATACACTAGCTAAAGCACATTAATTTCTCAAATACAAGAAAAGACTGCTGATCACTATAGATGTTTAGAAGAAAAAAGAACAGCTAGTTTACATGCAAACAAAGTGCTACTTCTTTTGAGCTGCAGCAAATAGCGAGCAATAGCCCAAATCTTTATTCCAAATTATAGTCCATCTGAGAAGAGAATGAGGCAATTAAGAGCACTATCCCAAAAGGAAAGAAACAGAGTTTACATTCTAAAGAGTAAAGCGATGTAAAATACTCAGGCTGCCATAAGATATTATTAGAAATAACTATTTGAGGGGGCACCTGGGTGGCTTGAGCATCCGACTTCAGCTCAGGTCATGATCTCATGGTCTGTGGGTTCGAGCCCCTTGTCAGACTCTGTGCTGACAGCTCAGAGCCTGGAGCCTGCTTCAGATTCTGTGTCTCCCTCTGTCTCTCTCTCCCTCAAAAATAAATAAACATTAAAAAAAAAGAAATAACTATTTGGATTAATAAATGAATATAGAATTCTCAGTTTCAATTCATTTCAAAAACACCCACCAACAAGCTAGTATTTGTCAGGGCATACAGTGGGCAACAGAATGCAAAAATAAATAAAATAACAGTTTCCTTTAATTTTAAGAGTTTTTCAGTTTGACTGCCAATTATCAAGCAAAGAGATATAGATGAAGGCTTTAATTTAACATGTGAAACAGTGACAGGGGCAGTGGTAGAAATGTGAGTTATAGAAGCAAGCCACTCAATGCTTATCATTTTGAATCAATGTATAGCCATTTTCAGCATTCCAGATTAAAGGTATAGAAACTTCTTATCTAAGCATTTGTTAAATACTTGCTTAATAGTAACACAGATTTCATCATTTATGTGAATGCTTTTTCTCTCTTGCATCACCCAATACAGTAGACACTAACTATATGTGGAATTTAGGCTAAAATCAATTAAAATTAAAAATGGAATCATCAGTCACACTAGCCATATTTTAAACTTTTTTTTTATGGTAAGATCTACTTTCGTAACAAAATTTGAAGGGTACAATATAGTATTGTTGACTACAGGGAGAGGGAATTGGGGAAGTATTAACTAATGGCATAAAGTTTCAGTTGAGCTAGATGAGTAAGTCCTAGATGTCTGCTGTACAATACTGTACGCTAGCCACATTTTAAGAGCACAATGACCATACGTGCCTATTGCCCGCCATAGTGTATTATAGCAAATGTCCCTTATCACAGAAAGTTTTATTGGTCTCACAGGTTGTACTTATCTTCCTAATTAACTGAATAGGAGCAACTGCTGAGTTTTAAAAGTAATTAATGGTGATCTTTTTTTCTTCAATAGTGTATTTGGTTCTACTTAATTGAATACATTCTATTCTGTTGAAAATTAATGGCTTACTTTCTTTTCTCTTTCTGGTTGTAAAACAAATGTCTTACTTTCTTCTGTTGGCAAGTGTCTCTTCACCATTTCTTGGAGAGATCTTCATCCCATGCTTCTCTTTGCTTCCATCAAAAGAACAACGGGGGCTTTGTGTAGGTGTTCTGATTGGACGGCCACAAATCTTATTGATCTTTCAAAGAGAAAATATTAAAAGGCAGTTAGAAACCTTCCTCCATCCTACCTGAGAATGTAATATTTGCTAGAGTCCAAAACAATGTAATGTTCTTACTTACACTTCAATATTAACTTTTAAGACATAAAATGTTTGTTAATTTTCCAAAGGGGGAATCAAATTACCTGCATAAAATGGCAACCATGATTAATTGATGCTATGTACATATATATGTTTTGCATGTATATATATGCAAAGTACATGAAGCAAACATATGCAGAATAAGAGAAGTATATTAATAAACTTGCCTGCTTGTATAAATAAGACTACTTAACCAAAATAGGTATTTTCTGGTTTATATTCAATTTATTACAATTACATAATTGTACTGAAATTTTAAATGAAATAATTTGCTATTAAATATGCAGTCTGTTTTCTAAATGAGTTCTAAAGGTAGTTTTCTTCTTAAGGTCTTTTTTTTTATATTAGAGAGAGAGAGAGAGTGCAAGTGGTAGAGAGGGGGAGAGGGAGAGAGAGATTGAGAATCCTAAGCAGGCTGTATTCTCAGTGCAGAGCCCAATGTGGGGCTCAATCCCATGACCCTGGGATCATGATGTGAGCCAAAATCAAGAGTCAATCATTCAATCAACTGAGCCACCCAGGTACCCCTTAAGATCCTCTCTTAAAATAATAATGAATACATTTGTATAGACATTTCATTTGGTAATTGTTCTATATCTTCTTCCTGTATTTTGAGAGTGTTAGTATAGCTGTTTTTCTAAAATCTAAAATCGTTTTTCTAAAATCAAATGAAAGAGTAAAAAACTAATCTAGTCAAGATCTTTATATAATTTACATAATTATCATTGAGAAAGTAACTAATTAATTGGACATATTACCATGTAGAGCATAAAAAAGACTCACACAATACCTTAAAGAGGTGGAGTACTTAAAGAAGTAGAGTGGTATAATTGCAAATACATAAAAACATTGCCTAGGAATCAGGAGACTTTGGTTCTTGTCCTAATTTTTCCATCTTAAGCACTGAAGTCTTGAAAACAGTAGCAGAACTTCTTTGAATTTGATTCTCTTATATGTAAGATGAAGAAATTAGAGTAAGTTATTCCCAAGTTCCATTAAATTTATCAATTTCTTTAATTTTCCATGCAATGAGCATTAAAGGAATTATGCACTAATTTGTTTATTTAACCCATATTTATCTTGTTTCTTATATTTGCAAAGAAAATGTATTAGAGGTTAGAAGAGAAAAAAGGCAAAACACTGAATTTTCTCCTAAAAGAGAAAACTGAGCAGGCTCTGAGCTCTCGGCAGCATCCCATGCAGGCTCCTCATTGTCACCACAGAGCCCAGCACAGGGCTCAAACCCACGAACCATAAGATCATGACCTGAGCTGAAGCCAAGAGTCAAACGCTCAACTGACTGAGTCACCCAAGTGCCTCAGAGCAGGTAAATTGTGAACAGACTCCTAAAGTAGTCCTGAGGGGGAAAAAAGTTATTTTGAACTGTAGTAGTGGCTATGTTCATGAAGAGAAAGATTCATGAATTATAGAGAGAAGTAAAATCAACGAGGCCAAATCCAGAACACAGACAACACCAAAAGTTATGGAAGACGGAGAGCAGGAAGAACTGTTATCCATTGTTGGTGGGAACGAAGAATGGTATAGACAGTTTGAAAGACAGTTTCGTGGTTTCTTACAAAATGAAAATTATCCATGGGAATTGAAAACTGATGTCCATACAAAGACCTGCACATGGATGTTTACAGAAGCTTTATTCATAATTGCCAAAACTTGGATGCAGCTGAGATGTCCTTCAGTAGGTGACTGGGTAAAACTGTGGTGCATCCAGATAGCGCAATATTACTCAACACTAAAAACAAATGAGCTATTAGAAAAGACATGGAAGAAATTCAAATGCATACTACGAAGTAAAATAAGCCATCTGACAAGGCTATAAACTGTATGATTCCAACTATATGATATTCTAGAAAAGGCAAAACTGTTAGCACTAAAATTCTTAGTGGTTGTCAGAGATCAAAGAGAATATAGGGATAAGCAGGTTGAGAACAGAGGATGTTTGGGATGGTACAACTACTGTGTATGATGCTAGGGTGGATACATGTCATTATAAATTTGTCCAAACAAATGGAATGAATATACAACACCAAGAGTGAATCCTAATATAACCTATAGACTGGGTGATAATGATGTGTCAGTTGAGGTTCATCAATTCCAAAAAATGTCTGACTCTGACAAGGATGTTGACAATGGGGTAGGCTATGCGTGAGTGGGGACAGAGGGTAGATATATGGGGAATCTGTACCTTCTTGCTCAGTTTTGATGTGAACTTAAAACTGCTCTAAAAAATGCAACCTATTTTTTAAAAAATCAACAGGGCTTGGCAAATGACCAAAAGTGAGAAGTTAGGGAAGTGTAAGACCAAGGTGTTAAAAGGCTCAAAGTGAATTTCCAAGAAGCTGAAAAATAGTGATAGTGCAGTGTAAATATATTTAAGTGTGAAAATATTTTCTTAATGGAAAAAAAAAGTATCTTCATTGTCAACAATTCTTAGTCACAAGAACCAAGGGAAGACAATGTAAGTTGATGGCGGAAATATTGAGTGAGATTGTTTAATGAAACTGCAGAATATTTGAAATAAAGGAACATAGTAAAAAAGAAATAGACTGCTATCATGATCCAATGTGACTAGCGATAGAGCTCTAGGAAACGTCTAGGAATCTCGGCTCTCATCCTGTCCTTAAAACTTGAGAAAATAAAAACACTTTGTAGTTATAAGTTAAGGGAAATCTTATTTCACCCTGCCCTTCCCATGTTGGACTTAAAACCATATTGGCTACTGAACATATTTCCTAGACAGGTAGATAGAAAGCTGAAAACACTAGCCTCACAAGATCTTTATTCTCATCATCTTTACAATTCTTTTTTGTATTTTGCTACAAATACAAAAGAAAATGTACAAGCCATAGACTTATGTTATCTTTGATTGTATCCAAAGGTCCAGGCATATATACCAGATTCCAACAAATACAAATAAATTTCAAAGCCTTCTACTTGTTGACTTGCTACCTGCTACCCGGGGAGCTCTACTTCACACCTTATTGAAAGGGAATGGAAAGCCATCTGTTACTAGCACATTAGCCTGTCACCTTGGCCCTGCTGGGGTGAGCCGATTTGGGTGGCCCATTTCAATACCTTCTTGCTATAGAAAAGTCCTTCACACTTACTTGGACTATTTTTCATCTTTGACTTACACTGCCATTTCCTCCTTATCCCCCTCCTTGCTCTGTACTGTCCTCCCCTGCAATCAGTCTGAAGTGTCTCTGAAAGAATTGTTTCCCTTCTTAAGGCTTACCTACTCTTGCTTTAAGTTCATTCTCTGGCTTCCCACTGATCTTCAAGTTCCCATCTCACCTTGAAGGGCCCCTTTTAGTTGCCCCTAACCCAGGTCACTTCTCCCATCCTGAGCGAGTACTTGTTTTAGTACTTATCACCATGCAAACCTTCCCATTCTCACTATGTTCTTGCAGAAGGACAACTTCTCCTAGAGCCTCCCTTTTTGTTTTCAGTCTTACTCAAGTCATCAAATTGCCAAAACTTTTAGTTAATAGTCTAGAAAAGCTATTTGTTTATTTATTTTTCTATCTATCTATTTATTTATTTTAGAGAGAGTGAGTGTGTGAGTGAGGAAGAGGGGTAGGGTGGGGAAAGAGAGAGAGGATCTTAAGCAGGCTCCATGCTCAGTGCAAAGCCTTATGTGGGGCTCGATCCCATAACCCTGGGATCATGACCTGATCCAAAATCAAGAGTCAGATGATCAAGCGACTGAGCCACCCAGGCGCTCCTCAGAAATCTTTTTAAAGAACAATTTACATTGTTCATTTTCAGTTGACACCCATAAGCGGAGCCTCTATTTCTTTTGCAATGGTCTTTTAAAATGTTTAATAATAATTATAATAATTGAAGAGAAAACTGTATAGATCATCACTAGTTGAAAAGCAATGAATGTGGAGGTACTGTATTTACTAAGCGATCTGTTCATAGGATGAAACAGAGGTGGATGGATGCTCCACCACTATCAGAGGCAAAAAGATGGAAGGAAAATCAAAGCTGTTAGCAGTTTTGAATCTGTTAATCATGGTGAACAAAGATCCAATAACCCACGTGTACAAGTTAGAAGGTAGAACAAGTGTATTGTTTTGGCTTCTCTGTTCCTTAGAGCAGGAGATAAATTCTCATTTAAAACTGATTTGGAGTAATTCTAAAAGGTAGCTCTAAATGATGCATTGGAGATAAAAGGAAAGTTAATGAATAGAATCACCTACATAGAGTCAATAGTTAAAACCATGAAAATGGATGAAGTGACAAAATGTATATAGAATGCCAAGAAGGTCGGAGAGAAAATCTTCTGGCAGGAGAAAAACAACTCTGAAAATAAGGTGTTGGGTGGGGAGGGGAAGAGGAGAAGGAAGAGGGACTGGAAAAGAGAAAGAGATAAAAGGATTAAGAGGAAGGAGGGAAGGAAAGAAGAGAGGAGGAGAGGGTGGGCGGGAGGGAGGACTCCAGACTAACAGAGCTAGCAGTCTTTTAGACAGTCTCCAACCTTGAGGCTCCTGGGTGGTTCAGTCAGTTAAGCATCCAACACTTGGTGTCGGCTCAGGCCATGATCTTGCAGTTTATGAGTTCAAGCCCCGCATTGGGCTCTGCGGGGACAGGGTGGAGCCTGCTTGGGATTCTCTCTCTCCTCTCCCTCTGCCACTACCCTACCCTACCCTACTCATGCTCTCTGTCTCTCAAAATAAATAAACTTAAAAAAGAAAAACAGAAGGTATCCAACCTTAATCTATAGGTGAGGAGACAGAAGCCCAAGGCAGGAATATAACTTTGCTAAGTCTGTATCTAGCTATTGGATGAGTCTATCTACTACTATCCAATCAACAGTCTTTTCTTTATACTTATTAGTGGTCTTGTTAGTCACATATTCTTATCCATTGGGAGGGACTCCCAGCATCATATAAGACCTGGGTCCTAAGTGTCCTACATGAATGAAATAATTTGGGTTGAAAATGATCTAGATATAAGAATAAACCAGAGAAGGCCATTTTTCCTTTGTATGTGGAAATAGATGAAGGGAAACATGGCAGTTATTTCCTTTAAGATTCCCACAAACTAATGGAGGTGGGGAGAAATGTAAGGATGTTAGACAATTTGATTTCTGATGGATTTTAGGAGGCAAACTAGAATAACTGAATTTATGAAAAAGAAGTCCTCTTTTTCTTTTTCTTAATGTTTATTCATTTCTGAGAGAGAGAGAGACAGAGCATGAGCAGGGAAGGGGCAGAGAGAGAGGGAGACCCAGAATCTGAAGCAGGCTCCTGGCTCTGAGCTGTCAGCACAGAGCCCGACACGGGGCTCAAAGCCACAAACTGTAAGATCATGACCTGAGCCGAAGTCAGATGCTCAACCAACTGAGTCATCCAAGTGCCCCAAAGAAGGCACTCTCTCTTGATACACTCCCCAAGTTCCAACTTAGTGAGATAGTAACATAAGATTTTCCTCTCTTCCACGAAAGTTCAGATAACATTGCAAAGAATAGTCAGTAACTTCCTGATCTACAAACTACCACAGCAAAATAGTTTTGGTTTGATCAAATACCTGATTAACAGAATTGGAAAAGCAAAGTTCTGTCAGATTTCATTAAAGATGTCACAATTGACATATATTAAATGTTCTTGGATTTATGAATACTCAACATTTTCTCTAAAAAATCAATTTTTTTCAATATAAAAAGGATTTTCATATTGCTAGTGATCTGTAGTTGCTCTTAAAATCATGGTGGAAATAAAAAACTCTCTAATCCACATTTATTTTTTAATTGCACATTAAAATATTTTAGTAAATAAGTGTTATTTTGGTATTGCAAATAACTTTTAAAAGTTATCAAAATGTTGATATCACCTGTGTTTTCCATGTTGGATGCAACTGACTAATATTGGTTTTAATCATGATATTACTGCGCATTGAATGCCTATGATGGTAAATTGTGTGTGTCACCTTGACTGGCCATAGGGTGACAAGGTTACACATTATTTCTGGGCATGTCTGTGACACTATTTCCAGATGAAATTAGCATTTGAGTCAGCGGACTCTGTAAAGAAGATTGCCTTCCCCAATGTGAGTGGGCATCACACAATTTACTGAGGGCCCGCAGAGAACAAAAAACAGATGAAGAAGGAATTTCTCTCTTTTTCCCTGCCTCATAGAGTGAACTGTCATCTCATCTTCTCCTGCCTTCAGACTGGGATTCACACCATCAGCTTCCCCGGCTCTCCGGCCTTTAGACTCAAACTAAATCATATGCCACTGGCTTTCCTGGGTCTCCACCTGCAAACAGCAAGTCATGGAATTTCTCCGCGTCCATAATCACATGTGCTAATTCCTCAAAATAAATCTCTCCACATATATATTTCTCTGGAGAACTGTAAATAATATAATGCCAAAATCAGGCTTGATGAAGTAACATATCTTTTTACAACCACACAAATAAATTGTTTTGAACTAGTCTTTATTGTAGCTTACATCTGCTTTGAACACATAATGAAATGATGATAATTACATGCAATTAATAAAAGGAGCATGTGGATACATAAAACTCTTAAAACACAAAAATCTTGCTTAATTTTCCTTAAATTATCAGTTCATTTCCTTCATGTGTCATATTTTGACAGAAGTAGTCAGAGGGGCGCCTGGGTAGCTCAGTCGGTTAAGCGTCTGACTTCGGCTCAGGTCACGATCTCGAGGTTTGTGAGTTCAAGCCCCGCTCTAAGCTCTGCGCTGACAGCTCAGAGCCTGGAGCCTGTTTCAGATTTTGTGTCTCCCTCTCTCTCTGTCCCTCCCCCGCTTGTGCTCTATCTCTTTCTATCAAAAATAAATAAACATGAAAAACTTAAAAAGAAGTATATATCATTTCATCACATTGATACATACGATAGTGTCCCCATACATCAAAATATAGTTTATTAACTCAATCTTTGAATCAGGTAGATTCCAAAATATCTTCCTAGTTTATTTTTCAATATAATGCAACATATACTTCAATGAAAGCATAAAAATACACTGAATTAGTGATGATAAACTTTTTTTAAACTTCAAATTTATGTTTATTTAAAAATTTTTTAATGTTTATTTATTTTTGGAGAGAGAGAGAGAGAGAGAGAGAGACAGAGAGCACGAGTTGGGGGAGGGGCAAAGATAGAATCCAAAGAGAATCCAAAGGAGGCTCTAGGCTCTGAGCTGTCACCACAGAGCCTGGTGTGGGGCTTGAACTCACAGATGTTAGATCATGACCTAAGCTGAAGTCAGATACTTAACGGACTGAGCCATCTAGGTGCCCGAATATTGATAAACTTTTAGATGAATTTAATTAAGCAAACAATAAGTAAACAATATTAATTATGCAAGAATGATAACATAGTAAAATCATATGATCAGAGATGAATTTCAGCAAAATTGAACTTAATGGAGCCATTTGTAAAATATAGTCTATTTTTCTGACAATTTCCATTAGTATGCTAGATGTCTTCCCAGCCAAAGTTACTTTTGGTGAGAAATATTAACTTCATGAGGACTAGTATTATGGTATGGTGATAATACATTATTACAAAAGATTTCGCTAAGTTTGTATTAATGGAAGTGAAAAAATAAGTGATTACAGAATATCATACCTATAACTATGGAGCAATCACCATCTATATAATATGCATGCTACTTTGAAGTTCAAGGTATAAATAATTCCAGAAGTCAGCTGTGGAAAAAATATAAAGTTATAGCTATAATACCACTTTTAAAACACTAGTACATTCTGGTATTGCAACAAGGAATATTTATAGTAAGTTATAAATTATTAAGACTCTAAAAAGCAGTACTTTTAAATATAAGTTATCCATAAGGAGAATTCTAAGTTTGTACAAGGTGCCCAGTTCCTGGGAAAAAGCAAATAAAACAGTGTTAACGCTGAATAAGGAAGAAAACACCTGTCTCCAGTTCGCAAGGGTAGAGATATGTTAACTCTAGAGCCTGCAAAGAGTAAATAAGGCCCTTTTACAAGTGTCTACTTGGAACCAAAGAATGTTTGTCCTTGGATGGCTGGCTTTTCCTTGTCTTTCCTTTTAGTTTTCCAGAAGTTGCCTCCCTGCATAGATTTCAGTAGCTATCATCATAAAGGTTGCCACACTGAACTCATTTTATAGTTCAAATTAAAAGAGAAGAAAGAAGAGGAAGGGGAGGAGGGGCAGGACACTGTGAAGCAGAATAACATTTCTAGATATTCTAAGTGGGATCCTAATTCTGCATTGCTAGTTTTGAGCACCTGCAAATTAAACCAGCAGAGGGAGCTTCTGCATTTCAATCTGATGCCTAATCACTAATTAAATTTACTGCATGTGGCCATTTAAAATCATTTAACTCACGGGGCGCCTGGGTGGCTCAGTATCTGACTTCGTCTCCGATCATTACCTTGAGGTTCGTGAGTTTGAGGCCCGCATTGGGCTCTGTGCTGATAGCTCAGAGCCAGGAGCCTGCTTCAGATTCTGTGTCTCCTTCTCTCTCTGCCCCTCCCCTGCTCTCCTTCTCTCTCTCTCTCTGTCCACCAAAAATAAATAAAATGTTAAAAAAAAATCATTTAACTCAGGACTCTTAGAAAAAAAATGCAACTTGTAGGCCAAACTGACAAATATTTAGATACATGAAATCTGCATAAAAAGCCAGTCTTCCATGTAAAATGGAAGAATGGGGCTGAGTGCCAATGTAATCAAATGAGAAAAGGAAAACCAACCCAGAATTGAGGACTAATTCCTCCAAACTGAGCTATGTTGTTGTCAGAAATGGGGAGAGACTGAAAACTAAGACAACCAATTATTTTCCCCTCTTGAACCCTCTTGCCTTTCTTTCCTCCTTCCCTTTCTTCTGTCTTTCCTTCTTTTCCTCGTTCCTTCCCTTCTTCCCTTTTACTTTCCTTCCTTCATTCCAATCTCTCTTTCCTTTTCATTCATACCTATCTTTCTTCCTCCCTTACAATTATATGAGCACATTATTTTTGCAAGTTCCCAGGACTGGAAGTCAAATTTATGCATTTTAGTCCTTGTTTAGCTACAGATAGCAGCATCGCTCAATATGTGGAGCACCTATTATTTGTAGGGTGTTATTCTAAAAGATGGGAATACATTCTGAGAGATGATGAAACTTTTTAAAAATGCTTATATTCTAGCAGAGGAAACTGAAAATAGAACATTAAATATATTACCTTTATGCCTTAGTGAATGCCATTCAGTCAAAAATGGGTAAGAGATAGACTAATGGGTTGGACAGAGGACGGACTCCTGAATGGAGAAAGTAGAAGTGGTATAAATATGCAATGGAATATTGGTCAGCCATCAAAAAAATGAAATCTTGCCATTTGTAATGACACAGATGGAGCTAGAGAGTATTACGCTAAGCCAAATAAGTCAGTCAAAGACAAATACCATATGATTTCATTCATAATGGAATTTAAGAAACCAAACACATGCAAAAGGGAAAAAAAAGAGAGAGACAGAGAGAGGTAAACCAGGAAACAAACTCAATTATAGAGAACAAACTGATGGTTACCAGAGGGGAGGTGGGTACTTGCTGTGATAAGGATCGGGTGTTTTATGGAACTATTGAATCACTATGTTGTGCACCTGAAACTAATATTATACTGTATGTTAACTAGTTGGAATTTAAACTAAAAAGCAAAAAAAAAAAAAAATTAAATGAGTAAGTCATAGACTGATGAGTTGGGGGACAATGGACTGCTTCAACTAGTTGGCCAAGAAAAACTTCTTCAAAGTGGTATTTGAGTTACATTCTGAATGAATACAGAAGCAGCCATGGGAAGATCACAGGGTGCTTATATACAGAGAGAACAGGAATTAAAATAGTCCTGGGAAGGAGAAAAAAAAGGCTGCTGCAATGGAAAAACACCACAGAGTATGGGGTGGGGGCTGGGGATCAGAGGTAAATTGGCCGGATTACGTGACTTCATGTATGTTCTGCCAAAGAATGAGTTTGTCTGAAGTCACTGCAGAATTCTGAACAGAGCAATAACATTATCTGTTTTATGTTTTAAAAATATCACACTGTCTATCTGTCTATTGTTTGGAGAGAAGTCTGGGCAAGTCACAACAGAGTGATAGACAAGATGGAAACCACGAATCCAGATACGAAGCAGTCTGGCGATTCAAGGAAAAGGGCATGATGGCTTTGCCAAGGATGGTCTTCAAGGACTGAGATCTCGCTTGAGGACACATATATTTTGAAGGTGGGAATAGGAGGGCTTGAGGGTGGATTAAATACTACAAGTGAAGGAACCAGCAGATTCAAGAATGACTTCTGATGTTTTTTGGCCAAAGTAACTAGGCAAATGGAAGTGTCACATGAGCTAGAGAAGGATGAATTTGGGGAGAAAAATAAAATTCTCTTTTGGACAGATTTGTGTGTTTCTGTGACTATTCTTGTTTCTGTGACTATTATTCATCCAAGAGGAACTATCCAATAAGCTGTTAGTTATATGAGCTGAAATGAAAGTTCAAGGGTAAGGCCAGGCAAAGTATATGAATGTGGTTGTTGACTGCATTGTCCTTGGGATGAGTACAGATGGAGGAGAGCACAGAAGACCAATACCTGGGGCATTCCAACATTCACAGGTGGAGACAAAGAAAAGTTAAAAAAGATTCTGGAAAGAAATTTTCAGAGAAGTAAAAGGAATCCATTGAGAGTAGAGACTGGGCCATCGCAAAATACAAATGAAGGTTTGTGGGTTTTTTTTTTTTCCTTTTTAAGAGGAAATGATCAAATGTGTGCAAAGTGACTGACAGCTCACATAAAATGAGGATGAAAATGGACCATATATCTTATGAGAAAAAGACCACTGGTCACTTGTGAAAAGTGTAGTTTTTGTGGAGAAGTGTGGCAGAAAGCACAGTAACTCGGGTACAAGAGATAAAAGGAAATCAGAAAGCAAGACTGTCAAAAGGTACAAATTTCCAGTTATAAGTAAGTCATGGAGATATAATGTACAGCCTGGGACTACAGTTAAAATACCATATTGCATATTTGAAAGTTACCGAGAGAGTAGATCTTAAAAGGTTCTTATCCCAAGAAAAAAAATTTGTAATTATGTGCAGTGATGGATGTTAATTAGAATTATATATTCACAATATATATATCAAATTATTACATTGTACACCTGAAACTAATACCGTGTTATATGTCAGTTATACCTCAATAAAAAAAAAATAAACGTTGACTGTGAAAATACACAAACCTTTCATGGAGTTTTATAGTCAAGGAGCACAGATTTATGGGACAGAGCCTCAAAAGGACACAGAGTCAAGTCAGTTTCTGTTTTGTTTTGTTTTGTTCTGCTCTGTTCTGTTTTAGGACAGTAGCTATTACAATTTGATTGCATGTTTAATAGTACAGACTCTGTTTCAGATCATTTGATCCCAAAATACTTCAATTGCAAAACAAGTGAGACGTTTCTCAAAGTGTCTGACTACCAGGGAGACACGTAGTTTAAACCTACAATCTGAAGTCAGAGTGCCTTTACTTCTGCACAAATCCACGGCTGATGCATTGGAGATGCTGGATCATAGACTATGGATTGGGTAAGGAGAGAAATAAGGGCAAAAGAAATGGATGGGGAGAGTAAATATTATGAATATTTCCATAACATAAAATAATTTTTTGGATTAGAAATACAAGAGTAAGGGAGCTGGAATGGCAGAAAATGAAGACCATGTGATGTAAGTGAATTGCAGATTTCAGAGATGGTACAAACATTGGTGATGAGTATGGGAGGACAGAATGATTAGAAGTAGAATCAGGGGCTCCTGGGTGGCTCAGTTGGTTAAGCATCTGACTCCTGATTTCCTCTCAGGTCATGATTTCATGATTTGTGAGTTCAAGCCCTGCATTGGGCTCTGTGCTGACGGTGTGCAGCCTGCTTGGAATTCTCTCCCTCCCTCCCCCACTTGCACATGTTCTCTCTCTCTCTTTCTCTCTCTCTCTCTCAAAATAAATAAACAAACTTAAAAAATTAGAATCATATTATCAGATATACAGGTTGGTATAATGATCTTGGATAACTGGAGTTTGGGATTCCTGATGGTCACTGATGCCAATGGGGGAACAAAGCATAACGGGATTGATCCAGGCAATCAGAACACATATTTAATAACATAGGAGTGTGTGGAGTGTTGTGGAATCTGAGAGCATCTGCAGAGGCTGGCCACATCACTGGTGGCAGTTAGAAGAATGCTGATTTACTAAAGCAATTGCCAGTTTCAAGTTTTAGGAGAAAATGTATAATCTGACTTTAAGCAAATCACTTTAAGCTCTGTCCATATTGTGACATCGGCCAAATGGACACACTTAATTCAACTAAGGGGATTTTGTAAAGGTCTCCAAATGTGGGCTATCTTTCTCTTTTAAGTCTGAAGGATCATTAAGGGCAATAAAAACTAGAACTAGAACATAGTTTGCCAATCCTCTAAAGTCTTGCCTTTTAGGAGTTTATAATCTAGTTAGGGAGGTAGAATTTCCAATGATGAAACAAATTGATAAATATATGAAGTTAACTTCAATACAATACAAACAATGTCTCAATAGAGTATAAGTAATGTTTCAAAAGAATACGATAAGCAGTAAGTTGTACAGGAGCCCAGAGAAAATCACCAGGAAGCAGGGGCAGCAGGGAACCTGGTACACAGACCTTGAAGCATTGGTGGAGAGAAAAAAAATGAGAGCAATCCTACCCTGAGAGGATAAGAATGGGACAGAATTCTACATGGGATACTAACTTGGTTATCCTAAGTAAAGCTTGATTCAATTACCTTTTGCAATACAATCTAAGGGGGATTTTTTTTTTTTTTTTTTTTTTGCCTTCTATGAGCACTGGGCTGTATGACATTTTAAACCTTTTGAGTTAGACAGTCTGATAGCATACCAACTACTAAGCTCTCCCAACAAAGAGAAGAGTGCCAGACAGCCAGTGCAACCTCCATATTGGGGCAGTAAGAAACCACAGGGAAGGACAGAAAAACACCTTGACATCAAGTTTAAGGCATGGAAATATCTCAGAGCCATAAAATCAAAACTTAACCATTTCCTTTATCAAAGGGAGTAATAAGAATCCTAAGCCATCCAAATGCATATTCTAGATGTAATAATTAGATAAAAATAAGAAAGAAGAATAAAGCAGTATGACCATATATTCTTCCACTTTTCCAAAGCTGAAAATGTTTGAAGCTGCTTTAGAAATGGCATCAGCTAGAGGCTTAAAATGTTCAAACAAAGGCTATTCTGCTTTCATCAGGTCTCCTACGTTTTGCTTCTCCCTTGGCACTGGGATTTCCATCACCCCACAATGGGCTTTCATTAACTTTTCCTTGGATAGATGCAGGACATCCTTGCTGCCTTTCTTTTGAGCATCCTCCCTGATTTGATCCTACCCTCCATGCTTCCAGATTAATCTTCCTAAAGCACGGTTCCAGTCAGACTCCTTCTCTGATCCCAAACCTTCTGTGCTTCCTCCCATTTCCTACTGAGTAGAAACTAAAGTATATCATGTGAATTTACAGTGCGAACCTCAAAATTTCTGAGCACCTCTCTTTAAACACTATGTGCTTCAGCTGAACAGTATTACTCACTGTCCCCAGTTACCCTGTACTTTTCAATCTGTACTTTCCTTATTTCAGCTTTCTAAATGTTACCATCTTTCAAGGGTCACTGAAAATATCACCTGTGAAATTTAATCACCCTTGATCTCTCAATTTGAGGTTATTTGCCAACCTAGCAAACATTTGGTTTGTACATCTCAATAAGATTTGTCCTGAAGCAGTTTAGAGTACGGCAGAGGAAGTATTTTGATTTCTTGTTTGTTTTTTGTTGTTGTTGTTGTTGTTGTTGTTTTTGTTCCTAATAGCTGTCAATGCCTCCTTCTGCCCCCCAGGGTAAAGCTAAAATCCATTTATTCAAATGAATTCATATATTTCTTCTCAACTCTCTGATTTGTTGGATATAGTCAAATGACAATCCCGGGGACAATTTACTCCCTTCCATAGAGTACTCAAAGTCTACCATTGTGCCTTCCTGTTTACTGAGAAGTTGTGAAGATTTTTGCCTTTCTTATTTTTCATAACCACTGACCTATAATGAACATTCCATGTAACATTCATGCATCAGAAAATTCCATTGTCAGGAAATTGTTAGAAAAGTACTTAAAAAGAGGCACTGTTACCTGGGAAAATAATTTAAACACATTTAATAGACAAATTCGTATTATTCAGAATAGTTGAAAACCATAAACAACCCAAATGAAAAAAAGTGGATGGACAAAGGCTAAGGTCACATAAGTCATACACACACGCACCCACACAGACACAAATGGCAAAAAAACAAACAAACAAGCAAACAAACAAACACAGGGAGGAGTTAAGATGGAGGAGAGTAGGGGGACCAGGATTTTTCTCATCCCTCAAACACAGCTGTATTAAGGTCAGAACACTTGGAACACCCAGGAAACCGATCTGTGGAGGGACAGATCTCCACAGGTGGAGGGAGACATCTTGGTGGGACAGGGGTACATGTATGGAAATTGGGGGAGATAAAACAGTGTAGGCACAGAGGGGAGGGCACCACTTATGTGGACAGACCAAAGGGAGAGAAAGACAGAGAGGCTGTAGAATTGCAGTGTTGTGTTAGCACAAGAGAAAAACCTCTCTGGACCATGGTCTGAGGAATAAAAAATTCGGAAAGTACCAGTTTCTACTTTGCAAACAGCTTCAGACCTGAAGATCGGAGTTTTCAAAAATTCGAGTCTTTCTCCAGAAAGAGAAGACCATGTGCACGTGCCAGGTGGAGAGGGAGCTCGCCCCAGGGTGCAGTAGAAACCTCGGAGGTGCACTGGGAGACAACTGTCCCCTCCCTTGACTGCTGAAGGAAAAGGATTTATTGCCTCCCCAAGGACAAAAGACCCTGCAGGTGCTAGCCAGAGGCCCTTTGTCCACAGGGCTGAGTGGCACTACACTGGAACAGAATCTGTGCAGTGCAGGCCCCTTTAAGACATCGGGTTTTGAATCCCAGCCCAGCAGCTAGAAGCCTCCTGAGACTGTGGAGCAGGGCAAGCAGACCACCCCAGCACTGCTCTGTGAGGCCGCCTGAGCAGCCTGGTTTGAGACATCTGGTCCACGGAGGACAGACTGGGGTGTTGCCATTTTTCTCCCCATCACCAACAGGGTGGGGCTTCAGGGAGGAGCACAGTGGCCCCCAGTGGAGGCAGGACCTGCTTATACCTAACCCTGTGCCTCCATGCCTGGTAACTGCTTATCTACCCCAGTGAGATTGACATTGACCAAACCAGAGGCCTCTCCTCTGGCACAGCCACCGGTCCTGGGTACCAACAGACAACTGTCCTGTGGTTTGGTATGTTAGTCTGTTTCTCTCTTTTCTTTTCTTCTCCTCTATTTTCTCTTCTTTTTCTTTCTACCTTCTTCTCATTTTTTTTTTCCTTTGGAAACAGGCTCATAGCTTCTGATTTGATTTTGGGTCAATTCATATATATATATATATATATATATATATATATATATATATATATTTGTCCTTTCTCTGTTTTGTTTGTTTACTGCTTGCCCCATTTTTACTCTATTCTTTTTATACCTTTTCTATATCTCCTTTTTCTTTATTTTACTTATTCTCTCTCTGAGTTAAGCCTTATAGTTTCTTTCATTCTCTACTTGGTCTTTTTTTTTTTTCACCCCTTTCATTTTTCTCTTTGTATAGGATCATGCTCCCTGCCCTTTCCTTTTTTCCAGGGTTATTTCAACAAACAAATCAAAGCACATCTGGTGGAAGGTCCAAACAATCCTCCATTAGGAGCAAGAAGAAGCTTTGTAGAGAATTGACCAGTGGGATAGAGCAGCCAAATATGCAACAACAGAGTGTACATAACACATTCCAAAAACACTTCCTGAAGTGCCAGGCCTTGGACAGTGTACGACCTCTTTTTAATATAGTAGTACCCACAGGTATAGGACATAACACAAGCTATTAAATCACGCAAAAGACAGAAACCTAGCCAAAATGATGAAATGGATGAAATCTCCTCAAAAGAAAATCTAGAAGAAATTACAGCCAGAGAATTGCTCAAAAGAGATATAAACAGTATATCTGAACAAGAATCTAGAATAAAAATCGTAAGACTAATAGCTAGGCTTGAAAAAAAGCATAAAAGACAGTAGAGAATCTATTGCTATAGAGATAAAAGACCTAAGAAATAGTCACAATGAATGAAGAAATGCTATAATGAGGGGCACCTGGGTGGCTCAGTCGGTTAAGCATCTGACTTCGGCTCAGGTCATGATCTCGTGGTGAGTTCAAGGCCCGCATTGGGCTCTGTGCTGAGGGCTCAGAGCCTGGAGCCTGCTTCAGATTCTGTGTCTCCCTCTTTCTCTTCCAATCCCCTGCTTGTGCTCTGTCTCTCTCTTAAAAATAAATAAACACAAAAGAAGAAAGAAATGCTATAAAGGAGATGCAAAATAAACTAGATACAGTGACAGCAAAGATGGAAGAAGCAGAGGAGAGAATAGGTAATAGAAGATAAAATTATGTTAACTGATGAAGCTGAATAAAAGAGTGAAAGGAAATTAGTAGACCACAAGGGAGAATTAGAGACCTAAGTGATTCAATGAAACAAAATAATATCCATATCATAGGAGTTCCAGAAGAAGAGGAAGAAGAGAGAGAAAGGGGCAGAAGGTTTATTTGAACACATTATAGCTTCCCTAATCTGGAGAAGGAAACAGGCATCCAAGTCCAAGAGGCACAGAGAACTCCCTTCAAAATTAACAAAAACAGGTTAACACCATGGCCGATCATAGTGAAACTGGCAAAATACAAAGATAAAGAGAGAATTCTGAAAGCAGCTAGGGACAAACGGGCCTTAACCTACAAGGGCAGACACATAAGGGTAGTAGCAGACCTATCTACTGAAACTTGGCAGGCCAGAAAGGAGTGGCAGGAAATATTCAATGTGCTGAATAGGAAAATATGCAGCCAAGAATCCTTTATCCAGCAAGGCTGTCATTCAGAATAGGAGAGATAAAAGCTTTCCCAGACAAAGAAAAACTAAAGGCATTCATGACCACTAAACCAGCCCTGCAGGAGATCCTAAGGGGAACTCTGTGAGTGGAAAGCAGCAAAGACTACAAAGGACCACAGACATCACCACAGACATGAAATCAACAGATAAAACAATGACACTAAATCATATCTTTCAATAATTACTCTGAATATAAATGGACTGACTGCCCCAATAAAAAGATATAGGGTATCAGAATGGATATAAAACAAGATCCATCTATATGCTGCCTACAAGAAACTCATTTTAGACCTGAGGACACTTGGAGATTGAAAGTGAGGGGATGGAGAACCACCTATCATGCTACTGGATGTCAAAAGAAAGCCAGAGTAGCCATACTTATAGCACAAACTAGATTTGAAAACAGACTGTAATAAGAGATGAAGAAGGGCATTATATCATAATTAAGGGGTCTATCCGTCAAGAAGAGCTAACAATTATAAATGTTTATGTACCCAATGTGAAGATACCCAAATGTATAAATAAATTAATTACAAACATAAAGAAATGTATAGATAATATACTGTGATTGTAGGGAAGTTTAATATTCCACTTACAACAATGGACAGGTCATCTAGGCAGAAAATCAATAAGGAGATAAGGGCTCTGAATGACACATTAGACCAGATGGACTTAACAGATATATTCAGACTTTTCAACCAAAAGCAGAAAAATACATAAACATTCTTCTTGAGTTCATATGGAACATTCTCCAAAATAGATCACATACTAGGTCACAAAACAGCCCTTAATAATCATAAAAAGATTGAGATCATACCATGCATATTTTCAGATCACAACTCCATGAAACTTGAAATCAACCACAAGAAAATATTTGAAAAGCCCCCAAATACATGGAGGTTAAAGAATGTCCCACTAAAGAATGAATGAGTCAACCAGGAAATTAAAGAAGAAATTAAAAAATATATGGAAGCAAATGAAATGAAAACACAACAGTCCAAACCCATTAAGATGCAGCAAAGGCAGTCCTAAGAGGAAAATACATTGCAAGCTAGGCTCATTTCAAAAAGCAAGAAAGCCCTCAAATATATAACCTAACCTCACACCTAAAGAAACTAGAAAGGCAGCAGCAAAGAAAGCCCAAAGCCAGCAGAAGAAGAAAAATAATAAAAATGATTAGAGCAGAAATAAACAATATATAATCCAAAAACAAAACAAAACAAAACACTACAACAGCTCAATGAATATAAGAACTGATTTTTTGAAAGAGGACCCAAATAGATAAAATCACAAATGAAAGAGGAGAGATCACAACCAACACCACAGAAATACAGTTATCAAAGAACACTATGAAAAATTATATGCCAACAAATTGGACAGTCTGGAAAAAATGGACAAATTCATAGATACTCACACACTACCAAAACTCAAAGGGGAAGAAATAGAAAATTTGATTAGACCCATAACCAGTGAAGAAATTGAATCAGTTATCAAAAATCTCACAACAAATAAGAGTCTTGGGCCAGATGGCTTCCCAAGGCAATTCTACCAGACATTTAAAGCAGAGAGGAGGGCACCTTTTGGGATGAGCACTGGGTGTTGTATGGAAACCAATTTGACAGTAAATTTCATATATTAAAAAATAAATAAATAAAAAAAAAATAAAGCAGAGTTAATACCTATTCTTCTCAAGCTGTTCCAAAAAATAGAAATGGAAGGAAAACTTCCAAACTCATTCTATGAAGCCAGTGTTATCTTGATTCCAAAACCAAAGACCCCACTGAAAAGGAGAATTACAGGCCAATATCCCTGATGAACACAGATATAAAAATTCTCAACAAGATACCAGCAAATTAAATTCAACAGTATATTAAAAGAATTATTCACCATGATCAAGTGGGATTCATTCCTGGGCTGCATGGCTGGTTCAGTATTTGCAAATCAATCAACATGATAGATCACATTAAAAGAAGAAAGGATAAGTACCACATGGTCCTGTCAACAGATGCAGAACAATCATTTGACAATATACAGCATAACCCTCAAGAAAGTCAGGATAGAAGGTACATACCTTAATATCATAAAAGCCATATATTAAAGGCCCACAGCTAATATCATCCTCAATGGAAAAAAACTGAGAGCTTCCTCCCTGAAATCAGGAACACAACACGGATATCCACTCTCACCACTGTTGTTTAACAGTGTTGGAAGTCCTAGCCTCAGCAATCAACAACAAAACAAAATAAAAGGCAAAGAAGAAGTCAAACTTTCACTTTTCACAGATGACATGATCATCTACATCGAAAACTCAAAGACTCCACCAAAAAACTGCTAGAGCTGATACATGAATTCCACAAAGTCGCAGGATATAAAATCAATGTACAGAAATTGGTTGCATTTGTATATACCAATAATGAAGCAACAGAAGGAGATATCAAGGAATTGATCCCATTTACAACTGCATCAAACTCCATAAAATACCTAGGAATAAATCTAACCAAAGTGGTAAAAGAACTATAGAAAGCTTATGAAAGAAATTGAAGAAGACACAAAGAAATGGAAAAACATTCCATGCTCATGGATTGGGAGAACAAATATTGTTAAAATGTTGATACTACCCAAAGCGATGTACACATTCAGTGGAAAATCAATCAAAATAGCACCAGCATTCTTCACAGATCTAGAACAAACAATCCTAAAATTTGTATGGATCCACCCAAGACCCCGAGCAACCAAAATAATGTTGAGAAAGAAAACCAAAGCAGGAGGCATCACAGTCCCAGACTTTAGCCTGTATTACAAAGCTATAGTCATTAAGACAGTGTGGTATTGGCACAAAAACAGACACATAGATCAATGGGACAGAATAGAGAACCCAGAAATGGACTCACGGACTCACAAATATATGGCCAACCAATCTTCGACAATGCAGGAAAGAGTATCCAATGGAAAAAAAGACAGTCTCTTTAGCAAATGGTTGCTGGGAGAACTGGACAGCAACATGCAGAAGAATAAAACTGGACCACTTCCTTATACCATACACAAAAATAAATTCAAAATGATGAAAAACCTAAATTTGAGACAGGAAACCGTCAAAATCCTACAAGAGAAAGAGGCAGAAACCTCTTTGACCTCAGCCAACGCAACTTCTTACTTGACATGTCTCTGAAGGCAAGGGAAATAAAAGCAAGGATGAATTATTGGGAACTCATCAAGATAAAAAGCTTACGCAGAACAAAGGAAGCGATCAACAAAACTAAAAGGAAACCAATGGAATGGGAGAAGATATTTACAAATGACATATCAGGTAAAGGGTTAGTTTCAAAATCTATAACGAACTTATCAAATTCAACAGCCAAAAAATAAATAATCCAGTGATGAAATGGGCAGAAGACATACATAGACACTTTTCCAACAAAGACATCCAGATGGCCAACAGACACATGAAAAGATATCCAACATTGCTCAACATCAGGGAAATAGAAATCAAATCCACATTGAGATACCGTCACACCGATCAGAGTGGTTAAAATTAACCCAGGCAACAACAGATGTTGGCGAGGGTGTGGAGAAAGGGGAACCCTCTTGCACCTTTGGTGGGAATGCAAACTGGTGCAGCCAATCTGGAAACGAGTGTGGAGTTCCCTCAAAAAGTAAAAATAGAATTTAATAAAAATTTAAAAATACCCCACCACTCACCAGTTGCACTACTAGGAATTTATCCAAAGGACACAGGAGCGCTGATACAAAGGGGCACAAGTACACCAGTGTTTATAGTAGCACTATTGACAATAGCCAAATTATGGAAAAGAGTCCAAATGTCCATCAGCTGATGAATGGATAAAGAAGATCGTGTGTGTGTGTGTGTGTGTGTGTGTGTGTGTGTGTGATGGAATACTACTCAGCAATGAAAAAGAATGAAATCTTGCCATTTGCAACAATGTGCATGGAACTGGAGGGCATTATGCTAAGCGAAATAAGTCAGCCAGATAAAGACAGATATCATATGATTTCATTCATATGTGGAATTTGAGAAACTTAACAGATGACCATAGGGGAAGGGAAGGAAAAATAATATGAAAACAGAGAGGGAAGGAAACCATAAGAGACTCTTAACTACAGAGAACAAACTGAGGGTTGATGAGGGTGGGGTCAGGGGAGGGGAATGGGTGATGGACATTGAGGAGGGTACTTGATGGGAGGAGCACTGGGTGTTGTATGTAAATGATGAGTCATGGGAATTTACTCCTGAAGCCAAGACTACACTGTATGTTAGCTAACTTGAGAATTAACAACAACAAAAAGAAAGAAAAAAACATATGAAAACCAATCAATATGTACCTGTGAAATTATAAACAATTTTCATCCACCCAACTAGAAGACATTTCAAAGGCTGACAGTATCAAATATTGGCAAAGGTGCTGAAAAGGACATGACCTCTTCCATTGTTAGCCTAAGTCTAAATGGGTATATCTGCTCTTGGCAGGGGGCGGTCTGGCTGGGTTTTTTTAATCAATTTTTAAAGTATATTCTCTCTACCAGCCAGCAATTCTACTTAACAGTATCTTAGCTAAAGACACAACTACAGTGCAGAACAAGGAGGCATGTACAAAGATGCTCAATAAATCATTTATTTTGAATAATGAAAAATTAGAAACGAAAGTCCATAATTTTTTAACGACTGCATAGTCATAGTATATTATAATTTGAAATACTATGTAAGAGTTATGAGGAAAATATCTAGACATAAAAAATTGAAAAATGAGAGTAAAATATCATTTATGGTATTCAAATTAAAATATCACATATTTCTATTATCACATTTATTTATGCATATAAATGAGTTTTAAAGGTCTGGAAGAACACATACCAATTCCTAACTGTGGGTACCTCCCACAGGCAAATTGGCTGAGGCCTAACCTTCTATAGCATTCTTCTCAGGTTTACTAACCTGTATAAGCAGATATACGTCTGATTTTACTAAATATATCATCTGATTATATTAAGTTGTAATTATATTCTATACAACTCTGCAAAACGTTTTGTCACTAAAATGTCACCTATTTCAGGAACATAGCCAGAAGTCACTAGATATATACAAATGTCAGTTTTATGTTTCTAATTTATGTATGTGTACATAGAGATACACACACACACACACACACACATTTACATAATATGCCACAAATGCAATCATATCATAATGCTGGATTCTATTTTTTTAAGGCCATAGATATTTTTCTATTATTTTTCTTGTTTCTCTAAGTCCAACTCTCCCTACCATGGCCACTCGCATCTTTTCCTTCCTAGATAATTAAGTGCAGCAAATCATTATGCATCCATTTCTATTGTTTCCCCATGTTTATGTGCTCATGCTCTTTGCACATAAACTCATACACATATATACACATATACATATGTATTTATAAAAATAAAGAAAGCCCCCAGGGTCTCCTGGGTGGCTGAGTTGGTTAAGCATCTGACTCTTGATCTTGGCTCAGATCATGAAATCGTGGTTCTTGAGTTCCAGCCCAACATCGGACTCTGCTGACAGCGTGGAGCCTGCTTGGGACTCAGACTCAGTCTCTCTCTCTCTCTCTCTCTCTCTCTCTCTCTCTCCCCCTGCCCCTCCCCCATTCGTGTGTGTGCATTTGCTCTCTCCCAAAATGAATATTTTTTTTAAAAGCTAGAATAAAATTTAAAAATATAATAGGGGCTCCTGTGGTACTTGGTTGGTTAAGTGTCAGATTTCAGCTCAGGTCATGATTTCATGGTTCGTCAGTTTGAGCCCCGCGTCAGGCTTTGTGCTGACAGTGCTTGGAGCCTGGAGCCTGCTTCAGATTCTGTGTCTCCCTCTCTCTGACCCTTCCCCCCCAACACACACACACTCTCTCTCAAAAATAAATATTAAAAAAAATTAAAAAGTAAAAATTCTAAAAAATAAAAAGAGCCCCCATAAAAACCACATGCTTTATAAAAGTAGGATCATATTTTATAAGCTTCTAGTCATTTCACCTTCTCAATTCCATAATATCACATGAAAATCCTTTCACATCAACTGATGTAGCTTAAATTCATGATCTACGATGCTTGTACACTCGTCCTTGGTGCATTTGCGTTCTAATTTGTTCAGCATTCCCCCTGCTGTTGGATATTTGTTTACAGTGCTATGGTTACAACAGTGCTACACATGCAAACGTATTGGTACAGTGTCTTTTAACACTACTACTGGTTTTATTTCAGTACAATAGAATCTCAAGAAACTGGACTGTCTATCAACATCTGTAAAAGAACTCCAGGACTGCTGAGAATGGAAGGAAATTGCTGGTGGAGGAATAGAATTAGGAGATGTTTGGCAGTCAGAGATACAGAGTCCTTGATCGTCGTATTAAAGAGATCCACCAAGTCTACCAATGAAGGGCTTTAAATCCTGAAAAAAATGAGGTTACAACTGAGTTTTTCAAATGCTATTCCAGTGAGCCGAAAGATGGGATGGACAGTGGGGGGAAACTGAGTAAAATCAGTTTAACAAGGACACACCTGCATGTAATCATTCAAGCCAGATAATGGCTGGTGCTATAAACAAGACACTAGGACATATTTGAAATACAATTAGGATGTGCAATCAATAGGAATCAGGACTGAAAAATTTGTGAAGGCAAAGATGTCAAGGGTAGTTTCTAGGTCTCTAGGTGGATGTACTGAGCCAGAAGAAACCAGAGAGTAATTGGGTTTGGGAGACAAGATGGTTAAGATCAGTTCTGGATTTGTGGGTTTTGAAGAGACTTTGAGACATTCTGAGAAAACGTGAAAGTAGTAAACTGTATATATAGGTCTGGTGCTCAGACATTGTCTTGGATATATATAAATAAGGCGGTAATTTAATCTAAAAAATCAATTTCTAGCATGCTGATGTGACAAGTGTCCCGAAAGTAACTCTAGGAAAGCACTTTTTATTTTTCCAGAAATCTGAATTCATTGGTAGAAGGTGTGATTAAAGGAAAGGAGAAAAGACATTGATGTTACCCCCACTCATTTTTATGCTAGGAACTGTGAGAAATATGAAAAGAGGGAAAGCTGAGAAGAAGTTACAGGTATTACCATCATCATACCACTTCTGGTTACCAAGACATTAAAGGACGGAATGTTTCCTTCCTTATTTCAAGTTTCATAGATGTAAAACTACTTGTAGTTGTTTTATTTCAAAATATCCCTTTTGCTTGTAGATTAAACTAAGTGCATGTGTTTCATTTACTTGCATTTTTCTAGCTCTGAATCTTAATTCAGTCTCTTCTTTTCACCAATCTTAATATTCCCAACATGGCAGTTTAGTAAAATTGAAAGTAGGTATGTCCCTTGCTATCTCTGAACAGGGAAAGACTTGTTCTGTATAAAGTACATTAGGAAATACCTGCTATTCTTTTTTTCTAAAACCCATTGGCTGATGGACAGTGTGAGGAAAAACCAACAGGAAAGTAGGGTGAAAAGATTCTATGTATTATCTTCTGGGCTGGGACACCATAGCTGGACTTTCTAATATTCCAGTGTGGAAATAGGGACCCTCTGTCAAGGGCACTGATGATTGTGATGTGCATTTTAATAAATTATATTATGTTTTGATCAAGAAGTGATGAAAATATCACATTCTAATCAGTATTACATATTATGAATTTGTAATACATTTACGAAGCATTTATATCTTCATCCAAGTTAGTGGGGGAACACAACCTGTCCAAACAATACATAGTGTTAAACTGGTAGTTTTACATTGCTTTTGCTGTGTGATCCAATCTAGAGATTTCATCCTAATGGTCCGGTCCTTGTGAATATTATAATTCCCAGTTTATATCGCTAAGAAATTGAATAAAAATGGTTAGTGTGAAGTTAGAAGAATAACATAAGGAAAAGATATTTATCTTAGATATGCTTACTCTGATCTCTCTATGGACAGAGACCACTTTCAGAAGGTCAACAGAATGTTTAGTCTTCTTTTTCCACATTGCTAAACCTGGGAAAATACAATTCAATCAAGCTCACATGGAGTTTCAAAGGAATTCAGTTCCTGGGTTGTGTTCTCAGAGCCCATGGTAAATTTTAGGGTGACTGACCCTTTCCTGATGTGAGGTGATCCATCTGAGGATCGTGGCTGCCAAAAGTCCAGCTCTAAACTTGAAGCTGCCTGGCCAGATACCAGCCTACGTTGCCTTCAACTTTCCCCAAAAGTAATTTCCTTGTGGCTGAAGCCACCAATAAATCATGAAACATACCTCTGAGCAGCATTTTCCAAAGTGTTTTTAGCAGAAATCCGTAAACATATTCAGGCAAATATGGGGTCTTGGTTAAATATATATTGAAAATGCTTTTCTTAAAGTAGTTGACAGATATTTTTAAGTAGCAGGATTTATCAGAGCCTTTGACACACTAATCTGCATAGAAATAACCTGCAATACTCTCTAGGAGATGAATATTATGTGTAGTTTTTCCCCAAACTTAGGATCATGCAACATTTTATAAAAAAAAAAAAAACAAAACAAAAAACAAAAAAAAAACGCCTACTGCTAACATCTAAAAAGAATACTAGTGAAGAGCAGAAAGCAGTTTTTAAAACTTCTTAGATGAATCATGAGGATTTTGTAAACTAGAGATTGGTGTGTGGAATCTACAGGGCATCTGGGTGGGCGGTCGGCCTCAGTCCTACCCCAACCCCCAAGCAGTTCAGGCTGCCCTGGTACCAAATAGTATGCAAAACAGGAAGCCCAAACACCTGAGGTTTGCCTTCCTGAATGAGAACTGGAAGGTGGACAGCATGGCATAGGGCCACTCCCAGAATTACGTCGAGTAGATTATATACACTTCTATAAAGATTTGTCTTGAATGTTTATCATTTTTGCTTTGTCCTTATTTCCAGTAATCTAATTTGATAAATGGGATTTTTGACTGGGCTTAAGATAAATGCAGATATAATATTAATAATGCCAGTGTATTTATCTACATAAAAATTTAAATGGAAGCGTTTTGTGCATTCATTAAAAGAATCATAGATTATTACAATTGTCTTGCTGTGCTCTCATGGGAGATATGAAATGCTAGTAATTTAAGATTCAATGAAAAATTGTAAATGCCTGAAATTAAATGTAATTCAGTGCATTAATCAAGAAGTTTCTACTGTGGAGCGCGGAGGTCATTTCAGTTCAACAAATATTGCCAGACGGTTTAAAAGGCATAAGGGATAAAGAGATGAAAAAGACCCAGGGAATTCTCTGGTTAAGCTTCCGGGTTTGTTGATTACATGCAAATAGTAGAATATTCAAGGCCCCATAGGGTTGAGGGGAATGGGTGCCATTTTTCAATCTGGAACGTTAATGCAAGGGAGGGCAGGTGAGGAGAAGGGAAACAAGACTGGTGAGTGGGAGGGGGTGGTATCACTACACAGAGGGCCTTCTACACCATGCTGAGAAGCTTGCTTTTTTTTTTTTCAGAGAGACACAGGGAAAGCAAAGGTGGAGCAGAGAGATCGATATGGAAACAATTCTAATAGTCCAGGCAATGCAGGAGAAAGACTCACTGTTGATTAACAGGTATTCATCAGGGAACACATGCCCATCGAGACTTAGACTCTAGAGATACTGTGATGAACACAACCGACAGTCTCTGTCCTCTTGGCACATACAATCGATATAAAATATAAATGAATAATCAAATAACAGAATATCCACAAAATGCTATAAAGGAAAAATTTTGGTGTACTAGTATATACTACAAAGTTACCCAACCTTTTCTACAGAGGCTAGGGGAAGCTTCCCAGGTTTAGTAGCATCCAATATAAGACCAAATGAGAAGCAGCATCAGCGTTCACTAGATGCAGGTGTTGGGAGGCATGGTTAGAAAAGAGCCTACTTTCAGAAAAATCTAACTGACAAGAGTCAAGAAAGAGGATTGTATGCTAAAGGAAACAAGAGAACTCTAGAATGACTAGAGCAAAGAATCTGAGATAGAGAGCACAAGGAGGGAAGAGGCAGAGGAGATAGAGATAGAGATAGAGAGAGAGAGACAGAGACAGAGAGAGAGAACCTTAAGCAGGCTTACATACCCAGTGTGGAGCCTAATACAGGGCTTGATCTCAAGACCCTGGGATCATGACCTGAGCTGAAATCAAGAGTCAGATGCTCAACCGACTGAGCACCCAGGTGCCCCTAGAGCAAAGAATTTTTAAGAGTGGTGTGAGATGAGAGTATAGTGACACCAAAGGGCAGATGTGCAAAGCACTAAAGATCAGTATAAAGGCTTTAGATTTTATTCTAAGGTCAACAGGAAGCCAATGAAGGATTTCAAGCATAATCTATTTTATGCTTTGTTAAGATTATTCTGACTTCTGTTTGGAGAATAGACACTATGATGGTTTGGAAAAGTCAGTCTACTGTCAGTTCCAACCGTGTAGCTGGATGTCTACACCCAATGTCTAGCAGTGCCCTCGTGCACTGAAAACTCTCACAAAGTGTTTTTGGTGGAGGTTTGGATAAATGAATGAGATTAGCTAACTTTTCATTTTTATCTGACCTCAAAATTTCTCCAATGAGAAAGGCAGTCTTTCAAAGTCATAAAGATTACTATCTGTGGAGCAAACAGCACCTTTAATGTGGGGATTTTTTTTTTTTTTTGTGAAGGACCTTGAAGCATTAATGATAAAATATCTCCAAAAAACTTTTAGCGGGTCATGTACATGACAAATGAAAAGACACATTGTCCCTACAAGTTCCCAAAGCCTCAAGAAGCATATGCCAACAAAAAGGACAAATCTATAAATGAAAATTATTCCCTGGAATATGCTGGGTTTCCTTTTGTAGGAGTCAATTTTCAAAATGATACATTATAACTTTTTTATAACAGCTTTATTGTTATACAATTGATGTTCCATAAAATTCACCCTTTTGAAATGTGCAGTTCGGTGAATTTCACCATGTTGACAGAGATGCGCAGCCATCATCATTATGTAATTTTACAATATTTTTATCACTTTCCCTTCCAAGAACAATCCTGTACACATTAGCAGTAATTCTTCATTCCCTCTGCTCCCCGCCCCCAACCCCTGATAACCACTAATTTACTTTCTGGGTCAATGGATTTGCTATTCTGGACATTTAACATGATCAGAGTCTTATGAAATGTGGTCTTTTGTGACTTCTTTCACATAGCATAATGTTTTCAAAGTTCAATCATACTGTAGCATGTAACAATACTTCATTCCTATTTTGTTATAAAAAATATCCCATTGTATGGCTATATGACATTTTATTTATCCATTCAGCAACTGATGAACATTCAGGTCATTTTCACTTTTTGGCTACTATAAATAAAGCTGCCATGAATATCTATGTATGTTTTTTATAAATATATGTTTTGAGTGCTTTTGGGTATATACCTTAGCCTGGAATGGCTAGGTCATGCAGTAATCTATGTTTAACTCTATACAGAATTGCCTAACTTGTCTCAAGTGGCTGCACCATTTGACAGTCCCTCTAGCAATGCATGAGTGTCCAAATTTCTCCATGGCCTCACCACACTGTTACTGTTGACTGTTTATACTATAACCATCGTAGAGGTGTGTGAAGTGCTATCTCATTGTCTCACTGTGGTTTGATTTACATGTCCCTAATTACTAAGTATGTAGAACATCTTGTGATATGTTCTATTAGCCATGCCTTCTTTGGAGAATGCCTGAACTCTTTGCCTATTTTTATTCGGTTATTTTTTATTGATGTGTTGCCTAATTGTATTAATTAGTGCCTTTATGTAAACATTACCTCGGAAGGTGTAACACATGATAGAGATGTCTATTTGTGAATTTAAAGCAAATCCTTCTAGTAACTCCATCGTAATTTTGGAATTATGTAATAGTTCTAACATTTTCTCTATCTCTGTTTTATCTTTAATTTGTATATTTTTTCTATTTTGCTCAGATCTTAATTTATTTACATGTATGTTGATGCTCCTTAGCACATTCCTAACATATATGACAACTTTTATTAATATAAGGTATACCTCTTCGTTTCATTTCTTTTTTTTCTTCCTGCTTTTATTGCTGTCCTATACTCATCCTCTGGAAATACTCTCTCCAACTCTTCCTTGACATGTTTAGGTGAGCTCATCCCATTTATGGCTCCAGGGTGGGAAAATGACCCAAAGGTGGCTAGTCAGGGGGCCAACAGATGCCTCCAGAAGAAGAAAAGGCCCAAAATCATAGTGATGAGCAGGAGGATAGGGATTTTGATCAATGAGAAATAAGTACTATTTTTTCTTGCTAGTTAAACTAGAAGGTGATGACCCTAGACATTTTGTGGCCTACGTTGTTACCACCTGGGGACAGCCTGACTGAGGACCAAACTAAGGTAGACGAAAGCTTCATTGGCAAGTGGGCAAGAACCTGATAACACTCACGAGGAACTAGATCAAATCAGAACTTCAGTTATCTGTACCATTTGACCATTTAGTTATATGGTCTAACATCCACTCCTTCCCTTAGGAAGTTTTAAATGAATTTGAGGTTCTGTCACTTCCCACCAAAAAAAAAAAAAAAAAAAAAATTGCCCATTATAAGCAATAATGTTTTCAGTGTCTTTTTTTCTCGATGCATTAAAGTATAATTTTCAAAAAGATAAAAAATATGCCTCTAAAACTAATATATAAAGAGCTATTGTGAAAGGCTTGTTCAATTCCTTAATGAGGGAATAAACACAGCAATAAAGCTGCTGGAAAGAGATTAGCATTATGGTCACTGAAAAAAAGAACAGTAGAATATTATTCTAATGTTATAATAATAAAAGATAAGGTTAATACTTTTCAGGTAAATAAAATAATGGCTTTTTGGGGTTTTTCTCAATCAGAAAAAAAAATAACTTGTAATTCAATAGGGCAAAAATTATTTACAATGTATTAATCTTCTACAAATTGATATCTAACTTTACAGAGAACAGTATGGCCTTTATAGTGAGAAAAACAGTAAGTAAAAAAGAGAAACTTACTTATACCTAGTGATGACTCAGGTGGTTTGTCCTATTAAACTATCAAAACAGTACAGGGTAATGTTTTGCCTTCTTTTAATTTTTTGGATATATTTTTTAGACATACTACTTTATTGAGGGGAATTATAACTACATAGCGTTTGGCAATATGGGAGAATCCAGTTACAATCCTTCTCTATCCACTTGGATGGTAAAGGTTTCCTACCCCTAGATCAAACCTGGAGGTCACCTTGACAATCACAGGGCCTTGCCCGGTGTGGTACCCAGTATCACGTCGACTGCTGATTGATGGAGTAAGGTGAGATCTTCTTCAAATCAGACTGTCCATATAGTACAGACAGAGACAGCTCAAAGGTCATTGAAGAATTTAGGACACAGCCTAACACTGACCCTCTTATACCCACCATGCACCTGATCAGGCTTTCTATTTCTATCCCTGTTTTCATTTGCCTTAGTGGTTTTACAACAGTTGCAATAGTAATTGCAACAGTGTCTCATCTGCTTATTCTAGTCTCCAAATGAACACAAAGCATGCCTGAAAATAGGAGAAAGAAGCCAGAAGCTTCAGTTTTTAAAGTGGGAGGTTCTACCTTTCTCAAATGACAGCTGTTGAAGAGTCAGACATCAGCCTCCAGCCATCCTGGTCCATGCAGGCCCTAAGGGCACAGTCCCAGGAGAAAAATGGGAGAGGAGCAAAACATCCCATGGTTAGACTGAACATTCCTGAGATGGAAGACTTTGAAAAGTCCTCTTATTTTTTCCTTAGTTGTTAAATGTGAAAACGGAAAAGTGAGTAGAGACCCTACCCAGAACCTCTCCTAATACATCTCACATGCTTCCCCACACACATTCAAGGCTACCTAGAAACATTCCAAGGGGAGCCCTGAGAGACTCTTTTCTGATCATCAGCTGGATTAGGTATTCAAAGACACAAAATGAAAAGTTTATAGAAGTGGCCATGGGGACATGCAACCCTCCACTGTGCAGCCTCCCAAATAAGAATAATTACAGGTATGGAGAGACATTTCCCTGTTTAGTTCTTAGGGCAGCCAGGGAAGGTCTCAGATGCCCAGAGCTGCTAAGCAATTGCCCCAGCCTACAGACCCTAGTCTATACCACCAGGGCCATGTGATATGACCATTGTCTTTGTGGGTTAAGATGTGGCAAAGTGTGGTAGACACTTGTTTGTCCCTTCCACCACCTCCATTGAGCTCTGCCCTGGGTTTTAGGCACTCAAGACATTCTGGGCAGAACTCTCAATTCAGGGCTGTGTGCTATGTTGTGGCCACAGAGTCATGGCAACCTGAGGTGTGCCATTAGTGGCCTTTGGGTCCACAGAAGTTCCACTGATGGCCACAGTGCTTGGTGCAATGTTGATCCTGGAGGCTCCAGGCCCAGCAGTGGGGGTTGTGCCAGGTGCAGCAGCCCACGGAACACTGTGACACGTGGTGGTTGTTACAGTCAGGATGGGGGTTTTCGTGGTTAAAACTTTTTGTTATGGGGTGCCTGCATGGCTCAGTTGGTTAAGCGACTGACTTCGGCTCAGGTCATTATCTCATGATTTGTGAGTTCAAGCCCCGCATCGGACTCGCTGCTGTCAGCGTGGAGCCCACTTCAGATCCTCTGCCCTCCTCTCTCTCTGCCCCTCCCCTGCTTGTGCTCTCTGTCTCAAAAATAAATAAACTTAAAAAAAAAAAACTTTTGTTTTTATGCAAGGTGAAACAAAGTACTGGCCACTGGAATGTCTGTCCCTCTGGAGTAAAAATATCAAGTTGAGAATATTTGTCACTTTGTAAAAGAGTTTGAAGACCTTAAATCAACTATTTTGGAAGCAAACTTTAAAACTTTCTATAGGACATAGTAAACATGAAGACCACGAATAAAGAGCTAGGAAGCTACCATTCTTTACTTGAACTTAAACCAGGTACTTCTAGGAAGCATTGGGAAAGAGAAAAATATAAATGGTTACAAGTTCGGATGATGGTTGACATTATAAGCAAGACTAACTCCTTCGAAGGAGCATCAAAGCTAACTCAGCAAAGTAGCAACCAAAACAGCCTTCAAAATCCAGCCAAAGAATGGAGAAAAGCTTCAGACAGCACTAACGAAACCTTTGGAGGTAAATTCTAGTCTTCGGAAAAGCGTAAAATTGCTTTCATGTGAATCTCAAAAACAGAAGCAGAGAGTGGGGAAATTTACTAAAGAGAAAAAATAATATAAAAGTCTGCCCATGGAGTGAGTCCTTAATAATAAAGAGAGTCAGATCAAGCCTCTAGGTGAACAGTTGGCTAGAGATGAGCAATTGGGCTGCTGTTCTTGAGGAAGACAGCATGGATTGTGCAATCATGAAATTGGATATAATGGACACATCAGAAAATGGAGACTTTTTAATTGGTGAGGCCAAAGGATTGTTGATTTACGGGGACTGAGTTTAGTACCGGTTTACAAACTCTTGAGGAACATAAGTGTACACAAAATTAACTGCAGAGGCTAAGATAATCCATGCACTTAAAAACCATTTGAAAAATTTCCAACCAAGAAAGCTTTGCTATAGTCAGAAAACACTCAGAAAGGGAGAGGCAAAAATTCCTGCAGAAATATTGGGGCACCTGGGTGGCTCAGTTGGTTGAGCGTCTGAGTCAGCTCAGATCACGATCTCATGGCTCGTGAGTTCGAGCTCCGCTGACCGCTCAGAGCCTGGAGCCTGCTTGGAATTCTGTGTCTCCCTCTCTCTCTGCCCCTCCCCTGCTTGTGCTCTCTCTCTCTCTCTCTCTCTCTCTCTCTCTCTCTCTAGAATAAATAAAAACATTAAAAAATTAAAAAAATATATCATATACTTCTTGAACTTAATCAATAAAAGGAAGTAAAGTTTTATACAGTGTCCAATTTAGAGAGAATTTATTCCATTTCAGGTGGAGGAGAATTATTCCAAACCACCCAAAAACATCAGTGATGCATATGAACAGTTACATACTTCAAAATTCAATCAAAAATGCTTCAGAACATTTTTTTAAAAATCACTGGGTATTATTAAAACCCTCGTATTCCCAGGAGACAAAAGCTCATGTTATTGATAGAAAAGCTCTGTTCGCTCAGAGAAACATCAATAACTTAACAAAGCAAATGCACACATGACACAAGAACTGAATGAGGAAGAAATTAAAGGTTTGGAAACCTGCCCTTCCATTACTTGTTTTCCAGAAAAAGTGCATTTGGCAGAGGCCTGAGGCCACAGGCAGGAATCTTCCAGATGCCAGATCCCTGAAGAAGGAGGAGCATGTGACTGAGACGGTGAGAAAATGAAAAGATCCATGCCCAGTATCCACCACCAATACCCCCAAGCTTCCTCCCATCTGGCTAACTCCATCTTGAGGCAGCAAGTTCTCCAGAAGAGCCAGACAGAGTTGTGTAATTAAAATAGTGATCCTAACAGGAAAGCCTATAAAGAACTGAATAAAACAGGAATGAATAGTCTGGAAAGAAGATGTCAGGAAAACAGGCAAAAAATAATAATAATAGCCTTCAAATATCTGAAATTTAAGATGGCCAAGACTTAGTCCCTATCTTCAGAACATTACAATCTATGGTACCATGAATTTTCAAACACCTAGAACTATCCACAAGCATGATGCACCACTGTTCCAGGAGATCTTTGTCCAGATTTCCCTTTATAGGCCTTCAGATCTTCACAAGACATTTAATAATTATTCCTCTCTTAGGAAATTAGGTAGAAGTAAACCATCATGGTTAACAGTACTTATTCACAAGAAAATCAGACTATAATCTTTCTCACAAAGATAAAAGCACAAATTAATCATGCAACACTGGATGCAATACCAAAGCCTTAGGAAATATTTATCTTTAAATTATACAAGCTTGTTGTCTAATGTGTTTCTTAAAAATATTTAGGCTTACCTCATATGAGGTACCTGGGTCATGACTGACCCTCACCACTGGAAATCATTTCAAGCTCCAGAAACATTATCAAAGGGCCAAACTGGACCTCCCCTCCCCCCATGATCCACAAGTGCAGGGGGCAAATCTCCAAAAGATAAAGGATTCAGATCTAATCAAGCATGTGAAGAAAATTCTTACCAGCAGAGGCCAACCATGTTATAGAACTATCTCTATATACTATAGCATGTATTTGAGTAGAAAATCACTGGACAATAGAACCTTTGGCTTACCTCTCTGGCCAAAAAACGTTTGCCTCTTTCCACATCTGAAAAGAACTCAATGGGCCTAGTACTGGGAGGAGAACCCACTAATTACGGCTACATACTACTGCCACCATTCTGTCACAGCAACTTCCCTATCACTACCTAGCATGCAGAATTAAGCAGGTAAAATGTTCTGAAGTGATCTTTGCATACGATGATGACTTGGATTGGATGGCCTCTCGTGATCTCATGAAATCTTTCTTTCCTTCTTTATTAGCTTATAGGTTTTTCTACTTCCGGTTGGCCCACTATGATTGGATATTTTTCTGAGATGTCTTTTACCCTAGAAACTTGTATCTTTCCCCTTCAATTATTACTAATTTAATTCTTACGCCTTTCCATTTTCTCATGTGGAACTTCGGTTTTACTTCTCAGAAGAATGAGTCCATTTGAATAACATACTAATCCCAAGTTAAACACTATCTCTCTACATAAGTTAAATAAAAATTAGGCAAAGGTTAAAATGGTATCTTTAAATATATTATGGATGTACTTTCAATGACTACCCATAAAATGTGTCCATAGGTGGTTGATTTATAACCTTGAGTCACAGTCTTTTATTCTGTGGCAGTCAAATGCAAAAATACACATGAATGAAAGCTCATAAAAAAAAAGTTTGCCTCAGAGATAACACCATCTTGGGGAACGTTGGAGGTGGTCATTGAGAGGACATGACTGTAGGCTGACATGTGAGCTGGACCCAGACATTTGGAGCATCCTAACGCTCTCCCCTGTCCTTGGAATGTACATTTTCTCCATTATCCCCACACTAGGAACCATATCAAGGATGCAGCCTTGAGAGAGTAATGTGTTGCCTCAACCCTACTTGCCTTACAATCTCTATTATACAAAATCATATAACAGTGATTTTTAGGAAACTGTATAAAAAAGAACAAAATTAGTGCCTTACCAGAAATAATGCAGGCTACTATTTTAATTTGCCTTTCAATTCATGTGAAAGAATATCATTGAGATACCTAAAAACATATGATTAATTTATTATGCTTTAATTCTACAGATGCAGATAAATGTGAATGTGTATAGAGGAAGTGATGAGGTATTAGTTATCTCAATAACATACTTTAATTAGAGTGCACTAGTGTGTACAATTCACCTTAAACTCAATTTTGATAGGTATTAAAATTGAATTGAATAGCTATTCTAAAGTAATTTGAATGCAACCAGCTGAATCTCTACTAATAGTGCATAGGTAAGAGATGTGAAAAACTGATTATCTATTTAAAAATACAAATTAGGACTTTCACTGTTGGAAATTATGTTTCTAAACCCTTACAGACTTAAAAAAAAAAAAAAAAAGCTTTTTGTGGTAGTAATTCCTAAGATGGCAACGTAGGAGGCTCTTAAATTTCCCTTCTCCCGCAGATGCACCAAATGTACAACTACCCATAGAGAAATTTCCTCTGAAAGAAATCCAGAAACTAGCTGAGCACATTGGGTGAATGAGAAAATACCTACACTGAAACAGGAAAGGCTGAGACACACACTTATCATAAATCCCACCTTCAGCAAAGCGCCATACAATCCAGAGAGAAACCCCAACTCCCAGCTGTGAAAACAAAGCATACCAAAATTTATGAGATCCAGCAAAAGCAGTGCTAGCTAGTAAGTTTATAGTGATAAGTACCTATATTAAGGGCAGTGGGGTGGGAGGGGGAGTCATAAATAAACAACCTCATTTTACACCTCAAGAAACTAGAGGGAAAAGAGAATAAACTAAGCCCAAAGTTACCAGAAGAAATAACAGAGATCAAAGCAGAAATAAATGAAATGGAAACCAAACAAACAATAGAAAATATCAATGATGTTAAGAGCTGACTTTTGAAAAGATAAAAAAATGTACAAATCTTTAGCTAGACTAAGAAAAAAATATAGACTCAAATAAATAAAATTATAAGTCAAAGAGGAGACATTACAACTGACACCATAGAAATACTAAGGGTCATAGAGACGGCTATGAACAATTATATGCAAACAAACAGGATAACCTAAAATAAACAGGTAAATTCCTAGAAACATAGAACCTATCAAAACTAAATTATGAAAAAAATAGAAAATCTGAACAGACCAGTATTAAGTAAGGAGACTGAATCGGTAATTTAAAAATTAAGAAAGAAAAACAAAAAGCCCAGGACTAAATTTTTTCACTGATGAATTCTATCAAATATTTAAATAAAAATGAGATTTTGTCATTTATATGTCAATAAAGTTAAAAAAAAACCATTTCGTTTCTAAAATTGTATAGAATCAATGTGCAGTGGAGTTTCTTAGTAATATTTGCTCCATTTAGAATATGTTGAACCACTGAAATTAACACAGGTTCTGGGTTCTTTTAATAAGTTAAAATATTAAGTTATATTAATAAATAATATGCTGTGTGTAATTAATAGCAAAAAATAAAGTGTTATTTTATAAAATAAACAAATGATTTCCTCACAAGAAATCATTTGATCATTAAATGATTTCTGAACATTAGGAATGATTATGAAATGATTTTTATATATTATTAATTAATATCAATTAACTAATATTAAAAGCACATTATAGTGTTGTATAAAGTTTTATGAAAATTCCAGGTTTTCTCCTCATTCAAGGAAAATCTTTACAATTATTTGCTTACATTAAATGACAATTTATAATATTTTTTTCAACTCTATTCCCCATTAGGAAAGGTATGTTTGCTTTAGGAGCATTTAAAACACCACAGAAATCAACAAAGCATTCATAAATAATAATTATTTATTGTGATAAATAATTAGTAGTGATTATAGTAGTGGTAATAATTAGTAGGATTTAAACATTTAACATGTATAAGACACTAATCGAAGTGTGAAAGCTCATTTTATGGTGAGAACTCTACGATGTAGGTATTATTGCCCCATTTCACCACAGAGGAGACTAAGGAAAGGAGAGATTAAATAATCAAATGCCCAAACTCATAGCCAGTAAGTGGCAGAGCACCTGTGAAATCCAGTCTGACAGTAGAGCCAGCGCTTTTAATATCTACACTTTGCTGGCTCTCTGTTAATGCTTTATTAAATTAAGTATTGTCTTAATCCCCAGAATAATTATAAAATGAAAATACCCTATTGTAAATTAAATTTTGTTTCCCTAACGGCTTATTAAACAGGAGAGACTCATGATTTTCCTCAGGAAACTGGTAACATTTTTTTTCCAGTTGAAATTCATCCAACAGAAATATGATACAGCTGATACCTCTATGGATTTCTTAAAGTGAAAATATGTATTTATTGAGGACTAGACTTGGAAGTCCTAGATCTCAGAGATTGCTTTGGGAATGTGAGAAAGTCATTATTTGCTGGCTCTCCAGTAATTTATTTTGAATTTGTTAAATTCATTGATGTGTGAACTGGTTATCGAAGCTTGATAAACAGCTTATAAATCACTTTGAAGTTGGCAGAAATAAATATTAATGAGTCAATTTTCAAGGAATTTAAAGTCAGTAGTATCTCCTTTTTCTGTTGCCATAAGTTAAAAAAGAGAATCTCAGTTGTTTTATTTAGAAAAGGATCTAACAACTTATTAGTAATGATTGATGTTTCTCAAGATAGTCCTAGGACTACTGATTATATCAAATCAAACGATTTGCCTAAAAGAAAAGAATGTTCTTTAGAAATTCACCACAGAGTTTCATATGACAAAAGTTTTGTTTAAAACTTCTTTATAAAACACAAGTACAATGATGATTCTCACTCTTTGAGATTCTAAAGTAACCTGCTTCCCCGAGGTTGGCTCAAGGCTGGACTTAGAATAAGCAAAGAAAAAAAGCAAGCATCTCGGGTACTGGTGTCTACCAATGTCAGAGCCTTACCGACATTTTCCCACTTGAACCATTTCTACCTTCTCCACACAGGACAAAACAGAATCAAAGGGTTTTAGTAGCTGTCCCAGGCCACATGACCAGTGAATAGCAAAGTCAGGACTTAAAAACAGGTTTATCCAAGTATGAGCCTGTGTTAGTTTAGTGTTTGAAATAGGAAAAATAGATAATTTTCTATGTGATAGATTTTAAGGATACAGAAAGGCCCTCCAGTTTTCAAAACAGATAGTAAAAGGAATCTTAGAAACCTAATTACTTATGTATATTAGAAAACTCTGGCCCTTTGAGATTACATGGCATGCCCTCAAATTAATATCAAATCTGGACTTGATTTCAGAGCTCTTGTGCATGTTTTCCCTTCTGGAGATACTCAATATCATAATACTAATATTTGTTTCCTGGATCTGAAGGTTTATTTCCCATAATTATGAAATACTTGAAACCTTAGAAGTCTCACTTTGAGTTGGTTTATTATATCCCTTCCAAAAGTTCTAGTACTTATCTGATCTCCAGAAAGGGACAGATTGAAGAAAGATCTGGACCAGTGCATATGGTTGGGAACCTTGTTCACTATATAAAAACATCCAGCTGAATAAATCAGGAAGCAGGAGTTGAAGTCCAGCTCACTTTCTACCCGCCAAGCCATACAATGGTGTGGCATCCACCTAAAGAGGGCACCATGTCTAATCTGCAAAAGGGGACCTTACAGGCTCACACAGGCCCTGCAAAGAAAGGGGGAGTTACGTGATTGGGCACAAAGTTAAGAAGAAAGGGGGAGGAGGTGATTGGGCACAAAGATTTTCAGATCCAATGTCTATCAGAAATTGATTAAGAAAACCAACTTCCAAGGCTAATGATTGGGATGTTTATTAACTTGATAAATTAGTGCCACAATGGGGAGAGGTCTTCTTTCAGCACCGAGGAGTATAATTTTGTTTCAGGAGAAATGATTTAGGATAAACATCAGCAACATGTCCTACTTCACTGTATGGGATATGAGAATGTTACTAAAGAGCCTGTGAATATGTAAGAAAATGGCTCTACAGAAGGTGGGAAAAATAGAAAACTCTTGTGTCCTTTTTACTTGATGATTTTATTTCAAAAACTTCCTAAAATCTTCTTGGAATAAAACACCATGATGTTGCATATACCACATTTTCAAAAATCATTACACCATCACTGTGACAGATTCTGAAGAGTCTATGAAGAAACACTTCTGAACGTTAAGCTGTCAAGTTTTCATTTAATGAAAATATAATTGGCATGTCTATTTTAGTGTTGAAAACCTTTGAAATGCTAACAGTAACTACCCATTTTTTTTTTTAGTAAAAGGCACCATTCTAGGTAGTTTGCATACATATTGCCTATCTTCCCAAAAAAGAATGCTCTAAAAGTTATGTGTTACTATTCTCTTTTTATCAATGAGGAAACAGGCTCAAAGAGTCTAAGGCATCTGAGAATTACTGGCAGAATTCAGATTCAAATCCATGTGGGTCCCCATTTTAAACCTGAGTCCTCTCTACCTCACTGAACTAATCCTATGAGAAGGCTTCTACTTAGAGAGAAAGGGGAAAGTAGCTAACCAATATTTTACTGTAAGATATAAAAAATATATATATTTTGAGAAAGAGAGAGAGAAAGAAAGAACAAAAGAGGAGGGGCAGAGAGAGAGAGGGAGAGAGAGAATCCCAAGCAGGCTCTGTACTGTCAGCACAGAGCCCAGTGCAAGGCTTGAAACCATGAACTGGAGATCATGACCTGAGCTGAAATGAAGAGTTTAACAATCAACTGAGCCACCCAGGTGCCCCAATACAAAATGAATCTTGAATCAAATATGGAAACCCACACAATTTCCTACTATTTCCTAATGTATTAACTCATTAAGTTGCCATAATTAAAAAAAAATTAATGTTTATTTTTGAGAGAGACAGAGACAGAATGTGAATGGGTTGGGGCAGAGAGAGAGGGAGGCACAGAATCCAAAGCAGGCTCTAGGCTCCGAGCTGTCAGCACAGAGCCTGACATGGGGCTCGAACTCACAAGCTGTGAGATCATGACCTGAGCCAAAGTCAGACGCTCACTGACTGAGCCACCCAGGCGCCCAAGTTGCCATAATTTTAAAGTACATAATAATGTGCTTATAGTCACTTAATTTTATGTATATGGTCAACCCTCGAGTTCTAAGAAATCAGTCAGGGAGTGTGGAGTGGTTGCTTACCTGCTCCGATAACTTTTGTGCATCGAGGTGAGCCTGCATCACGGCATCATTAACAAGCAAGTGGAAGTTCAGGAGCACATGTTCAATGTCGTATGTTCCATGCATGGCATCCGACAGCTCTCCCAATGACCGGATGTAGGCATGCCAGTGTGGATTCAGCTCTGCCATGTGTGCCAAGCAGCCTCTCATGACGTTGAGGCAGTACCCCATGCAAGGCTTGCTGAGAGTCAGGCCCTGGCAGTGAGGGCAGTACTGCATCCTCAGGACGGCTCTGCTGCACTCTCTGGAGAAGTGTAAATGGTCTGTGGTATTGATGACTTCAATGCCCAGATTCAGTGCCTGCAGAAATGTGCGGCTAGGCAGCAGCGATCTCCCCATCTGCCCCATCACTCTTTGGGGAATATTACCAAAGGGACTAACATCCCGGCGAGCCATCCGGATGCATTCTGAGTATTCCAGGGAACTGTCCGTCACACCAGGGCTAATGAGGTGATTGTAGACCAGAGGGAAAAGACCGTCAAAGAATCTGTTTACAAATTCTTCAGGATGAACATCTGCGCCAAACAAATAGAGCCCCACATCAGTGAAGAACTCCTGAACTGAAGCTGTAGCCTCTAAGGCCATATTTCTGTAGCTGTTGCAGAAGAAGATACTGGTGTAATTCTCTGCTTGTCTGATGAGATTTTCGAGGGTTTCTGTAACAAGAGCAGAGGTAAAACATGGAAAGGCTTAGTATCCATGCTGAAACTGTCCATCCGTCTGCTCCAGACAGTGGCATCCTAACCAACTTAAGGACCCAAATGGGAAAATGCTCAGCCTACTGAACCCAATTTAGTGCTCCAAGGATAAAGGTTGGTCAGCAGTGGGCATCACACACACCCTGCAAGTTTTATGAGATGTATTTCCTAAAGTCAAATGTATAGAAATCAAAAAGTGTTGAAATGAAAAAGAAGTTACGATATGGTGGTTTCCCACTTACTTTATTTCATGGTCATCCACCACCCACCAATGGCAGAAGAAAAGCGTCGATGAGAGATTATTTCCAACCATGGGTTCATTGTTTATAAAAGACTGACGGTAGATGCTTGATTCACCACCTACTGTACTTCTACGCTTTTTCAATTTTTTTTTTTTTCCAGAATGAAAGCTAGTAGATTATACACTAGTTACTGCATTAGAATTCCTACCAGGTTCAAATGAAAAAGAAAGCAAAATATTTCATGATTAAACAATGCCCTAACTGGCAAACCTTGTTAAGTAGTAGGCGAGTCTTGAGTTCTATTAGTTGACGAAAATAATCGTGTGACCATCTTCTGAACACTGTTTTGTTGTTCTCATCATCTGATCTCCAAAGACTTAACTGTGGGACATTTTATTTTCTCACTTAAGTAACTGATGCTCCCAAATCAATTTCTCCACAGAAATAGAGAATAATTTATCTACAAATTAAGGAAGGTTGTAGTAATCGGTAAGCAAGAGTTATATTTCAAAATGATAGCTTTAGGCAGCAGTTGAACACCTTGGCTATTCTAGTAATTACATTTTATAATTAGCCTAATTATAATAAATAATGATGCTGGACTGTTATCAATACATAATTAATTGTAAAATACATCAATAAAATTACCTCCCATAACCCCAATCTCATCGTTATTTTTAATTAGGTTGTAAAAGACCACACAATGATTCAGTAATCAGACCATTGAATATATTATAAAAGGAGATGGAACGACAGTAGAATGAAAATGAAATAATAAAAAGCAGAAGTGCAGTGAGAGCCACTAATGAAGTGGAACTGTGTCATGAATATGCCATCATTTCCTAAAAACAAATAAACAACAACAAACCAAACCAAACACCTTTACGAAAAGCACCGAGAGGTAAAATACAGCCCCATGTTTTCTGATTCTGTTCTGAGACCAATTAATGTTGGGTCTCAAACTTTAGTGGGATATATCAAGATGCCTGCTATGGACTGAATGTTTGTTCACCCCTCCCCCAAATTAATATGTTGAAATCTAATCTCCAACGTGGATGACATTTGGAAGTGAGGCTTTCAGGAGGTGATTAGGTTCATGAATCGTGAAGCCCTCATGAATGGGATTGGTGCCTCTATAAAAGAGACTCCAGAGAGCTCCTTTGCTCCTTCTGCTATGTGAGGACACAGAAGATGACCATCCACGAACCAGGAAGTAGGTTCTCACCAGACAATGAATCTGCCAGCACTATGATCTGGGACTTCCTAGTCTCCAAAACTACGAGAAATAAATGTGGTTTATAAGGCACCCAGTCTATGGTATTCTGTGACAGCAGCCTGAACTAAAATAAAACAGCATGTGCCCTACCATGAAAGGCAGCAGTTTTTAAAGGTGGCTGTCACTCTGTTGCAACATAGAGGATTACAGACGTTAGTCTGTAAAGGAGAAGGTCTCCTGTGTTACCATGGCATCCCCGGTGCTCTCTAGAATGTAGGCTGCATACTATGTATTCAACAAAAATGTGAGTAATTGAAGGCTTCAAGTGAGATTAGCTGCTTTACCAAGTGAGATCGCCTGATCACCTAGGCTGGGTGAGGAAAATACAGATTGCCAAGTCTCTGCACTAGGGTTTACAACCCAGTAGGTCCGTTTGGGTTTGGGAATCTCCCTTTAACAATCAGCCCCCATGATTCTGTCAACCTAACCAGTTTTGGAAAAACTGCCCTCACAGATAATCTATAAAATGTTTGCTCTGCTTTGATAGAGTGGTTCAGCAAGCATTCCATCGAAACAGTCTCACCCCACAGCTGCGATGTCAGCCACTGCACTCTGCTTTCACAGACCCTCAAGAGTGCGTGTGGAAAGTGAGTTAAACCTGTGGCTGAAATAAAATAAAACTGCTAAGTTTATATTTTTCTCAATAATATAGGCTCACATCTCTCAGCAAATTATGTGTGGCCAAAAATTATGAGGTAGATTGAAAATGAGTTTATTTGCCAATAATGGTTAAATAGCAATGTTTGCCATTTTTTAAAGATAAGTGTAAATTTAAAGAGACCAAAACCACAGGCACGATTACATACTTTCCACCAGTTTTTCTCAGGTGCATGCTATAGACCTGTTTGTGCAGCTGATACTTGCCACACAATTCTCAGTGCAATAAAGGTTGAAAGCTACCCCAGGAAATACAAATGTTCCATCTGATTTCTGCCAACTCTAAGTGGTGTACAAACACACAATTTTTTAAAGTAAAAAATAAAAGGTTTCTTTAAAAATTTGAGCCCCAGTAATCTATAACTTACTATGATTCAGGGGTATATGAAATTTGTCTTTGCAGCTGCTATAACAAATAGGTTTTGCAAATTAATTTATTCTGTGAAAACAATATTAAAAATAATATATTTAATATTTATAGTTTCTTTTTTTATTTTATTTCAGAATAGTTTTTCTCTGATCTAGATTTTTATTTTTTTATTTTTTGTAATTTTTTTAATGTTTATTTATTCTTGAGAGAGAGACAGACAGACTGCGAGTGGGGGACAGGTAGAGAGAGAGGGAGACACAAAATCCAAAGCAGGCTCCAGACTCTGACCTGACAGCACAGAGCCCAATGTGGGGCTCGAGCTCATGAATCATGAGATCATGACCTGAGCCAAAGTCAGAGGTTTAATTGACTGAGCCAACCAGGCACCCCTGATCTAGATTTTTAAAACAAAATATAATGGAATGTATTAAAATGTTAGGAATCCTATCATGATAACATTTTAAAACTTTATGTTGTAAAAATTAAAATTTTAGTTTTCATAACTACGTATTGTTTTTGCTGATCTTTGAATAAGAGAAGACATGTGCTCAAATATCAACATTCTGATTATTTCCTGAATATCTAAACACAAAATAGCTTTTTTAAATGAACTTATTCTGTAATATTTTTTAAATGTTTTATTTATTTTTGAGACAGAGAGAGAGCATGAGCAGGGAAGGGGCAGAGAGAGAGGGAGACACAGAATCTGAGGCAGGCTCCAGGCTCTGAGCTGTCAACACAGAGCCCGATGCAGGGCTCAAACTCATGGACTGTGAGATCATGACCTGAGCCAAAGTCGGACGCTCAACTGACTGAGCCACCCAGGCGCCCCTGTAATATTTTTTTGGTATGCTACTAACTCATCACGATTAAAGATTTTACTTTCACTCTGTGTTAAATCTCATATTGACACATTCCAGTTAGCTGAACCCTAAACATGTGTTAGTATTTTTTTTAAGTTTATTTATTTATTTTGAGAAAGAGAGAGCCAGCGGGGGGTGGGGGGGGTGGGCAGAGAGACCGAGAAAGAGAAAACCCCAGAGACCCTGCACTGGCAGTGCAGAGCCCAAAGCACGGCTCTATCCGAAGAACCATGAGACCGTGATCCGAGCCAAGATCAAGAGTTTGATGCTTAACTGACTGAGCCACCCAGGTGTCCCCATATGTTAGTATTTTTCAATGTATACATTTGTGATCCTAAATATTTTTTAAATCCAATCAATGATGAAAATGTAAACAATTGTTCTGTATACATTTGAATTAGAGATAAACATACTTTTGTGAGTTTTTTATCCTAATATAAAATGTTAATATTTAAACAATTATATCAGAAACTGAATAATCTAGAAGCCAATCCACTGGATGACTGTGTTAATCTTTTTTTTAAAAAGTTGGTAAAATCAGAAGTTGAATTTATGAAAATTAGTTGTTTGTATTAACTCTGAATTTACAAACCCATCACTTTGTTGTCTTACTGTGTTTATCACAGAGTTGAGTGTTTCCATTTTATGGAATCGGTATTATGATTTTAACAAGAATTTAAACTTGTCAAAAGAATTGTCAAATAACCCAAATATTTTGTGGTTCTGCAAAATAATAATCCACATATAAAATCGGTGTTTACAAATCCAAGGGAGGTTAGGTGCTAAATAATTCATCATCTCTACTTCATTATTAAAGGGAAACTATACAGTTCCTTTCATTACAAAGTTTTAATAAGTAAAACATAGCCCTCACCTAAGCTATACAAATAACAGTTTTCTTTTGATATGCCAAAAATTATAACACATGTTGAAAATAATTAAACATTTGCTAGGCCTTCCTTAAGGAATTTAGGAAACAGACTAGAAAAAAAAAATCTTTTTGTTGTTTTTCATTGAGAATTTCAATAAGCTCTTCCTCTCAGTGGTATCACATCAAGTCTACCAAGGCATAAAACTTCCAGCTTTCCTTTCCATGCCTAAGTGTGGTAGGTTCAATAAGAAAATGCAATCTAATTAGTGATTGAATAAAAAATGTAATTTCTCCCGGCTTTATGAGAGAATTAATTTATGCATCATCTCATTAAGTAGAAAGCGATGTTGGAATACATGAAGTTTATGTGAATCCACTTCAATTTTCAACATTAACATTCTGTGAAAATTTAATAACAAAACACCTATGAGAAGAAACTTACATCAACTTTCTTCAGCCCACATACCCTTTAGAGACATTTTATAGTACATACAAATGATTACTGACACTTAAACCAAGGGTTTAAACTTAAATACAACTAGTGGAGATAAAACAAGGTGATATCGATTTAAAATTAAACTTGACAAATTGCAAAATCAGTGAAGACTTATATGTAGGTAGATTTTTACAATGGAAGAAACAATATTTATAGGGCTTTTATTGCTTTAATGATAAAGAGGATTTCAAAATGTAATGATCGCGAAATTACTGTTATACTAACCTCCCCTGCATGACAGGAACAGACATTTTATGACCCTTTTCATATTTTTATTATTTTATTTTTGATACATGAACATTTTAAGATACAAAGTCTGAAGTGTCTATTATAATTTAAGACCCCAGATATTCTCAAACATAGCAATGAAATAGATGAAGAAAGATTAAATCATATCAACTGTGGATAATCAGACGATTTTACAATATGTACCTGGGTCAAAGAGAAATTCTCAGAGCAAATTTACATATTTGTGCATTACAGTTCTCAAGTCACAAATTTTGTTACTATCATAGATAATTCCTTACTACCCTGAAACTTCAGAGGTAGTCTGTGCCAAAAACTATCTTTTCCTCTGGAATGAATTGTAGGTATATGAGTAGATAGGTAGTGATCATTTTAAGAGCAATTTCTCAACCAGTTTTTATCACATACACATTACACTGAACTGTAACTCCTTCTGCCTTTTTTTTTTTAACAAAATGCCTTCCAATAATTTTAATATGGTCTTACCAATTTCTCCAGTCTGGAATTGTTTATACTGAATTCATCCCTTTGATATTTGCATATTTCCTCCACTTTTCCATAAAATAAAATGTGTAATAAAAGCTTTCTACAATATTAATTTAATGACATTTTTAAATGTTATGCGGTATGATTTATAATATCATTCTTCAGAAATTAGTCAGCTATACAAATAAATAGTAAATAGAATATTGATCTGTATCACCAAAAATTAACATATCAGTAATTAATCTGGTTTCCTCAGACAAGCACTGCATGGAAAAATGCTTTCTCAACTTTTCTCCCTCATTTCCCTCCCCACTAATTTGGTTATCATGGTGCTTCACATTTATTACTAGTATCATTTTAAAATCATTTATGTTTGAAAATCAATTTATGATTTTAGCAAGAATTTAAGCTCAATTAAACACTTTACGTAACAGTTAAAATCAATGTCAAACAACTCACTGTAGATTGTTTCATAAGTTGTTATAGGATGAAGACTTTAAGTCAAATCTAATAATCTTTAAAACAAACCCAGAAACATAGTCTACAAATACAGGATTGTTGTATAAAACTGTAATACTCGGTTATTTGGCACATTAAAAAAAATGTTTTAGTTAATTGGTTTGGGCAAATTCATTTTCTCTGGATTGACCATTTGAGATAAGGTGAGTAGGAAAGCCTCCAATGAGGAACATTTGAGTAGACGCCTCAGTGATGTAAATAAACCAGCCATGAGCAGATGGGGTGTGGTTAGCGGGTTCACAGGAACTAGAATGCAACGACCTGAGGTGTGAAGAAGCTTGTTGACTGGCAAAAAGGAGGAAAGTCAATGTGATTGTAGACCAGTGAGTGAGAGAAGGGATGAAAGGTCAGAGAAATCAGAACAGCCTCACAGACCATGGTAAAGGATTTGGATTTTATTGTGGAATGAGAAACTACTGGGGAATATAAAACATGAAGAGCATGATGTGGTTTGTATATTAAAGGATCACAGTGGCTGCTGTGTGGAGAATGGACTATTGGGACAAGGAAAAGAGAGAAAACAGGGAGTCCAGTTAATAAGCTATGGTAGACATTGGTGGACTGGGCTGTGATGGTAGTGAAATAATTTACAAAAAGTGATCACACTGGCCACATGTATTAAATTATATCCAAAGGGTCTTGCTGTTGTATGGAGGGAGGTGCAGAGAAAATGGGTAAATGTAGGATCGCTGATACATACCTCTGATGCCTCAGCCTCAGCTGCTGAATCCACACAGGTGCCATTTACTGAGATAGGCAAGTCTATGGAGGCACCATATTTGTGTGTGGTGGGAGCTGGAAATTAAAAGTTGCATTTTGGACACGTTAAGATTCAAATGCCAATTAGAAGTCCAAATAAACTTTTATCAGTATAGAGTTAGATAAACTAATTTCTGTCTCAGGAGTAAAGTTGAGCTTGGTGATATAGACTGGAGATTGATGGGCATGGGGAATAAAACCATGGTACTGGATGAAATAACCTAAAGCAAAAAGATAGGAAAAGAGTGCAGAGATGCAGGAAAGTAAGAGGAGCCAGCAAGAAGAATGAGAATAAAAAAACCAGTGAAATAAAAGGAAAATCAGAAAAGTGGAGTGTGCCAGAAACCAAGAGAAGAAAATGATTCAAGTAGAAGGAATTAATCTATCATGTCAAATGCTATTAAGAGATCAACAGAGATGATGAATAACAACTGACCATGGGAACTAACAAGAGAGAGGCTCTTACTGACCTTGACAAGAGCTGCCTCAGCAGAAGAAGAGCAAAAAGGAGAAAAGGAATTGAGGCAATATATAGATAACTGTCTTGAAAATGCTTGCTATAATGGAAGTAGAGAACCAAGGCAGGCACAGGACAGAAACAAGAGGTCAAAGCTATTTGTTTTATGAGGAGGGAGAATTTACTGGATGTTCATATGCTGACAGGAGCCATTTGATCAACAAATAAATATTTCAATGACTGAGCAGGGGGATAGGAATTGTTGGAGGTAATTCTTTGAATAAGCAAAAGAATCTAATGTAGGGCACATGTGGATACAAGAACACTGGCTAGACAGTGGATGTTAAACCTGCCAAGGATGATAACAAGAGAAGTGAAGAGAAAGTGAGTGTGCCAGGCAATAAAATCTTGAGTTGATAAGGGAGGATAACCAAAACTTTGATGAATGACAGTCTGGAATACTAGTGTGTAGTGAGTCTTCTGGCAGGCATGTCCAAGGGGCTTTTCTTGAGGAGAAGGGAGCAACAATGTGGATCAAGGAGCACACTTCCCCCAACCACAGAAGATGCTTTTAGTAGTTTCCTATTACTGTTGAAGCAAATCACCACAAAGTTAGTGGCTTGAAACAGTTGAAATCTATTCTCTCACTGTGACAGATGCCAAAATCAGAACCATCAGGCTGAAACGATGACAGGGCAGGCTGAGCTCCCTCCAAAAGCTCTAGGAGAGAATCTATTCCTTCCCTCTTCCAGCTTCTTATGGCTCCTATAATTTTTTGGCTTGTGGGTGTGTAAATCCAATCAATCTCTGCCTCGTAGTCACACTGTCTTTTGTATGTGTGTGGCAAATCTCTCTCTGTCTCCCTCTTTTAAGGATACATATGGGAGATTGCTTAGAGCAAGATGGCTGTGTAGGAGGACACTGGGCTCACCGCGTCCTGCTGACCACTTAGACTCTCCCCACATCTGCCTAAATAACCCAGAAAACTGCCAGAAGACTAGCAGAACGGACTCTCAGGAGCCAAGCGTAGACGAGAGGCCTACGGAAGAGGGTAGGAAGGGCGGAGAGGTGGTGCGCACTACACGGACTGGCGGGAGGGAGCCGGGGCGGTGGAGGGGCAGCCAGCCCACCCGGCAAGGCAGAGCCCCTGAGTCTGGCTTGCAAAGCTGAGGGGCTGGACAGAGTGTGTTCTGACAGCCAGCAGGACTTAACATCTGGAATGCTATAAGTCAACAGCTCTGCTCCGAGAGTGGGAGGGCGAGAGAACAACAAGAGGGAGAGTTGTTGAGTCCCAGAGGACAGAGCTCAGCTTGGCGGGGAACAAAGGTGCTCGCCAGCGCCATCTCCCTCGCCCATCCCCCAGCCAAAGTCCCAAAGGGAACCAGTTCCCCTCACGGAACTTGCTTGCACATCGCAAACACCCAACGCTGTGCTTCTGTGGGTCCATCCCACCGACGGGTCTGCCTCCCTCTCAGTGCCACACCCCCCCCAACCAGACCACCGAAGGCAAAGCAAGCTGAGCCTGCCCCTCCTACCCCTGTGCACCTTGTGGATCCACCCCAGCTAATACACCAGATCCCTTCAGAGCAACACCACAAGCCTGGCAGTGTGCAAGTAGCCCAGACAGAGGCCACACCACTCCACAGTGAGTCCTGCCCCTGGGAGAGGGGAAGATAAGGTACACACCAGTCTGACTGTGGCCCCAGCGGTGGGCTGGGGCAGACTTCAGGTCTGACTGTGGCCCCAGCCACCAATGCAAGTTACTCCAGACAGCACAGAGGAAGAGCCCTGCAGTTCCGCACCACTCCAGGGACTATCCAAAACACCAAACGGAAGAATTCCCCTCAAAAGAAACTCCAGGAAGTAGCAACAACTAATGAACTGATCAAAAACAATTTAAGCAATGTAACAGAAAATGAATTTAATATAATAGTCATAAAATTAATCGCTGGGCTTGAAAAAAGCATAGAGGATAGCAGAGAATCTATTACTACAGAGATCAAGGGACTAAGAAACAGTCAGGAGGAGCTAAAAAATGCTATATATGAGCTGCAAAATAAAATGGAGGTGACCACAGCTCGGACTGAAGAGGCGGAGGAGAGAATAGGTGAATTAGAAGATAAAATTATGGAAAAAGAGGAAGCTGAGAAAAAGAGAGATAAAAAAATCCAGGAGTATGAGGGGAGAATTAGAGAACTAAGTGACACAATTAAACATAATAACATATGCATAATTGGGATTCCAGAGGAGGAAGAGAGAGGGAAAGGTGCTGAAGGCATACTTGAAGAAATCATAGCTGAGAACTTCCCTGATCTGGGGAAGGGAACAGGCATTGAAATCCAATCCTTTAGATGTAACTTGAATCAATCTTCTGCATGACATTATCATAGTCAAACTGGCAAAATACAAGGATAAAGAGAAAATTCTGAAAGCAGCTAGGGATAAAGATGCTCTAACATATAAAGGGAGACCAATAAGACTAGTGACAGATTTATAAACTGAAACTTGTCAGGCCAGAAAGGAATGGCAGGAAATCTTCTATGTGATGAACAGAAAAAATATGCAGCCAAGAATCCTTTATCCAGCAAGTCTGTCATTTAGAATAGAAGAAGAGATAAAGGTCTTCCAAAACAAACAAAAACTGAAGGAATTCATCACCACTAAACTAGCCCTACAAGATATCCTAAGGGGAATCTGTGAGACATCACTACAAGCATGAAACCTACAGACATCACAATGACTCTAAACCCATATCTTTCTATAATAACACCAAATGTAAATGGACTAAATGGTCCAACCAAAAGACATAGGGTATCAGAATGGATAAAAAAATAAGAACCATCTATTTGCTGTCTACAAGAGACTCATTTTACACCTGAGGACACCTTCAGATTGAAAGTGAGGGGATGGAGAACTATCTATCATGCTACTGGAAGTCAAAAGAAAGCTGGAGTAGCCATACTTACATCAGACAAACTAGACTTTAAATTAAAGGCTGTAACAAGAGATGAAGAAGGGCATTATATAATAATTATAGGGTCTATCCATCAGGAAGAGCTAACAATTATAAATGTCTATGCGCCGAATACGGAAGCCCCCAAATAGATAAAACAATTAATCACAAACATAAGCAACCTTATTGATAAGAATGTGGTAATTGCAGGGGACTTTAATACGCCACTGACAACAATGGATAGATCATCTAGACACAAGACCAATAAAGAAACAAGGGCCCTGAATGATACATTGGATCAGATGGACTTGACAGATATATTTAGAACTCTGCATCCCAAAGCAACAGAATATACTTTCTTCTCGAGTGCACATGGAACATTCTCCAAGATAGATCACATACTGGGTCACAAAACAGCCCTCCATAAGTATACAAGAAATGAGATCATACCATGCATACTTTCAGACCACAATGCTAGGAAGCTTGAAACCAACCACAGGAAAAAGTCTGGAAAACCTCCAAAAGCATGGAGGTTAAAGAATATCCTACTAAAGAATGAATGGGTGAACCAGGCAATTAGAGAAGATATTAAAAAATATATGGAAACAAATGAAAATGAAAATACAACAATCCAAATGCTTTGGGATGCAGCAAAGGCAGTCCTGAGAAGAAAATACATTGCAGTCCAGGCCTATCTCAAGAAACAAGAAAAATCCTAAATACAAAATCTAACAGCACACCCAAAGGAAATAGAAGCAGAACAGCAAAGACACCCCAGAAGAAGAAGAGAAATAATATAGATTAGAGCAGAAATAAACAAAATAGAATCTAAAAACACTGTAGAGCAGGTCAGTGAAACCAAGAGTTGATTTTTTGAAAAAATAAACAAAATTGATAAACCTCTTGCCAGGCTTCTCAAAAAGAAAAGGGAGAAGACCCAAATAGATAAAATCATGAATGAAAATGGAATTATTACAACCAATCCCTCAGAAATACAAGCAATTACCAGGGAATACTATGAAAAATTATATGCCAACAAACTGGACAACCTGGAAGCAATGGACAAATTCCAAAACACCCACACGCTCCCAAAACTCAAACAGGAAGAAATAGAAAGCTTGAACAGACCCATAACCAGCGAAGAAATTGAAACAGTTATCAAAAATCTCCCAACAAATAAGAGTCCAGGACCAGATGGCTTCCCAGGGGAATTCTACCAGACATTTAAAGCAGAAATAATACCTATCTTTCTCAAGCTATTCCAAAAAATAGAAAGGGAAGGAAAACTTCCAGTCTCATTCTATGAAGCCAGCATTACTTTGATTCCTAAACCAGACAGAGACCCAGTAAAAAAAGAGAACTACAGGCCAATATCCCTGATGAATATGGATGCAAAAATTCTCAACAAGATACTAGCAAATTGAATTCAACAGCATATAAAAAGAATTATTCACCATGATCAAGTGGGATTTATTCCTAGGATGCAGGGCTGGTTCAACATTTGCAAATCAATCAATGTGATACATCACATTAATAAAAGAAAAGATAAGAACCATATGATTCTGTCAATCGATGCAGAAAAAGCATTTGACAAAATTCACCATCCTTTCTTAATAAAAGCCCTCGAGAAACTCGGGAAAGAAGGAACATACTTAAAGATCATAAAAGCCATTTATGAAAAGCCCACAGCTAACATCATCCTCAATGGGGAAAAACTGAGAGCTTTCCCCCTGAGATCAGGAACATGACAGGGATGTCCACTCTCATCGTTGTTGTTTAACATAGTGTTGGAAGTTCTAGCATCAGCAATCAGACAACAAAAGGAAATCAAAGGCATCAAAATTGGCAAAGATGAAGTTAAGCTGTCACTTTTTGCAGATGACATGATATTATACATGGAAAATCCGATAGACTCCACCAAAAGTCTGCTAGAACTGATACATGAATTCAGCAAAGTCGCAGGATACAAAATTAATGTACAGAAATCAGTTGCATTCTTATGCACTAATAATGAAGCAACAGAAAGACAAATAAAGAAACTGATCCCATTCGCAATTGCACCAAGAGGCATAAAATACCTAGGAATAAACCTAACCAAAGATGTAAAAGATCTGTATACTGAAAACTATAGAAAGCTTATGAAGGAAATTGAAGAAGATATAAAGAAATGGAAAAACATTCCATGCTCATGGGTTGGAAGAATAAGTATTGTCAAAATGTCAATACTACCCAAAGCTATCTACACATTCAATGCAATCCCAATCACAATTGCACCAGCATTCTTCTCGAAACTAGAACAAGCAATCCTAAAATTCACATGGAACCACAAAAGGCCCCAAATGGCCAAAGTAATTTTGAAGAAGACCAAAGCAGGAGGCATCACAATCTCAGACTTTAGCCTCTACTACAAAGCTGTAATCATCAAGACAGCATGGTATTGGCACAAAAACAGACACATAGACCAATGGAATAGAATAGAAACCCCAGAACTAGACCCACAAACGTATGGCCAACTAATCTTTGACGAAGCAGGAAAGAATATCCAATGGAAAAAAGACAGTCTCTTTAACAAATGGTGCTGGGACAACTGGATAGCAACGTGCAGAAGAATGAAACTAGACCACTTTCTTACACTATTCACAAAAACAAACTCAAAATGGATAAAGGACCTGAATGTTAGACATGAAACCATCAAAACACTAGAGGAGAAAGCAGGAAAAGACCTCTTTGACTTCAGTCGCAGCAATTTCTTACTTGACACATCCCCAAGGGCAAGGGAATTAAAAGCAAAAATGAACTACTGGGACCTCATGAATAAAAAAATGCTCTGCACAGCAAAGGAAACAATCAACAAAACTAAAAGGCAACCAACGGAATGGGAAAAGATATTTGCAAATGAAATAACAGACAAAGGGCCAGTATCCAAAATCTATAAAGAGCTCACCAAACTCCACACCCGAAAAACAAATAACCCAGTGAAGAAATGGGCAGAAAACATGAATAGACACTTCTCTAAAGAAGACATCCGGATGGCCAACAGGCACATGAAAAGATGCTCAACGTCGCTCCTCATCAGGGAAATACAAATCAAAACCACACTCGGACATCACTTCACGCCAGTCAGAGTGGCCAAAATGAACAAATCAGGAGACTATAGATGCTGGAGAGGATGTGGAGAAACGGGAACCCTCTTGCACTGTTGGTGGGAATGCAAACTGGTGCAGCTGCTCTGGAAAACAGTGTGGAGGTTCCTCAAAAAATTAAAAATAGACCTACCCTATGACCCAGCAATAGCACTGCTAGGAATTTACCCAAGGGATACAGGAGTGCTGATGCATAGGGGCACTCGCAACCCAATGTTTACAGCAGCACTTTCAACAATAGCCAAATTATGGAAAGAGCCTAAATGTCCATCAACTGATGAATGAATAAAGAAATTGTGGTTTATATACACAGTGGAATACTATGTGGCAATGAGAAAGAATGAAATATGGCCCTTTGTAGAAACGTGGATGGAACTGGAAAGTGTTATGTTAAGTGAAATAAGCCATACAGAGAAAGACAGATGATATATGTTTTCACTCTTATGTGGATCCTGAGAAACTTAACAGAAGTCTATGGGGGAGGGGAAGAAAAAAAAACGAGGTTAGAGTGGAAGAGAGCCAAAGCATAAGAGACTCTTAAAAACTGAGAACAAACTGAGGGTTGATGGGGGGTGGGAAGGAGGGGAGGGTGGGTGATGGGTATTGAGGAGGGCACCTTTTGGGATGAGCACTGGGTGTTGTATGGAAACCAATTTGACAATAAATTTCATATTAAAAAAAAAGGATACATATGGGAGTTTTAAGGTTCAGCCAGATAATCTAGGATAATCTCCCAACCTCAGGATCATTAATTTAATCACATCTGCAAAGACCTCTACTTCCATATAAGTAACATTTACAGATGCAGGGATCAGTCCCTGATACCTCCAGAGGCCAATATTCATCCTACTGCAATACTGATCACAGAACACAAAAAATATCTACTCTTTGACTTGGAAACTCAGGAGACAAAGGTTCTAGTGTAGTCTCTTCCATAAACAAATCATATGAGCCATTTAACTTCCCCAAACACAATTTTATCTTTAATAAAATAGATATCATAGTGTCTGTTCGGACAGTGGGACAGAATATCTGTGAAATCACATGAAATAAAGTACAGGATGATGCCCAGTGATCTTTCCCCCTACATTTACATCCTGCACTAGAAAGATATTTTAAGAATGCTTGTAACTTACTCCCTTTCCTGAGGAATCAGAGGTCGTCTGAGACACGGATCATGTCCTGTTCATCTTTATATCTCTCAACCCTTGGCTCATTGGAAGCCTCAATATATCCTGATACGATTAGGTTTAAATCCACTCCAGTGAAATGTTATTTATGTGACTATAAATTTTCTAACTTCCCCATACCATGTTTATTCTCATCAGAAAACAGGTAGAATACTTTCTATCTTCTGTAGTGGCTGTGATAATTAAATGAATTTGTACATACACACACTGTCCCTGCACCTGCAGGTGGAAAGTGCTCAAAATACATCAAAGAATACTAATACTAATAATCTCTTACTTCTGCCATGTACTTGCCATAAGCTAGATACTTTATTAAATTCTGCTGGTAAATTAATTCACATTCATGGTGTGGGTAATCTCACTGTAATAACAAATAATGATAAACATCTAAGGTTATAATAAATGTCAGGAGGCTGATAAATGACAGTATGGAATACTAGCAGGTACTGAGTCTGGTACATATTATTATATACTGAATATAATAATAGTATTATTTAAAATAATTTAAAAATTCTTATTAACATTCTCATCTTAAATGTAATCAAGCTTAAGCACTGAAAATGTAAGTGATTTCCTAAAGTTTGCTCAAGTAAGTGATTTTCTGTATTAACATACAAAGTGGCAAAGCCTAAATCTAAATGCAAGTTATCTGGCTCCAGAGTCTAGGTTCTAAACTATTAGAATAGGTGGTCTCTTTAAAAAGGCTGAAAGTCTGTTTAAATAAGTTGAAAAGGGGCCGTTTTGTATATATTTCATCCAAAAATAAAACAAAACTTTACATATCCAATTAAATGCGGACATTTCACTGTTAATTTAGTACATTGGGCCATTACATGTGGTATAATCCAAATTAACCATTATAATTATTCTTTTTTGGGAAATTAATAAATATTATTACCATAGCACAAAAAAATGAAGAGAAATCTCTACACATGGTTTGTTGGAGTCCAAACAGCTGAGGATTTTCCAATATTTATAATTATTAACTGGAAAATTCATCCTAATCTCTGCGGGAAAAAGCGTACCATGTAAGATCTTTATTATCAAGTACACGTGGAGAAGAAAATAAACACTCTTGCCCTTCACCTCCAACTTACCAAAACCACAATCTGTATTTGAAGAGATCGAAGGGAAGATGTACTAAGGTTTACTTAGAACAAGAATGTCAAGTTCCACTCAGAGATAAAGGGTGAGGATAGAGGGATTTGTGCTGGTGATGGTCTGCAAATTCCATCAGGGAATAGAGGAAGATTCAGGTGGGCAGAGAGAGATAACTGAATGGTTCAAATTAAAGGTTGTACTGGTCCACTGAAATGGCTCAAGGTCTTTATAGACCTCTACCCTAACCAAATGCAGTGGCTTCCTTCCAAGGCTCACACTCTCCTGCATACTTCAGCCCCTAAAACTGATGGCATTGATTCCCTTACATCCTCTATGGATGACTTTTTTCTTCTTTCACTCATTCCTGTAAATCCTAGGCCACTTTTCTTTTTTGAAGCCCCAGTTTTTGTTCCATATTATCTTACTCAAAATACAATACCACTTCTACAATATCAAATGAAACCTCCAAGCCAATGACCCCCAAATTTACATATATTACTCACTGATTCCCAAAGTTTTTGGTCTCAGGATCCTTTACATTCTGAAAAGTTATTGACTAACCTGTAGAGCTTTTGTCTTGGAGGGTTACATTTATAGATATATATTATTTTAAAATAAAAACTAGTAACTATTTAAAAATTTTATTCAGTCCAGTTAAAACATAACCACAACAAATTTATTACGTTAGAATAGATTACACACTTTGTGAAAAACAACTATTTTCTAAAATAAATAGTGTGAAAATTGGCATGATTTTACATTATTATAAATTTCATTAATATCTGGCTTAATCAAAGACAGCTAGATTTTCATATCTGTTTCTGGATTTAATTTACTACAATATGTTGTCTCTGTCAACGCACACAGGAAAAAAAAATCCAGCCTCCCAAAGATATGCAGTTGGCAAAAGAAGGTATATTTAAACATCTTTTCCCATAATTGTTAATATTCTTCTTTGCTATTACACCAAAACTTGACAAGTAATTTTTCTTCATTGTCAGTTGCAAAGCCCCATTGGTTTATGTTTCACTAGGAATGGCTCTATTACCCATGCATGATTTTGTCACTACATTAATATTTGAAAAATGTTGATGGACACATTATGCACATTTCCTCAATGCTGACACAGTAAATCTTTTCTGTATGTATTAGGAACTTTTCAAGTTTATGGTGATCTAAGTTTCCTAAAATTCCAATTTTCTCTTGAAATCTGAAATGTTATCCCTGGCAACAAACATTGGAAGTTGTGTTTCTTGAAACAGCAGGCTCATTTTGGTTCACTTTAAGAAAATATCTACCTAATACCCAAGTCTGAGTCATCATAATTTGTCAATCATTTTTTCACATTAAAATAAAGCATGTTCAAGAAAAAGAGTGGCTAGTTGAGGTTGCAATTAAAACAATCACACAAGTGCCTTTTGTCAAGAGAGCCATTATAATTTAGTATGCAGAAGATGTTCTTTACATATTATGTCATCACACAGTATGTGAAAAATATATATAATTCAGGGCTGATGTTTAGCAAAAATTAATAATTTTTTACTACTCCATCAGGACATTTTTAAATGAAACTGGAGTTTTTCCCCTGCAAGTTTGTAGATGTGAACAATACAATGACTGTGAGTACAAGTTGGTGCCACTAACTTATTGCTAAAATTCCAACAGTTTTGCTCACCACTGCATTTGCACTACCGACAGAAATGCCAATGCAGAGAAAAAGAAAAATCATGTCTTAATAGTATTATGAATATTGTTTTGATCTCCCACACATTCTGAAAAGATCTTAAGGACCCCAGATTACACTATGAGAACTGTTGAGGAAGCAAAATTGTCTTACCTGGAGATCTAATTATTTTTCAATGCCTAACATCAACCTCGACTCTTTTGGTCTACTATTCTCTTCTGCTTTGCTCAGCAGCTTTCTGACTTCCGTATTTCATATATTAGAATCAGCCTTGTAAGCATCCAGATTCAAGGTGCTGAGACTTTTATTTCCTATGTCTAGTTAGTCATCAATAACTATTTTTCCTTTCTTTTGGAAAACAAACAAACAAACAAAAAACTTCCTTGTTACCATATATTGCCCAAAAAACTATCTTATCCAACCTGGATTACTAAAAAAAGTTCCCAAGGGTTCCTTGGACTTTTCTTTCCTCACCCAACTGTGAGCATTCTAAATGCTTTCTCCCTGTCTTTTACCTATGTATTTAAATACAATATTCACTCCAGGACCAAGTCCAAATCCCATAGATCTGAGAAAATCAACACAATTTTCTTTACATACAGGGTCTCCAAGGCATGCCTAAAAGGATATCCAGGTGCTAGAAAAGCCATTTTATCAAGTAGCACATGGCATTCTAAATTAAAATGAGTTAATTGGACCTACAGTCCCTCTAACTACACAATTACACAAATTATAATTATACAAATTATACATCTTTCCTTTTAAAGCTAGCTCTGTATAATTCATTAGTGTACAAAAAAGCAAATGACCTCCAGCTAAAATGGCAAGTATCTCTAAATAGCTATAGTGGTTCAACTGACTTTGTCATCATAGTTAATTATATTTATTTCTCTCATTATGTCAAATCACGATAAGCCATTGACCATATTTATTGGTCTAAGAAATGTGTTTAATTTACACCCTCTTCTAGAAAATTTTGGTGGGCATTTTTCCCCAAATAGTGAATACAAATATGTGTCTTAGCATCTTTCCCCAAATAGTGAATACAAATATGTGTCTCAGCATCTTACATCTCTCCCCCATCTCATGGTTCCTGGGATATTTGCCTACAGGATAGTTTTAAAAATACTTTTGTTTGTTCTGTTAGCTTTATAGTAATGGCTAAGATATTGGGCAATACAAGAATAATCATTACACAAATTCATACTAAATTAAAATACTGGTGAGATATAACCACTTAAAAATGGTTTTAATTTCATTCCGGAATCTCCTATTTTAGAACATCCTCACCATGGTCTACAGATCTGCTAGATTATACTGCCACGTGTCATGTTTGGGTGCTTCCTATAGTTACAGGCCAGCAAACAGAAAAAGAAATGAATTGCAGTATTCACTCCAAAGTTACAGGCAGTTTAGTAAATATACTGTTTCTGCCTTGACAAGAGAGAAACCCCCTCAGACAATAGGCAATTTTTTTAGATCATTACATTCTTTCCAAATAGCAAGAGGAAAAATGTAAATACTTTCTGATAACTGAAATGGGTTGTAAAGCACAAAATCAATCAGACCAAGAAGGCTCTGTTTTACTACAACATCCATTCCTGCTTTCACAGACGTTATCAGAAAATATTGCAACAGTAACATAGTCAAAAGCAGAAAGCACAGGGTATAACAATTATGTGATTCAGCTATGGTATGCTAGAAGCCCTCTATAAATTTGTTGGAAATCTAAACTTTTGTAAAAACTGTGCTTCCAAAGATATCTTTTTAAAATCCAAGTTTTAAGTTATACATTATAATTATATATTATAATTTCAAAGATATGACTTTAGAAATAATGTAGATTTTCCTTATAAAAATTGACCAAATCCACATATCCCCTATTCAAATATCTGCTGCCCTTTTTCAAAATGGTTGTTAAATAAAAGTGGAAAAACTCATTACTACAATTTTGCAGAGCAAGATCAAAGCATTTGGAATATCAGTGTATTGAAAATGTAAAAAAAAAAAAAAAAAAAAAAAGATAAGTGTACCATAATCTCCCAAATGCTCCAACCGCAGATCAGGGACTATAGACTATGTTCTATTAAAAATAAGCAAATACAAATAAGTCCTTTAGATAGAGAAGTTCTAGGACATTTCTCATGTCCTACTGCCAATTCAGTTAAAACATAGTAGCCTTTGAGCTGATGCACCAAATGCCATAAAGCTAGAGTTAAAAATCTATTTTTTAAATTGTTTTATAGGAAATTGATCTTGCCTTCTATGTGGACTTGTGGCTATACATTTGAAAATAATTAAAAAGTAGAACCCATCATTTAGGAAGATACTAATCAAAGTTCAGTCTTGGAATGGCTGAGTCATTTCCACTGTCTTGCACTTGTACTGATGAATCCCAGTCTGTTTTCTTTCATTTTGAAACTATTATCCAAGATGTTTCTTCATATTTTCTACAATGAATTCCAATACAATAATCAGCATTTTTATTTCAGTAGGTTCCCCCACTTGGCGTTGTGGTCCACACTGGTCATTACTACACTTCATTTTATATGACTATTTTCAATTTTAATTCAGATTCCATTTCCACATATGCAAGCCATTCCCTGTCCAAACACAGTGAAGGGCTTTAGACAAACTTAATTCCATCCATAGACCTAAAGATTAGTGCTCCCTCTGCCTCCCTCCTACCCTCATGAGGCTAAGGGGAACTCACTTGCTACTCCAGTCATACCAAATAACAGCGTCTTATCAAAACCATTCTCTGGATGAAAATGAAAGCGAGCTTGGAAGTTTAAATAAAGCCACATTCTCCCCCACATATAATTTGTGGCACAGCATTTTCAAGAGCCTCATTATAGTTCAGAAACTCTTTAGTTATCCTTAAAGCCCAAGACTGTTTTAATGTTCCAGAATGAGTAAATTATTCAGACAGGATTTACTGTGCATGAGGAAGGGGATAAAAGAAAAAAAAAAAAAACTAATAACACTTGGTAAAGTTTCACCAATGGTATTTTAGTAGACACTTTATATAATTTCATCTACTTAAACTATGCTAAGTTGCTACCCAGGGTACCATACAGCATTCAAGCTGTATAAAGACTAATCTTGTTCATTATTGTTCTAAATATACATATAATATACACAACAGTACATTGGTCTGTAGTGCCAATGATATGACCTCGCATTATGAAATATTAAAAAAGCCAAATGCTCCCATTGCCTATAACAGCATTTCCTAAACCCTAATATGAATAAACGTTACTTCAGGTTTCTGATTTAATTAAGACATTCAGATTCACTAGAACGGGTTGAGGTATTTCAAACCTGTCCCTGGTGTTTCTAAAAGTCTAAACACCCCGAAGTGAGATATAACATGCTCTTTCTTGTGCGGAATCTAATCTATTTTCTGCGCTCATTTTGGCCACTCCTCCATTTCTTTTTCTCCTACTCCTACACTCACCCTCTCTTCTGCTTCCAACACAAAGACAGCTGATGCTCAACACAGAAACGTGATGCTGTTTTGGTCTCCCAAGCCTTCACACATCTCCTTCCTCCTTCTCTCCTTGTCTACCTGGACTCCTTATACTCATCCTTAATGCAAATGGCATCTTATACACAAACTTCCCTGACCCAATCAGGTTGCTAATTGGATATTCTACTATTCTATGCCATTATCCAGGTCACTTTGTTCATACTGCACTATTTTCTAGTTACGTGCTAAAGTCTCTCTATGACCCACCATGCCTACAGTTCGTGAGGTCAAGGACCATAATTTACTCATCATGTAGTTTTCCTTCTAAGCACTAGGACTGAAACATAATAGATATATAATAATTGTTTATTAAGCAAAAGATAAAACATTACTATGGCAGTCTTTCTTCCAACCAATCCAAACACTCTAAACTCTTAATTCCTATCAATACATATTTAAAATCATATATCATAAGTCAGAATCATGGAGCATTGTGAATTCAATCTGTCAAAGATGTGTGTATATATATATATTTTATCCTCTCCCATATATATATACATATACTATATATATATATATATATATACACACACACACACACACACATATATATGCATATATATGTATATAATGGCTTCTTTGTTAAATAATTATACTTACTGCAGGGGCTCAGGTCATGATCTCACAGTTTGTGAGTTCGAACCCCGCGTCAGGCTCAGTGCTGACAGCTCAGAGCCTGGAGCCTGCTTCGGATTCTGTGTCTCTTTCTCTCTCTGCCCCTCCCCAATTTGTGCTCTCTCTATGTCTCTCAAAACATAAATGTATAAAAAATTTTTTTTAATAATTGTACTTACTGCAAATTTAATTGCTTTTAACTTGTTTAAAGAGACACCTTATGTTTTACTCCATTTTGCTCTCCCTGTTGGAGAAGGTAATCAGCAGGATGTGACTGTTGGCTGGACCCTGAGCTGGACCCAGGCTACCACTGGAGGCTCCTTACCCTCTCCTCTGCCCTTGGAGTGTTCATTCCACTTGCCTTCCTGATGCTAGAAGCTGCCCCAAGAACACACCCTTGACAGAGTAAGGTGTGTCTGAGGCCATCTGGACTGTATATATGACTGAACCCAGACAAGGTTTCTATATAAACTGTGAGGATTCTGGTGAGTGGGTGTGGAGATATACTCATCTTTCAGCTGCACAAGACAAGCCTCGTAAGTTCCGTGGCTGCTCATACCTGCCGCCTACCAATCTGGAATGGCTGCTTCTTTCTTTAATCTCTCTTTATCCTCCCTGTAAGGTGGGGGGGGGAGGGGTTTACAGACCAATACTCCCACATGCCTAATAGTTTTTTTCTTCTACCTACAATTATTTTTAATGTAATAAAAATAGGCCTTGGGGAAAAAAGGTGATAGTGAATGACTGCTTTGATTCACCACTCATGTTCAGAGGTCTTTGTTAATGAAAATACCCTTATGCTCTTTCTCATTGTGAAGGGCAAGTTTCCCTGGACTAGTCTAGATGGTAAAAAAAGTGAAATAAAGATTAGAAAATTTTCTACATAAAGAGGGGGATAGGAGTTTTGGGTAGTCTGTGCCTGCTATGGTTTGAAAGAGTTTGTAGAATAGAAGTGGCTCTGGCAAAACAGCAGGAAGTTGAAAGGGTTTTTATAAAAGGACCTGGTACAAAATTTCCACTAACAGGGATGATTTTTAAATGTCCAGACACAGAAGTTTCTGCCTCGGGCTACTATTTACCACACCACCCTCACACTTTCAGTAAACCTGCCATAGACTGGTTTGGGCAATTGTGGGCTAATGACGTGCTGGGAGATTGGAAGGAGACAGTCTTGACTTCTCGGCCCCAGTGGCATATGGGAGTGAAGAGTGGCCAGCATCTGCAGGAAAGGAGAAAGCAGGCAAGTGCCAGGATGACAGAAGGACCCAGGACCTGGGGCCAGCAGGGGTAATACAAAAGCATACTCTAGGGGAACCCTTAAAAATAGTGGGTTGGGTCCTGAGTTTATTATAGGAAATTGTATAGTAATTTGATACATTCTATTTGGATATTAAAAGCAAGTGTAAGCCCAGAAGACTGAAGAACCAGTAATATCAAAATTACCTATTGGTGTAGTTGCATAAAACCACCATTCTACACTCTACAGCCATTACCTTGTTTCCAATTCTGGCTCTGCTGCCTGCCACCCAGACTCTGGGCAAGTTATTTAACTTGTATGTGTCCCTATTTCCCTTTTTATAAAACAGAAATAGTAACAGTGCCTACTTCACAGAGTCAACATTAGGATATCAGTTAATCTTATTAAAAGACCTTCAACAGTACCTATCAGATAGTATACTAATTTCTCTTCATAAATAAAAGAAGAAATATAAAGAGAATAAAGCTCTCATCTGCTATTAGATTTTCTTCCCTGTATCATGTACATAAATCATATTTACACTTGTATAATAAAGTGATCACAGGCTAATGAAGTTATTCTTTAGAGATTTACATATAAAATATGTGGAATAAAATGTTATGATTGTATTACTTAATATGAAGTGCTTTTATTTCTTCATAAAATAGTCCTAATACTCAATCTCATGGTTGGAAGGAAGAAAAATGTAAAAATCAGATCATAAACTCCAGTACAGGAAAAAGTCAAACTTGTCTCTTTGGGACCTGAAAAGGGAGGTGAAGACGGGTAGAACTGTCACTTCACCTAGAAAGCCTTCCCCACTTGAAATTGTGCACACTTGAGGCAATACGTGGAGCACCTTTCCAATTGCATCATTAGCCTTTGTTCATTTCTCAGTCTTCCCCACCCAGCTGTGAGCTTCCTGGGGGCAGGAATGATGGTGTCCCCAGCAAGTACCATAGTGCTAGCACATAGCACTATGTGGATTTGATAAGCGGATCTCCTCTGTCCTAGATCTCCGTTCCTACTAATGCCAGTGCTAACTTAGCCCATTGGAAGCACAGGGACTGATTCAGTATATCCTGCTAAGGAAAGGAACCACAATGAGAATGATGATTGTAGAAAGTTTTGGGGGGCACATGGTGGCTCAATAGTTCAAGCGTCTGACTCTTGGTTTTGGCTCAGGTCATGATCTCACGGTTCATGAGTTCAAGTCCTGCGTTCAAGTCCTGTACTGAAGGCATGGAGCCTGCTTGGGATTCTCTCTCTCCCTCCCTCTCTGCTCCTCCATCGTTCACATTCTCTCTCTCTCAAATAAATAAAAACTTTAAAAATATATTTTAAAAAAGAGAGCTTTTGATATTTTATGTTATTCCCCCCCAAAAGATGATCAAAATAACAAAGGAAAGAAAATAAGAAAATTATTTAACCTCCTTAGACTTATTTCAGTTTGGCACATTATTGTTTTTTTATTGTCTATGGGAAGGTAATCATTTCCTTGATTAGAGTGTCTAAAACTCGAAATCCTTCTTGATGCTCTCCCTCTGTCTCTGGTGGACAAACACAACTTTGCTCTTATGTTATCTTCCCTTTTGGTACACCCCTGATCTTCATCTATCCTCTCTCCTCTAGTCCTTTGAGTCTTCCAAAAGCCCTCTTGAGTCGATACTTCACCTCTGTGCTACCTTGATATTTCCTAGCACTGATTTCAGTATTCCTCATTTTATTTATCCCTCTCTCTCCTTCTTCCCTTCCTCCAACCCCAAATTAAGAGCACTCAGAAAGCAAGTACTGGGTCTTATTCATCTGAAACATCCAACAGTTTGATTCAAGAATATTCTCAGGAAAAAGATTTTTTAACAACTTAAACCAAGTAAAGATTTTGTTGTTGTTGTTCTTTAAGGAAAATGCAATCACTTATTTTGCTATCTACCCTACAACTTTTTCAAGAAGCTGGCTTACCATATTACTTATTTAAATGAGCATTTATATATTTTTGGTAACTGTAGGGAAAAATTGGGGCACATTTTAGAGGATTACTGACTCTTACATACTATAGGATCATTCTATTGTGACCATCATGTTATACTAAAAATCATATAGAAGGACAAAAGGAAGGATCTAAAGGCAGCAGACAGGGAAAGGAAAAATTTTAAAAATGAGCAAGTAGGAAGAATGATGTATAAATCTTCAGTTCTTCAATGTAAATTTGTTTATTATTTTCCATAACTTGAAAGTGCAAGGCATTCATATATATGTGAATACACAATTAAAATTGCCACCAAAGTATAAACCAAGAGTAAATACCCAAGAACCTCTAACACTTGCCTTACTAATTTATTACTTTGTTTCAGTCAAATGTTGAAAAATGTCAACTCACTTGATCAGTTTGTAAAGACTGACAATACTAAAATATCCAGATCAAATGAGCAAAAACAAAATTCCTGAGTTTAACTCTTCCACTTGTTTTTACTTCTGCATATAACTTCATGATCTGAAACCATGCATGATATTAAGATCTGCTTTCCATACAGATAAAGTTCAGTGATATTTATAATGGTTCAGTCACAAAGTTAAAAGTACAATGTCTGCTATAACTAATTTAAAATGTCATTCTCTGGCTTGTGCTGTAAGCAAAGAAATATTAGTCTGGGACACCTGTCTAGTAGATGAATGGATTTTATTTTGTTGTTTCTAAGTTAACGCAAGAATGGGAAAGACAACAATGCAAATAAATGTTATTACAAGGATGAGCTCAGGGCTTCTTTCGAGACATTTTAGACTTTTTTTTATCATGAGAATATCAACACCCACTTCTGTCTTTACTCAAATAACAAATAATAACTGAGTACCTACTATGAGGAGGTGCTAAATCCTCTTAATCAAGAAGTCTATTAAAATAAATTAATCTAAAAAAAAACTACACACATCTAAGTGGTTAAAATTTAAATCACGTGACCTTATCAAAATAAAACAACTGAAATGCTCATATACTGCATGTGGGAATGTTAAATGCTACAACTACTTTGGGAAATGACCTAGTCATTCCATTCCTGCTATATACCCAAGTCAAATTAAAACATATGTATGTCAGGGCGCCTGGGTGGCTCAGTTGGTTGAGTGACTGACTTCGGCTCAGGTAATGATCTCACGGTCTGTGAGTTCAAGCATTGTGTTGGGCTCTGTGCTGACAGCTCCAAGCCTGGAGCCTTCAGATTCTGTGTCTCCCTTTCTCTCTGCCTGTCTCCCACTCATGCTCTGTCTCTCTCTCTCTCTCAAAGAATAAATAAACATTAAAAAAACTTTAAAAAACACACATATGTCCATAAAAACACTTGTACATGAATGTTCATAGTATCATTACTTTTAAATATTCAAAAGTGGGAACAATTCAAATGCCCTAAGTGTCTAACTGCCAAAATGAAAACAAATACAAAATTGTGGCATACATATGAGATGAAATACCGGTCAGTAATTAAAATACATTGCTGCACATAATAATATGAATAAATATCAATATAATTATACAAAATGAAAGAAGCCAGGCAAAAGAGAGTATGACTCCACTTATATAAACTTAACAGTAAATAAGAGTAGGTCAAGGGTTGCCTGCGGACAGGGACTCTGAGAGGCAATGTCTGCCAGCAGGAGATTACAAAGGTATATGAGGAAACTTTTAAGGGTAAAGCATGTATTCATCATCTTGATTGCGCTGGTCTTATTGGTGTACTATATATCAAATTTTATCAAATTGTACTTTTCAAATATGTGCAGTTCATCATATGTCAACTAGACCTCAATAAACTATTAAAATGAATTAATTAAAAAAAAGAAGTCTCGTAGAGACACATGGTAATAATAATAATAAAAAAAAAACTAACGCAATAAGAACAAAAATCAAAACCCAGTAATGGCAACTCTTCTCTCTGGTGGTATTTTTGAGCTAGAATGGGAGTAGAGACGTGTCTTCTCCCATCATCACCTAAGCTCACAGATCATGCCCACAGGCAGCTACTTTCTCCATCTTTTCATAAAAATGGGTGAGTTATTCTACTTCCTCTGAGAGGTTTTTCATAGATCTTTCTTACGAGGAATAGGCTAGAGTGTACAAAGTAAACGACTAGTTATTTGATCAGTTGGCTAGAGTAGAAGTTAAGAACATATAATCAGTTACAAATAATATTTATTCACTTGATTCACCAAAACTATTTTACAAAATGTTATAAATATCCTTTGTGTGTGTGTGTGTGTGGTGGAATATATAGACTCCCTTTTGTTCAAATATTATAAATCTCTAAACATAGGACTGACCATACAAGTCTTAAGATAATTTCCATCATCTATCATAACATATTACTTAAACTGACTGTAAACATATAGATATGAAACTAGTAGACACTAAAAATAAGCTAATTTAAAAAAATCTTTAGGCTTATTTTCATTATATCAAACAGAGCAAATATTGCCCAAGTTAATCAATTTAATTAGGGTTAACTTGTGCTCAATGCACTAATTATGCCTACATATCAAAAGCAAAGCTCATTAAGATACCTAAATTAAATCTAACTCTCCTTTGTGATCACCTCTTGGGATTTGCTTAATTGTTTACCAATGTCAAATTTAAATAAGTAATTCCAAATGATATGAACACTAGCTGTCACAAGCAGTGAGTCTTTGTATGCTTTTGCTGTAGGAGAGAAAAGGAGGGCTATAGTTGTTTTTTAATTCTATCAGTTTTATCACAGAAGGAGTTATTTTGGCAATTTCATGTCAAGCTAGTTCATTTTTCAGAACTGCCTGCAGTCTGGGAGAGATAATCACACTGAAGCTTCTCTTGGGACTGAAGAATAGTCCCAGAAATTATATCATATTCCACAGTTGAACACACACCCTCAAGTGAGCATCACCTCAGAAATCAACAAAAAATGAGGTTCTGAGCATTTAAAATTATTGACTGAAGCTGGTCACAGGAGAAGACACAGAGATTGACAGGAGGTAGCTGGCAGTGTTGCAGCCACCCATGTTTCTAGTTGATAATCACTCATATATTTTTTATTAGATAGAATATATTGTGCTCTTTTTTCAGCAAGATTTTGTTTTGCTTTAATCTTGGGAAATGAGCTCTCTGATTCTTACCCCCTACTCCTGACTATCCCACATTGACATCAGCACAGTCTTTCTCCTGGTTAATACCATTTTGTCAATTTTTAAAATCTTGTATTATGACCACCATCCGTGTCTACATATCCAACTCCTCAATCTTGACAATAGACTCAACACTGAACTCACACCTAATTTCAATCTACTCAGAATACTAATAGATTAATAATCACCAAACACTGTGATGCACATTCACTCCTCAAAATACAGGATGTCTATTGTCAGATCAAAGTGATCTGCCACTGAAAGCTTTGTATCTAGGATCCCCACTGTATGCTTCATCAATGCGACTTTGGCTTATCGCATCAAGTCACCAGTTGCGTGTTTAGCTTTTGGCTTTGTTCAGTGAAGACGAGGACGGCAGAAAGGATTACTCAAGACTCCATGCAAGTCAAGAGACACGAGAGGGAGACTAAGGGAAGCCCCCCCACCCCCACCCCCAAGCTGCTCTCAAGCTCCTGCATTTATTAGGCATACATTATAGGGAAAACATTGTGCAATGTCAGTGGCTAAGTGCCAGTAAGAATGTGTAGAAAGTGTGCAAAAAAACAAGGCATTCTCAAGACTACAAACCAGCCAATGCTGAAAGAAGGGTGGAGAACAAGATATTCCATAGATAACATGGTCTAAAGAATGCATGAGCACAGGCAGTACCCAACCCCTAAATACACATTAACTAGCTATTGGTCAGCTTTTTCAGCAGGGCCAGAAAGCAGTGTAATGCTTCCCTATAGTCACCTTAACCAGGACATAGCTATTTGATTTCCCATACATCAAAGTGTCACCAGGTGATTCTACATCCCCGGATGGATCTTTCTTTGCAGTCCTTAAAAAACTAGCTCATGTCCCAATTCTTGCAAGAAACTCATTCTAGTGTATCTCCCCTGTAGTGGTACTTCCTTTACTCTGGATTAATTCAGTGCCTAATAAAACCATGGGCATAAGTGATATTTTGAAGATCTTAGCAAGGTGGGCTTAATACAAATTACTGATGAAAACTGAATTCAGATTTTTAAAGTATGTATTAGTCATCAAGTCCCATAAGAGACTCTCACCTTCAAATATATATACAAGCAGATACATTTCTTCCTATCAAATAGGCTCAGGGTTTCAGTGGATTGTTGATCCTTCAGTTACATTGGCTGGCCTTAAAAGAAAACTTTAGTTGTAGTTTTGATGGAAATGTTACTTTTATAGACACTTACTAGAGATTCCATATGTAATGAATAATCCCCTTCTTTGACTTACCATATCCCTAGAAAAATCATTTTCTTTTCAGTTTTGTTTTATTAAAGTTTATTTATTTTGAGGGAGTGTGGGGGCGGGGCAGAAAGAAAGGAGGGGAGAGAGAATCCCAAGCAGACTCCGTGCTATCAGTGCAGAACCCGATGTGGGGCTCGAACTCACAAAAAGAGATCATGACTTGAGCCAGTAGAAAGCTTAACAGAAAGAGCCACCCAGGCACCTCACCTTCTTTTCAGTTTTGATGAACCTCTATCCTAGTTTTATTCTGCCATTTCATTGGCAGAATAAACATCTGAAAGTACTACTCAGTAAAGTACTACTAATTCCTTCTCTACCTCTTTCTGTAGTGTGTACAGTGAGGTTTTTCTTAGACCGTCAGTAGAATGCATGTTAATTAGCAAGCAGGGCTGTTGAAATCCTTATTCTGGACAAAGTTCCTATTTTAAATTAGTGTCTCTGTTCACTGTCACCAGATCGCACCGCACCTTAAACATTCGTTCACAACTCTATCATCTCATTTGTCTAGGAATTGAAATCACATTCTGACTCACTTAACATCATTCCCTGCAATCGCTGTTATCATTCAGATTGTATCATAGTCCTCTGAAAGAACCATATTTAGTCTGGCTGGTGCTTGCAATGTGGTCGCAACACACATTTTTTATACCATTAAAACAAGACTGTGAGTGGCCACTGGGGGCCACAGTTAAACAAGTCAGGCCCCCTCCCCCCTGCCAATTCACATACATTCTAATGGCAATACTGGGCCACACATCACAATCTCTACTGGTCCATATTCCAAGCACAACTGTCAAGTTTCCTGATGCATTTGTAATTACTACACGGGATTATGTGGTACTTTTTTTTTTTTTTTAATTGAGAAACTATCATTTGAAAGTACTCCTCTGTTAAGCCAATGGTGTATTAAGTAGTTAATCAATGTGCGCTATTTACCCTGAAGCCTATTTTCCCTTTATAAAAATGAATTGGTTGAATTCTCCTTGTTAGAAAATGCCACTGCAATTACTGCATTCATTTACAAAGATAGAGAACAATGATTAAGTTATATTTCTTAAACATTTCCTATCTTGTCGCTTACATAAAAAGTTATCTGGATGCCAAAGGTTTTTCCATAAATAAGTTAATGATTAACAAGATGCAAGTGGACTTTTAAATTGTTATTATGAGCAGGAATCATTTATATTTTTGACAAGGGTAATCCATTCCCCTGACATTCCAATGTCTTTTACTTTAAAAAAAAAAATCAAAAGAGATAGAAGTAACAAGAAATATTTGGATATATTCTAAAATTCTTCTAAGATGTGAATAACAAAAAAAAATCATTAAGTGACAAATAAATTAAAATAATGTTAAATGTTTCCATAATCGTTACACATGTATTTAAGAATCTGGAGAGAGAAGTAAGGGGCACAAAACAATTCATTTAACAGATAAGGAAACAGGCTCAGGGAGATGAAACAGCTTGCATAATTGCATTTAGCTCCTGCTCTGTGCTGCTGGCTGGTACTGTAGCTTTGTGTGAAACAGAAAAAAGTCCATTCTGATCTATAACAGAGCCTTAATCTTACAGAGCTAAGCCCTGCTGAATGCAGCATCCACTGGCCCCCAGGCCAGACACCTTTGTGCAATGCTCAGGCTGCACGGCCATACGCAGTGAACTACATGAGTTCATAACCGCAGAGTCTGCATTCAGACATGGGTTCATGTGGAAAAGAAAAAGGAAGCCAGAAAATCCAGAATCAGTTGACCACACGAGTTCCATTTACTATCGAAATAGCAGATATTTCTTTCTCCACTGCAGTTGGAAGCCTTCACAGTTCACTTAATAAAGCCATCAAATAGTAACAACAAAGCCCGATAGAGACAGTGTCATAAAAGAGAAAACAAAAGAACAAAGAAAAAAAAAGAAATTTTCTGAGTACTTGGTGCTTGTTGTAGCTGCAGCAGTCTTCAGACCCTCCCCTCAACCCCAGGTCCTCATCCCACAGAGAAAGATGAGGAGCTTAGGGGAGGTGTGCTGGGATCTCCTAAATTCTCTAGGCTTGCTGCAGTAAATAAAGCAGCTTCTGTGGATCAGATTCAGACTACTGCCCCCAGCCCCCCAAGAAGCGTACGTCACCACGGTCACTGCACATGCGCTGCACTGTCTGCAATCCCAGACATGCCGTCCCTACTGGAGCCGGCCTAGATGTGGAGGAGTTGACCCAGCAGTGGGCTGAGATGTTGTGTTCCGGGGTCCTTATACACTTAACCCTCCACAGTAGCAGCATTGATTCAATGTTAGAAAAGTATGAAGAATGAGACTTTGTCTGTGGACCCCAGGTGGACCTGGAGAATCACCCCACATCATCCACCACCTGTACCACTTCAAGTCCCACCTATGCATCTGGCAACTGCAGCTCCAAGCCACATCTCTGGTCACTGGTCAAGACCAAGCTGCTTCCACTCATCTGCGATAGCCCCATTGCACAAACCTACTTCAGTTTTACTTTAAATTAAGAGGAGGGGCGCCTTGGTGGCTCAGTTCGTTAAGCATCTGACTCTTGATTTGGGCTCAGGTCATGAATTCACCATTCATAGGATGGATCCCCATGCCGGGGCTCTGCACTGACACCACTGGAGCCTGTTTGAGATTCTCTCTCTCCCTTTCTCTCTGCCCCTCCCCTGCCTGTGCTCTCTGGCTCTCTCAAAATAAATAAACTTAAAAAAGTTATTTAATTAAAAGGAATCATTAACATGGGGGAAAATATGAGACAGAATGAAAGAGCAGACAAATATACTTACATTAGTAAGCAGGTACTTGTAGTTCATGTAGTTATTTCATAACTAGAATAAGCATAATACAAAATACGTAAGAGCAAATATTTATTCCAGGGGGAGCAAGGATGGTTAAATGAAAATAAATTCAGGGGTGCCTGGGTGGCTCAGTCGATTAAGTACCCAACTCTTGGTTTTCCGCTCAGGTCATGATATCATGGTTTCATGAGTTCGAGCCCCCCCCCCCCCCATCGGGCTCCACACTGACAGCAGGGAGCCTGGTTGGAATTCTCAGTCTCCTCTCTCTCTGCCCCTCCCCCACCCATGCTATCTCTGTCTCTCTCAAACATAAATAAATAAACTTAAAAAAAAGAAATTTAAAATCATAATCAATGATGTCAACATTGAAGAAAGTCACATGATCACACCAATAGATGCAAAAAAGGCATTTGATACAATGGAATATTAGTCAGCCATCAAAAATAATGAAATCTTGACATTTGCGATGACATGAATGGAACTAGAGTGTACTGTGTTAGGTGAAATAAGTCAGTCAGAGAAAGACAAATACCATGATTTCACTTACATGTAGAATTTAAGAAGCAAAACAGATGAACATATGGGAAAGGGAAAGAGAAAAGATAAACTCTTAAATATTGAGAACAAACTGAGGGTTGATAGAGCAAGGTGGGTGGGGGATAGGCTAGATGGGTGATGGGTATTAAGGAGGGTATTTGTTGTGATGAGCACTGGGTGTTGTATGTAAGTGATGAGTCACTAAATTCTACTCCTGAAACCAATATTACACTATATGTTAACTAACTGAATTTAAATAAAATTTTGAAAAAAAATTAAAATTAAAAAAAAAAACCCTCATACTATATCCATTCATTCCAACACATTCTCCTGAGAGGCAATAATGTTATCCTTTCACCACCACCCCGCCCAAGTTCTTTTATGGTGCTATGCACGTATCACTGGAAAAATATTTAGGGGATATGTAGAAATTGCCTTCAGAAATTTAAAGGCCCTTATTGAAGTTGGGTTCAAAGAATTTGCTAGACCCAGAAAGAAAATAATGGAAACAAAAAGCCTATCTTTAATAAAAGCTTTGGGACAATGGAACAGGTTTCCTTGAAAAGTAGCCAGTGCCCTATGAGAGGAGTCACTTAAACAATTTATCTGGAGGGTGAAGAGTCTAGAGGATGAAATGACCTCTAAAATTCCTTCCAACTTTAAGACCCATTGACAAGCATAATTCTAATGTTTCTTCTAGGAATTAACTCAATGGTGCTCAAATGTTGGGTGAAACACAGGTGGCAAGTGAACCCATGGGCTGAAATCACTGTCTTTTCCCAGTGTCCATTTCTACAGCTCATTTGTCTAAGTATTTATAGTTCACCCTTCCCACCCATTCATATAGAAAACAGGTACAGGTGAATCCAGCACAGAAAAACTTGCACATTCCCCACACAGGCCTGAACTAATGCCACTTGGCAATATTTCTAACCTTCAAGGGACTGTAACTTCCCTACAATATTCATAATGTGATGCCTTTAAAGAAATACAAAGTAAAAAATGATCTAATTGGAGAACTGTGAGACATAGATAAGTTGAAATGAAGACAAAATACTGAGAAGCCTTGAAAAGCATTTTGTGACATGAAGCAACTTAATTCATCCCAAATGTTATGCTACAGCAAGTTATATGATTCTGCCAGATGCTTCTCTTTAGAAGAATTTTATTATACCAGAGAGAGCAATTTCTTTTAATGAGAATATTTTTGAATAATATTTGTTCTTGAAACCACTGCTTTCTTTGTTTCATATCTAATGAGAATAATTTCCTTTGATTCATAGGCATTTTTATACTTCTGCTGGTTCAATCAAAATACCAATTAACTACAGGCATAATATGAGAACGAACTGAGGACCTTGCAGCTCAGTTTCAGAAAATGTGCATCAATTGCAGAAAGCATGTGATTGGTATCTTAAAGGATCCACAGGTGAAGGATGATAAGCAAAGCCTGTGGTTACTGTGCTGGTTTAGTATCATCTCTGGATAGTTGGAACAGTTGGAAAAATGAAAAACACCAAGAGTATATGTCTCAGTCATCATAAAATCTAAGCAAAATACAGATACTAACCTCAATGTAGAACATGGTGAGTAAGGCCCTCATTTTTGCAAAAACTTAAATGAAATGTTTACTGATGCCAACCATGTATACATAAAATAAGTGAATCTGTTTAGAGAGGAGGTATAAATTGAGAAACACACTGCCACTTACAATTTGGAAAAGGAAAACTGGACAATAACTTTACCTCTGAGAGTGGCAAGGAAACTCAAAACAAAAATAAAACATTTTAAATAGGTAGTCATGGAGGTAATATGTGTAGCATGAAACACAAGGGAAAATCCATCATTAAAGGATAAATGCTTTCACATTCCTGTTGCAGACATGAGAACGCTTAATCATTAGTTCTAGGAAAATTAAGCAAGTTGAAAAGGAAAGCAAATATTAACTCCAGATAAAATAAAAAGTTGTATGAGAAAGAAAATGTAATTATGGTATAATACTAAGGTTAGTACTAAATAATTTTTAAATATTCACAATAAATAAATACAATAAGACCTTGGATTGTGAGGAAATTGTTCTGTTAAGTGTTCTGCAAGATGAGCAAACATTTCTAATAAATTTTTACTTGATAAATGAGGATATCTTGCAATACAAGTAGTACGTGATGCCGAATGTCACAGGATCACAACTGAGACAATGGTTCTTGAAATTTACTTTGATATGCAAGTGTTTTGGATTAAAAGCATATTTCTGGAGCAGATTATGCTCACAAACCAAGGTTTTACTGTATATGGATTTAACAAAAGAATAATAAATAGAATAACCACACAGACCCTTCACAGAGGTCAATGGCATGATTTTACAGGAAGCTTCTGAGTAATTTCCCTCTGGCTAAAACAGGAGCTGAGCAATCAGCATATGACTACAGACATCTGATCTTTCCTAGAATGATTAACCTGACCAAGGTATGTTACAATGTTTTAAAATGTCACCAAATTTTATAAAAATCCATAGTTATGCTATATTGCGGAACACTGTTTAATAAGGTGCAATATTAGTGCATTAAGTCACCTCTGATCATAAGGCATTAGATTCCCTACAAAAAATAAAATATATTTTTCATCCAACTGTACAATCAGTTTCTGGTTCACAGTGAATGCACACAAATCTACCTGGCATCAGTAATAGTTAACGTTGTTATTGCAACAGCAATATCCTGGTGTCAACAAATTTGATGATTTTATATTATTTAAAACAAAATAAAATCAGTTGCAAAATCAGGAGAAAGAAAACAAATGTGAGAAATGGGAGCATAATATACACATATGTTTGTAGAAAAAGAATATAGATATATTCATAACGTAGATGACCATATATTGGTACATGGATGGAATGAGGTAACAATGTCAGCCTAAGCTTTTCTCAGGTTTCCATGGGTTGAGCAGCTGCATTTCCTAGACAACAACTCTAAACTACCGCCCAGATGACCTGGGTACTCAAGTAGTCCCTCCAATAGCAAACAGTTGTTCACATGCTCTCACAGTAAGAAGGAAAGGAAACAGAGTGATGGTTCTTCCTTGGACCACAGACCAATTTCATGTTCAGAAGTAGTCCCCATTGGATTACAGAAGAAGTAAGGGACCCATGTTTGGATTATAGGTTGTCTCAACAAAGCATATTCTTTATCACATACTGTGTGATGATACAAAATTTGCCCTGACTCCCCACACAAGAATTACCCTCTTTTTCTCATTGGAATGTGAGCTCCCTATTGTATTCTAATTGACAGAACACTATCTTGTACACAGTAGAGACTCCATAAATATTTGTTTCAAGAATCAAGGATAACTCAAGATATTCTTGGCTACTGGGCAAGGTAGATGATGCTGTCATTAAACAAAATAGAATGTAGAAGAGGAAGAGAAGGTGTAAAGAATGACTTAACTCTTTCTTAGTTTTTATATTCTTAGAGAGAAATGGTGCCTTCTGAGAAATATTACAATTGCCTGTGCATCCCAGACAAAACCACTTGAACTTTCTGAGCTAAATTTCTTGGCAATCTGACTGACCAAACACTATATCCTTCCCATCTGTATTAGTTAGTTATTGCTGCATAACAAAATGGCCATAATTTAGTGCCTGACTCCATAAACATTTATTATTGCAAAATATTTTTTGGTCATAAATCAGCATCTAAGCTAGGTTATCTCAGCTGAGGGCTCCCATAGGCTGCAATGTAGGGGTCTTCCAGAAATGCGGTCATCTCAAAGCTCCATTGCACGAACATCTGCTTCCAAGGTCAGTCACATAGGTCATGGTGGGCTCTGAAAATCTGCATCCAGTCTCATTTATGTAAGCCTCTCCACAAGACTGCCTCTCAAGAGGCAGAATACACAAAAGGACAATGATGAGACCATCTATAGAAACACAACTCTGACCCACAACCTGCAGCAACCAGTCCAGAAAACCAGATTGTAACCTCTGCAGCAACCTGCTTAGGAGGTAAAACCATGACCTCCGTAGCAACTGGGCACAAATGGTCAAGACTGTCAGCTTCCCTACATTCTGCCCCCTGGATTCAACTGAAGACCAACCAGAGAAAGCAAAATTGCTCCCCTAACCAGTAGAATGTTCTCTAGTCCACCTTCAGCTCTCCTATAACAGCCCCCAATAAGTGCATACCTGAAGCCCTCCCTTTTTTGCCCTCTGTCAAGCTTGCCCACACTTCTGCCTGCCTTTGAGTCTCTGCCACATTTAAGTGACAGTGACAGACTCTCTTGCTATATGACCAGCTCTGAATAAATAATCTTTGCTTGTACTCACTGGGTAGTCTTCATCTATTGCCACACTTGTAACATGGTAGCTGGCTTTCCAGAGAGGAAGTGATGTGAGAGACAACAAGGAAGAGTACCCGTGACTGAAGACACAGTCTTTTTATAACCAAATCTCTAAAGTGTCGGCTCATCTTTTCTATCATATTCTTTTTATTATAACTGAGTCAATAAGTCTAGCCTACACTTGGCGTGCCTGGGTGGGTCAGTCAGTTAAGTGTCTGATTCTTGATCTCAACTCAGGTCTTGATCTCAGGGTCATGAACACAGGCTCCACATGGGGTATGAAGCCTACTTAAAGTAAAATTTTAAAAAAAGTCCAGCCTACACTCAAGTAGAAAACCTTACACAAGGCTGTGAATCCAGGAGGCAGGGACCATTGGTGGCCATATTAGATGCTGCCTACACATAGTCCCACCTAACTTTTGACAAATATTTCTTAGTTTGTGAATGAAAGTTTATTTTGGATCTTAAAAACAAATTTCTATTGAGATTCTTTGAATAAGACTACTCCTAGACTTGTTCTATATTCATAAATATTTTAATGTAACACTTTGAATGAATGGCGCATGTTAGAAAGAGCCTAATTGAATGTATATTCTTGAAAATATGCAAAGGTACATTTGGGTCTTTGGCTTGGTGTATCTAAGCAGAACTCTGCTGTGTGACCATAAACCAACCATCTGCCTGACATTAGTGTTCCCAAGCTCCCACTGCCCCCAGCAATTGAGAACTAACATGCTAGATGCACAAGCTTAACTTATTATTCATTGGCATCCATAGTGTTAAAAATACTGCATCTGAATGCCAACGGCATGGGTTATCCACTTCACAATTGTCCTGAAGTCTTCTCCAAGCTCCCTACTGGCTTGTGGCTGTCATTTCACTCATGTCTTTATTTTTTACTTTCTGATTTTTGTTTACATTTGTATTTTTCAGTCACTGTGCTAATGCCACAGCTTTAGAAACCCATATATGTATAATATTGGCAATTAAAAGCCTATCAATTTTTGTGGTTGACTGAGTCATTCATTGATTCTTATTCATTCAGTTACTTTTAACTAACAAATACTGTAGAGTATTCAATGGTGAGTTACAAGTACTTTACAGCTTGTGACACAAAATCCAATAAACACAGATCACAAAACAAAAACAACAACGATTGTAGTACCTGATATAAAGGTAAATTGCACAATGACATGTAATGCTAAAATGAAGTCAGTCCATGAAAAAAGTATTCTGGAAAACCAGAAAAGAAAGTGTTCTTCAGTTACTGTCATAGGCTGATATCTAAAGACCAGAGCAGAAGTAAGGGGAAATTGCAGCTGTGATGCCCGAAGATATGAAACACCTCTGTGCATTATGGGAACTAAGAGAATGCCAGGGGCTAGCACATAATATACAAGAGGGGCCCATAGTGCAAGATGAACCTGGAAATCAGCTGAGGACAGACCCCACAGAGCTTAAGTTGCTTAGCTGATGACAGAGATTACTTAAGAGCATTTACATTAGTCAGAAACAGTAATTAAACATGGGAACTCATTAAACATTATTCAGATACAATAATTAAACATAAGCTGAGGATAGTAATTTAAATAGTATTACATCAGAAAGGTCAATTTGGGTGGATAATTGGCTCAAAATTTTCAACCATGGAATCAATTATCTGAATTAGTTGGCCTTATTAATTAAATCTTGGGAACTAACAGATCCATGAGAAGAATACATGGAGCTTCCCCCACCACCAAAAAGTGTTCCTAAAATATAAAACAAAGCAATGTGAAAACAAGAAATATGCTATAGATAAAATCATCACACCAATATTATGTTCCTGTTTACTATTAGAATTCAGCTGAAATTCATCAATATTACATCATCTACATGATGTCCACCCTTTAGGAAGAAGTTAAGTAAAATATGAGGTGGTACAACCTTGTGATGAGTGAGGAGCAAAACAAGCTTTGCTTTCAAATCTGATCTTTTCCCACCTCTTTCAGTTTGCATTCTCTGGTCCAGCCCATCATGAATTTAAATGTATAGTGACTATTTAAACCTCTGAAATATTTTATAAAGAGAGAAAGTTCTTGAAGACAGTATGTATCCTATGTTGTTTCTTAGGACATAAAAACATGGTGCATTACTCAATTCCATAAAATAGCTAAATAACTTATTTGAAAACACCCAAAGAAGAAAGAGCCCACATTGTTATTCTCTTTTATATAAACATTATATATGTGTGTGTGTGTGTGTGTGTATAATATATATGTATGCATTATGTGTGTGTGTGTGTGTGTGTACACACACACACACACACACACACATACATAAATATATTGTGTTCAGAAATAACCATAATGTCTGCAGATATGCCTAACTGAATCTTTCTACACTGTTTATATATACTCTGTTCTCTGTGGTTTGTGGCTGCAACTAATTTTTCAACTTTATCCCATCACCCCACTACTTGATTTTTGGTCATGTAACTTAAGCACAATGAGCACCATGTTTAAAGGCACTTCAAATTCAAAATATCCAAACCTGAGTTTAACATTTCCCTTCTCTACCAAAGTGTCTAAATCCTGCTTCTTTTCCTTAATGTCAGGTTTCTCAACCTCAGTGATAGGAGCGGGATATTCTTTGTTGTTAAGGATGTAGGCATTATTGAAGACTAAGCTTGACTAAATATATGCCAATAGAATTCCCCACCCATTCCAACTTGTGACAATCAAAATATCTCCAGAGAACAACCAAAAATATTTCCAGGCATTGCCAAATGTCCCCTGAAAGGCAAAATCACCCCCAGTTGGGATCCACTGGGCTAACCCTTTTCTTTCAGGTTAACACTACCAGCATCCATTCAGTTCCCCAAAAAGTTTTGAATATCATTCTGGACTCCTCCCACCTTTTCTGTAGTCTTCTTCTGTCTTCATTTAGAGGAGTTGATCTTTCATCCTAGCTACACTCCTAGTATAAGCCTTTATTATCTCTTATCAATTACATCAGCCAATCTCACCTCTTTAATTTACCTTCTTTCTCCTGCCAATGTGATCTTTCAAAAATGCAAATCTAAAACTAATACAGCCTTGCTTAAAATATTCAGTGGTTTCCCAACATCTGTGGTAAAGAGTATAGGAGTATTACGTATAGAATATTATATAAATATTTGGTATCTACATATATATACATACATGTAATGTGTTTATATATACATGCATACATATACGTACACATTTTATACATAATGTGTATATACATACATATAAATTCTTACACTTATTCTTCATTCTAACCTTGTGTGGAATCTAACGCTTTTCTCCCCATTTTCTAGGGAAGAAACTGCAAGGCAAAGAGATTAAGCCACTTTCCCATGACCCACATTCTGTAAGAAGTAGAGTCTGGATTTGTTGCCAGGTCTCCACTACAAACCTTAAGTCCTTTCATGCTGAACCACATTTCCCAGCCCTCCTTATTTAGCTTTGTATTCCCAGTACCTAGATCTATTCCTAGAATATAACAGGTACTCAATAATATTTGTTGAATATATAAGCACAGTACATAGGTATGGCAGGAAAGACAAAGACTGTGACTTTTGGAGATCATCCAGAAATTAATACTTACCACAAAGGGAAAGGTCCAATTTGCTTTGGACCAAGCAGAGATCGATCATAAGTGAAGGAGTCATGGATGTTGCAATGAGGTTTTGAGATTTCGTCAAGATCTTTACCAAACAACTGACATGATTTTATAATACAGAATTTCTCTGCTATATATATTTTTGTTTTTAAATGTATTTTCTAAACATCTGTCTTTAAATAATGTCTTTGAATAAAATCTCATTCCCATCGAACACATAGTTTTCCTAATATATTTTATGACAGTGAAGCAAAATCAGGCTATGGTCTATATTATACACCTACCCTTACTAGCAAATCTATACCTCAGTAATCTGTTTCCATCCCGTGGTTGATTATATTCTTCAATAATATATTTTGGTGCATTGTTGTTTGCCATTTAACTTTACGTGATACTCACACATGATGCCAATAGGGCTATTCCAAAAAATCACATGCACATCTACAGACAGCATCCGCAGCTAGGAAGATAATAGAACATTTAAATTTGGCCATCAATTTAAGTGTCCTAATTACTGCACATTGTTCCTATTATTGCTATTTTTGGAAAAAGAATACAAAAGACTGCACTGACTTTCAAACTAGTTAGTAAGCACAGTGAGATGAAACAAAGCACAGTGAATTTTGAAGGGGCAGAACAATGCATGGAGGCTGATTCTATGGAAGGCATTTGTCAACTGACATAACTATCTAAAAGGACGTTCTGGTATATAGAGATCACCTCTGCTATGATTTGTATGTATTAGGGGAACTACTAAATAATATGCTACTGTGCTGTGCAGGTAAGAGGCTTCATAATTTCTTTTAACTCAAAATAGAGACTCCTCTGGGAGTTGAATGCCAGACAATATCCTCTCTAGACAAAATAGCAGTTTTCTCAATCAGGCAATTAACTCTATATATTTTTAAAATTTTATCTTGAGCTGACAGGAATTTTAAAAGGTTTTTTTTTCTAAAGTCAAACATACTGGAATATTTATTTATTGTTGTTTTGGGACTCTAATGATATTCTCATCAATATTTTGTATTCTATTTAGCAATGGAGATGAAAACCAATAAATATTCTGTACTCTTCTTAGCAAAGTACATATAGGAAATCTACCTAGTACAAAATATTTACTGTTTTTGATGTTTCTCAAAACTTTAAATGTCCTTTGGGATCTGTGCCTTTTATTATATAGTTGTTCAGCTCATTTTTCTTATAAAAGGGATACATTAAATTGAAAATCCCTTTCAAATGTATATTAATGACATTATACATACCATTTCACTAATCACTACTTGCATGTAGGTCCATATATTTCCAGAGTGCTCTAAATTGAAGGAACAAAATTGTTCATAAATTTTAGAACATGCTTATATATGTTTTCTAAGACTCTGTCTAGGAATTATCAGTTACTGTATATGCTATCTTGTTTAAAATTCTCAGAATTATTTTTAAGTTAATTAATTTTATGGTGATTTTAAAATAACAAAAAGAATGGCTGTAACCTTCAATACAACTGAGTCTGAAATTAGGTAATTCTCATCTCACATTCTCATCTGCACCTGATACATGGAGAAGGCCATTCATTCAGTCTGTCAGGCTCTTAAGTATATATTAAGTACCTTGAAGAAAACAAAATTCAACAAGACATATTTAGTGCCATCATCTGGATTTCAATTCCATAGTAGGAGAGAAATATGTAAGGAAATCACTGCAATACTGTGTGCCAGATACAATGACAGGCCTATAAGCACCTACTTTGAGACCATCAAGAAGGGAAGCTATTGATTCCCTCTGTATGAGCAGATTTGAGGAGAAGGAATGTCAAAAACAGGCTCGGCTGCAACTGGACTTAAGCCTTAATATTAGGATAAAAGCAGACAATAAGCAATAAAGAATAAAGAAAATAAAAATCAATCTAAAAATGTGAACAGCCAGGAAACTGCACTAGGTTCATTACATGAAATATAATTTGCACCAGTACTTTCCAAACATTATTCCATGATGTAAAAATCAGAAAAATATAAACAAATGAGTATGTTAAAAAACTCACAGTTTAACCAGAGACACATTGTTAATCTAAAATATATTTTTCCTGATATGTATATTTTAAGAGTTCATATTATATAAATATACTCTGCCCAAGATCGAGTCTCATGGGTGATATATTATAAATATCTTTTTACAATAATAAACAATAATTCACAAAATAATTTTAATACCTAAGTGTTATTCCACTACTATAGGTATTGCATTATTTACTTAACCAATCCCTATTTAAAAATATTTGTAAATTTTCCAATATATTTTTACTTGCAAAAATCACTTTAATGAGCATGTTCATACAAGTATCTTTAAGCAAATGTCTATGTTCTTCAAGGTAAAATTTTGGGAACAAAGTACATGGAAATTTTAAAAATTATAGACACATATCACATTGCCCTACAAAAAGGTGATGGTAATTTTCACTGTGCGTGCCAGGAATCCACCAACATTCAACTTAAAAAGTGAATCCTGGGGGGTGCCTACATGGTTCAGTCGGTTAAGCATCCGACTTCAGCTCAGGTCATGATATTATGGTTCATGGGTTCAATCCCCACATCAGGCTCTGTGTTGAGAGCTCAGAGCCCAGGGCCTGCTTTGGATTCTGTCTCTGTCTCTCTGTCTCTCTGTCTCTCTGTCTGCTCCTCCCCTGCTCTCTCTCTCTCTCTCTCCTCTCTCTCTCTCAAAAATAAAATAAACATTAAAAAAAATTTTTTAAGTGAATCCTGGGGGGTAGCTGGGTGGTGCCATTTTCACCGCTCCTGCGCATGCGCATACACACCTACCAGCGCCACAACACTCCACCCCAGTAGGCTAGCAGTGCCATCTAATGGAGAGTGGAGCCCTTACACTGAGCCCCTCCCAACTGGGCCAACTTCACTCTGCAAGAACACAAGTCTCACTGCCTACTTAGTTTATGGACTATAAAGCACTACATAGTCTGACTTCTTGGGGAAAACAAAGTAATTTCAGTCCTACTTCAATCTGTTAGCAGGTCCATCTATTCAATTTTCTTTCTTTCTTTTTTTTCTCTTTTACACTTTTCTTTTTCTTGAATACAGAAAGAAAAAAATCACTTTTATTTTCAATTTTTATTAAAAATATTAATTTTTATTACTATATTTTTTCTTTTGTGTAATTTTTTTCAAATTCTATTTTACTTCCATCATTTTATTTTAGTCTACTTCAGTGTATTCACCTTTTCAAATTTTCAAACGATTTCCTTTTTTTCTTTTTTTATCTTTTTTCTCTTTTTCATTTCTTTTCTTTTTCTTGAATGTAGAAAAAGAAAAAATACATATTTATTTTTAATTTTTATTAAAAATATTTTTCTTTAATTTTTTTCTACTATATTCTTTACTTTGTGTATATTTTTTTCAAATTCTATTTTACTCCCATCGTCTCATTTTAGTCTACTTCAGTGTATTGATTTTTTCACATTCTCAAACTATTTGCTTCTTTTTTTCTTCCCCCCCCCTTCTTTCTCTAATCTATGAAACCACTTTCAACACCCAGACCAACATACACCTAGGATCTAGCATCACTTATTTGATTTGTGTGTGTGTGTGTGTGTGTGTGTGTGTAGTTTTTTAATTTTAATATTTTTTATTTTAATTTTTTAACTTTAATTTTTCTACCTCATTAATTCCTTTTCTCCCTTCAAAATGACAAAACAAAGGAATTCACCCCAAAAGAAAGAGCATGAAGAAACGACAGCCAGGGATTTAACCAACACAGATATAAGCAAGATGTCTGAACCAGAATTTAGAATCACAATAATAAGAATACTAGCTGGAGTCGAAAATAGTTTAGAACCCCTTCCTGCGGAGATAAAAGAAGTAAAAAATAACCAGAATGAAATTAAAAATGCTATAACTGAGCTGCAATCATGGATGGATGCAGCGGCAGCAAGAATGAATGAGGCAGAACAGAGAAACAGCGATATAGGGAGCAAATGTAGAGAATAATGAAGCAGAAAAAAAAGAGGGAGATTAAGGCAGAAGAGCATGATTTAAGAATCAGAGAAATCATTAACTCATTAAAAAGGAACAACATCAGAATCATAGGGGTCCCAGAAGAGGAAAAGAGAGAAATAGGGCTAGAAGGGTTATGTGAGCATATCATAGCGGCCTAACCTGGGGAAAGACCAAGACATCAAAATCCAGGAAGCACAGAGGACACCCATTAGTTTCAACAAGAACCAACCATCAACAAGGCATATCATAGTCAAATTCACAAAATACTCAGCCAAGGAGAGAATCATGAAAGCAGCAAGGGAAAAAAAGTCCCTAACCAACAAAGGAAGACAGACATATCCACAAAAACTTGGCAGTCCAGAAAGGAGTGCCAGGATATATTCAGTGTGCTGAATCAGAAAAATATGTAGCCAATAATTCTTTATCCAGCAAGGCTGTCATTCAAAATAGAAGGAGAGATAAAAAATTTCCCAGACAAACAAAAATTAAGGAGTTTGTGACCACTAAACCAGCCCTGCAATAAATTTTAAGGGGGACTCTCTGAGGGGAGAAAAGATGAAAATATATAGAAATAAATAAATGAATAAATAAATAAATAAATAAATACCAAAAGCAACAAAGATTAGAAAATACCAGATAACACCACCAGAAACTCCAACTCTACAAGCATCATAATAGCAATGAATTCATATCTTTCAGTACTCATTCTAAATGTCAATGGACTCAATGCTCCAATCAAAAGACACAGGGTAACAGAATGGATAAGAAAACAAGATCCATCTACATGCTGTTTACAAGAGACCCACTTTAGACCTAAAGACACCTTCAGATTGAAAGTAAGGGGATGGAGAACCATCTATCATGTTAATGGTCAACAAAATAAAGCCAGAGTAGCCATACTCATATCAGACAATCTAGACTTAAAAGACTGTATCAAGAGATGCAGAAGGACATTATATCATAATCAAAGGGTCTATCCACCAAGAAGACCTAACAATTGTAAACATTCATGAGCCAAATGCTGTAGCGCCCAAATATATACATTAATTAATCACAAACATAAAGAAACTCATCAATAGTAATACCATAATAGTAGGAGACTTCAACACCCCACTCACAGCAATGGACAATTCCTCTAATCAAAAAATAAACAAGGAAACAATGGCTTTGAATGACACACTGGACCAGATGGACTTCACAGATATATTCAGAACATTTCATCCTAAAGCAGCAGAATATACATTCTTCTCCACTGCACATGGAACGTTCTCCAGAATAGACCATATACTGGGACACAAATCAGCCCTAAGTAAGTACAAAAATATCAAGATCATACCGTGCATATTTTCAGACCACAACGCAATGAAACTTGAAATAAACCACAAGAAAAAATTTGGAAAGGTAAAAAATACTTGGAGACTGAAGAACATCCTACTAAAGACTGAATGGGCTAACCAAGCAGTTAAAGAGGAAATTAAAAAGTATATGGAAGTCAATGAAAATGATAACACCACAACCCAAAACCTCTGGGATGCAGCAAAGGCAGTCATAAGAGGAAAGTATATAGCAATCCAGGCCTTCCTAAAGAAGGACGATCTCAGATACACAACCTAACCTTATGCCTTAATAAGCTGGAAAAAGAACAGCAAATAAAACCCAAAACCAGCAGAAGACAGGAAATAATAAAGATTAGAGCAGAAATCAATGCTATCAAAACCAAAAAAACAGTAGAACAGATCAATGAAACCAGAAGCTGGTTCTTTGAAAGAATTAACAAAATTGATAAACGACTAGCCAGTTTGATAAAAAAAAAGAAAAAGGAAAGCCCCAAATAAGTAAAATCAAGAATGAAAGAGGAGAGATCACAACCAACACAACAGAAATAAAAACAATAATAAGAGAATATTATGAGCAATTATATGCCAACAAAATGGGCAATCTGGAAGAAATGGACAAATTCCTAGAAACATATAAACTACCAAAGCTGAAACAGGAAGAAATAGAAAATTTGAACAGACCCATAACCAGTAAGGAAATCGAATTAGTAATCAAAAATCTTCCAAAAAACAAGAGTCCAGGACCAGATGGCTTTCCAGGGGAATTCTACCAAACATTTAAGGAAGAGTTAACACCTATTCTCTTGAAGCTGTTCCAAAAAATAGAAATGGAAGGAAAGCTTCCAAACTCTTTCAATGAAGCCAGCATTACCTTGATTCTAAAACCAGACAAAGACCCCACTAAAAAAGAGAACTATAGGCCAATTTTCCTGATGAACATGGATGTAAAAATCCTCCACAAGATAGTAGCCAACTGGATCCAACAATACATTAAAAAAAGTATTCAACACGACTAAGTGGGATTTATACCTGGGATGCAGGTTTAATATCTGCAAAACAATTAACGTGATTCGTCACATCAATAAAAGAAATGACAAGAACCATATGATCCTCTCAATAGATGCAGAGAAAACATTTCACAAAATACAGCATCCTTTCTTGATAAAAACCCTCAAAAAAGCAGGGATTTAAGGAGCACACCTCGAGATCATATAAGTCATATATGAACAACCCAACGCTAATATCATTCTCATTGGGGAAAAACTGACAGCTTTCCCCCTAAGGTCAGGAACAAGACAGGGATGTCCACTCTCACCACTGTTATTCAACATAGTATTGGAAGTCTTAGCCTCTGCAATCAAACAACACAAAGAAATAAAAGGCATCCAAATCAGCCAGGAGGAGGTCAAACTTTCACTCTTCACAGATGACAAGATACTCTATATGGAAAACCCAAAAGATTCCACCAAGATTCTGCTAGAATTGATTCAGCAGAAGTTGCAGGATATAAAATCAACACACAGAAATTGGCTGCATTCCTATACACCAACAATGAAGCCACAGAAAGAGAAATCAAGGAATCGATCCCATTTATAGTTGCACAAAAAACATAAAATACCTAGGAATAAATCTAACCAAGGAGGTGAAAAATCTATACACTGAAAACTATAGAAAGCTTATGAAAGAAATTGAAGAAGACACAAAAAATGGAAAAAGATTCCATGCTCCTGGATAGGAAGAACAAATATTGTTAAAATGTCGATATTACCCAAAGCAATCTACATATTCAATGCAATACCTATGAAAATAACACCAGCATTCTTCACAGAGCTAGAACAAATAATCCTAAAATTTGTATGGAACCAGAAAAGACCCTGATCTTGAAAAAGATCAAAGCTATCTTGAAAAAGAAAACCAAAGCAGGAGGCATCACATCCCAGACTTCAAGCTATACTACAAAGCTGTAACCATCAAGACAGTATGGTACTGGCACAAGAACAGACACTCAGATCAATGGAACAGAATAGAGAACCCAGAAATGGACCCACAAACGTATGGCCAACTAATCTTTGACAAAGCAGGAAAGAATATCCCATGGAATAAAGACAGTCTCTTCAGCAAGTGGTGCTGGGGAAACTGGAGAAGAATGAACCTGGACCACTTTCTTACACCACACACAAAAATAAACTCAAAGTGGATGAAAGACCTCAATGTAAGACAGGAAGCCATCAAAATCCTTGAGGAGAAATAGGCAAAAACCTCTTTGATCTTGCCCGCAGCAATTTCTTACTCAACACATCTCCAGAGGCAAGGAAAACAAAAGCAAAAATGAACTACTGGGACCTCATCAAAATAAAAAGCTTCTGCACAGCGAAGGAAACAATCAGCAAAACTAAAAGGCAACCGACAGAATGGGAGAAGATATTTGCAAATGACATATCAGATAAAGGGTTAGTATCCAAAATCTACAAAGAATTTATCAAACTCAACACCCAAAAAACAATCCAGTGAAGAAATGGGCAAAAGACATGAATAGACCCTTCTCCAAAGAAGACATCCAGATGGCCAACCGACACATGAAAAAATGCTCCACATCACTCATCACCAGGGAAATACAATCAAAACCACAATGAGATACCACCTTACACCTGTCAGAATGGCTAACATTAACAACTCAGGCAACAACAGATGCTGGCAAGGATGCGGAGAAAGAGGAGCTCTTTTGCATTGTTGGTGGGAATGCAACCTGGAGCAGCCACTCTGGAAAACAGTATGGAGGTTCTTCAAAAAACTAAAAATAGTACTACCGTCTGACCCAGCAATTGCACTACTAGGCATTTATCCAAGGGATACAGGTATGCTGTTTCGAAGGGACACATGCACCCCCATATTTATACCAGCACTATCAACAATAGCCAAAGTATGGAAAGAGCCCAAATGTCCGTCGATGGATGAATGGATAAAGAAAATGTGGTATGTATATATATATATATATATATATATATATATATATATATACACACACACACACACACACACACACACACACAATGGAGTATTACTCGGCAATCAAAGAGAATGAAATCTTGCCATATGCAACTACGTGGATGGAACTGGAAGGTATTATGCTAAGTGAAATTAGTCAGAGAAATACAAAAATCATATGACTTCGCTTATATGAGGACTTTAAGAGACAAACATATGAACATAAGGGAAGGGAAACAAAAATAATATAAAAACAGGGAGGGGGACAAAACAGAAGACACTCATAAATATGGAGAACAAACTGAGGGTTGCTGGAGGCGTTGTGGGAGAGGGGATGGGCTAAATGCGTAAGGGGCATTAAGGAATCTACTGAAATCATTGCTTCCCTATATACCAGCTAATTTGGATGTAAATTTTAAAAAATAAAAAATAAAGTTAAATCAAAAGAAAAAAAAATTTTAAGTAAAAACTAATAGAAGATGTAATTTAATTAGTTGTGAACTACCTATGATGTTTTAACTTCGGAAACTAATGAGAATTTTTATAAAAATAATGGGAGAAGGAAGGGAAGGGGAGAGAAGAAAAGTGTTTTCAACACTTCCCGGGAAAAGGATACTTTGGTTAACGTGAATTGTACTGTGTAGAAACACCCTTTGAGTTGACCAGCGGACTACACAGATGGATGGGTACAACACTTACAGAAATGCTTCTCTGCTTAATGGCATAGGAATACTCTCAATATGCTCATTAATAGATACAAGAGGCCAGACTTCCTAAATCAGAATCCTGGATATAGGAGCAAAGAATCTGTTATCTTTCTCATTCCCAAGTTCTCAAATAAAACTTTGAGAACCAGTGTCAAGAAACAGCCAAATCACTTTACTTTAATTCATTGTCCAACAAGCAAGCTTCTTCTCCATAACTTCATCTCCTAAGAAGACAACTTTGAAGACACCAGAAGAGTGTGCCAAATAGAAACACATGTTTAGAATTCCATAATTAACATAATACATTCATTTTATAAATCAGTTTCTTTTAAATCCGACACCCAACTGATTGATTCTGGGGAAACTAATAAAGTTGTGTGCTTAAGCATGCAAATTAAAAAACCAAATCTGAGGCAGTGAAACACCCAAATTTAATCATCCTGTGAGACTCTTGCGGGCACCATCTGAATTACAATAATACCTACATGGACAACTTTTTTAGTTTGATAGTTTAAAAACATACAAATGGTTTTATAAGTTGAAGTGCCCAGAGTACACATATAGTTAGTTAAACTCAGGGTATTGGTGGAGATATTAGAGATACAGTAAGGAAAGGTAATGCTGATAAACCAAAGTGAATTTCAGGATTCTGTAATTCTGCCAAAAAAATTATCAGAGACATTTTCATTCAGAATGTGAGAAGACTATATACACCATTTAATGAGAAAAAAAGGGTGTCCATAATTTGAGAGCCTGAATCACTCTGCCCATTTCTGCCGAAGTTTGAAAGCCACATGCATTCTTTCGGTTATTTATATTTACCTGGTGGTATGCTAAAATTCATAACTGTTGGATAAAATTCTTTTATAACCTTTATATATTAAGGCAGTCAGCAAACTAATAATGCACTCTCATAAAACTCTTGCCAATGTAAATCACTACTGAGAACTCAGCCTGACATTTGAATTACTTGAATTTATATCAATGACTTGCTGAATATTCAGCAATGTTAGAAATATACTCAATATTAATAATGACTTTGAAGAGAAAGTCTTTGCTGAAATCTGTTGGATAGTTTTTGAAATGAAAACCATTTTTTTTTTTAATTTTTTTTTTCAACGTTTTTTATTTATTTTTGGGACAGAGAGAGACAGAGCATGAACGGGGGAGGGGCAGAGAGAGAGAGGGAGACACAGAATCGGAAACAGGCTCCAGGCTCCGAGCCATCGGCCCAGAGCCTGACGCGGGGCTCGAACTCACAGACCGCGAGATCGTGACCTGGCTGAAGTCGGACGCTTAACCGACTGCGCCACCCAGGCGCCCCTGAAATGAAAACCATTTAAATAAATTTTTTTTTCAATTTAATCATGAAATTTTATTTTACTAAAATTAAGATTTTTCCCCCATGTAGAGCAAATGGCTTTCAGCCTTCTATGTTAAAAAGCTTATGAGAATTATTTGCAACTGGCATTTTTGTTTTCTATTTGCTTTCCTTGGAGTCTAATGTGAAATAGAGACAACTAGGACCAAATATCTGCTTTCACTTTCAGGTTAAGAAAAAATGGTTTTACTGGTGTTAATTAAGGGTATGTTGAAAACCATGTACCTTCATTATCTTTGACAAGCTCCAGGCAATATTATTTTTCTTTCAAAGTTCTGTCATCTTGTCTTGCAGTGTTTTATTTGCTAAATTTTGTTTTGTTTTGTTTTCCTACATAAAAGAACAAATGGAAATAGATGGTAAAGGAAGTTTAATGGAAAGATGTTTGTGGCGTATAGTCAAGAAAAAAAGAGTATGTTTTAAAAGAGCATATTTTGTGAAAAAGTCAATTTCCAAGGTTACTTGGAATACTACTATATTGCAATACTACATGACTGCATGTAACATTATTAAAAGGACAGGACTGTGAAGATGGAGAACAGGCTGGTTGTTGGGGACTGGAATTCAGGCAGGGGCGGGGTGGTGGTGAGAGAACCATAAGGAGTGGCATAGGGAGTTCCTCTGGGGTGATGGAGTTCTGTACCTTGACCGTTGTGGTTATACAACCTAAACATGCGATCACACTGCATAGAACCACACTGCATAGAGGCCCAGTTAACAGCATCAGCATTGTTCCAATGCTGTTTTCTTGTTTTGCTGTTGCATTACAGGAGGTGGGTGTCCCCTTTGGAGGCCACTGGGCAGAGGGTTGAAGGCACTCTCCATACTATTTTTGGAACTTCTCATAAAGTTGATGATAGTCATCATTAGCAATAAAATTAAGTTTTTGGTGATTTGTTACTGCTTGGAAAACTCCACCCAACGTACATGATATGTTTGGGATACTTCTGAAAACTTCTGAAAAACAAAATCCACGTGGAATACACTAAAATTCATTTGAGAGAGTACTGGGGTCGGAGTAGGGCACATAGGGGAGTTCTGCAGCCATGCTTCAAGATGCCACAACTCAGGTAAACAAAAAGGTCTCTGTAGCCATTGAGAAACACAGATGTGTTCTGCACAACACATGCTGTGGACAGAACAACTCACCGTGGTTCTAAGTAATAAGTCTTGATCACAGTCACAGGGCAGTTTGGAGCATAATCCAGAGTGAGTAGAACTAAGGATTGGTCAGTGTTATGGTAGCTAATGATCTCTAAGTAATACCAGGAAGGCACAACCAGTGATGTAATAATAACAACGATGGCTCAGCACTTTCCATGGACTGCACACTGTGCTGCATATGAGCTCATTGTATATGCACTAGGAGCTGTGTGGCTGTTACTGCTATTACCCCATTTTGAAGACATGGAAGCAGTCTCAGCTATGTATTGTGGGGTGTCCAGTGATAGACAGTGGAAAGATATCACTCAAGGACAGAGAGGGATGTCACTCAACAGACCCAAGAGACCACTGCAGAGATACTACACTATTGCAACTCATGTTCCAGGATGGTGGGAGTGATGTTTTCCTTCTGCTCTGCCCCCACAGGTCTTACACAGTGCCTGGCACAGAACAGATGTTCAGTAAATGTACAGGAAAATGAATGATGGTAATATATCTGAGCATGCATGTGTGTGTATGAGTGAGTGTATATGTTTTATGGTAAAAAAAAAAATCTAGAAGGCTACCCAGGACAAAGTTAACAGTGAGTATTTCTAGATGCTAGAATTATAGAGAACTTACTTATGCTTTTGTTCTGTTACCTTGTCTGTATTTTCTACTTTTCATAATAAACATACTATACTTATAAAATAAAATAGTAAAAGTGACCTGAATCTTAAGAGGCATTCTCAATCACTACCTGTGTCCAGAAAAACCAATTATATGTATCAAGTAATAGAACTGACTTTCCCATTGTTTAATGTATAACAGAATGGCAATTTCACATTTGCTTTTGTTTTTTAATGGTACTTAACCTGTTTCATTACAAAAAAAAACAAAAACAAAAAACAGAAACAATCTTAATGCAATTGAAGACAGTATTATTTTGCTTTTAATGGGAAGAAAAATTGTGCCACTCACGTAATAAATCTTTATGTCCAACACATAGCTCCAGGGTCTAGGATCATACCTGACATAAAATCGATTTGCAATAAATGTTGGATAAATGAATGAAAAGGCTAAAAGGAAGCATCCTGGAATTGAAATAGCACTGTGTACACTAAGGAAATTTTCCATACTAGTGTAAAATCTTACCCAAAAGTTCCAATGGAAGAAGATCAGCACTAAGTGAATAAAAATGGAAGGAAAGGTTCACAGAGATGGCTCACTGAGCTGGAGGGTGAGCACCTTTCAGATTGGACAACTGACACTGAGATCAGAGAAGATATTACAGCCTTCATTAGTGGTCTCACATTTGTTTCAGTGTATGTCTCTTTGGTCCGTGGTTATACCGTCCCCTGATACAGTGTATTGGTGTGATGGTAAGTTTTATGTGTCAACTTGATTGGGTAAAGGGGTACCCAAATATCTGGTTGGATATGATTTCTAGGTATGTCTGTTTGGGTGTCTATGGAAGAGGTCAGCACTTAAATCAATGCACTGGGTAATAACTATGTCTCTCCCCAATGTGGGGGGGCATCATCCCCTCTGCTGAGGGCCTGAACAGAACAAAAATGCAGAAGAATAGAGAATGTTCTCTTTGTGTGCTCTGCTGGGACATTAGTCTTCTCTTGTCTTTGGACTGGAACTTAGACCATCAGCCTTCAGCTTTTCAGACCTTTGGACTGGGACAGAACTGTATCATCAGCTCTTCTGGGTCTCTAGTGTACAGAGAACAGATCATGGGACTTAGTTTCCATAATCACATGAACCAATTCCTCATTTTAGACACATATCCTACTGGTTCTGTTTCCCTGGCAGAACTCTGACAATACAGTTAGGCAGGGCCCTCTAAAAAGCAGATGCCAACACAGAATTACTTGCAAGGATCTTACTAGGGATATACCAGTAAGAGAAAATTGGGAGGGAGCCAGGAAACGCTGGGAGAGCTTTCAAACTGTGATGCGAGTCAGCCCCCAGTGAAGGAGAGAAGATCGGAGAGAAGTGTTGCAGTCTGTTGTCGTCTAAGGAAGATGTCATGGCAGCCAGGAGCCAAAGTCAAGAGTCACAGGAGTCCCTCTGGTGTCTCCTAGAAACAAGCCTGACTTAATCACCCTGCCACACTCACTCATGACTGATGGGGAACAGCCCATGGAGGCATGGCCTCTTTAGGAATGGAGTAATAAATGTCAGAGTTCACCGCCTTGGCCCTCAGGCAGTTCAGCTCCCTGCAGGTGGAGATCTGTGAGGCCAATTCTCATGCAAACCTGAAAGTTCCTATCAAACAATACCTTTAAAAATAACCTTTCACCTTAAATAATGACACAAAACATAAATTTTAATCCAAGGGTCAAATGCAGAATGTTATACTCTGCTATCAGTGACAGGGTTAACCTACAGAGGTGTACGTTCTCCATAAAGAAACAAGCACCTTCCATGGATGATTAATATGGAGGTTTATATTATATTTATTCTTGATATGTCTGCCGAATGTATATCCTGCACAGGAACAGAGTAAACACTCAGATAAATGAATTTCATAAGTAAATTTGAGATACACACTCATACATGCACACATGTACACACCACACATATATTATACCTTGTTCCTTAGTTTGCTATTCTCTTATAAATATTTTTTCTTTATTTTGTTTTAATAACCTCTTAATTTTAACAAATAATAATTTTATGGGTAAGTTATGAAGATTTAAAATAAACAGTATTTTCAGAATATATGATGTGATCACTAGTTTGAATTGCAAATGTCCCTAATTCCTCTCCACTTTTACTCACACTCACCCACTCAACACTGACAGACACATACACATATTTTTATGAATTCTATACCTCTTTTTAGTCTAGTTTCAAATGACATTTCTCTCCTTTTCCAAACAACTAAAGCATATTGCCTTATAGAGTGGATTTGGGAACCTGCATATGCTATACCATGAGCATGGATGGAAGGCAGAATTGATGTCTTTTATAATTTTTATCTCAGATTGCCTAACAGATTGCTAGACTAGTGCTTTGTATGTAATCAATATTTTATTGATTGTGAAAAATAAACAGTTATTTATGAGATGTTAGATTGAGAATTTTGAGTTCTTTATCTGCTTTATCATTAAAAAATGGGATTTGTACTTTATGTTATTTAAATCTTTTTTAAACCCTTTATTTATTCTTTTTGAGAGAGAGAGCACATGTGCATGCAACAGTGGGGGAGGGGTAGAGGGGGAGGGAGAGAGAGAATCTTAACCAGCTTTCACACTCAGCATGGAGGCTGACACAGGGCTCAATAGCATAACCAACCATGAGCTCATGACCTGAGCTGAAATCAAGAGTTGGATGCTTAACCAACTGAGCCACACAGGTGCCCCAATACATTATATTATTTAAATAATGATTTTGTTTATTTTATTTTTTATTTGACAGAGAGAGAGAGAGAACATGTGCAAGCAGGGGAGAGGGGAAGAGAGAAAGAATCTTTTTAAGAACATTAATTTTATTTTCTTAACACATAGTGCAATATTGGTCTCAGAAGTAGAATTCAGTGACTCATCACTTACATACAACACCCGGTGCTCATCACCACAAGTGCCCTCTGTAATACCCATCACCCGTCTAGCCCATCTCCCATCCATCTCCTTCCATCAACCCTCAGTTTGTTCTCTACCTTTAAGAGTCTCTTGTAGTTTCCCTCTCTTCTCTTCTTCCACCCTTCCCATGTGTTCATCTGTTTTGTTTCTTAAATTCCACATATGAGTGAAATCATATGGTTTTTGTCTTTCTCTGATTGACTTATTTCACTTAGCGTAATACACTCTAGTTCCATCCAGATTGTTGCAAATGCAAGATTTCATTGCTTTCAATGGCTGAATAATAGTCATGTGTGTGTGTGTGTGCGTGTGTGTGTGTGTGTGCCAACTTCTTTCACCATTCATCAGTTGATAGATATTTAGGCTCTCTCCATAGTTTGGCTATTGTTGACAATGCTGGTATAAACATTGGGGTGCATGTACAGCTTTGAATCTGCATTTTCATAACCTTTGGATAAATACCTAATAGTGTAATTGCTGGATCATAGGGTAGCTCTATTTTTAGTTTTGTGAGAAACTTCCACACTGTTCATAAGAGTGGCTGCACCAGTTTGTCTTCCCACCAACAGTGCAAGAGGGTTCCCCTTTCTCCACATCGTTGCCAACACCTGTTGTTTCTTATGTTGTTAATTTTAGTCATTTGACAGGTGTGAGCTTATGTCTTATCATGGTTTTGATTTGTATTTTCCTAAGGGAGAGAATCTTAAGCAGAGCCCACAGAGCCTGACACAGGGCTTGATCCCACGACCCTGGGATCAAGACCTGAACCGAAATCAAGAGTCAGATGCTCAACCAACTGAGCCACCCAGGCTCAAATAATGGTTTTAAATAACCATAATCCAAAGGTAGATAACCATATATAAATATCATTATATTTACTTAGTTTTCTGACAGTGGAAATTACATCAATAGTTAAATTATAGAATTTATCTCAGTGTAAATGTTACAAATAACAACAAATGTAAAAAGCACAGTTCCCTAAATGTTAAAAAAATGTTTTCATCCAATCATAATGAGGACTCATTTTCCATATCAGGAATCTTTAAAAATAATTTTTAATTGGTATTATAGTGAATCTTTGGCAAAGATAACTAGTTGCATAATTTGGGGAAAGACAATTTTCTATAGTACTTTGCTTCAAATATCTTAAGCTATCTTTTTCCCTAATATAATATTTCTGGGCTATATCTTTGAAAACCTTTTACCAAAACCACTCCTCTTTCGTTTTATATATGTATTAATACAACATTTAAAAACCAAAAAATTACCAATATTCTGATTTGTTTTTATTCTCTTTAAATGAACAGGGTTGACATTACCTACTACTGACATGTTTGTTACCAGGTAACTTAGGACAAATGATCATTAGGAAGTCTGGTCTACATCAATGTTATCCCAAGTGTGGTCCTCAGAAGGACATCATCACTATCACCAGGGCTCTTGATGAAAGTGCAAATCTGTGGGTCCCCCACAGATCAACAGAGTCAAAACTTCTGGGGGTATAGCCCAAAGGCCTATATTATAACAAGCTCTATGAGTGATTTTTTTGCTAAAGTTTGAGAAATACAGTCCCACATGACAGCTGGGTGTTTCACAGATACAGAAACATAAATTTGGATGATTGACTAGACTTCATTTCTCATGTAAAAACTTTAGTAATATTGGAAATACTATTATAGAATAAGGAAATCCTTTATCATCAAGGATTCACACTATTTTACAAAATTCCTAAAATCAATTTTGTCATAAATTCTCATGATGTAGCCACGAACAAAGTGATTAAGGAGTACCACTCTCAGGAAGAGGAGAAGCATCTGGGTCTTCTTACTGAGATGCTCTGGTAGGGTTAATTAGAATTCTAGCTACAGGGATGACTGCATGGCTCAGTCAGTTCAGTGTCTGACTATTGATTTCAGCTCAGGTTCCTGAATTTGAGCCCTGCATCGGACTCTGTGCTGATGGTGCAGAAACTGCTTGGGATTCTCTCTCTCCCCGTCTCTCTACCCCTTTCTCTCTTTCTCTCTCTCTCTCTCTCTCTCTCTCTCTCTCTCTCAAAATAAATAAGTATATTTTTAAAAAGATTTCTAGCTATATTTAAGGGACCAGATCATGGAGTCAGGGTACAAAATACCAAGAAAAACATGATGAAAGGCAAGACCAAACTACTATGCTCAAGAGGGAAATGCAGAGGTCAAATTCAGAGGGCAAAATTAGAGGAAGTAAAGATGAAATACAGTACAAGTTTCAAAGTCAAGGCAAAGAATACTGAGGTCAAAGATGACGCTCTAGAGAAAGAAAAAAAAAAGGATATTGCACTAATGTTAGAGAACTTAAGTCCCTAAAGTACCAGGTGAAAGAGCTTTCTCTAGCCTTCTACTCAATTTGTCTTGATTCCTTCTTTCTACCTTGATTCCTTCTTTCTAAGGTCATGTAACAAGTGATAAAGCCAAAAAAGAAAGCAAACATCAAATCCTTCCATTCACCCATCTTTTAACATATACATGCATAGCTTTATGAGAATGCAACCTGATATTTCATAAAATTTAAATCACTTAAATCCACCAATGCCCACCAAATTTGTTTTAAAATGTCTCTCTCACTTTGGGTGAAAAGACTTTATGTTCTGATTTCCTTAATAAACAGTTATTTTGAATTTTGTCACAATTCATTCCATTGTTCTTTGCCATGACCTTTTCAAAGGATGTCTTTTTATAGCCACAATATAAAAGCTATTTTAAAGTATATGGTGTATTATTTTTTCTTAAGAGAATTCCACAAATACAGAAGATTGGTCTCCTAATAATAGCTAAAGGTTTTCAATCAAAAGACAAGTTAAAACAGCGAAAAAATACATAGCTCTGCTATAAAAAATACATAAGTATATAACGCACATAATAAAATATACATTGAGTAACAGAAAAAAAACATAGGTATTGATTAGTAAGGGATGCTAGAGGTAAAAAGCTATCAAGAAAAACTGACGCTCAGGCCAACGAAAAGTAGAAATGAAAAGGGGAAATAAATGGAGATGTACCCAGTGCCTAGTACATGAGGAACTGATATTGTTAACATTTCAGACTGACCAGACATACCATTGCTCTATAAAGATGTGTTATTCTGGAGAGGGTCAGTGTGCTGATTTTGGTGCTAGGGTGTCCACTTTCTGACTCTGCTATTCTCCATCTGCGTGTCCCTGGGCAGACACCTTCACCCCTCAATAACAAGGGAAAAGGAACGAAATCTTGCCATTTGCAACAACGTGAATGTAACTAAAGTGTATCATGCTAAGCTTAATAAGTCAGTCAGAGAAAGATAACGATCACATGATTTCACTCACATGTGAAATTTAAGAAACAAAACAGATGAACACAGAGGAAAGGAAAGAAAAATAAGAACAGAGGGAGGCAAACCACAAGAGACTCTGAAACACAGAGAACAAAGTAAGGGTTGCTGGAGGAGTGTTGGGCAAGGGGATGCGCTGAACAGGTGATGGGCATTAAGAAGGACACTTGTTGGGATGAGCACTGGATGTAAGTGATGAATCACTAAATTCTACTCCTGAAATCATTATTACACTATATGTTAACTAACTTGGATTTAAATAAAATGTTTAAATAAATAAATTAATTAATTAATTAATATAATAAAATTAAAAAAATAAAAGTCTAACTGTATTGTCTACAAAAAAATAACAAAGGCAAACAATAACACATACTAAATAGGGCTATTTTAAGTGCTAAGTGATTTAATATGCATAAAGGTCTTAGAACAGTGCCTGCCTATATCCGTTAGTATTAGCTAGTATCATAAAGAAGCACTGTACAATAGAAATATAATGTAGACCAAATTCATAACTTCATGTTTCTAGTAGTTGCAATAAAGAAAGCAAAAATAAATAAGTGGGATTAATTTTACTAATATGTTCTATATAGCCCAACTTACGGGTTGAAATTATGGGTGAAACTGAAATTTTCATTATATGTCTAATTAATCATATGTCTAACTCATCATATGTCTAATTACTAAACTCTCAAAGTTTAGAATGTGACTTTACTTGGAAGCAGGGTCATTGAAGATCTAATTGGTTAAGTTAGGATAAAGTTATACAGGAGTACAGTGGGTCATTAATCCAATATGACCAGTGCCTTTATAAAAGGGGAATTTGGACACAGACATGAAAACAGGAAGAATGTCATGCAGAAATGAAGGAAGAGATGGGGTGATGCCTCTACAAAGCAAGGAATGCTAAAGACTGCCATCAAGCCACCAGAAGCTAGGGAGAGACGTGGACCGATCCCTCCTCACAGCCCTCTGAAGGAAACAACCCAGTAGACACCTTGAACCCAGACTTCTAGCCTCCCAGACAATATATTTCTGTTTAAGCCACTGGGTTGTGGTATTTTGTTAGAAGAGCCCTAGAAAACTAAGAGAGCCCGATATAACGAAACTCACCATTTTAGCATGTCTTCAATATGAAGTATTATAAATGAAATATTTACAACATTTCTGTCATATCAAGTCTTCAAGATCTGGTGTGTATTTTACACAAAAGCACATCTCAATCCCTAGTCACATTTCAAGTGGTAGTGACAAATTATGACCAATGGCTCGCAGGTTGGACAGTAATGTCTTCAACTATGCCCTGAGGTGAGAACTTAAATTCCAATCTTTGCCCATAACTTTTATCATTACAGGACTTACGCTGTTATACTAGCAATAAAAATTCTAGTTGATGTTGGAATTACCATTTTCCTGATTACAAATCTCCAGTCTGTTCATCCAATCTGTCCTTACCTTTTTCTCTTTCCAGCCTATCATGCACAACTCTCTTGCCCCCTTGCTTTTCTGTCATACTGTCCTTAAAAACTCTGTCACTGAGTCCATCCAATCATTGCTCTCCTCCATGCTCAGGTCAGAGTACACTGCCAGGGAAAAAATTACACACCACAAGAACTGGAATGCTAAATAGTCTATCTTTTACCTCAACGCAGCCTTCAATAGCAAGGCCACCAGTTATTTGTGGGTCAACCCAGAGCTTATCTTCATCTACAACCATCATTCCAATACCCTTCCTGTCTCTAGAGAATTGGGAGTTGCTCATTTTGCCCAGATTCAATAACGCATTCATGTGTTTACGTCCCATCTCCTCCTACGTTCTCATGACCCATGTTCAGCAATCACCTCTGCAGGCTTTTATCTCCCATCGATGGTTTCCTTTCCAGTGCTTCCATATCTGTAGAAAACGTGCTCAAGGCTCAGTCACTAAAAACAAAGAAAAACACAAAAGCAAAGTTCTTTCTTTAACCTGATGTCCCCTCTTATTCCTCTTCCCTTTCCACTTTCTCATTCATACCACCAACTTGTCTTCACTTCCATTTGTCCTCTCTCTGATAACACCAACCACCTTCATATCACCAATTTCCATGGATGCTTTTTGTGTTTATCTTTATCTTTCTTGGAAACCTCATTTCCTGGGCTTTGTGGCCTCAGTCCTCTCCAGCTTTCCTCATCTCTCCAGCTATTCTTTCTTGGCTTTTCCTGTGTCACTCTTCTCCCACTGGATTCCTAAACCTGATGTGTGTTGAGTTTTCCCTCCTCAAGCCAATGGTTTCCTCCCTGCATTTACAGCCTCCTTTCCTCCTTCCCCCAATGACTATCAGAACCATAGCTTCAATCAATAACCCCCTCAATGTTTCTTAAACTTTGAGGTCACTGATTCTGAGACTCAAATGAAAATGTAGGCACCCTTGTAAAAAAAAAAAAAAGGAGTATGCATACATAAACACCCAAGAATTTACATCCCCTGAATTTTAGGAAGGTCTAACCTCTACAGTGATGACTTTCAAAATCACTGGACCTATGCCACCCTTGAGATCACCAGTTCAAACTTCCACCAAAGATTGCCTCCTAGATGAGTCCTAGATGCCCTCCAAACATAACTTGGTCCTCTAATTAAACTGCCTATATTTTCGAATGGCCATACTACCAACCCAGTTAAACCATAAATGTATAATTGGTCCCTTTGCATCTATCTGTTGCTTGTTTCCAAAACTTTACTGTCTATATTCACTCTCCAAAATCTATCTTTAGTATCAGCCCTAATTAAACTCTCATCATTTCTTACGTAGCTCCCCGTTAATGGGATTGATGCCCTTCGTTTAACAAGTCCAAATGAAAATCCTTCAAATGTTCCCCATCACTTCCAAGATGACTCCTTAGAAAAGCACTCAATGTTCTTCCTGATACAGAATTTTCCCTCTTACCTCTCTAACTCGTATGTAATTGTTAGCAAATTAAATATTATACCATGTACTAGATAGAAAGTATTGGTGTTCTATAATAAAATAAAATGTGCTATTAACTATAAAATTTCAGAAGGTAATCTCTATCAATTTTTAATATAAATCTAATACACCATCAATACTTAGAAAAAAACCTAGCCACCTATTGGACCTGCTTTAAATGACATAAAGTTAACTTTTATGGCTATTGTTTATATTTTTCTTAACAAAATACAGTGGGGAAAAAATTATATGAACCAAAATACATCACTACATGAGTGTCCTGGCATAGTGAATAAAGCATAAGCTGTGGAATCTGACAAGCCTAGGTTTAATTTCTTACCTTGAAATTTCTTTGGTGTTAATCTCTCTTACACTCAATTCCCTTATTTGTAAAATGATGATAATAAAGCCCACTTTTCAGGACTTTTTTTTTCTGAATCTCAGTCTTTATGTAGGCTAATTAATCCCAAAAGTTAATACCTCACCTTTCAGAAAAATGAAGATGGAAATAGGACACTTAGATATAAGAAACTGACTTTTTTTTTTGCACTCTTAGGACATTCCTTACTTTCAAAATAACAGTGTAGATTTGTTTTAAAATGTTTTAAACCCACTCAATTTAGAGTTCTATATATAAGCAACAGCTAACAGACTTAGAACTGTCCAACATAAATCCAATAAAAAGAGGAAAAGGTGTTGGAAATAGATTTGTGAGGAAAAACATAAAGGTTTAAAACTGAGAAGAGGCTTCACAATCTGCATGTACATGATAGGCCAGCCCTGAGGCTTGACAGGCAAAACTCCATTAGTTAAGGTTACACCACTATCAGCATGGCACCCTACCTGAGTCCCCTCCCCATGCTTGTACCATCTCCGCATTGCTTGTTACTTCAGTGTCTAAGGGCAAATGAGAGAGTGCTTCTGGGCACTGGTATTTCCTACAGTCTCTCCTTGTCATGAGGTATTCCCTTCTCTCTCTGCTGTTGAATTTGTTAGAGGACTATGCTCTCCTAAGGTGTGAGGTGATTGCATTCTATCAGCCATCACTGGTTCCACTCATCACAGGCACAGAGGAGCACAGAGGAAGGAGTGAGTGACCAGTTCTCCTCACAGAGGAGCTCTTGAAGAATATGTTGAGCCCTTGTCCCAATGTATGTCACTTCTTCTTGGTCTTTGGGGGTAAAAAAATCCAACTTAGGGACCATATTAAACTGGACTTTTTGGGTCAGAATGGTTTCCCCCACTAAGGTAGCAAAGGTCTTCTTTTGGGGCAAATACTGTTTCTCACCACCTCCATGCTCTGTTCATCTTAGCAGTGAGGCCTTAGGTCACGGTGTTCCATTGTCCTTCCAATCTGCATCAGGTGTGTTGCCTGGCTTTTTTCTAGCCTCTGTCCTTTGTGGCAGCTTTTCTTAAACTCCACTACTGAGTCTTACTTTTGCCAGAATCATAAACTCATTTGGTTTCTGTATCTTTCCATCCTGCATGACTATTTATGCCGTGTCTACAGTGAATAGGCATAATAAAAGGAAAGTTCCACTTTTCCTTGAGTTCTTCTTCATAAAACATTCAATATTTTAAGGCCACCCATTCACACTTAGTATGTAAGTCTCTAAGCTCTAACATGGATTTATCCCTCACTCGTTTAGGGGAAGAGAGATTTGAACATGTACCTGGATTAAAATGTAAATACACTTCATGAAAAGTGCAACTTTCTTATTCCGAAATCCAATTTCAGCAAACTTTTCTTAACCTCCAACATTCTCCTTCATGCCCCAGTTCCCAAAAAGACATAAAAGAATTTCCTATGTGACAACTCTCCCCTTAATCTGCCATCTGTCCACAACAAATTCAATACGTGATTTTCTAATGTAAACTAAGGTGTTAAACCTAATTGAATAATACACTCCATTAATTTAAATTAATGAATGAGTCATTGATAAAAGGCACTTTCATTAATGAAAAGAAGAAATCTTTTCAGTATAATTTTAGCAGCAAAACATAACATTGGGAGATACACCTGGTCAAGTGGGCAAGATCATCTTACCACAACCCACAAATCATTCCTATTTCTCCAAGTCACATCCATGATTATAATGCCACTATGTGTTTACTATAATCACAGAATAGAAAGAATTATTTCCTTGAAACCTGAATTTTTAAAGGGTATATATGTGTATGCATATGTGCATAAGTATATAGTATATTTAGTATATACACACATAAATACATATGTACACATACATAACATATATCATTTATGCTTTTAATGAAAGTAGAACTTCCACGTTATAAGGGTTACAAGTTATTCACCTGATTGAACATATGCTTCACATAGTCATCATGCTAAATGATAAAACAATAGTACCATTTCAATTAAAATCAGAAAGAGGGTAAGGATACTTGTAACTAGTACTATAACTCACTTTGTAATATAAGTACTAACAATGCAGTTTTAAAAAGAGAAGAAAAAAGAAGGATAACCATTTGTAAGATGGAAAAAATGATTATTTTTAGATATATTAGTATATAGTTTGAAAACACAAAAACACTAACCAAAAAAAAAAAAAGTACAGAATCTCTAACACAGTTAAATATAAATATAAGTGAATTGTATAGATTCAACAGTAACTACCAAAAAAGGAAAGAAGCAATAAGAATGTGCTGAAACTATAATGGAGAAAACTATAAAACTACTAAGGGAGATAAAGAAGACTCACATAAACGTAGAGATATCATCTTCTTGAATAGGAAAACTGTGCATTGTAAAGATGTCAGTTTCCTCCCTAAATGAAATCTATAAATTCAATGCAATCGCAAGGGGGTGGAAAATACGAAATTGACACGATAATTCTAAAGTTTACCTGCCAGTATAAACCTCTGAATACGTGGCATCAGTGCATCAGTGTAGGGAGACAAAGATAGGCAATTCAGTAACTCGTGTGGGGAAACTAGTCATCCTCCTGGAAAATATCAAGCTGAAACTCTATCCCACAGCATTCACTATAATACATTCCAGATAAATAAAATATATAAATATAACAGAGTTAAATAATAAAAATGCTAAGGAAATATTTAGTAATATTTTATTCTCCAGAAGAAAAAAAAACAGATAATATAAGGGAAAATATCGGCAGTGAAAAGATGTCTAGCAACAAGTGGATGTTTAAATACAATATGGTGTATCTGTAAAATGTGCTATCATATTGATAGTTAAATATTGATGCATGAGTAGTTACATGAACATGGACAAATTTCTAGCATGATGGGTGTAAACAGGCAGTGGGAGACACCTGGAGAGATACACCTCAAAGGCCACTGCAGGTTACCTCTGAACTGTGAAACTGTATACAATCTGTATATTCATTTCTATATGGGTTTATATTAAACTTATATACAAAGGTAAAGGACTTTATTTCTGAAAATACATATATAAAAATGTTGAAGAGAATATTAAAATATAAATTAAGATTTCAGGACCCTCAGCTGGGTTCTCACATTAATGAGTAAGCGACTCTGGGCAAGCCACTTCCCTGGGTTTCATCTTTCATTCTACCCCAAAGTCTTAGGCTACTCTAAAATTCTCACTTCAGGAAGCAGCATTATACGCATACTGGGGGATCAAAAAACTAACTATACATTCTGCAACAACAACTCATAATCAAAAGAGGGAGGACCAGTAGTTAAAAAGACTAAACTCGTAAAGGTGTGGGGGAAATGTGGGTGACCCCAGAATGGGAAAGTGGCAAGACTGCTAGTATAACTAAATCATTCTCTGTCTCTCCAGCCTAATCACACGCATGGAGTAAATGGTGAGCTCTTAACAATGTACTCTACTTCTCTGCTACTCTTCAACATCAGTTAAAGCCCTATAGTCGTCATTATGCTCCCATAATTGGTAATACTGGTATAGAAAACTATATTAATTTCAAGCTCCAGCAGAAACACAGAAAAACATCAGGATTTATCAAGTGAAGTAAAAAAGGTAGAGAAAAATTATGACTCTCAAAAGTGTAAAGAAGGCGCCATAAACAACAGAGTGTACTTGATTGGAAGAGTGAGCTAAATTAGGTGATTTGTTTTAAAAGCAGTTCCTAGATTTATAGGACTTTGGTATCCGTTTATTTTTGTTCTAATTCAACTACAAGTATAAACTTGTCTCACGTCAAGGTTACAGAAGAAAAGAGGAAATTGTTCTGCCACAAATCAGCTATGTGACCTAAGTTAGTACTCAGCCTCTCTCATTTCAGTTTCTGCAACCATTAAAAAGAAAAAAAGAAAAAACACAGTGGGTTGGCATAGACAACTTCAAGATCACTTGCATTCAAAATCCTGATTCTGTTTCTGTCTTTTTTCATTCTACACCAAAAATTCTTTTATACTTACATATGCCTAATCGACCTTAGGGATTTTAGAAGTAGTTATAATGGAATAATAAGAAGAATTTTGCTTTAAAAATATAAACAAAATATCAGGTGTCTGCCTAGATGGCTCAGTCGGTTAAGCGTCCGACTCTTGATCTCAGCTCAAGTCATGATCTTATGGTTGTGAGATCCAGTCCTACATCAGGCTCCATGCTGAATGAGTGTGGAATCTGCTTCGGATTCTCTCTTGCCCCCCTCTCTCTGTACCTCCCCCACTCACTCTCTCTCTCTCTCTCAAAATAAATATTAAAAAAGTACACCTATACAACACACACACACACACACACACACACACACACACACACACACAATCCATACCATTAGGAAATAGCATTCTCAAAGTTCAGGTTTGAGGAACCCAATACATGATGTTTTCATTCTCTATTCAATTTGACACTAACTGAGATACGGTCATGGGAGTCAAATGAAGAACCAATGCCTGTTTTATTACTGATAAAAGCAATACTGACACATACACCTTAGGTGTTCAGCTAAATGGACTTACTAAGTATATGCCTATTTCATGGTGGTATACCCTGCCGGGCATGGGCACAGCTGTGCAGTCAGTGGCCTCTCCATGGGGAGCTGCCTCAGGAAATCTTTGTCTATGTAGGAGAAGAGCAGAATGTGTGTTCTCTGCAGGCCATCAGACCACACAGACAAGCAAAGAGGAAGAGCCTGAGCTAAGAATGCTCATCTCTGTCTCCAAAACTATCAATGAGGTCACTTCTCTCCCCTGAGTGGTAGGAATAAGGCAGAGAATGGAGAGAGACAGAGAGACTCAGATTGTTTCTCCAGGAAATCTCCCTCCAGATGGGCACATGAATCGAAGAAAAAGGAATTCCCTTCACCCTGAAAGTCCCCAGGTTTCTTCATTTATTCCAGCATCAGGGCTGTCATGGTCCTGAATCCATGGCCATGCTGCCCCCAAGCCAATAACTGCAGTTTGTTTGATCTTCAGACTGCTTGTGGTCAAGTGAAGTTTCAGCTCTGAAAGGGTATGAATTCTGCCTCCCCACCGCCACACACATATACACAAATAATTAAATATAACGCCATTCAATATCATGCTGAAAACTCACCTCCTACTCTAATTCCTATCTCAAATGATGTCCAGCCATATTATTTAATGCTTCTCAAAGGCTTCATAACAAAATTAACATAAACACCCCAAATTTGGAAACAGTATCCATTATCAAATCTTCAGGAAAAAGAAATTGTCCAAAATATTTACAGTTCAAAGTCACATTCTCTTGTTCTTTTGAGTTGCCGTTGAAATCCTCAACTTAAGATAAGTTGGAAGTACAAACACGAGTTAAAGTCCTGCAATTTCTTCTGCTCAGTCTCAACCAGAGAAGCTCTTGATGCCTGGGTTAAAATGAATTTCCTTCAGGGGCACTAACTGGAGCTGTCTTCCACTAGAAACATCCCCAAAGTTAAATCAGCTCAATACCAAAAGCACCTACGTGTCTCACTACCAAAGAGTCTCAAGAGTTAATAGACCACACAAGACTATCAGGACAGTGGCTCCACACACCAAACTTGGAGCGCACGGTAATCCCCAGCCATTAGAGCAGCTGTTTCAAGAAAAATGATATTCTATTCATAGAAGCCAGTATTTTTCCAAGACTAGAGCAACACCCACTGACATCTGAGGGAAGAGGAGTAGATTGTGAGCTTCAGCAGAATGCCATCCGTCTATGCCAGATGTCCACAGATGGATACACACACACACACACACACACACACACACACACAGAACTGAAACCCAATCAAGAGTAAATTTGCACCAAGAGGTTAAAATGGACCTCTCACATTCACCGTAACTGGAGGGGAGAACTGATTTACGCACACTATCTTCTCTCAGAGATCAATATTCTTCTCTTAAAACGTTTAGAAACACACATTGGTGGCAAACCCAGTCACTGGGTCTTATTTGTAGAGGCTTTCTTTTTCTATCTGCTTAATCGAAACTTCTGAAACTTCTTTTTAATTTCAGCTTCATATTTCTAGCACATTCGGGTTTAGCTGAGTGGGAGCTCCATCCCAAGCCTGGGTGGCTGTGATCACCTCCTTTTCCCAGGAAACAGCTAAACCCTAAGTAATCTGCCCCTTAGACTATTCCTACACATGTAGCAACTGGAGGATTGATGCGCAGAAGATGCCGATGGTCTTTCTAAAATCAGTTGCCCTGGGGCTATGTGAGGTCAAGGCTGCATATCATGACTCCTGGATAATCTTTACTCCCATAGCTTTCCATTATTCCAGGCATTAAGTAGTATCTTTTTTTTTTCCCTTGGCTACATATTTTTCTGCAGTCTGGACTGTACTTCCAATATTTACTTTCTCTCTGCTGTCTTCTTCCTTCAAGAAGGCTCAGCTATGTTTTCAATGACTTGCTTTGCTTTGAGGTTGGCCCCTTCCCTGCTCTCTCAGGTAAGACAGCACTGCTTGCTGTGTTCAAGAGCATTCTTTCCATGATATTTCCTTTTGTCTCCTGGCCCAGATATGTTATTTTCTAACATAACTCTCTTGCTTTCATCTCCTATAATAAGATTCAGTTAAAAAGTACTGAGACTCTGAGAAGCATTGTTTGAACAGTTAAACCAAACTTGGACTCAAACTACCACTATCTTACCTGGAGTCCCTCTAATAAGTCTGTGATTTTCATTCTTCCCACTCTCCTTAGAATCCTTATTCCATAGATCTCTTGGGGGTGTGCCCTAAAGACACAAGCACTTCCTGTGCAAGGATTTAACAATAAATGTGTCTCCTTGCACACCAATCAGCTAACAATTCTCTGATCACTTCACAATGATACTATGCTCTGTTCTCAAACATGCCTAGATTTTTCATACTTACTTGGTATAGCCAACCCAATCTGGAACCCAGCTATGACCTTTCAAGCTTCAGCTTTTCATTCTTTCTTTTTATATATATTGTGAAGATTTTTAATTTTATATTTGAGCGCTTAATTCTTTGGTGGTTAAGTCTTTAAAATCCCAAAACACTATAGTTAAATTGAAAAGTTGTTAAGAAAAGAAATCTGTTGTTACAGAGTCTAGAGTTAGGGGGGGTGGGGTGGGATTAATCACACATAGCTTTTTTTCATAAACAATCTGAATTGTGCTTCCAAGGACATATGTGTTTTTCCCCAGGTCTACTGAAGCATAATTGACAAATAAAACATGTATATATTTAAGATGTATAACTGTGAAATAATCACAATCAACTTGTTAACATATCCGTCATGTTACATAATTAACACTTGCTCTTTGTGTGTGTGTGTGTGTGTGTGTGTGTGTGTGTGATGAGAACAGTTAAAACTTTCTCTTATGAAAGCATACAGCGGTGCCTGCATGGCTCAGTCGGTTAAGCATCCTACTTCAGTTCAGGTCATGATGTCATGGTTTTGTGAGTTCAAGCTCCATGTCAGGCTCTGTGCTGACAGCTCTGAGCCTGGAGCCTGCTTGAGATTCTGTGTCTCCCTCTCTCTCTGCCCCTCCCCCACTTACAGTCTGTCTCTCTCTCTCTCTCTCTCAAAAATAAATAAACATTAAATTTTTTTAAAAGAAAGTATACAATACAGAATGAACTACAGTCACACTGCTGTACATTAGATGTCCAGAATGTGTTCATCCTGCAAAACTGAAACTCTGCACTCTTCGACCAATATCTGCCCACTTCTCTCTCCCCGAGCCCCAACAACCACATTCTACCCTCTTCCAGCGTTCAGCTTCTTTTTTTTAATTTTTTTTTAATTTTTTTAGATTTATTTATTTTTGAGAAACAGAGTGAGACAAAGCGTGAGCGGGGGAGGGGCAGAGAGAGAAGGAGACAGAATCCGAAGCAGGCTCCAGTCTCTGAGCTGTTAGCACAGAGCCTGATGCGATGCTTGAACCCACAAACTGTGAGATCATGACCTGAGCCGAAGTTGGATGCTCAACTGACTGAGCCACCCAGGCGCCCCCAGCATTTTTTTTTTAAGATTTGTTTATTTTTTAGAGAGAGAGCTCAATCGGGGAAGGAGCAGAGAGAGAGGGGGACAGAAGATCAAAGCAGGCTCTGCACTGACAGCACAGAGCTGGATGTGGGGCGCGAACCCGCCAACCCACGAACCACGAGATCACGACCTGAGCCGAAGTTGGCCCTTCAACCGACTGAGCCACCCAGGCGCCCCCAGGGTTCAGCTTTAAAAGGCTACCCTCAGCAGTTTCCTTTACCCCTTTAGGTTGATTGTTCCCGTTAGCTCTCTGACATTTTACCTCTCTCAGGCTTTATTTTGTCTGTATAGTGTTTCTGATCTTGTAAAACCTGGCAGATGTTTATTTTCGGAGAACCACTGTATGAGCATGTCAGATATTGCTGCTCCCTTTGCCTTCTCCAGCAGCCCAATCCCTCTTCCTGTCTCTCGGGTTGGTTCTTGAAGTTTTCCTTAATTAATCTCTCTTCTTACAGCTTGATCCTCCCTTTCATTTCATTATTTTGCTATTCTGTCCTGATCATAAAACTGAAGAGTATTTTTCAACTTCTCTGGCTCCTCCTTGAGTCCCTCAACAATTCTTATATCTAGAAACAGGCATTCAAGGGTTTCTAATTACCAGTTCATCCGTTTTGTCCTAATTTTAGTGAAAGGAACTGAGGTCTCCCTTTTAGTGTCTCCTACCCACAAGCCGTTACAACCTCGAGCATCTCACAGTGTGTTTTGGACACATGTAGTTTTCAGCTACCTTCAGGGTAGTTTTTGTTTCTGTTTTTGTTTTTTACTGAAGCACTATTTGTCTTGAGACTAAAACACTTATTTTGTGGTGTTTTAGTGCCTGTCTGCTTGTTGGCTGCAACACCAAGGTCTAACTGTGCCAGTGTATTTCATTGACACCAAATTCTCTGGCTTCCTAAATGGCTAGTGTTTTTTAAAGACACATCCTGCTTACTTGCTGCTATAAAAAGTCACATATATCTGGACAAAGACCATAAAGTACAGCATCGAGGTGACATGCAGCAGCTCATGTTTATTAAGCCTAAGGCATGAAGCTACCTGACCAGGCTCCACCAGTTAAAAATCAACCACACCATTTTTTAAAAGTGCCTAATATAAGCCAAAACCTCAAGTGAACTTCCTTGCTAACACCTAAAGCCTTAACTCACCCATCATGTACGTAGCATCAATTTTTATTCCTAAACTCCATTCTCTGTGTCTTTCTCAAATTTTCCAGCTGGAAGCACAAGGTAATGAGTTCTAGCTATTCCAATAAACAGATTCCCTGTTCCCTGCCCAGGTCAGAAGCAATTCCGACGGAGGAATCGGGTAAGCAGCGGCCAAAATATGTAACCTTTCGAGCACAGCTATTAGACCCCTGGTTAAGCCACTGGTTTAAGAGAAAAAAGGGGTGAAAACGGTAGGGAAGGACATATCTATTCCTTGTTGTGCAACTTCTTGACCTTTTTCTTCCCTCCTCTCAAATCCCTCTCAGAGGAGGAAATGTGAATTTGAAGACTGGGAGTTTCAGAGCAGGGACTGGTCATGGGCAATTCAGTTCTTCCCTCTGGTTTGTCAGCTCAGCCTGCCCACAGCGAGCCTGCCCTTCCATTCTATAACTTATAGAGGGGCTCCCTCTGGTGGTAGTACCTGGTATTGTTGTTCAGAGCAGCCATTGACTGGACTGTAACTGGGTCTCTAAATGTGCTGATTCTCTCCAACAGAAGGACAAAGTATGAGCAAACCCACTTGGCTAGAAGACCCAGATTTCCTAAACTCATCTGTATCAGTAACAGGACAGAGTTTATATCTGTCTACATATTTATCTCCATCTCTATCCACCTGGCTTTCTATCTCTAAAATGCTTCTAAACACATATAGAATGGGTAAAGAAAGACCAGGTAGTATTATTTACTGAGCACCTCAGCCCCGATTCTGTTCTCCAGTAACCTACAAATAACAAGCAAACCTATATCAACTATGGAAGGTCTAAGCAACCTGTGAAATCTTATCTGAAAAAGAATCTTTCAGAGACTGCCTCCACTGTTCTTATAAAATCTTAATAGAAGCTAGTCGTCCAAGGAGCGAAACAGGTGGAGTTTCTATATTATTATTTGAAAGAAACCAAGAAGGCCCTAAAAAATTAACATAAACATAATTCGTAATCTTTGAAGTGTGGTAATGTTTCGCTTTTGCTTTTAATGCAAATACAGTCACAAGGAGTCATTACCTGATCCCTAAAGCTAGAATGATTATATCAGATTAGTGTCTCCCTACAGAGGGAAAATCTAGTAGGCAAGAGAAAATTCTGTTTCTGGCGATATAGGTGGTCACCGGGAAAAGTCACAGAAAGGTAAAAATGAAGTGCTGGAAATGTCTATCCCAAACTTTACAATTTGATTCACTGGACAGTCCTAGCTTATCTGGTTCGCTGCTTAAGATTTTCCTTATTACACGACAAATTTCAAAGTCATTTTGCACGGATGTGCCATTTTCCACCGGAAGAACCAAAAACAGTGATTCAAAACAGTAAGCAACTATCGCACAAGGAAGTCCAGGTTCTCACTGATATCTTTTCAACTCTGTTGGAATTTCCTTTAGTGTATGTTAAATGGCTTCTCATCCTAGTCCTCTCTGAGATATTATATTTAGATCATCCCTTATTGTATCATTTAGACCTCAAACTTACTAAGCTTTTATGACAAGCAAGGGATTATGACAGGATGGGAAGAGTGTTAGGCTCACAATTATGAGGTCTGGGGTTCTGTCTTCTGGAAATTTGCCTTCTAGAAGTCTTCATTTCCTCCTCTATAAACAAAAGGGGGTCTGGACAAAAGGATTCCTATAGGACTCCCAGCTGGGACCTGCTTTAGAGCCAAACATAAATGATTTCTTTACACATAGATAATAGTAAGAAAATGGCCACACTGATGATGCTTTCTGAATTCCTACCACGTAGCAGAAGCCGGTGTAGACGTTTTACAATCTATCACCTCTGATTGCCATAATACCTCTTCAATGGCTATGTTCTTATCTCCACTTCAGATGTTAGAAGAGCATTTGAGCACATAATCAAACCTGGGTGCATCCCAATGTCCATTACAACCATGCTACTCAAACAGTGCCAGATGGACCATCTGCTCATGACAAATGCAGAATCTTAGGCCTCAACTCACACCTACTGAATCAGAATTGACATCTGAACAAGATCCCTATGGATCTGCAATGCTAACGTTTGACAACCACAGGGAAGACAGTGCTACACTCTGAAATGAAAAGAGATGGACTTAGCCACCATCTGTGGTACTTATTGATAAAGCAACCAAGACAGAGGAATTTAGCAACTTAAAAGGTATTATAAAACTGATCAGTGATAGAGCTGACAGCTAATCTTGTCTGATTTCAAAGTCCATGCTCTTCCCACACGGTGTTATTTTCCAATTGTTATAATGTATCCTACTTTACTTCAACTGATAGACAGATGTAAATGGTAGATACAGCTATATGATATGTACAAGCTAATTGTAAAAAAAATGTGAATTATGACACTCTAGTCTACACTGCCTTTCATCTGAGACTAATTAAAGCTACAATTAGTGTCATTCTTTCACTTATTCATGTTAATAAAGCAGTGATAATTATTGAAAACTATTGTGATGACCTAACAGAAAAAATTAAATCCACAACTAGGACCAAGCAATTAAATAGGCTAAAAAACATTTTAATAATTTACATTATAATGAGATCACATTATGGCAAAGTTTAGAATGCTGGAAATACAGCACTGTAAGAGCTGAGATATTATTAATATGTAGAAACCATCAAAATAAAGTTATCTTCTTTCATCAAGAGACATTATCCTTTGGGCACCTGGGTGGCTCAGTCGGTTAAAAGTCTGACTCCATCTCAGCTCAGGTCACCATCCGAGGGTTATGGGATCAAGTCCCTAGCTGAGCAAGAAGCCAAGCCTCAGGTATTCTCTCTTTCTCTCTCTCCCTCTGCCCCTCTCCTCTGCTGGTGCTGTCTCTCTCTCACAAAAAAAGAAGGAAGGAAGGAAGGAAGGAAGGAAGGAAGGAAGGAAGGAAGGAAGGAAGGAAGGAAGGAAGGGGAAAGAAAGAAAGAAAGAAAGAAAGAAAGAAAGAAAGAAAGAAAGAAAGAAAGAAAGAAAGAAAGAAAGAAAGAAAGAAAGAAAGAAAAAATTATCCTTTCAATATAGTCTCTCATAGATGACAGAAAAAATATAAAAAATTAGTTATCTTATTTGGATTTATTAAAACTCTGTAAGTTGTGACTTCCATAGACTTAAAAGGCAATGTTGGAGTGCTGAGTGCAGGTAGTTTGCTTTACAACAGAAACAGAATTTCTATAGGACTGGTAAACATCGACTTATAGTAATTACTTAGAATTACATAATATATTGATGTTGAAGAATACTGTGAGGAGGAACATAATATTTTATTACACCTTTACATCATCTCCTCCAGAAGGTTGTATGGCATCTATTGCTACATGAAAATGTCCTTAGTCATTTTATGAAGTCACACTTTACAGAATTTAAATGATTCCAAGTAGACCAACTTGATTTTGCATTTTAAGTACCTGTTTCGAGATTTAACCCAATTGTAGATCTCTCTAATATGGTACTTCTTTCATGCCAAGGATAAGAATAAAATAATCTTATTTATTGTTATTCAAACATCATCTCTAGAGATTCCAATTTTGTACTATAGATAAATTCCTTCCTAGATGTTTCTGGAGAATGACAACTTAAATCTAAGTTCTAACAGAAAAAAATAAAAGAAAATCCTTCAAAAAAGAAACAAAAACAAAATCTATTCAATCACATTGTTTAAAGACATTAATTTACAATGTAATTTCAGGCAGAGCTGACCACCAAAATGACTGGACAGAGTGGAAGGCAGGCCTCCAGAAGTACATAGGGGCCCCTCAGGAAGATCAGCCTGAAGGCACATAAGTATTGGAGTACTGACTATGATATTTCATGTATGCATGGAAGAGTTCTTGCTTACAAAACCCTCATCCATAAAGTAGTTATTTGATCTTCACAACAAACCCTCTAGGTAGGTACATGAGGATGATCCTGTTGTGTAAACGGAGACTCAGAGAAATTCGGTAACATGTCCAAGACTCCATGATCAGTAAATCCCTGAACCTGTTCCAAATCAAGTTTCCTGTGCTTCTGCTAAGACATAGTGCCTCTGTTTTAGAGATGTGCTATTGACTATATACATCAAACTGATATACAGTGTTGATTTGTGTTCATTTTAATAAATGTCACTCTGTACTGGTAACCTTGAAATACAAAATTTGAAGGGATCCCTTCCCACAAAGACAAGTCAAGGTTCCTTCTGTCCCAAGAGTTTGGATGAGAAAAGAAAATAGCCATAATCCTACAATCTTTTCTTAGGAAGCCAGTTATTATTTCACAGAAAAATATATTCACTTTAATATCAGTAGGGCTCTTCAGCAGTTACTGAGGTCATTAGAACTTCAGAAACACACCCTGAGTGAATAGAAAGACCTGCTTAAGATTGGATAAGAGAATAACCCAACGGAAAGGAAAGCTGGGGTTTGAAGGAAAGGACAACTAATATTTATTAAGTGCTCATGCTCCACAAGGCACTTTTTGGGGGGCTGATCAATGCACTACTATTTTCAATGACAACTTATATGTCATATATATTTTATGAGGATATACAATGGGTTGTGATAAGGGTTTCCAACTCATCTTCCCTAAACAGTGTAGCTAATGGAGTAGTTTGGGTTAAGTTTTAGGTACTTTAGAAGTCATGTTCACACTTGTTCTCCCCAGTTTTGTTAGGATAAGGTACTTGCTTGATTCAAGGACTTTATTATTCTGGGTTTTTAGGTTTTAAATGATACCTACAGTCTGTATGTATTAAGTCTCTTCACTTCCTTTTACCCTGTCTGTCAACTTTTCCATCCCCACCACCCAAACTATGTGTAGTAATGGCCCAGGACATCTATCTATCCACACTCTTCCAACCAAAAAAAAGAAAGAAAAGTTATACAAACTTCAATTTTTATTTTGACTTCATTTCTAATATTTCACCACATAAATTCTAATTGTTTTTATAGAAAACTGTGTTTCTCTTTCCTTTATTATATTCCAAGTGTCCTGTCGTAGTTCACCATGTCTTTCCAACTCTGAGCCTATACATCCATAGTAGCCTACATTTTTTTAAGGATTTTAATTGATTATTTTTATGTTGAAATAGTGTTTCTTTATGCCTTTGATCTCTTCAATCTGTGTAGATTTGTGACCTTTCTTATTCCTAAGCATATATACTGTTGTTCTTTTTTCTCCGGTTCAGCAGGGTTTTATTGATTTTCTTGAATACTCAAAATAATAGTTTTATTTTATTTATCCTTTCTATTTCATTTTTATTACAAGACTTAAAGTTAGTATTTCCCTTTATCTATTTTTTGTTGCTGTTTTTCTTGTGATTTTAGAAAAGAACGCATAAAGTCCCTTTTTGGGCTCACTGGCTGGAGCTCTTCCTTACATAGAGCGTTTGCTGAGCAGATCTGGTTTTATGTATATTCTCCTTTACAATGTTTTCAAAATAGCTTCTAATCTAACTTACAATTTTCATTTTAATTTCTGTTTGATCTATAACTAACTTAAGAGTATGGTTCTTAATTTCCAGTAGTTGAGGAGGTTGGGGTTTCCTTACTTATTACTAATTTTATTTTAACCCAACATGAACTATAATATGTAGCTTGTAGAAGTCCTGCTCTTTTTGCAAGTTTACCTCATTGTCAAATATATGGTCAGTTATGAGTATTTCATAGACATATAACACAATTATATTTGAAAGTGTAAATTTCTATACACATATTTTATATGATGTTTATTGATATCATTCAAATCCTCTATGTCCTCAATTATTTTGTCTACCAGATCTGACTCCAGCAGGCTGGTACTGTTAGCTCCAAAGGCTGTCAACACTGAACCCAAATTTGACGCACCCAATTTTTCACATGTAACCCAAACATGGAGATTTTTAGCCGTTTACCCTAGGAAGCTGCACCCAACATTAACTAGCCATAGGTGAGCCTCAGGGGCTGTAAAAGAGCCCAAGCCTGTTTTCACTTTAGAATTCTTTGACCCTTGAGCTCTCAGAGACTCTCTGCCATCTTCCTGAGTGACATCATTCGCACATATAACAGAGAGGACATATCCTCTCTTCCCTGCCCTTTTCCCCCTTCTGGGTGGTGCCCTGCATCCTGGTCTCTGGGAAGGTCTCATGCTGTGAAGGGACATCCCTAGCTTGTAAATCTGTTAAATTGCCACCCACCTCAAGCTTGCTGAGTGCTACCGCCACCTCATGGTCATATCATTTTCCTTGATCATGCCGCAACTCACTACACAGCTCCCACATTTGTTTAAGTAACATAGTAAATCTAGCTTATTAATAGCTTTCCTTTATACCTATTCTTTTTTATTAATCAATTTTTGGCATTTCAATTATACACATTCCTTTTTCCTATTATTATCTATTTAGATAGATGATTGATAGATAGGTAGGTAGGTAGGTAGGTAGGTAGCGAGAGAGAGAGAAAGAAAGAAAGAAGGAAAGAAAGAAAGTTATGTCGATTCATTACTCGCCACTGAATCCTCTCATCTCCTTTCTCTCAAATTCTTTTATGTGATACATTATTCTGTTAGAGTACATTCTCAAACAATTCTCTCTCATGAGGTACATAAATGATATACTCTCTGAATCACTGAATATACACAATACTTTATCCTATCACCATTAACCTAACAGGTGAATTACGTCTTCGCTGAGTATTGGACTCTTGTGTTACAGTTGCTTGTGTCTCTGTAAACTCAAACTGTCTTTCAAACTTCATTGTTCTAGAAGAGAATCGCAGTCTCTCTGGATCCTTTTTTATTTTGAAAGTATATCATTCCAACCTACAAGCTTGTATAATTTCTCTTAATCTTTACAGTTCAGGAATTTTACCAGGATTTACTGAGGTATGTGTCTTTTATCCTCAATCATTTCTTTTCCACTTTCATTGAGGTATATAATTGATGAATATATTTAAGGTGTGTAACATGATGTTTTGATATACATACACCTTGTGAAATGAATACCACAACCAAGCAAACTAACATGCCCACCAGCTCACGCAGTTACCTTGTGTGTGGTGAGCACACTTAAGATCTGCTCTCCTAGCCAATTTCAAGTATACAACACAGTTTCATTAACTATAGTCACCATATTGTACACTAGGTTTCTAGAATTTATGCATCTTATAACTGAAACGTTGGAGCCTTTAACCATAATCTCTCCATTTTTTCCACCCCACCCCCATCCCCTGGTCCTCTGATAACCACACTTCTGTTCTCTGTTTCTAGGAGGTTGACTGTTCTAGATTCCACACACAAGTGAGATCACACAGCATTTGTCTCTCTGACTTATTTCATATGGCACTTGTCTCTGGCTTATTTCACTTAGTATAATGTCCTCCAGGTTCACTTGTTGTCACAAATGGCAGGATTTCCTTCTTTTTTAAGGCTGAATACCATTCTACTGTCTGTGTGTATGCCCATATAAAAATGGCCATATCTTGGCTATTTTGAAAAATGCAATGAACATGGGAGTACAGGTATCTCTTTGGGATAGTGATTTCATTTTCTTCGGATATATGCCCAGAGGTGGGATTTTAATCTACACACTCAAGAACTCAGCTCACGGAAGTTCTCTTCTATCTACATATATTTAAATCAGTGCTTCACTTACATCTAAAACTTATTCTTCTGATTCCTAATATTTACATACTAGGTCTCCTGAATCTACTCACCCTGTTTCTTTCTTTTACCTTCATAATTTTCAAAGCCTTAGATTTTTGTTCACTGTTATAGATTATTTCTTCTACTATGTCTTCCTAAGCATTAAATATGAATTCAACCCAGCCATCTTCTTCATTTCATCAACTAAATACTTTTTTTTTTAATTTCAGGAAGACTTTTTGTTTTTTGCCGATCTGATTTTACTTAAAGTACTTACGCAGAGGGAAAGAGATAGAAATACAGAGAAACAAAACAGACAAGGTGAATTGATTCCAGCATTTGTTTTGTCAGGTGCTGTCACTTTGGGCTCTTCTATTTGTTCTTCTCTGTACTCTGGAATCCCTTTTGCACTGATCCCTGTTTTCTTTTTTTTTTTCCTTGCATGGTCATGAGCCTTGGGGCAAGTAAACAGCAGCAATAGCTGGAATGGTGGGAGCACAGGGCTCCCTGACCACTTGGGTCATCCTTTGCCATTTAAAAAATCAATATCCTGACTAGGTATCTGGAAGAAACTTCTTTCCTGCTGGTCTCTTTAGTTGCAAAAGCTGACAAAGGCTTGAACAAGCTGATAGACTTGTGAAATGTTAAGTAATTTAACAAAGATTCTACTTATATTAAGTATCTAAAATATTCAAATTCATAGAAGCAGAGAGCAGAATGATGCTTTCCAGAGATGGGGGAGGGAGATATATATATATATATATATATATATATATATTTACTTACAGCAATTATGACAATGTTGGACACAGATCAATCTGACTGTGGCCATCTCTGCTATGTTAAACTTTTAGTCCCAGACCTCATATAGGCCTAGAGATTCTCCAGAAATGTCCAACTATAAAATTTTCTTATTACAAATCTTTAAGCATATATGACTTGTCCTCTGGCAACTCAGCAGACCAACTGTGGGATCCAATATTTCAAAAGCCTCAAAGCAAACTAGTTATGCAGAGCGATAGCAATGCCCAGTAGCCAAGCCTATGCGAACGATTTCATCCCCTAGACCAACATTATCAGCATTAGCTACAAATAATTTTAAACATTGTAATAAAACAGGATCACTGGCAAAAAGGCTTGGAAGACAAGGATAAATCTACAGGGCCAGGCATTCAACATAGTCAGAGACATCATAGCAATAAAGGAGCATATTTTTAGAAGACAGGAACAGTGAGTAACTAAGACAAATTTAGTGTGTGTGTGATGTCAATGGGGATAAGTGAATTTGACAGTTTACAGAGAGGGAAGCAGAACAGAAGCATCTCTACATAATGGTGGTAAATAAAAATTGTATAGCCCATCTTCATGGGTGCCCAAGGAGAAAACAATCTGAGGTTGTTTGTCATTTTATCAAAACTCTCATGCATTAATAGACATGAAATCTACACCTATCAGTTTCAATCATAAACACAATATAAGCCTGGAGACCCATGTAATTTCATAATTAGATTATTCTGTTCATGTTAATACATATCTTTAGGGTATCTCATCATATTTACAACTGGAAAATCTCTGAAACAATATTATCATATTTAGTTTATTTGTCTGCTTTTGATTAAAAGTTGGAATAAATTACATAGTGACTTTAGAAATGAAAGAACAGACCCTGACAGTGGTTAAAGCCTGATTTGGACCAGAAGGTAGAAGCAAAGCCATAGGAAAGAAGGGAGGGGAAGAAATCAAGCAGTTATTAAGCACCTGCTGATTCAGGCACTGAACTAGCCATTTTATACTTATTATCTCAGTTACCTCTTCTGATAATCCTTTTCAAGATATAAGCTTTATCTCACCCATGAGGAAGTAAAGACAAGAGAAATAACTCACTCAAGTGTTGGTTGTAGATATCATGGCCATGAATGAATTAGTACAAGTTGAACACAGAAATAAATTTCATGGGGGCACCCGGATGGCTCAGTTGGCTAAGCATCTGACTTCAGCTCAGGTCATGATCTCACAGTTTGTAAGTTTGAGCCCCCCGTCAGGCTCTGTACTGAAAGCTCAGAGCCTGGAGCCTGCTTCAGATTCTTTGTCTCCCTCTCTCTCTCTGACCCTCCTCCACTAACACTCTGTCTCTGTCTGTCTCTCTCTCAAGAATAAGTAAACATTAAAAAAAATTAAAAAAAATAAAGAAAGAAATTTCATGGGCAAAAAGTCCAAATTGTACACATACATGCATACATTTATGTTAATGTATGCATGCATACATTATATAAATATGTAAATGCATGCCACTGGGCATAAAGTAGACTATACAAGAACATGTACAGCGATCAGCTTAGACTTCTCTCTCAGCTGGAGAAAAACTCCAAGGCACAAAACCTACAAGAATGAATGAGAATTTCACTCATTCTTATAAAGATCAGCACAACCTTCTCCCCATTGTACATTTTTGTGTGTGTGTGACATTCCCAGGTCCTACATTATTCTACAGCTAAATTATGGCATGACTCCTGCAGGTCTGAATCATTCGTTGAGAAATAAAGTGATACTTGACTAAGAGCCATGGAACCAATTAAAATCCTTCCCAGCAACAGAAAGTAAATAAAAAGCCTCTTACTGGTGTCAGACCAAGGCAAATTCTAATACAATAGAGAGAAAGTTGAAAAGAGCATACTCTAATTTTAGCAGCTGAAGTCAACAGTGGCTGTGGTGAGACTTCATGGCAAGATGTATTATAGTGGCTAGTACTCATTGGACAGAAGTTTGGGGGGCCACTATACACTGCATTAAATTAAAAAATGAATATGTTCTGGGCATGCTTTCAAAAGAATTAGAAACTCTTTGTTTAAATATACAGTTCTCATAGGAAAGGTAACTAATCTTTCTTAAGCTAAATTTTTGAAATGGTTAACAGTTGATTGCATTCTTTCAAAATGATACAGCTCATATTTAATTTCCCCTTCTATTAAGTTATCTTTAATGATCTAAATGATTTTTTAGGGCTTTTAAAAATGTTTATTTATTTATTTTTTAATATATATATTTTTAATGTTTATTTATTTTTGAAAGGGAGAGAAACACAGCATGAGTGGGGTAGGAGCAGAGAGGGGGGACACAGAATCCTAAGCAGGCTCCAGGCTCTGAACTGTCAGCACAGAGCCCGATGTGGGGCTCGAACTCATGAACCATGAACCATGATATCATGACCCAAGTTGAAGTTGGACGCTTAACTACTGAGCCATGTTTATTTATTTTTGAAGGAGAGAGAGACAGAGTGTGAGCAGGGGAGAGGCAGAGAGACAGGGAGACACAGAGCTGCCTCCAGGCTCTGAGCTGTCACAGAGCCCAACATAGTGCTCGAACTCACAAACCTGAGATCATGACCTGAGCATGACCATGCTTAACCGACTGAACCACCGAGGCACCCCAATTTTTTAGGATTTTAAGTTAAGCAGGTTTTTTTCTAAGTTAATTCTCTCCTCTTTCTAATATTCATCCGATCCTTAAGTAGCTAAAACCCCATGAGGAAAGAAAAAAAAGTACTAAATATCCTGTTTTCTCTAATCACAACGATAATAATAGTCCATTTTTATTTGTTTGTTTTACTACATACAAGATACTTCACTATGTGCTTGATATAGATCATGAGGACTACTTCATATAGTGCAAGAGACTTGTAAGTTACATATGAGTACTATTCCCATTTTACAGATGTGGAAAATGAAGCTGAAGAAGCCTCAATAACTTGTCTAGTGTCACACAGCAGACCAGCTGGAGCTGGCTTGGATCTCAAGCAACATGACTTCAGAACTTCAACAATGAAACCCAATACTATTGTGAGCAGATGAAAAATGTTATTAAAATGTGTAGGCGAGGTCTTGCAGCTCATCTGATAGACTGATATCTTATTCTCAGAAACACCTGGATAACTAGAACTCATTCTAATTCTGCATTCTCATTTGAGAAAAACACTTGAACCGGGCTGTGTTCACATGGGTAGGCTGAAACATGAATGGCGATCATGCTGGAGTGGACATTGACTACCAAGATTCACAACAGGGACCTGGCTCAGAGGAGGTGATCTCAGGATATAGCCAGGGTAGCTTATTTACAGAAATGTCACGTGAATACAAGCTTGAACATGGAAGGAAGCAATTGAATTGTGAAAAGATCAGATGTAACCTTCACTCACTTAGACGTTAATGTCCAAGACTGCCCATGGCCCAATAACTTGCACCTCCCTGCCTCTCCTGCAGAACTAATGAATCTCTCTGCTTTATAAGCTGGTTATACTATTTTCTAAATCTTTTAAACAATGCAAATTTGATGCACCCAGCTAATGGCTGTATCTAATGTCTCCATTAACCTGAACTTCTTTCTAGAACAGGGTTAGACCAACTACAGACTGTGGACCAAATCTAGGCGATCTGTTTTTGTACAGCCTGTGAGCTAAGAACGACCTTTGTATTTTTCAACAGTTGAAGAAAGAAACAAAAGAAAATGAAAACACTTTACAACACATGAAATTTATAGAATTTCAAATTTCAATGTGTAAATAAAATTTTACCGGAAATGAGGCATTCACATTTGTTCAAGGTATTGTCTATGGCTGCTTTCTCACTACAAGGGCAGAATTTAATAACTGTAATAGAAACTAGCTTTGAAAGCCTAAAATACTATCTTCTCATTTACAGGGTCTATAATATGAGCTCTACTTCTAGAATATAAGCTCCATGCTGATAAGACTTTTTCTTTTTTACTTTTGTCACTTCCTTATCCCTAGCACCTAGAAAGGGACCTTCAAATAAATGTACTAAGGAAGGAAAGGAGGTAGGAAGGGGGGGAAGGAGGAGAGAACTTGTCAACAAACCAACCCTGCAAATGAAAATTAAACCTAAGGTCCTTTGTCAAGAGCTCTTTATACAATACCTTAGCAACCTTTTGAAGCCATTCTGCAACCGACTTTACTACTTCTTTACCTCTCCCTCTTCCCAACATCTATAGACTCCAGTAGTACCTAACAACCACCCATTGCCTAACCACATCCTTTCTCCCTCTAGATACTAACTTTTGCCTCTGCCTAGTGAAATGCTATTTATCCTTTGAAGTCCAAATTCAACAGCATCTTCTCTACGTGGTCTTCCCCAGCCTATCCAGAATAAATTGCTTCCTCCTCTTTACTCATCCATGACCACACTTAGTCAATATTTGCAACATATCATAATTAGGCTTAACTATTTTGCTTCTTAGCAAAATCATAAGCACCTCAAAAGCAAAAGATAATGATATTTAATTCATCAGTGTACCCAACTCTGATATATGACAAGCATTCAATAATTCCTTGGTAAACAAATCAATAACCAGCCAATACTCCAGGGGGGTTAACCCTGAAAGGATCCAACCAGTTGATAAGACTTGACTATAGTTTTCTATTTTAATAAAATATCTGGTGAAATTAAATTGCATTATTATTTTGAATGGGAATTGGAACCTCTCCCTCCAAAAATGTTTTGTGCAATGATAGCATCAGCATCAGGATAAAAGGTTCCCAAGGTAACCACTGCGAAGAGATTACTCACCTCTTGAAAAAGTGTGGATGTGATTATTAGATCCAATGATATGATATCCATATCATATATAGAGACATTACCTAAAGTTAACAAAATTAAACCAATCATAATACTAATGTTCTAAATTTATATAAAATTTTTTAAAATATCATTTAAAGGGAAAAATTTATCTACTAGCAATTAAATATATGATGTTATTTTCAGTGTGATAAGAATAGTCCTACTCCTACAGATCGACAAAATTACTGAGTTTAAATGATTAAGAGGGGCGCCTGGGTGGCGCAGTCGGTTAAGCCTCCGACTTCAGCCAGGTCACGATCTCGCGGTCCGTGAGTTCGAGCCCCGCGTCAGGCTCTGGGCTGATGGCTCGGAGCCTGGAGCCTGTTTCCGATTCTGTGTCTCCCTCTCTCTCTGCCCCTCCCCCGTTCATGCTCTGTCTCTCTCTGTCCCAAAAATAAAAAAAATAAATAAAAATAAAAATAAAAAAATAAATAAATAAATAAATGATTAAGAAATGACTCTGAAATCAGAAAAATGGGCAGAGGTAAACAATTTAATTCAGCAGGGAAAGTTGCAAGTCATAAAAATCCTTAATGAATTTATAAGATGAATGAATGAATGAATCACCTTAATGAATCCATAAGATGACAAAATATCCAGGTAGATAACAGTGAAACCGAAATTGAATTATCTTTCTTAATGAGATAATCCACATTTAGCAGTGTTACTGTTAATCCCAGACTTTGAGACTTCCCCTTAGCTCATCAAGGGTGGCGACACCTCTGTGAGAACACTAAGGGGTCCCCTATGTTTCTAGGCCTAATAGATTCTGTTTCTAGAGTCATTTTAGCAAGGCTTGATCAGTTTAGTTTGAAGAAAGGTATCTTAGGTAATTCATAAAAGTTCTAGTTCTTTAAAATTAAATGAATCTAAAGGAAATATTTACTGTTAAAATGCCTAGCTCTATAATAAATCAGGAATAAGCAATTAACAGTCAGAGGAAGTAAGTTGTTTGCCCAAAGACTATATCCACTCTCTTCTTAGGCAACCTAAGACCGCTTGCTGTAAGATTCTTTTAACTACCAAGAAATTAGTACAAATTCTTTTTTTAAAAACTCTTTTGTTTTCACCAGTACATGTCAATGTGATTACTGGATTGTTTTTAGTAATATTTCAATAAATTCTTTCTTGGACTCTCTTTGCTTTAAATCTTAATAATAAACCTAATTATCAGATTAACCAGTTTTGTATGAAAATATCTTTCCAGGTCAGTCTAAAAGTCCACCTATTAAATACATTGGAAAATATCTTAGAATTATAAAGAAGGAGGGATGTTAGAGATAAAGAAGGGACTAGCAATGAATGTGTTACGATGAATTAATCATTGATTTTCCTTCTAAAACTTATTTATTCTGAGGAAATAAAAAACATACTTAGTAGAGGAGAAAGAACATTGAGATACAGGAAACTCCTCCGTGCTAAATTTGGAGACAGAAGCCTTCAGAAAGGACTGAGCAGTGGAAATCTTGAAGACAAAGAAGCCCTATTACTTCCACCACATCCTATCATTGGGGCATCTCTGAAATTTATGGCAATTGTCAACTCACCTGCCTGTAACTTCAACTAGAATAGACACTCTGTTTGTGACAAACTGTGTTATTTCTTCAATATCTGTCTTTTCCAAAATATATCCTGGATTTTGTTCATTTTAATCCCAATTCCTCAGTTGGTCATATGGTCACAGAAAATAAAGGCTTTATTTTGAATCTCCCTTGAAACGAGATGTGGCAAAATGTGATTTTTTGTTTCTGGCTATTGGGATATGAGTGGAAGTGATGTGTTCAGTTTCCAAGTCATATTTTGACTTAAAGAGAAGAAGCACACCTTTCCCTACCTTCCTCAGCACCGCCCCCACCCCCCCGACCCCGGTCAGTGTGTGGACGTGTGGACATGAAGTCAGCTTTCTTGTGCCAAATGCACAAGGCCAGTACCCCCAGAGATATGCACTGGTAAAGGGATGGAAATAGAATGGAGTTCTGGAACTATTTACTCATAATCTTAAGAGGGAGAGAAACACACTTCTATCTTGGCGGAGCTGAACTTGTATCTTAGTTAAAATATCTTATGGGAACAGAAACCATCACTCTGCTGTTTTTCATATTCCCAGTGCCTCCTGTTGGACCAATCAATAAATATTTGATTAGTGGAAGAATGTCTAGACAAAGTTAAGATGGAAATATAGATAGATAGATAGATAGATAGATAGATAGATAGATAGATGAATAGATGGATGGATCAATGGATCAATGAGGGGATAATAGATGGAAGGAGGGATGTAAAAAAGAAGTGGACACTGAGGAGAAAAGGAGATAAGTTTCAGTTTTAAAAATGTGACTCAGACCTACCCTGTGTTCAGTCTTTCAGTAATACTGGGCTCAAGTTGAAAAGATTTAAATATGGGAATGTCTTAAATATTCATAATATATCACTATCAACATTGGTCCAGGCTTCATGACCAACCACATTTACCAGTCCCTCTACCCTGCACAAGTCAACCTTCTCTTCTCCTTTCCCCTGGCCCTCAGCAGTGGACCTTAATGTTTATTTCACATAGAAATGAGAAACTCTCATACTAACATACTCTCTAGCATATCTGTTTCAGCTCTCACCTTATATAAAACTTCACTGTCAAGTTCACCTGGAACTTATGCAATCCATACAACTCTATGGCAGGTACAATTATTATTCCCATTTTATAGATGAAGAAACTGAGGTTGACAAAGAGTAAATAATTTGTCCAAAGCAACCCAGTTAGTATGTGGTGGAGCTGTAATTTGAGTCCAGAATTGTCTGAATCCAAAGCCCGATTTCTGCTACTGCACTTGCCACCCTGCATGGCAATTGCTTGTCTCTTTGTCCAGATCACCCAACAGACTCTAGGTTCCACGAGGGTGGGGCTGCTGTATATGTCTCCATTATCTTTGTTATATTCATTATCAATTTTAGGGAAAACCACTAGTACACATTCATTCAAAATGCTTTTGAAAATAATGAAGAAATTAGAATGCAATGTGACCATGTTAGGATATTACAAATGTTTCATTATAGAGGGTTTCATTATAGAGGGCTACATATGTCTCCCCTTCTACTGTGACAGGAAAGATGGTTGTGTTTACAACTCTCTAGTATCCTTGGTTTGTTTAATCCATGGGTATTACCACCTATTAACCCCCTTGAGTCCGTTTTATATTTGGACATTTTGTTTTCACTTGTGTACTTCCCATATAGTTAGGGAGAGCTGTATGTACAACCCCTTCTTCATATTTGCTCTGCAGAATCTACAATTGTGGCATTTGCCTTTTCTCCCGATGCTGAATGTTGGTATGTTGAGACGTGACAAGAGCCTTAACTGATGCACAGCTTAGTAAAAGCTAAGGAATTTGACTGCCCTACTGCACTTAAAATGTGACACTGCCTAGCCTCTGCTGAAGGCGGGTTTTATAATTTACTATGCGCATTAATACCTGAAAAGTACTTAGAAAGAGTTGGGCGCATAGTGAGGGCTACATAAGTGTAATCTATATTCCTATTATCACGGTCACCTGGGGAAGTTGTCACCTCTTAAGAGATGGGGCTGTGCCAGTCAATTAAGACTATCATTTACCCCTTCTTTAGTATTCCCCACCTTTGTATAAAACAAGTTTCCAAAGTTTGAAAAAAAAATACAACTAAGAGCAAAAGCGAAAGGCAAAATGACTAAATAACTGGTAGGCTATTGTCAATACAACTGTCGCCATTTAAACAGGCATTTTTCGATATGGCTATGGCATAGAGACTTTTAATGTGTAAGAGGTGAGCAGAGATGGTTCCTGCTGCAGAAAGGGCAAGGAGGTCCGGGCAGGCGAGCCAGCAGCAGCCCAGAAGCCCAGTAGCATCATCAGGTAGGAAGCCCAGAGCATCAGGGGAGAGCAGAAAACAGTAAGTGCATAACCTGGCCAAGGTGACAGGTGACAGGATGGTCAAGAAATATGAATCAGGATTATAGTCTCACAGAGTATGGACTCATGTGACAGGATCACAGTTCTCAAGGAACCAATAAGGAACCAGACCAATAGATGTAGGCACTTGAGAATAATACGGGTGGCCATAAACTGAAGTAGAAATATAAACCAGGAGCTTAGTCCTAAAAAATGGTGAAAAATCCTAACAAGAGTTTAAGATTAAAGAAGAGCCAGAAGTACTAACCTCCTGATGAACTAATGACTAAAATTTCTCTAACTGGAGGTAAGACTAGATCCAAAATCTGAAGGTGGGCAGAGTCTGAAGGTTGTACTTCTGGAACAGAACTGAAGGAACTGAACCCAGCGATGGCAATAAAAGGGACTTTGAAGACTAGGAGAAAAGCAGGCTACACATTTTGTCTTTATCATTTTGAATCACAACCTTGGGCAAAGAACATTTATTGTCATACAAGCCTAATAGCCTTGACCGCTCAGAGAGTTCTTGTAAGAAATTCATATAACAAAGATGCTCCAAAATTGCTTAGCATGGAATTTTTATATTCTTTTACTAGTTTTCATTTGTTGAATCTTCTAATCTACATATCTCTAAAAATCTTTAGGCTATCATTTAAAAACCCAATGTCATATGCCCTCATTAAGGAAGCAATTTAGCTAACTAATGTCATTATATTACTGAACATTCTAACTAATCTGACAAATTTTTCATAACCACCCAGTGGGATCTAGACTCCCTGGTAATTTCTAACAGACATGCTGATAGAGGGGGAAAAAAACAACAACAAATCTTATCAACACTGTCATTTCAGAAATCTTATTCGCTGGAAACTGGAATTAAGACTCCCATCCCTTTACAAAATCCTCTCTCCAACTTGAGGAAAAACCTTAGATGACTCCACATTTCTCCCTACCTCCCAATGTAAAACTCCACTGGCAAGAACACATGTAACATAACAACCTCTACCCATGTTTTGGACCACTGGACACAAAGGGTAGAAATAACGAAAGCGCCTTTATTCTTTTAATTGAGAAACCTACCATTAGCCATGCTTACTTCAGCTTTGGGATGCTCCTAGTAATAACAGATTTTGTTTTTAATTCACCGATGAATAACTTTCCTAAAGAATTAAATGAAATCAACATGATAAAGCTATCACTGCCACAAGACGATCTGGGAAATGAAAACAAGCAGGAGATGAGAATTTCAGACTCAGAACCATACCCCCTCATGAATGGGATGCTGAGATGGCTATAGAAGCGGTGATGCTTTTAAAGATAAAGCCTTTTTCTTAAGGGACTCTCCCTTTGTTTGTCACTACTCCAAATGAAAGTTATAAGGCTAAAATAAACCTGACATTTAAGGAATGTGATTAAAATGAATTATGGATGAAAAGTGTACAGAAATAAAGCGAAGTATATTCAGGGACAAAAATATTAATAAAATAAAAAAACAAGCAAGCAAAGGAAAAATCCCTATGCTTATTGTTTTCCTGAATGACAGAAAGTTAATAAAGTTCATATTTGTGGGATATAATAATAAATTTTGGATTCAGCAATTACTTGTGTAAAGATTTTATAATCAATTTGTAATCTGCCTTCCTACTATTCTAACACAAACAAAACATACACACTGTCCTTAGGTACTAAATAAAAAGTAAATACCTTGGTAATTATGCCAATAATGCCTGTGTAATAAATATCTGTTCATTTCATAATAATCCCATCAGCAGACCATAGATCTACATGGAAAGTACTCAATAAACAGTTACCAACTGACTAACTGATTGAATTCCACAGAAGGAATGCCTACAAATAGGCAGCTTTGAAGAAGTTTTGAAAAAAAGTAAAGCTCTCCTAATAAAATTACAAAAAAGTTCATGTTGAAATTAGAATCGAGAAACCAGCATATAGTCTGTATTCAATAAATGATTTTTATTTGATGCGTTATTTTTGATAAGGAAAATGGAGTAACAGATTGTTTTATATGAAAAGGTATAATTAGGAGTTCTGGGAAACATATTTCAGCTCAGTTCAAGGTTGTGGTTTCTGAAGTGTGGCGAGTTGCAAGTGAGGGATACACAGAGCTCCTGAATTTGATGTGAAGATGAGAAAGGGCGACTCCGGAAGACATGAAACACATACTTAAACAAAGACATATTTAGTTTAGCTCAATAGCTATTGTTATTAATCAACACATAACAGGAATTGAGATACTTATTTATAATATTGGACAGCTTCTTATTTTTCCGCAGACAATATCAACAACAACAACTTTGTGTGTGTATGTGACGTTTTTACCAAACAACCATCCTTCATCCAGGGATCTGGCTTCCTCAGTTCCATCACCTTATCCCCTCACCACAAGAAGGGGTATTGACCCAGGGTTGGCTGGGCCACAGAATACCATTCCTTTGGCAATAGAAATTGTACCAATTGTCAACAAGGACTTCACAGTAGAAGAAGATACTGACACACGTTAATAAAACAGTTACTAAATATAATGGCTATTTCTATGATAGTTTAACTTGAAGAAGTCAACAATGTGGCTGCCATCTTTCCTGACAGGTAAAGAGATGTTGAGTCTGTGGCAGAAAGCCACATAAACATAGGGGCAGGAGAGAAGAATAAAGGAAGAAAGGAAGGCAGGAAGAAAGTGGTGGAGGGAGAAGCAGAAGGAGAGAAAGAGAATGAGAATAAACAAATATATCCTGAAGAAATCAAGTCCGAGTTCTACTTCCTAAGCCTTAGCTACCTGCTCCCCTGCCTTCGATGCCAATGACTTAAACCAAATTAATTCCCTCTCAGGTCTATGACTCAGTGCAGTCCTTCTGTGCCTAAGCATATTTGAGTTTCTTTCACTTGCAACTGGGGGTGCCCAGGGGCGGGGCGGGGGGAATCCAGACAAATGCCACTGCTCTGGCATTTCTGAATCTCTGGTTTGCCACATCTTCCCATTTCTGCCCTTCTAGCCTTCAACACCCGAGGAACCAATTTTCTGTATCAAATTTCCTCTCTTTGAAATACTTCGCACAGTTTCTATTCTCCTGGCTGGACCCCAACTGATACAGTCTCTGAAACTGCACCTTGGGAAAGAGGTCTTGGGAACGTACACTTCAGAATCATCAGCATACAGATGGTAAACAAAGCCAGAGAGTTGGAGTTGGGTGACATTCCTCAGGAAGAGTGAGGAAATAAGGTTCAGAAGTGGAGATCATTTTAAAACAACAAAACTAATGTGTGCTGACTGATGGCACTTTCATCTTGAACCTAAGATGACTTTGGCCTAAAGAAGGCCCAAAATAACAGGCAAAAATCTTTGACGAAAGATCATGCTGACGGGGCCACAATCTACACTACAGCCCTAAGTGGCACAGTCCGGTAGAGAAGAAAAGCTGACATTGAGTAAGGCTGAAATTGAGCTAATTCTTCTGGTCAGAAGGCTGACTTCCTCCAATCTGCCACACCTCCATGGGTCTGATTCCTCTTCTGGACAAAGGGTTAAATAACAACATAATCATAAGCAGGTTTGAATAATGCATGTGCCATGATGTATGAAAACTGCCAGACTCATGATAAATGATCCGCACAGAGCAGCTGCTACTGCTGTTGAAGACGTTGTCACATGGAAAACACCAGCATCGGACTGTTCTAATGCTCTTCCTACATATACATACAATATACATATATAAAATGTTATTCTCTGTTGGGTTAGTTTCCAATTAAGAAAAAAATTTACAAAATGATGTTATAAGAGTTTGGGATAAATAAAACCCCAAATCCTGCAGATGAACTAACAGTGTTGCCAAATGAGCTGTTCTGATCTCTGCCTCTTGTGTGTTTGCCTATCCCGCAGTTCTATCCTGTTTGCTTTTGGCTTCGATTTATTCCAAGGTGCTGTTAGAAAGAAGCTAATTGATCATGTTAACATCCTCTAGCACTCCCGGCTCTCAGAGTTCTGCAGCCTCAGATGATGCAGTAGTTTGGATCTCATCAGATACAGAATTACATGGCCCACTAATTCCTGAAACCCGGCTCCATTAGCTGGTATCATAGTGGTAGAAATCTCTTCAACAAAATATTTACTGCACTTAATATGCCTGAAAGATTGATCTTTCCTTGATGAGGACACATTTGTGCTTAGAGATGGTGGGTCAAACCTAAATTTTATATCTGGATGACACACACCTGCAGAGTTTTCACACTGACTTGAATGTTTTATTGATAGCCTGATTAGATCATTCCAAACAAGATCTTTTCTTGGACATAAATCCTAAATAAACACCTTTGACTTCCTGCATCCATATCTCTGATCAAAGAGGAAAGCAAATACACAGGACTGATGTTCAGTCATTAATACCAAATGCCAGTGAAACCAGTTCTGCCCGTCCCAATTTGGAACTTTCAAAATCTTATTCAGCAAAAGTAAGTATGATTCAAATGAACAAATATTGGTTTTCTTTCACCCACATCAGTTCGATGACATTTTCTTGGTTCACCCCTCCAATCCCCTTGAGAAGCCCCGAGTAACTGCATGCATTGAAGATGCTAGGAGCTACATTGTGTGTTTGTGTCCTCCCCTGAAATTAGGTCTAAGCCCCTATGTAACATGTTCAGCAGCTGAAGTCAGGAAGCATCCACTAGCAACAAGTAAGCATGTGAATGTACACCATGGCTCTACCTGCAACAATCTATATATAATACATTCAAGAAGCAAAGAATCACATAATAGCCTAAAGGTATATTAAATTTTATAAAGATTTAAGATACTATAAAGCATTTTGGCCTCAGAAAACTCTCCTTTTTCGTGTTCTATAATGGCAGTAGCCTCTTGTTCCCTGTTATATTCCAGTCATAGCGCTTGTAAGAACATAATGCTATATAAGTAATTGTTGAATACTCAATTAATTTCCTGGAAATCATCACCACTTTATTCCCACCCATCCCGCACAAGTCACTTGAGAAGTGCTGTTTTACAATGACACATAACTTCTGTGAAAAAAAATCATTTAAGAAGTCATAGAAAACACTTCCATTTGTTTAATAGTGTTAACAATATAAAATTTTCCCACATAGCATCGCTAAAATAAATATATGATTTGGGTATAATGCCTGTTGACCTAAAAATGGCTTTCTTCAAAAGAACCTCAAAGGATCATCATTAAAGTCAGGGGGAAAAAAACCCTCTAAAGCAATAGTAAATATTATTTCCAACTCTACTTTCTTGTCCCTCTCTGCTTCTTCCCCTGGGATTCAATGAAAGACTCATCCCTTAGTTGATTACATAGTTTTAGGATATAGATGATAGGAAGCATGAAATGCAGATTTTCTCTGTGTAGTTGTCTTTGGGGGAAAACCTTTCACTGTCTACAAGAGTGGCCATGAATACTAAACAACTCTTATATTAGTGAAGGACTCTATCTTGGAATAAGCCAGGAAATGAAACTTTGTTTATGCAATTATTCTGCCTTCTACTAAGAACCTTTGCTTAAATTTAGATATACAACATAAATAAAAGGTGTTTATTCCATTTGTCCCTTAACCCAAAAGACTGTTCTGTGAGCTGTTATCACCCTTGTACTGCATGGGAGTCCTGCTGGATCTGAGAGAAGGGAGGGTTGTCTCGTTTATACTGCCATCTTTCCTTCTTTGACAGACAAAACACATTGGGCAGGTAGAAGATCTTTTCCCAGCATGTGTAAAATCATATATGGCAAGTGTAAAATATTCAGTTTACTTGAGGTAAAAATAATGATATCACACTCCAAAATCTGATAAGAATGGTAGGACTTCTAAAATGGTGGCTTCAGCAAATGTCCTCCCAAGCACAAATCAATATGGTTCTCAGAGCCAACACCTACCAAAACTTCAAGGTATGCCTCCAGTTTTCAGTCCTATACATTTGGCAGCATTAGTGATATAGTAACTCACATTTGCTATGTCTCAGAAAACAGTGTGCTTGTTAAAATAAATATGTTCTATATAAGCCATAAAAAATTATGGCCCTCACAATTGTCAACCCCTAAGATGCACACCCTCATATAAGCTTCTTCCCTTGAGTATGGAAAGGAGCTGAGACTTGCTTCTAACCAAAAGAATATAGTAAAGGTAATAGGATCTCACTTACATGGTTATGTTAAATTATACGAGACTGTCTTCCTGGTAGACTCACTCTAAAAAGTCTCTTTGCTGTCTTGATGAAGTAAGTGGCCAGGTTCAGGAAGTACATGAGGCAAGAAAATATGGGCACTCTTTATAAAGAGAAGGTGTCCTCCAGGAACAGAGGGCAGCCTCTGAGATCTGAGAGGGGCTTCTAGCTGAAAGCCAACAAGAAGTTGTAGCCCTCAGTCTGACAACCACAGGAGCTGAATTCTGTCAACAACTTGAGTGAGGTTAGAAGCAGATTCTTCCCCACTTGAGTCTCCAGATGAGACTATAGCCCAGTCTCTATCTAGACTGTAGCCTTTAGAGACCCTGAGCTGAGGACCCATTTAGGTCATGTCTACATTCCTGACCCACAAAATTTTTGAGATGATAAATGTGCTTTTTAAGCTGTTAAGGTTTTGGTAATTTGTTGCACAGAAAAAGCACTAATACAGAAATATTAAAATGTCTAGAGTTTGGGGCAATATTCAGTGTTATCTATAATTCTGTCCTCAAATATCGCATGTGAAAAAAATACGATGCATATAAAGTTTAGCTGCGATCAGTAAGATTAACATTTTTAGTACCAGTATCTTTTTACATCTGAAAATGGTACAAAAAAACATAAGATGCTTTGCCAAAAGATGCTTCAAATTAATCTTAGCCTAGTAGTCTAATTGTTCTTTTACTATATGATAAAAATACAAAATAGATATCTATACATGTATATTCATTCATCTTTATAATAACTGGATTATTTTTGTTCATTAAAGAGACACTTATAAAGTAAAATGATCTAATACTCAGTCTCAATTTTGCCTGCACAAAATATGTCCTTCAAAGCTTCACATCAAAATAAAAAATTATTTATGCAACCAGCCTCTTTACTAGTTAGGTCACACTACATTTTTAAAAAAAAAAATTAATTTTGGGGCACCTGGGTGGCTCAGTTGGCTAAGTGACTGACTTGGACTCAGGTCATGATCCCACAGTTCATGAGTTCAAGCCCCAAGTTGGGCTCTGTGCTGACAGCTCAGTTTTGTGTGTCTCCCTCACTCTCTGCCCCTCCCCCACTTGCACTCTATCTCTCTCTCTCAAAAAATGAATAAACATGAAAAAGTTTTTAAAACTTTTTCACGTTTATTTTTGAGAGAGAGTGCTAGCGGGAGAGGGACACAGAGAGAGGGAAACAGAGAATCTGAAGCAGGCTCTGCGTTATCAGAGCAAAGCCTAATGTGGACTTTGAACCCACGAACCATAAGATCATGACCTGAGCCCAAGTCAGACAGTTAACCGACTGAGCCACCCAGGCATCCCACATTAACTTTTACATACAAATTTTAGCAAGCTCAGTAAGAACACTTAGCATCATTCTGGCCATAGCAACCTTTGAAAGGTACACCCTCAGCCAGAGTACTACTGAAAGTTCCACTGGGAATTGTGTAAGTATTCAGGATGGGGCATGATCACTTCTGCCACCAGCTGCGGACTGCATCTTGATTTTCCAGTCACAGGTAAGTACTTCAGAGCCACTGTTCACGCCCCACTTCCACTAAGCAAGCTGGTTAGGCTGTTGTCACACGTGACTGAAACAGCTCTCCTTTCTTAGGGAAACTTCATAGCCAAGTTGCTTGAATCAGAGGCATTACAACATTTATGGGAGAGAACTCTAAAATTTCACACATAGTCTCTTCCCTGTGAGGTGGTATGGGTAAAAACTGCTTGAAACAAGAGTAACTTCACTCTGCCCTGAACTAGGACTGCGCTCTGGTTCTCAGCACATGTGGCCAAGTCAAGCTCCTCTGTCATACTTTTTTTTCTCCTTATAATAAATTCTCAGAAGCTTTCTTTTGTACTACCCACCCACTACTGCAGTTGTGCCTAAATATTTCTACACACATATTACATAAATTACTTTTCAGAGTGAATCATTATTTCCCATGTAATTGGTAGACTGAAAGAACTATGGGATGTCCGGGCATCTGGATGGCTCAGTCAATTAAACGTCCAACTCTTGATTTCAGCTCAGGTCATGATCCCAGGGATCAAGTCCCGTGTTGGGCTCCACACTCAGTGTGGAGCCTGCTTAAGATTCTCTCTCTCTCTCTTTCCATCTGCCACTCACCCCTATTCATGCATGTTCTCTTTCTCTAAAATTAAAAAAAAAAAAAAAACGGGTCAAGGCGGTTGAAGAAGCACACTGAACTCCATATTCTAAATGTATGGCAGTTCCCTGCTACAAGCATAATAACCTATCCATCAATAGCCTCTTGACCGTTATAATTCAAATAACAATTGAAGAAATAAGATTATTTCTTTTCATAATTAAAAAGAATGACTTCTTGAACAATGCTTTATAAATGATGATACTCACTCAATTAAGAAATATCCAACATCATACAAAATAGCCAATCTCACAAATCTATCTGACAGAATCAGAACAATATGTTCAGGAACTGGAAAACAATATCATCAATCACACCAGATTGTCAGCCATTTTGTGATCTGCTTACTAATCATGATACCAATGCTATACACACAAAAAAGCTATGACTTTTTAGATCATGGCATTTTAAATGGATCTTAACTTTGCTGCATGATTTCTGGTGCAGTGGGTAATGACAAAAATAGACAAGCTATTATATTATAAATAAACATCTGGGTGTGCAAATGAATGCTCACTAAAATATTTATTTGAAGTTAATTAAACTCCATTATTAGAGCCATCATCACAAATTATATCCTGCATTCCGATCATTGGTTAATTGCTTATTATCTCACAAAGATGGATAAGTGCAAGTCAAATCACTTAGATTGTTACATTTGATTTTGGTATGGGTAATAATTTATTCTATCCGAAACAATTCCTGTAATAAATTAGCCAAATACACCACCCTCTTGCAAATAGACTCTTGCAAATATCTAAGTCAGGTGCTTTCATAACCTATAACAGTGCTGGACACACAAATATGTCCTAAATAAATAAAATATCCCCATAACCACAAGTATTGTGAAGACATGTACTTCATCCTCCCACAGATAAATCTTGAAGAAAAAGATAAAGGAGACACTAGGGACAAGTGTCAAAATTCTATAGTGTTTCTCCCTCTTAACTACTAACATATAGCTTGTTGCCTGGCCAATGAAAAGAGATTGGTTGAGATCTGTTTCCCATTTACTTTAACTCACTGATGACCTTCAGCTTTCATCTTTTTCTATTCTTCTATCCCCAACCTCATGTCTACCGATACAAGGTATTTTAAACATCCATTTCTATACTTTGCAGGAAAAACATGGATACAGGGTTCTTCATACAATCAGTGCATCAAAAAGTCATTATTTTTGGTACCCTATAGTAACAAAGACAGAGTTAGGCAAAAATTTCTATAGTTGTTGATTGGTTATTTTAAAATATTGACTGTCAAACTACCTACTGGATACTCATTTTTGGTTCAAAGAACTTTAATAAATCTTGCTGATGTGTTAAGAATGGAACCCCATGGTCCTCTTGGCCATGCTCACTTCTATTTGTTATTTCTTGAAGACCTAACACGATGTCCAGAACATCCAGATGTAGCTTAAATCAGCATATTAATAAATGAATATCTTAATTAGTATAGGTAAAGATAAAGATAAGTAGACCTTCTTTTATGTTTTCTTAAAAATTTACTTATTTATTTTGAGAGAGAGAGAGCTCAAGCAGGGGAGAGGCAGCGAGAGAAGGAGAGAGAGAATCCCAAGCAGGGCCCACTTTCAGTGCAGAGCCCGATGTGGGGCTCAATTTCAAAACCACAAGATCACAACCTAAGCTGATATCAAGAGTTGGACACTTAACCAACTGAGGCACCCAGGCTCTCCTATGTTTTGAATATATTTCCTAATGAGTTGACTGGAGTTAATTTAGGGCCTGCCAAAAGTATATACATCTTCCTATGATGAGATCAAAGTTAAAGATCAAATCAATGCTATAATACTGAAAACAGACACCAAAATTTAAATTTATGTTCCAATCTATTGCAATATATACATTGGTTTAATACGTTAGCTATAGAAATTGTTGGCAAAAACCTAACATAACTGATAGTTAAATAATTTCCTATACTTTAGCTAGGTCAATTAGATATAAGTCTATAGGTCAATTAGTTGTAAGAAGGCAAAGTAAAAAAAAAAAAAAATCCTTGAGTCTCACTATGTATCTTGCTTATTTTTTTCCATGTAGATTTTTGGAACATTTCCACTAATTAAGTGAATCCCAACACATTTTTAGTTTTAACAAAGCACATCACCCTTTTACTTTTAGGTTCTGGACAGCCTAAATATATTTAATAATTTTTGTTTTTGTTTTTTATTTTTTTGAGAGAGAGAAAGCATGAGCAGATGAGGGGCAGGGGGAGAGAGAATCTTAATCAGGCATCACACCCAGCATGATGCTGGGCTCGATTTCAGGACCATGAGACCATGAACTGAGCTGAAATCAAGAGTCAGACACTCAACAGACTGAACCACCCAGGCATCCCAGCTTCAATATATTTAAATATGGCTTAATTTATAAAGTGTTTTCATAAATGAAAACATAATTACCACTCATCCACATTCCACTTCAAAATGGAAGACTATGTAATTGTGAATTAATGAGATGAATTTTCTTTTGTACCTTATGTAAATGAATTTCATTACTTTATTAAAGTGAATGGTTCCTACAATGACTGAATTTAATATTTTTAGTTATTTGTTTTTCCTTATAATTAAAATATTGAGTGTTCAATACATACATTATTTTTGTCTAATGTCTGTGATGACTCTTAAAGGAATCAATTATTTATATATATATCATATAAATATGTATTTATTTATATATTTATTTATATTTATATATTTTATAATATTTATAATATCTATATTTATATATTTACATATTTATAAATATATTTTTATATGTATATTTATTTATATTATATATATTTACTTATATATTATTTATTTATTAAATAATATATATATTATGTAAATATATATATATGTATTTAATGACGATGCTTACTTAAGGCGACCCTGTATCCAAATGCTCAATGAAAATAATTATGATAACCAATTATCAAGCTTGGTTTATGATAAAAATGGAAATGTACAGAAACCTAATTTATAAAGGTAGGGACTTGAGTGTACTGAACATGCAAATGTTAACAGCAGCTAAATTTAAGTAACTATATAAAAAGGTTAAAAGTATAATAAGATGTAAGATTGATAGTTAACAGAATGAGAAAACAAGTTCAAATTCTGACAAATACCCCTGCAAGGATTCTATAGGAAAGTTTTTCATTATTAGCCATTAAAAAATGGGTAAAACATGGCATTATGAATGACTCTTAGCAATCAGGAAACTTTTTTTAATTACTGAACTCTTCAACTAGTACATCAAATTTAGGAAAATATCTTTAATAGGAAGTTATTGCCTTTCTTTAACACAATGGACTACAATACACATCAAGGTAGAAATAGACCAAGGGATACAGGACTTTGGACATTCTGTAGTGCCAGTCTGACTAGGAAAGAAAGAATGTTGAAAAACAAAGTCAGACATAGGTTGACTACAATCAGAATCTTTTTTATTATTTTCAGATACTATTTATTTATTTGAGAGAGAGAGAGAAAGCATGCAAGTGGGGGAGAGGAGCAGAGGAAGAGAATGAGAATCTTAATCAGGCTCCACACTCAGCACAAAGCCCAACATGGGGTTTCATCCCACCACCCTGGGATCATGACCTGAGCCGAAATCAAGTCAGACACTCAATCAACTGAGCCAGCCAGGTACCCCATATTTTCAGATATTCCAATCAGATACTCATTTCTTAAATTCCATTAGTGAAATAGTTCTCCCTACAACATATTTATAAATATCTATATAAAGGTTTTTTTTAATTTTTACTAGATGGTTTTCTCTCATACCATACAACATTAAAAAGTGCCATACAATATAAAAAGTTTTTATCTTTTTATAATCATTACCAGAATTTTGAATAACTCTAGAACAGCAACAGTTTCAGCAAAATCTTTACTATCTCTCTGAATTAGGGTTGGCATTTTCTAAAGTGCTCAAGTGGAATCTTTGCCTACATAAATACAAAGGCAATGTATATATAATCTTTTTGAAAAATTAAAGAAATATAAACTGATGAGAATTTCAATCAGGGGTTACTAAAATGACTAGGCTACCTCCCCCCACAGTCTCCACTTTTTGCTAACTCTTCAAAAACTTTTTTTTCCTCATTCCAGATGAAACAGATTTAACATAAATGGAATTCCCTCCTTCCTGTTCCCAAAACACAAAGTTAATAGAAAACATTTCATATTTGAAAGATTAAAAAGAGAAAGAAAATCTCCATGAAGTAGAAATGAATAGGGAACTCAGGGGAGTAGACAGGAGCTGAAATCAGCACCTCACAGGGAAGACAGGACGGGGGCATCAAGGGTAAGGCCATTACACATATACGCTATTTTGAACCTCAGGGCAGGAACAGTGAATGAAGCATAAAAAGTGCCCACTGCTCACCCATGTAATGAAAATAAACTGTCCAATGTGGCCAGGATTTAGTTACAACCTTAGAGGGATACACTTGAAATAGGCTTATATTTCTTGGGAGTTTGACAGGTGTCTCATGGGACAAAACCCATGAGTAAAGCATTGATACAAACCGAGTTTGTGCACCGAGCAATGTAGACTCAAAACTGGCTCACTGTAAGGGTATATGAGGGAATATCTCCCTCAGATAATGAGCTCAAAACAAGATTTGCAAAGTATGAGTTAGGTTGATTCTGGAAAGGCCGTCAACCACAATCAGAGGATCAATTCTGAGAAAGTAGTCATACTAAAGAGAACTAAAAAACTAAAAAAGAGAACTAAAAAAACAGAACAAAAGAGTTTTGTTTCTGGCCAAGATTGATTAACAGGAACTGGAATTGCAATCCTACCAGAAGTAAATAACAATATAAAAAATAGAGAAAATATGTGAACCAATGATTTTCAAGATGCTGGATGCCAGGCAATGAAGTAAAGTGATCCCTGAAATCTGGGGATGGGTCGGGGGGTGGAAAAAAGTCCTACAATTGCCCCAGTTTACTGCTTTGAGATTTTCCAGACTTTGTGCTGGGAAGGGGATCATATGTACAGCCAGGAAGATTTGTTGAATTAAAGAGACACTGCTCTGAGAATTTGGAGAAATCAAAGCATCTAGAATTTGCAAAACAGACTAACAAAAAGGAGAGAGATGCACAGAGAACTCCAGAGATCTGCAGCAGGTCTCCCTGGAGTATTCATCAGAATATTGATCCATGCATAAAAGGTCACTAACAAAAGCAAGGGAAATAGCCACCCAAAGAATAGAGGGAATAAACAACACTGACACAGCAGATGGTGTCTGTCCCTATCAGCACACTGGAAAGCCTCATAATTCATGAGGTGCTGGGTAGAGTACACAGAAGGGTCTTGCCTCCTGGTAGGGAATAATTAACCCTAAACTAAAAATCCCTTGTGTTCTACCCACAAATCTCAAAAGAAAGACTCAGGGGTGCCTGGGTGGCTCAGTTGGTTAAGCGTCGACTTCAGTTCAGGTCATGAACTTGTGATTCATGAGTTCGAGCCCTGCATAGGTCTCTGTGCTGACAGCTCAGAACCTGGAGCCTGCTTTGGATTCTGTGTGTGTGTGTGTGTGTGTGTGTGTGTGTGTCTCTGTTCCTTCTCTACTCACACATTCTCTCTCTCTTTCTCAAAAATAAAAAGTAAATTAAGGTTTAAAAAATTGTTTTTTAATTTGAAAAGGAAGACTCAGAAAAATCAACTTAACTTTATCCTAGAACAAATCTCAAGAACATTTACAGGAATATAAAAACATTCAGTACCCAAGAAAATTGATTTCACAATGTCTGATATCCAACCAAAAATTACCAGTCACATAAAAAACCAGGAACATATAACCCATGATCAGAAAATTCAATACATTGATACCAATGCAGAACTGACAAATATAATACAATTAACAGGAAAGACATTAAAACTGACAATAGATTTAAACTTAACCACATGCCTAATTCCATAAAATCCAAATGACCTAAATAAACTAATTTAAAGGCAGAGATTATCAAATTGGATAAAAAAGTTAAGACCCAATTATATGCTGCCTATAAGAAACACACTATTTTTTTTATTTTTTGTTTAATGTTTATTTATTTTTGAAGGAGAGAGACAGAGTGTGAGTGGGGGAGGAGCAGAGAGAGGGGGAGACACAGAATCAGAAGCAGGCTCCAGGCTCTGAGTTGTCAGCACAGAGCCCCACGCAGGGCTCGAACTCACAAATCGCAAGATCATGACCTGAGCCGAAGTCAGACGCTTAACTGACTGAGCCACCCAGGCGCCCCAGAAACACATTTTAAATACAAAGGCAACAATAGGTTGAAAGCATGAGCATGGGAAAAGATGTATCACAGTAACACTAATTAAAAGAAAACTAGAATGGCTATATGAATATCAGAGTAGATTTCAAAGGAAAGAGTAGTATCAAGTATAAAGAAGTGACAATTCATCAGGAGAATGTAATAATCACAAATGTGTATACACTCAATAACAGAATTAAAAATACTGAAGCAAAAAAATGAAAGAGCTGCAAAGAGAAAGGAGAAAAATCTACAAGCGAGGTCAGAGATTTCAGTGAGAGTCAGAGGTCAGAGAGTTAGTGAGACACCTTGCTCTCACTAAATGACAGAGCCAATTGACAGAAAATCAGTCTAAAACATCACTGATGGATTTGGTAACATGGAGGTCATGAAAGCAATTGCCCAAAGATGGTAACAATAGCAAGGTGGCTAAAATGGGTTAAGAAAATGGGAGGTGACAGTGAAACACCAACTCTAAGGGCTCCTTCAAAACTGTTGCTATAGGGGCATCTACCTGGGTGGCTCAGTCGGTTAAGCATCTTGACTTTGGCTCAGGTCATGATCTCATGGTTCATGAGTTCAAGTCCAGCATCAGGCTCTCTGCTGTTGCAGAGCATGTTTTGTAGCCTGTCTCCTTCTCTTTCTGTCCCTCCCCCTCTTGTGCTCGCTTGCTCTTTCTCTCTCTCTTTCTCTCTCTCTCTCTCTCAAAAATAAACATTAAAAAAAAAACTTAAAAAGAAAAAAATGTTGCTGTAAAGGGAAGCTAAGAAATGAGTTTACAAAGGGTAACGTGGGGTCAAAGTTGTCTTTTTTTTTTGAAATAGAAAACAAATTCCAACAAATGTATATGCTGAAAGAGAAGTCCAGAGGGTACAGCAGAAAATTATGTACTGTACTTAAAAGAACAGGAATAATTATAGGAGACTACTTTGAAAAGGAAGAGGGAAGAGAAGCTAGTAACAAGAAGAAAACATAAAAGACTTCATGTGCTTGAACCTTAAAAACATACTTCTAAATCACTCACAAGTAGTAAATCATAATAAAAATTAGAAAATACTTCAAACTGAATAAAAATCAAAGCAATACTAGAGATAAAAATTTGTGATGAGGTAGCTCAAGTGGTATTAAAGGGATATTTAAGACATTTAAATTTTATATTAAAAAAATTTAAAGGCTATCTTTTTTTTTTTTTTTTAATTTTTTTTTTCAACATTTTTTATTTATTTTTGGGACAGAGAGAGACAGAGCATGAACGGGGGAGGGGCAGAGAGAGAGGGAGACACAGAATCGGAAACAGGCTCCAGGCTCCGAGCCATCAGCCCAGAGCCTGACGCGGGGCTCGAACTCACGGACCGCGAGATCGTGACCTGGCTGAAGTTGGACGCTTAACCGACTGCGCCACCCAGGCGCCCCTAAAGGCTATCTTTTAATTAAAAAGAATACAAGGCTAACTGTAATGAATAAAGATTCCACTTAGGATTTCAGAAAAAGAAAGAGGCACCAGGGGGCTCAGTCAGTTGAGTGTCTGACTTTGCCTCAGGTCATGATCTTACAGTTCGTGAGTTCAAGCCCCACATCAGGCTTGCTGCTGTCAGTGCGGAGCCTGCTTCAGATCCTCCGTCCTCCTCTCTCTGTCTCTGCCCTTCCCCAACTTGCACTCTTTCTCTCTCTCTCTCTCAAAAATAAATAAACTTAAAAAAAATCTTTTAAAAAAGAAAAGGAAAATAACTCCTCTGTAGGTTTGGTATCGGGACTATGTAGGCAACTTAAAATGTAAGACCTTCTAAAGCTACATTACTGAATGGACTTGACATTCAGTCTTATCAATCCGATCCAATAACAGATCAATGCTTAAAATCCAAATCTGCAAAGTTCAAGAAGGCACATACTATCTAACTACGTTTTTACTTCTATTGGTAATTCTATCAGTTCTGTTTTCAACCAAAGACAAAGAGAAATAGACAAGATCAATGGAACAATAAATTCCTTGTACAGAAATCACCAAACCATACTATCATACTTCAAAAATACATACACTCAACTACCGAAAGCTTTTGAAGACATCTTCTTTAGCCACAAACTATTGACATATATCCAGGCACTGAGTTGCAGAAATTAATCATAGCCCTTAAAAACTCTTTTTCTATAATAAGATGACATGTTTATTCTTTAATCTTCTGCATCTGGCTATAAAATATAAGCTGCATTGACTTTAAGAGAAAATTACTTCCTAGGAAAAAGATATGAAGGAAGAGAATAGCATGAGATATAGTAAATTGCTGGTCATTCCAAAACGTAGGATAGTTAGTTGTATGATAAATGGGACATGAAACTCTCTTAAATAAGAACTTGTTCAAAAATAAAGCTGTTATTCTTGTCATTTGGCCTGTCAAGTAACAGTCTTTGATTTTTTAAAACTTCTTGGTGAGAGCACATTTCTTGGTTAATCATGTGGGTAGAAAGAGAATCTCTACTATTTAAAAGGTCACACGTTATTTTATTGAACTGGATTCCTATGGTAATAAACTAGAAATAAGGTTCTTATCAAATTCAAATGCTCACTTATTCACTCATTAAAAAAAAAAAAGATAACTTGGGCCAATCATACTGTTGGGATACTGTTGGGATAGAAGAACACTCTATCTCTCTCAAAGAATGTGCATTCTGCCTGGGACCTAGACAAGTAAAGCAACACTTATAAGTCAGGAAGGTGAAGTCTAAGAGGGTGATGTGCACTTGGGACTCTGAAGCAGAGAAGGTTAAAGATATGAGAATCAGAACAAATTTGAGCAATGTGTCAAATGAGGCCAAGCTCACAAGGTGGTGGGAAAACAGTTCTACGCAAAAGGCTAATCATTTATAAAAGCCCATGGATGTCATCTTACAAATATTCCATATCACTGAACTATGGTGTCCAGCCTAGTTCAGGAATTTGAAGAGGCATTTCATGAAACCAGGAAGGTCCCTGATAAGGTGAGGGGCATTGATAATCCAAGTTCAATTTGAAGATTTAACCCCAGAGAGGAAAAGAAGCAGCCCTTCCACTTAGAAGGGATGGACAAAGAGAAGGCAAACAAGAAGAACCTGATCTCAGAACCCTGCCCATATTAACAGGTAAGGCTCACCACATCCCTACAGGTGAGAAGACAAAGACACAGAGGGAGGTTTGGTAAGCTGCACAAGTCAGTAACTAGGTAGGATTTGACTCTGAGCATTCTGACTCCAGAGTTCCTGCTTAAAACCACAAGGAAGTTCTGCCTCTCACTTTCAGGGAGATTAAATTGTAAAAATTAACTGAAACATTTTAAACAGGTTCTAAAACAATGAAGAATTACATACCAGGGATTAATACAGAGTTGGAAGGAGAAGCAAAGGAAACAATGAGTAGAAAGGGAAAGAAGTGAACATTTCCAAGAGGAGAAAAAGAACATATAAAATTAAATGCTTGGGAAAAGGAGTAGTTTAAGTATTAGGAATCCAGATTATGTTTTTAAGTTTATTCAGTTATTGCTAGAATCTTGTCCCTTTCTGTCCCAACTGCCTTTTAAAGACTTTTTGTTTCAGGGCAGTTTTAGGTTCACAGCAAAATGAAAAGGAAAGTACAGAGAATTCCCATTGACCTGCTGCCCCTCCCACACACAAAGCCTCCCCTTATTAACACCCTTACCAGACTAGTACATTATTTAAAATGATGAACCCACATTGACACATCATAATCACCCAACATACATAATTCATCTGAAGGTTACCTCTCGGTGTTATATATTCTACACACTTGGACAAAGGGATACTGACATGTATCCATCATTACAGTATCATACATATTTTCATACATACATATAGTCTCATCATATTTTCACTGCCCTAAAATATTCTCTGTGCTCCACCTATTTGTCTCTCTCCTGCCCTCATCCCTGGTAACCAGTAATCTTTACTTAATCTCCATAGTTTTGCCCTTTCTGGAATATCATATTATTAGAATAATAGAGTCTTTTCAGTTTGACTTCATTCACTTAATAATATGCATTTAAGATCTCTCCATGTCTTGGGGCACCTAAGTAGCTCAGTCGGTTAAGCGTCCAACTCTTGGTTTCAACTCAGGTCATGATCTTGTGGTTCATGAGTTTAAGCCCCGCATCAGGCTCTGTGCTGACAGTGCAAAGCCTACTTGGGATACTCTTTCTCTCTCTCCCTGTCTCTCTCTCTCTCTCAAAATAAATAAATAATCTTAAAAAAAATATCTCCATGTCTCGTCATGGCTTGAGCACACATTTTTTTTTAGTGCTGAATAATATTCCCACTGTCTGGATGTACCAGTTTATTTATCCATTTACCTACTGAAGGGCACTTTGGTTGCTTTCAAGTTTTGCCAATTAAAATTAAGCTAGGGGGGATGCCTGGGTGGCTTAGTCTGTTGACAGTCCGACTTTGGCTCAGGTCATGATCTCACGGTCTGTGAGTTCGAGCCCCACATCGGGCTCTGTGCTGACAGCTCAGAGCCTGGAGCCTGCTTCAGATTCTGTGTCTCCCTCTCTCTCTGCCCCTCCCCTGCTCACACTCTGTCTCTCTCTCTCTCTCAAAAATAAATAAACATTAAAAAATTAAAAGTCAGCTAGGGGCACCTGGGTGGCTCAGTTGGTTAAGCATCCAACTTCAGCTCAGGTCAATGATCTCACGGTTTGTGAGTTCAAGCCCCGCGTCGGGCTCTGTGCTGACAACTCAGAGCCTGGAGCCTGCCTCTGATTCTGTGTCTCCCTCTGTCTCTGTTCCTCCCCCACTCACGCTCTGCCTCTGTCTCTCTGTGTCTCTCTGTCTCACTCTCAAAAATAAACATTGAAAAAAAATTTTAATACATAAATAAAATTAAGCTGCTATGAGCTTGCATCCCCACTAGAGGATGTATGAGGGCTCCCGCTGTTCCACATCTTCATGAACATTTGGTGTTGCCAGTGTTCCAGATTTTGGCCATTCCAAAAGATGTATAATATTATCTTATTGGTTTTTTAATTTACATTTCTCTGATGATGTATGATGTGGAGAATCTTTTCATACACTTATTTGCCATCTGTATATCTTCTTTGCTGAGGTGTCTGTTAAGGTCATTGGTCCATTTTTTAATCAAATTGTTTTCTCATTGTTGAGTTTTAAGAGTTCTTTGTATAATTTGGATAACAGTCCTTTATCAGATGTGTCTTTTGCAAATATGTTCTCCCAGTTTGTGGCTTGTTTTCTCATTCTCTTGACATTGTCTGCAGAGCAGAAATTTTCCATTTTTATGAAGTCCAGCTTATCAATTATTTCCTTCATGGACCATACCTTCGGTGTTGTATCTAGTAAGTCATCCCCATATCCAGATCATGTAGGTTTTCTCCTATGTTACCTTCTAGGAGTTTTAGTTTTGCATTTTACATTTAAGTCTACAATCTATTTTGAGTTAATTTTTATGAGAGGTAGAATGTCTATGTCTACATTCACTTTTTTGCACCCAGATATCCAGCTGTCGCAGCATGATTTGTTGAAAAGCCTATTTTTGCTCCATTGATTGTCTTTGCTCCTTTGTCGAAAATCAGTTGACTGTATTTTTGTGAATTTATATCTAGGACTCTCTATTTGGCTCCACTGATCTATTTGTCTATTATTTCACCAAAACCACACTGTCTTGGTTACTACAGCTTTATAGTAAGTGTTGAGGTCAGGTCCTAGATCAGTTCTTCAATTATATTGTACTAGCTATTCTGTGTCTTTTGACTTTCCACATAAACATTAGAATCAGTTTGTTCTACCAACTATTTTGTATTACTCATATGCAAGTGCAGAATTCAAGAACCTTAAAAAGCATAGACAGAAATTTATTATAATTACAGTTCAGAATCTGAAAAGAGGTAAACAAAAGATGATATATATTTTAAAAGGCACCACTGAGAGAAAAAGTACAAAAAGCAGCTCACTGTGAGGTAGAATTTTGGTTCCCATTGAATTATAAAAGGTTATGCTGCAAAATACCAAAAAATCAAATAAAATATCGTTAAAAAGAACCCACAGAAAGGAAATATTAACATTTTATGTCACACCTTTTTAAATTATCATGTCGAAAGGAAGAAAAACTATATAACTGTACTTATTTTCAATGTTCTGAAGATTTCATAACTAGCATAGGACAAAAATGCATAAATACTTACAGTTTATTGTTTCTAATGTGATCAAATTACATCATTTTGTAGATAGAAATGAAAGGTTTAGAGTACAAATCCAGCAACGTATCTATTTAAATTCCTTTAAAATAGAACTTGGAGATGTTTTTGAAATAAAGGAGATTAATTATTGCATTCATTATAATAATGCTTATGGTCCTAGTAAAATGATTATAATTATTTTATAGACAAATGTATGTCTTGTTACACATAACACAGAAATAAAATATTTTTGTAGTTATTTTACTATGGAGGACTGCTATTAAGTTTATGAATATAGTATAGATAGGACAGGTTAATTTAGTACAATAAACTCTTATGCTTACAAATGGTAGGTGAATAGAACCCAGGGGCGCCTGGGTGGCGCAGTCGGTTAAGCGTCCGACTTCAGCCAGGTCACGATCTCGCGGTCCGTGAGTTCGAGCCCTGCGTCGGGCTCCGGGCTGATGGCTCGGAGCCTGGAGCCTGTTTCCGATTCTGTGTCTCCCTCTCTCTCTGCCCCTCCCCCGTTCATGCTCTGTCTCTCTCTGTCCCAAAAATAAATAAAAAACGTTGAAAAAAAAATTTAAAAAAAAAAAAAAAAAAAAAAAAAAGAACCCAAATAAGCATGTTACATTTTTATTGCTGTGACATAACTAAGCAGATATAACTGTACAGCTATGAGCATTAATTTCCTTAAGATAAAATATACAAAAACGTAACTATCTAGGGTCATTTTTCAAGTTAGATTTATAAACAGCTAATAAACACGTGAAGAAATCAAATGTTATTAAGAAAAATTACTATGGTCTGAATATTTGGGTCTCCCTAAAATTCAGAGTTGAAACTTAATCTCCAATGTAAAGATACTGGAGGCGGAGCTTTTGGGAGGTGATTAGGGCATGAGGGCAGAACCTTCATGAATAGGATTAGTGTCCTTACATAAGAAGTCCCAGAGAAATTTCTAGTCATTTCCAGCATGTGAGGACATAAGCCACTATCCACAGCCAGAAAGCAGTCTCACATGAGACAGAGTCTGCCAATGCCTCAACCTTGGACTTCACAGCCTCAAGAACTGTGAGAAATAAATTCCTGTTGTTTCTAAGTTGCCCAGTCCATATTTTGTTATTGCAGCCCACATGGACTAAGATAGGAACAGTTCAAAGCCTTTTTAATCAATAAATATTTTTAGAAATCCGTCTTTGTAATAGGAAAAAAGGTAAATGACATATTCTCAAATATTTTGGAAATATTACTTGATATTTTATATTTATTTGATATCAAGATAATTTGATAATTGAAGCTTCAGATCAGTACTTTCCTTCTCCTTCTCAAGTACACCCATGACTCACATAAATAAATAGTGGTTTCAGATATTAAGGGTCAAATATGCGTTTGACCCTTAATATACATGTTTATTAAGGAAAATACTGAAATTAGTAAAATATATATAAATAAATGACATATTTTCAAAAGCATATTATATAATACTCTCAAAAGTAAGGTTTTTAAATTTTTATGTAATTTATATTATAAAATAACAAAATTATTAGACCCCAAGCTAACACACTAAAGGACAGAAGAATATTTAATATAATCTCTCCATAGACAACACCCATTAATTGCCATAAAACTTAGCAAGGCAAAATATAAAAATATTTCTAATATTCACTGAGTAAATAATTTGGATCTTCACATCTTGGAATCTAATCATGAAATACTGACATAAATTCAAATTACATAAAGTATGTAATACAGTGTTCCTAGCCACACGGCCTCTATATGCATGGATCTGGGTGAAGCAGCTCACACACCTGAATAAATCCAAGATAATGAAGCTGACTCAAAGAGAAAGGGACTAAAATTTCCACTCTGGTCCCTTTGACAATTTGTACTAACCAGCAACTTTCTGCACATTGGAGAAATTATAAAGAAATTCTCAGCCATGCACTTATAGACCTTTCCTTCCTAACCCTTCTCATGACGTGAAGTGGTGAGATTAACTTAGAGGTGACTGCAGTGGTCCAAATGAGAGGGGATGAAGGCGTGGTCTAGAGCAGTAGAATGGGGGGAAAAAGACAGATCTACCATCTTGGGGATGCTCACTTTGAGGCACTTATGGGACATCCAGTGGCCTGTTTTCATGTTGCATTTGGAGTTGCAAATAGATGACGTGACCTAGAAATATACACTGTCAAGTCACTGGAACACTGGTAAGTGGTAAAAGATTATAATTAAATGAGACTATTGAGAGAGACAGGGAGAGAGAGAATATAAAGATAAAGGAAAAGGAAAGGTAAATGAAACTGAAAATATGTGTCGCAATTAAGGAGGGGAAATAAGAGTAAAAAGAAGTCATTTTTAAAAAGGCAAGAGGATTAGAAAAGTGCTATAACTAAATTTGAAAAAGAAGTCACAGAGGAGCTATCAACGGTAGGGAGAAATGGTCAAGGACCACATATTGCACAGAAGTCAGCCAGTTGGAAAGTGGGATCCCCCAGCAGTCACCAGTGATCTTTGATAGAGCCATTTCAGGAACAAGGGCATAGAAGGCACACTGGTGAGCTGAAGAGATAATGAGAAAAATGTCTATTCATTCTATTTGTAACAAGTTTGGGTTATTAATATTAACATATCAACTAATGGAAAAGCTGATAAAACCCAAACAGAGTGTAAAATTTTTCTAAGTTTGCTGGAAAAGGGAGGAAACCATGAAGCAGCAGTTCAAATGGCTGTCAGAATCAAACACAACCTAAAGCATAGGCTGAAAAGAAAGAAAAACTGGAATGAGAGAAATTAAAACAGCAAAATAAGGGACAGAGGATACAGGAAGGTGATGAATGCAAAGAGAGAAGAGGTTATGAGTACAGGTCTAGCTTTTGCCTTGTGAAGGAAGAGACAGTCTCACGTTTAGAGATGAAAGGCAGGAAGAAAGAACAGGTGAAGATTCACATCATAAATTTAAATTTTTGAGATAAAATTTTTAAAAGTGGGAATGCTCTCACCTATCTTTTTTTTTTCTGTGTGGTATGGGAGTACATATCACCTGTGGACCGAGAAGGGAATTGTTTAAGGTTATCTCCTCAGTTTGTCTCAACTCTCCCACTAAAAAAGGCACCATCATGATCTCCACTTACGTATGGAAAATGAGGCTCAGAGAAGTTAAGAAACTTTCCCAAGGCTGCACCATCAATACTGGGCAATGTGACTACAGAGACTTGTTCTTAACTAGTAGTCCTTCAGAACAATCTTATATTCCTACACGTAGCTGGGCAGACATGCCCAGAAAGGGAGAAAGTTAATCCTAAAGATCGCATGCATATTTGAAGCTTAAGGATATTTATCATGGCTGTAGGAGTGGATTTTTGAAGCATGATTAGTATTAACCACTAGGGAAATGCAAGGCACCGCTAGATGAGATGATGTTTCTCCAACTCTCAGTAAAAGGAGGATTACACCCGTGTTGTTAGTATCCACCAGTAATTCAGCATTGCGAATACACTCTGTGGAAGGCACCAGGGTTGACCGGTAATGGTTTTAATGTGCAACCAGTATTGAAGCTGATTTGAACCTGTTCTTTATAATTTCCTATTGTGAGGTTCCACATTATGAGTACTGAACCAGAAATCTCATTACTTTAATAGCAATATGGCAAGGATAATACACAATGCAGGAGAAATTGTTTAAACAGTAATCTCCCAAAAGTGTTGGACTTCATTCATACAAGCTTAAATCTTTAACCACACAACTCTATTTGATGAGGATGTCTCGAGCACATTCTGTGTTCATTGATATGTGCAAAAACAAGAAAAGGCCATTCCTGTTTTCAGAAACTGGGAATTTCATTAGGAAAAGAGCCTTCATTTAAAAAGCAAATAATAATAAAATGATGATATTTCAAAAAGAAACTGATATCATTCATGACTAAAGCCAAGAAATATCAGTGGGTGCTGTAAGAGTCTGTAAAATGTTGCGTAAAAGAGAAAGATCAGGAAGAAGCCACACAAAAACTATCTGCTGAATGATTGTCTAAATGTAGGAAGAAAGAAGTAAGAAGCAAGGGAAGTTGGTATGAAGGTTTAATGAAAAGGATAGTTCCTTGGCCAAACTATTCCAATGCACTGCTTCTTTTCTTAAATAAGGAGATGTTTTATACAGTGATATCAATACGAATGTGCCTTACTATTACTGTTTTATTTTACTAGTATTATTTTATGCATAAATATGCACTTGAAAGAACCCACAATTAGACATTTTGAGCAGATGCTTAAGAAACTTTACTGCTTATAAGAAGACATTAAAAAAAATAATCCTCACTTCAGTTACATATTTATACTCTGTGTATGAAATGACTCTGAAGCAAGGTCTATCTGTAAGTAACTCATTTCACTTTCAAATAACACTATACGTGCCCTAACATGTTAATTGGCAAACTTTTTAGTTACTGACACATCAACTGATAATCCTAAAATATCAAGGAAGACCAGAAATTTAAGTGAGTTGTTTAGTAAAACAATGAGTTAACAGTACTCAATATTATTGTAGCAGCTTGGAAATAAATTTTCTTGTGCAAATTCATTGAAACATATTAGAGATTTCTGGGACCTCTCTCTGACTTCAGCATGTCACTATTAGAGACACTAATTTTGGTTGTTGCTATCAGAGTTTCTTCCTACATATCTAATATACCTAGCCTGTTTCCCTAAACTCATTTCCATTTTTATTTGTAACGTTACATATCTACCAAATACTTCCATTTAAAAGCATCAAACTAATCAAAAGTAATGCTGTCTAAATAAAACTGCGCTCTATTGTAAGCCAGGAAACAGTGTGTCTAACATATTTAAAACAGGACCATGCAATTAATTTAAGCTCGAAGGAAAGATAATAGAAGTAGACAATCTTAGATAAGATTTTTCAAGAAGAATATAACTTGTTTTGTTTTGTTTTGTTTTTGTTTTTGTTTTTCCTAAAAATTTACCTCAAGAGCGCCTGGGTGGCTCAGTTGGTTAAGTACCTGACTTTGGCTCAGGTCATGGTCTCGCAGTTCGTGAGTTCGAGCCTTGTGTCTGGCTGTGTGCTAACAGCTCAGAGCCTGGAGCCTGCTTCAGACTCTGTCTCCCCCTCTGTCTGCCCCTCCCCCGCTCATGCTCTGTCTCTCTCTCTCTGTCTCCTAATAATAAATAAACGTAAATAAATAAATTTAAAAAAATTAAAAATTTACCTCAGATTTCCATGTTCTAACATATTAATATGACAAAGTAATCTTGAAATAAAAATATTAAAAATCATATTTAAAAGAAAAAATAACCTCAAAATGTAGATAGAAATTAATAGAAAGAGCTCAACTCTAAATTCTGTATGTAGTTTCTTTAGCTTTTAAAAATATAACACATACACAAATAATGCACAGCTCAGAAAAAGCACTCACAGAGTGTTACCTGCCTCCCAGAAGCTATTTGTGGCCCTTTTACTACAACCCCATTTTCCCCCCAAATATAACTATTATTCTGACTCAAACACCATATATTAATATTATTGCATATTTTAGCTTCATATTGATCGAATTATACTATATTCATAAGTTCCTTCCACTCAACATAATTGTAAGATTATCCATGTTTTCAAGAGTGACTGCATTCATTCATATCCATTGCTACATCACGTTTCATTGTATGATTCGACTACAATCCATTCATTTTAGTATTGATGGGCATCTGAGCTGTCTCCACTTTGACTATTACAAACATGTTGTTATGAACATTCTTCCACATTGCTCTTGGCTTCATGTATATGCATTTCTGTTGGACACACACTCAGAGGCTAAAGTGCAGGGTTAGAGTACACATATGCTCAATATTAGTAAACTTGTTTCCAAAATGATTATGCGAATTTATATTCCCACCAGTAGTATATGAGAATTCACCATCTTTGCCAACATTTACTATTGTCAGTCTTTTGAAGTTGAACAATTTGTATATGTTTAGTGGCCATTTGGATATTCCTCTTTGTAGACTGGCTGCTCAAGTTTTTTGCCCTTTTTTTTTCTTGCCCTTTTTTAAATATGTGTTTTGCAAATATCTTCTTCCATCTGTGACTTACATTTCATTCTCTACTGAAGTTTTTATTAACAAGTTCTTAGTTTTAATGTAGTCCAAGTTTTCAGTCTTCTCTTGCATGGTTAATGGTTTGTCTTGGTTATGAAATTATCCCTATTCCAAAGTTATGAAAATATTCACGAATATTTTACCTTTTACATATAAATCAGATCAGTATTTCACATAAAATTGATTTTTTTTTTTCATGTGGATGGTATAAGGGTCAAGTTTCATTTTCCCCTCTGGATTGTCCAAATGAATCAGCAACTATTACTAAAACAAACCAAAAAAATCTTAAATCAAGTTTTCACGTGTTTATGGATGTTTCTGCACACCGTTTTCTGTCCCATTTGACACCAACAGTACCCTATAGTAGGGACTGTATCTTTGTAAAAAATCTCAATATTAGAAAGTCCTCCCAAATCCTTCTTCAAAAGTATTCCCTATTCTCACCCCTTTTCATTTACATGTTAATTTTGAAATCAGCATTTCAATTTCTACTAAAAAAAAAAAAAAAAGAGAACCTGACAAAATTCTGATTAGGATTAATTTGCATTTATAAATCTCTTTTTTCTCTATAATAGCTCACTAACTTGTGTAGCAGTTTAAGCCATCTTAGGTATTTGACATTGTTGATGCTATTATGAATTGCATCTCTCTTCACAATTTCATTTTATTGTTAGTATACTTCAATTTGAGTTTATATTGTTGGTAAACCTTAGTTTATTGTTGGCATATTGAAATGATGTTTGAATATTGACTTTATGTCCCAGCTTTGGCAAAATTCAATTTGTAGTTCAAATATGTAAATTATTGTGGAATTTAAAAAACCGTATCAGTGAGTAAATAACAGTTTTGGTTTTTCCTTTCCAATACTTTTACTTCTTTTGTTTGCATTATTGTAGTAATCTATCCAGTAATACCGAGAAGAGGTGATGATTGTGGGCTTCGCTGTAGCCTTGCCAATGTTAAGAAAAACATTATCGAAGCTCCTGGGTGGCTCAGTTGGCTAAGCATCCGACTGCGGCTCAGGTCATGATCTCATGGTTTGTGGGTTGGAGCCCCGCGTTGGGCTCTGTGCTGACAGCTCAGAGCCTGGAGCCTATTTCAGATTCTGTGTCTTCCTTTCTTTCTGCCTCTCCCCCACTCATGCTCTGTCTCTCTCAAAAATAAAAAATAAAAACATTAAAAAAAAGAGAAGAAAAACATTATCAAGATTTTATTAAGTATGATGTTTGCCATAATCGGTTTTCTCTAGCTACCTTTATCAAATTCATTTCTATTTGTAGACACTATTTTTACCATCAATGGATGTCAAATAGTATACAATGCACTTCTGCCCATATTGAGATGATCCTGTGATCTTTTTCCCCTCTTGGGTCTCTTGAGAAATTAAATTACATGATTTTCTGGTGGTAAATCAAACTTATATTCCTGAAAACAACCCTACCTAGTTTTTGTGTATTATTTCTCTCCTGAATAGTTTAATTTCTCATCTCTCTGCTCAGTCTAGTTGGGGGAAGGTAGGGTGTTATCTTATTAGACTTTTCAAATAACTCTTCATTTTGATAGCTTCATTTTGCTTTTTATTTTTTCTGTTCTTATTATTATTTCCTTTCTTCTACTTTCTTTGAGATGGATACCAAGATCATTGATTTTCCATTTTTCTTTACTTGTAAGAAATTCACTTACCACTCTAAATTTCCCTCTGCATCCAAATATTTCACATTTCTTCTTTTCCTTCATTATTCCATTCAAACTTTTTTCTAATACTTACCAGTGTCTCCCTAACCTAAAAGTATATTTAAATTTCCAGACATAAGGGACTTTTATGTAATCATTGTATTATTTATTCTAATTTAATTCTCTAGTGAACAGAAACAATCTTTTTAACTTTGTTCATCCTCCTGTTATAGCCCAGAATGTGGTCGCATTTGTAAATGCCTTTGTGCACTTTAAATGGGTGCCATATTATATAGTGTGGGCAGTGTCTTAGGTAGGTCTTTCCAAATTTTTAATCACACAATTTAAGTTTACTGTATTCTTACTAGTTTATTTTTATCTTCCTCTTCAATAAGTTATTTTTGTTTTATATTTTTTAAAACATGCTAATGGATGTCTACAAATCCAACACTGTTACTTCTGCGTAATAAATTGAAATTTTAATCACTCTAAAATGTTTCTTTTTGGTTTTAATAATGCTTTATGCCTTAGAGACAAATTTTTCAAGTATCAATATTGCCATAACTATGATGGCTTGATGTGCTTTTTATTTTCATTAGGTTTACTTGTTTATTTTTAGGTGTTTGTATTATATATTTTTTTCTATCTTTTTTATTTGTCAATTTTTCTAAATTCTTTCATTTTAGGTTGTCTTTTATAAGCAGCACATGATTAGGTTATTTTTTCCCAGTCTCACATCCTTGACTTTGAGCACTTACCATATTAACATATTTCACTTACTGAGATATGTTAATTTAGTCGACTTATTATTTGCTACTGTGCCTACTTTTCTTATGTTCTGTTTCCTTTCATACTTGACTTTTTTTTTAATTTTTTATTATACCATTTTCCATGTATTTTCTTGGTAGTTATTCATTCTTTTACTCTTCTTTCAGAGGTTTCAAATAGGCATCCTTGACCTGGAGGAGTCTAATCTGAATTATAACCTTACATTTTTTTGGAGAGAAAAAGGACTTCAGAATGCTTATATGTCATTTGACTCATGACTTGATGTATTTTAATACTATATATGTTTTACAGGGTATTTTTACTATCATTTTACCAGGTGGTATTTGTGTCCAGAGTCTCCAGGATCATCCCTACATATGGGGATTCACTAAAAGTACTCATGGGACTCAGCATATAGCTGTGCTCACAGCAAAGATTTCTTAAGTCTCTGTAGCAAGTACATGGAGCAGGATTGTAATGTAAAGAAGTGGGCAGGGTTTGAAGGAATTCACACTTAGATCTCCTGGTGCTCTTCTCCCTCCCAAAGAGGTTGCATAGAGTGTACTTTTTCCTCAACAATGAAAATGCAGCAACATGTGCACATTGTTTCTATTCACGGAAACTCACTAGAGACTCAGTGACCAAGGCCCATAACAGGGTTGTTTGACTGGTTTATTAGAGGCTGGTCTCATAGGCATTTTCTGCCAAGCTTGTGCCAAAATTCCAATCTCTCATGAGGAAGTGAGATATTCACCATAAATTGTGTTATTTGTATAAACATCCCAGGAATAGTGAACTGTTACAACTTCAGAAAGTTTTCTGTAAGTGTAAGGAACTGTTTACCAGCCAAGTTCCCAGAGGCCAGCCAAAGGCCAGTCTTGCAAGCAGACTTCTCTAAGGATAGTAGTAACAGGCCTGCTATGATAACATTTTCCTGCAGAGTATTATTTTAAATGTATCCATATATTTAGTTTTTTACGGCTCCTCAGTCCTTCCTACATTTCTTAGTTTCTATAGGTGATCATTTTTCTTTCAGCCTAAATAACAGACCTATTTTTAAATGTGTCCCTTATTTGTCTAAAAAAAATATGGCTTGTTTCATCTTGAAGGATATTTTTGATGTGTATAGAATTCTAGGTTTATAGTTATTTTCACTTATTCCATTAACATTTCATTGTCTACTGGTTTCTATTTTTTTCTTTTGACTGTTGACTAACTGCTAATCTTATCACTGCCCCTTACATGTTAAGAATTCTTTTCTTTGTCTTTGGTTTTCACCAGTTTTACTATGATAGGTTAGGTATGATTTTCTTTTTATTGAGTCCATTTAGGGTTCATTTATAGTCTGATGTCTCTCACCCTTTGTCAAAATTCCTCAACTCTGTTCTTCTGCATACTGTTTCTGCCCCTTCTCTTGCTCTCTCCTTTTGAGATTCGTAATAGAAATGTTAATTTTTCTCACCACTCTTTTATATATTTCCCATCCTTTTATCTCTATGAATATTTTGTTTTGATGGATATTATAATTTACTAATCAATCCTTCAGCTTCATCTAGTCTGCTGTTAAACTCATCCATCATAGTCTTCATGTGGTTATTTTTCAGTCTAAATTTCCCATTTGTAATAAAATAAAATAAAATAAAAAATAAAATAAAATAAAATAATAAAATAAAATAAAATTTCCCATTTGTTTCTTTTTTACATTTCCCATGCCTCTACCTAGAATCTGAATCTTGTCTTTGCTTTCCCTAAAAATTATCATACAACATTTTTTCCTAAGTTTATGCTTGATATTTTCATTATCTGAAAGTTCTATAAGTCTGTTTCTTTGGTTTTCTATCCTGTTCTCCTGTATTCTCATATGTCTGTTTTTGTTTGTTTCTTTGAGTGCCAGATATTTTATGTGGAAAATTAAAGACATAATTTGCAACCTAAGATAACATTATCCCTCTGCCGAGAATACTTTCTTTTGATTTTTGGAGTTTGCTGGGAATATTAGGAAGCCTATATAACCTTGATATAATCAGAAATTATGGTTATACCATGCTTGGTTTACACACTTAGGAGAAACAGTTCTTTTTCTACTATAAGCTTATTCCTAGAGTATAGACTTTGGAGTCCAAAAGCCTGCCTTGGCAAGTTCTAACTTCCAACTTTTGTTCTCCTAGCACAGTGAATCTGTCAAAATCTTTGCAAGTAATCTTAGCCTCTCAATTGCCTCTTCCAGAATCTGGACACACAAGGGGAAAAGCCTCTCTAAGCCAAGCTTATCATTATGGGTTTCATTTTTCTCTTGGAGTTTGGCCCTATAATTATTTACATGCTAGCTCTCTGATGCCTTCAAGCAAATGTTTGTGTAGGGTTTTTGGATTTGCTAATTCTTCTCAGTAAAAGATTACTCTAATTTATCCAGTCCCTCATGTATGTTTGTTGGGAAATGTGTGTGTGTGGGGGGGGGGGGGGGGTGTGTGCACACAGCACATGTGTGAAATTTTAAATTTTTCTTCATATTAAGCTAGTTATTGAGAGGTTTAGTTTCAATTGTCAATATTCTACACTGATAATTTAATCATTTTAGAGCATAATGGCCTCAGAAACTGTGCAGAATGGTAATTATAAATATTTTAAATAGAAGCGGATTAATGCTACAAATGAATACGCAATTATAAAATATGTGAGTGAATATATATCCTTCTCAGAAATGAGTTTTGACACAAGCAATAGCTAAAGCTAGAAAGGGGACCAGCACACCAGTCCTGTCATTATAAGTTAAGTCAGAGAGACTGCAGTAAAATCTGAGATGAATCAAGATCTAAGATGGATGGGAGATGAGTCAGTCCTGGCAGAAAGTCAGAAATCAGAGTAGAAAACAAAATGTAGAATCCATAGTAACAATCGAAGTTCCCAGAGCCAACAATGAGGGGACCAAGATGATGTTATATTCGTTTCACTCTACATATCTACATCTTATTTTCTCTAAAAATCTCTTAAGCTTTTTTTTAGAGTACATAGAATATTGCACATACTACACGGTAAAAATTGAACACACACATCTCACGTGTATAATTAATGAATACAGGCAGCATAATAAAGAACTCCACAGGCTTCTAACTGTAAGAATAGTCCTTGGCAGGGAACAGAAAGAGGGGAGGTTGGGAGCTTAGAATAGAAGGGGGGAATCTGAGATAAGAAAAAAGCCAGGATACCTGTGGCTAGATCTCATGGAAAAAAGCTAAAGAAAAATTCCCAAAGTCTAGGAAAGGCTGCTAAAAATTTCCTTCAAGAAAAAGTAATTATTTTTACTCATATAATATGTTATGGAAGAAAATACTCTTTAATCTGTTCGGTTATATACAGTTTCCACTGAAAAGTTTAAGTGTTTTTTATAAGTTAATAAACTTATATAAATATATTTATTTTGAGAGAGAGAAAGAGAGAGAGAACACATGCACAGTGGGAGAGGGGCAGAGAGGGAGAGAGAGAGAGTCCCAAGCAGGCTCTGCACTATGAGTGCAGAGCCTGACACAGGGCTCAAACTCATGAACTGCAAGATCATGACCTGAACTGAAACTAAGAGCAGTAAAAAGTTTTATAGTGTGAACCTTAAGAATTGAGATTAATTATGCTAAATTGAAATATTATGTCGCTTCTTTGATACAAACGTATCACCCAAGAATTACCCTGAAAGCATTGTAAGGCTCTAATTAGGAAGCTCTTACAGGTTAGCAAAGAAAAGTACAGACCGATAGCATGATGCAAACTCTGTAAGGGCCTCAGAAGGAAGAACACTAAGATGCACAAGGAAAATGCGTGAAGAGCCAGGAAGTACTTAACATGGATCATGTGATACATGACAGAGCTGAGGACAGAAATGTGGATCACACCTGATCCACTCCCCTGACGGCACTGACTAGAAGGGAAAGACATGTGGGCAAACAAGCACACTAAGATCACTCCCATAAAGCACGCATGCATAAAGCTGAGGTCGAAAAGGGTAAGGGGATGGGAAATGACAAGATGAGTAGATAAAGAAGATGACATTGGAGCTGAGGTCTGAAAGATCAAGTGTTAAGGTTAAGTTAAGAGCTAAAGGCTAAGAGCTTCCAGGCTAAAGAGCTATCTGGAGTGGACGTATAATGCCACAATCTCTGAGGGAAACAAGTGGGTGTCCGTGGTTAAACCACAGGTATGAGAGTGAGTGGCAAATGTCACAGACCTGAGACCTTAAAAGAACTGTAAAAGGAGACAGAAACTTTTTGTTTTGTTTGTTTACAAGAGTAAGACTTTAAAATGCAAATTAATTCATTACTTAATTTAGGAAACATTTTAGAAATAGATCTCAAGCATTTGCATAGGACATAAAGAGGCAGAAGACTCAAAATCAGAGACTGTACATTTTTCCTTCTAGAAACAAATGAAGAAAAGAAAGGGAATTCTTTCCTCATCCTAAAATATAGTAACTGTGAAATTCACACAAATCACTTTGAGGAATATAGTGAAATTTGAACCAAGCTTCCCTTCCAGGAAGAACGTCGTGGGACATGAGCAAAAATTCTGCTGAGAGAGGGTAGTGAAATGACAAAGGTAACAGTAAATTCTGGGAAAACAAAACAAAACAAAACAAATAAAAACAAATGCAGTGTATTACTAATCTGGTGCTGTATAAGGAACTGTCCCAGTTTTCCTAGTTTGAAAACAATGGACATTTATAATCTCACAACTTTGGTGGATCAAGAATTTGTGAGTAGTTTAGCTAAGTGGTTCTGGCTTGTGTCTCTCAAGAGACTGCAGTGAAGACGTCAGCTGAGGCTGCTGCATTTGAAGGCCTGACCACACTGGAAGATGTCCTTCCCAGAAGGCTCTCTCACATGGTTGTAGGCAGACGGCCTCAGTTCCTCGCTGCTAGGACAGGAGGCTTGTCACTTGCTACGAGGACCTCTCCGAAGCCTGCTTAAATATCCTAACATGGCAGCTGGCTTATCCCTGAGTAAGTGACCCAAGATGAGAGAGAGAAAGACAGAAGCCACCATGTCTTTAGTGACCTAAACACAGAAATCACACACTATCATTTCTGCCTCATTCTATTTATCAGAAACAAGTCACTAAATCCAGCTCATTCTCAAAGGGAGCAGAATTAGGCTCCAACTTTCAAAAGAAGTATCAACGAATTTGTGGACATATTTTAAATCATCACATGTAGCCTCCGCTATGTTGATATAAGAGTTCAGGGTGTCTGGAGTTCATGGAAAAGACAGAAAGTGCTCATGTTAGAGCTACTATGAAATCAACAGTTGGTTAGGAGCTCAAGGTAACAAGCATTTGGAAGAGGAATCTCATAACCCTACCAATGCCATTTTCTTTCGGACATAGTTTCATAATAATAACAGAAGCCTGTCACAGTAAGGAGTCTAAGAGGACAATCAGTCTGAAGGCTTCTGGACAGCACATGGAGGAAGAGAGGAAGAGAAACAGCAAACAGTAACAGTAGAATCCAGATAGTGCCAAAGGAGATAAGAACCAAGGATCACATTATTTTCTGGGAAACAGAAGCCTGGGTAGTAGAACCCCCCGCAGGGGGGAGTGGGCAAGGAGAGGACGTGGAATATAAAATCTATGCAAAGATTCTGACACAAATAAAGGAGGAAAACAAAGTATTTTTTTTCATATGCAAATGAAAAAAAAGTGCAGACAGAGGACCACAGGCTGAAAGCTGTAAGCAATCAACTGTGCATCTGCAAAGGGTGACATGGAAAGTTATATGCAAATTCAAGACATTTAGAACTTTGAGTTGGTGGCTTCCAGTTGAGCTTGCCCATAGAAGGCAAGGACAGGAGAATTCTGCTTCCTGCTGTGTTTCTGCGAGACTCCAGCCTGGCTATGTATCTTTATGGCAGTGGTTTGTGATAGAAGGGGCCCCTTTCCACCGAGCCCGCTCTCAGCAGGCTCCAGTAAGACATCTCTTCCCGTCCCCCTCCAACACTCCCCATCCCCCGACATGGGCACCCAGTGTAATGTCTTCCTCATGCTGCTAAGCCCCGAGTGACTTAGCAACCCGTAGCGTACCTTGAATTTGGCACACACCTTTGGAAACTGAGAATTCCCCTCAAAAATCCTGACACTTAGTGCTGTTACCTGCTGGGAACCTGACCGATACAGAAAGTACTTTCTCCCAATTCGCTTATTTTAAGTAGTTTTGGTTCTTTCTGTTTCTTTTACATTTCCCTATTTTTAGCTTCTGGCTTTGCCTACATTATTATTGAATGAGAAAATTCAGAACATATCTCCTTACTTCTTCATTGATATTTTTACATTATCAGTTTTTCTTCTAAATAAAGGTGGCCTCAATTATTGAATTATTGGCATTTAAATAACCTTATTTAATACCGCTTCAGTTACATTCAGTTCTATTCTCTTAGAACTGTTTTAGGCACTGAAAGTGATGTGGCAACTAGAAAACATGAGAACCATAATGGATATAGTATAAAAATAGGTTTTCAAATGTATTGCCACTTATAAGCATACTCTTAAAGAAAATAGCCCCATTACTCAAAATATTAGTAATGGAAAAAGTCACTACATTCTCATTTTGTAGCCACCAAATTGGCATCACACATTTTCTATTTCATCAAAACTAAAAAAAAAACGTTTTAAGGAATGACCAATTAACATATAGAGAGGAACAAAAAAGCTGCAGGCTATTGAATTAACCATCATACAGCTAGTCAACAGAACTTTTCTGCCAGTGAGTATAGTTTTAACATGTATATAAAATGTGCTCTCCTAGGGAAAAAAATTCTAAGCTAGCTAAAGTGTATTTTCTTATATAGGTCTGTTATTCTCCACATCCCTATTATCCAGTTGCAAATAGCTCTTTTAAAAGTGCGTTTTCAATGTGCTCTATCTTTAAATGGGCGGTGTTAAGACTTCTGAAAGTGTCAATTAGCAGTAAGCTTCAAATTCATGGAACAAACAGAATCTGACTCATGTGGGGTTTATATTTCATGTATTTCAATGAATGTGATTACAGTTAGAAACATATATTTCATACTATAATTTAAGGTAATTTTTTCCAAGAAAGGAAGAAAATAAAATGGGTGTTTTTGTTTTTTTTTAATTTTTGGATGTGAATAGTCACCAACAATTTCAATGCAGTAAAATAGTTAGAGGATGAAGGGCTATAGGGTTTGAGACAGAACCAGAATATTCATAGAAAGTAAAACTTCAGAAATTGTGGTCAAAAACTGCCTAAATCATCTAATATTATAGCCTGCAGTACATGTAGCTACTATTCCTCAGTCCTCTTTCTTTTCTGCATGGACTTTGGACCACCATCTTTCTCAAAGTAGGCTGGCGGCAAAGTTTTTTGGAGAACTCTAGCAAAACAAATTCCACAGCTTCATGCCAGAGTTTTGGTGCCAGTAGTCCACGATGATGTGCCTAGAAATCTGTATTTTTAAACTGCACCTAGGTAAGTCCAAGGTCCAATTAGGCTTGGCGATAACTGCTGTAGTCGGTATTAGGATTAGAATGTGGCCAGTGCCCAAGTTATGATTTAATGTGATACTGGGCAAATTACCTAAACTTCACAATTCAGATAATTTATGTGTGTATTGGGGGAAACTCTTTTACATTCCTGGCAAATCAGAGGCAAAAATAAAATTAATGCTTACTGCATAGTAGTAGGCATGTACATATGACATTCTTCCTCTTGATACAGCTTCTCTATGGCTTTCTAGTATTTTTGCTCTGATTTCTGATAAACTGTTTTCTGATGGCATATCCATTCTTAACTTCTTGATTAAAGAGACTTTTAATATCAATGTTTGAATAATTGATTCCTTGCTGGCCATATTGTTGACCCACAGAATCAAACTCCAGGAAACTATCTTTGTCTCCTGTATTTCCATTAATGTGTCACCTGATTATGACACTTGCCATTGCCTGAGCCATCACTCTGGTTTACTTCCACCTCCTAGACTGTCAGAATTACAAAGTATGTTAGAACTAAATAATATCTTATTTTTATACCTTGGAAACTAAAGCCCAGACAGTTTAAGCGATTCCTGTGATGTCACATAGCTCATTAGAGACTAGAAGTCAAACCTCCATATTTTCTATTTGCATTCTTGAGCTACTTAGCTCCCAATGAGTCCCAGAAAACAAAATCACAAATTAGAATTTAGCTTTGACTGTATTCAAAATGCATACATATTTTGAATGTTTCTTACATCATATTTACCAATTTTAAATTTCTGCACTTAAAAAAGAATAGGATAAATATTTAGACATGAATATAGCATATTGTTGCAGCAGTTTTTGAAACAACTTTCATCAGTTTCCTGCTTTTATCTACTTTATAAGGATGACAAACTAGGTAGCAGGAAGTAGTGACAAAGTGGAGAAAGATATAAGTAGAGGCAGAGGTACATACATGCACGCGTGTGTGCGCACACACACACACACTAAAATTTTGAGGAAAGACAAATTTCCATCCTTACTAGAATACTTACTTTCTCATTTGAGTCCATTTCAACTTAATCTTGCCACATTTATCTATGGAGGAGGTTATCTGTAACCAAGTCTAACTTCCATCTTGACTACTGTTCAAAATATAAAGTGATTTATTTTAATGTGTTTTTCTAATATATAATTAGGCAACTATTCTGATGCGGTTACTAGAAAACATTATCAATATACAATTTTACATGTCCAAATATTTGAGAGGAAAGAATATCAAGTCTTTATTGAATATACAGCTATCTTTCAGCTATCTTCGGAGTTCTTAAAAGGCATTTTATATAGTGGTGAGTCATTAAATGTGTTTTTGAATGAAAATAGTGAATGGCTCTAAAGATACTCACTTCATTACTTCTTAGCATATATGATTCCAGGAAATAACCTAGAAAAATTCTCATGATGGCAGCCATCTTCCCTGAATTGTTCTAATGATGAGACAAGAAGTAATCTACACTTAGTAAGCTGCATGAATACAATGTGTAATAATAAAGCACTTTAAGAGTAGCTATCTTAAACCTCGCCCAGGTAAATGTGTTTGTACCACTGTTTTCTAACTGAGCCAACAAACAAGAATCTGTCTCTGAATTTGCCTCATCATTAGACGAACTCCTGATAGCTCTACCTTGCAAACCAGGGACGAAGGTGTGTATCCTTGGACCTTACTTGAATAAAGTTTGGCCCACCTCTTGATAGTTAACCTGGTTTACAGGCACCCACTTTCTTCCCAGAACATCAGAGAAATTATAGCAGAATTTAAGAAATAACGGAGTCCATTGTTCCTCAACTTCTCTCATGACTGCCAGCCAGAATGTCTCGATTAAGTGAAGTTTCACAGACGTCCTTCAATTTTCACCAATATACCTTTGTGACTCCAGATTTTTAACAACGGTAGTAAAACAAAGAATTGGGAGTGACTGTGGGTCCTCAGACTGACAAATGGATCAGAAAAACAAGCATACCATAAGAATTGAAATAAGTTGAATCTTTAAACCTGGTGTTGTACAATATTGAGAAGTAAAATTTCTGTTCTGTTGGTGTAAGGTTATGAAGAATTTCTCACAGACATAACTTCTTGGGGGAATTGTCCTTTAATTCAAGATTATTATATTCTACTTTATAGTGTAAAGCATACATTTTTACACATAAAATTTTCATAATTATTTTGTTAGTTGGCAAGACAAAAAGTGTACAATAAAAGAAAACCAAAAAGAATGCTGGACATTCTCTATTAGTGGTGAGATCCCTTTCTTCTCCCCATTTCTCTGCCAGTAGACTTAACAAAAAAGCCTCTAAATTTTTTTCTGTATTTGAGACAATTCAAGGAATTTACAGAGAGTTAAAATTGAAATGTTTCTATCCAAGTATAGAAAAAAGGAATTAGTTATGTTTGTATATTAATCATTAATTAAAAGTTGACATTAACTCTGTATATGAAATAAACTCTGACTTAAAATCACCACTATTTTATAAAATAGTTGCTTGTGAGCAGTGCAAAGAACAGAAGCATTAGAAATAAAGCTAAGTACAATGAGAAATTGAGATATTTTATACAGACTTAAAGATTAGACAAGTGAGATAAGATAGAGAAGAATCAATTAGAAAAACAAAAGTAACTACTAAGGCAATTAGTGTGTTTTTTTATTAGGTTATTGGCTTTATGTATAATAGAAACTAATTAGAGAGTTATATACTTTTCTAATTAACACGTTATATGGCTAAGAGACTTAATTCTCTCTAAATGTCAATTCCAGAGGGATCAAGAATTCTGAATGCCAAGCTTATCAGTGCATGTATCCCTCCTAATGGTCAATCAAACCACACCCACAATGAAAGCAAAACAATTTCAGAACTGTGACTGGTGAGTTTGGAAATCACAGATGATGTCTCTAAGCTTTAAAAAGTAACTTAGAGAAAACTTATCCATTATAGGAATTTCAAACACTTTAAAGTTGGAGATTACTGGGCTCAAATTCAAGCTCTAACATTTACTGACTAAATGCTGGAGCCTGGGGAACTGCTTCAAACCATATATTCTCAAATATCAAGTGGAAATTATAGTAAGATCCTTATGACATAGGTGAGTGGATTAAATAACATGATCCTGAGTTTTCCATTAAAAGCTATACATTTTAAATGTTTTCTGATTATGATAGTAATGCTCACTATACAAAATGTATAGATGAAAATTTTTAAATGCATAAATAAACTCAGTAAGTAACCACTGTTAACTTTCCATTTGTCAAGATGGATACAGAGAGACCTAATTTTAATTTTATTTATGATGATTTTTATACTTCAGAAGGTTTTCAAATACATAGTTTAATATATCAATATATGCTTTGTGCATTTTGTCTTTTATTATTTTCCTCTGAAGGGACTTAATCACCCTACTTACATACATTCACTTAAGGTCTTACTTTATTCTTTCATTATTTTGTTACATTTAAACCTTTACTCCTTCTAGATTCTTGAACATGAATTCTAATCAGGAGATATACAGATTGTGCCTTTGTTATCAAAATTTCAGAAAGGAGGGGTGAAAAATATATATATATATATTAAAAGGCTCTTTATAGGTGCTAATAAAAATAATGTTTGGAAATATTGATTGACAAATCATTTTAGGGTATAATATGAGATGTAAAAATTCTAGTTTTTCATAAATGTTTAGCCTACTGGCCTAATTCCAATTACTATACAAAATATCTTCCCCTACAAATTTAAAATGACTCTTTTATGTCCCAATGTTTAACTATGTTTTGGTCTGTTGCTCAACTTTCTTTGTATTCTGCCTCAGTTTCACTTGTATTAATTTTTAACAGACTTTACAGTGTATATTTTATGTTATAAAAATTCATGGATATACCTTACATTAAAGAAGAAATAAAATATTGTATATGACTTGCTAGGTAAAATTGATTTTAACATAAGCACTGGTGACATTTCTGGTTTATGCTAATCTTTAACAAACCTACACAATGTTCAAGAGAAAATATTTGGAAAATTCTGAGAAATAATGCATCTTTGTACTGCAGTAAAATACCACAGCTGCATTCCATCACTCAATAATACCTCTAATTTATTCCTAGCAATATGACATATGACTCAGGACTTCATATATATGTGTGTGTATATATATATATATATATATATATATATATATATATATATATATATATCAATCTTGCTAGGCGACTAGCTACACACCACCAAGGATCAGATCTTGATATTTCAAGTAGTTCCAAAATTGTAATGTATGTTTTTGTCCTCCGTGAAATATAATTTTATCTCAGTTTTTATAGATTTCTTAAGCCAAGATTAGTATAGGAGCCTCTGAAGAGACGAATAACTCAACATTACTTCAATAGTTTGAGTTCTGGAGATCTCATGGGAAATGTTACATAAGACAGCTACAAGGAATGTCTCCTACATTCAAAGCAACTGCTGATCTGTTGATGCATTGCTTAAGTTTGTTCAGCTTCTCAAACTTCAATGAGCAGAGGAATCCTGTGGGAAAATTTGTTAAAATACAGATTCTGGGGTGCCTGGGTGGCTCAGTCAGTTAAGTACCCCACTCCTGATTTTGGCTCAGGTTATGATCTCACGGTTTTGGGATACTGTCAGCACAGAGCCTCCTTGGAATTCTCTCTCCCCCACTCGCTCTGCTCCTCCCCCACTCATGTTCTCTCTCTCTCTCAAAATAAATAAACTTTAAAAAAATTTTAATTAAAATAAAATAAAATGCAGATTATATGTGTTCAAATCTAAGTTCCAACAACTTAAAATAGATTATTATATACATAGGATGATATGTGTGAACCTAATGGTAACCACAAAGCAAAAACTTACAGTGAATACACACACACAAAACAAGAAAGGAATCTAAACATAACACTAAAGGAAATCATCAAACCACAGGAAAAGAAGTAAGGGACAGAAAGGAACTAGAGAAACAGCCAGAAAATAATTGACAAAATAGCAATAAATACATACCTAATCAATGTTGACTTTAAAGATAAATGGACTAAATTCTCCAATCAAAAGACACAGAATGACTAAATGGATTAAAAAAACAACATAAATCTATATACTTTCTACCCAAGACTTGCTTCAGGTATAAGGAAACACACAGACTGAAAGTGAAGGTATGGAAAAATATATACCATGCAAATGGAGACAAAAAGAAAGCTGACGTAGCTAAACTTGTATCATACAAAATTAACTTTAAAACAAAAGCTGTAATAAAAGATGAAGAGGGATACTACATAATGATAAAAGAGTCAATCCAATAAAGATATAACATTTATAAATATATATGGACTAAACATAAAATCACCAAAATATATAAAGCAAGTATTAACATAAAAAAAGGGAAAAACTGACAGCAATACAATATAGTAGGGAATTTTAACATCCCACTTACTACATCATCCAGACGGAAAACCAATATGGAAACACTGGCTTTAAATGACACATCAGATCAGATGGACCGTATATATACAAACATTCCATCCAAAAGCAGCAGAATACACATTCTTCTCAAGTGCCATAGAACATTCTCCAGGAGAGGTCACATTTTGCACTATAAAACAAGTCTCAACAAATCCAAGATCAAAGTCATATCAAGCACTTTTTCCAACCATTACGGCATGAAATCAGGTACAAGAAGAAAACTGGAAAAACAAATATGTGGACATTAAACAACATGTTACTGAACAACTACTGGGTCATAGAAGAAATCAAAGGATAAATTAAAAAAAAAAAAAAAAAAAAACCCTACAGGGGCACCTGGTGGCTCAGTTGGTTAAGCATTCAAATTTGGCTCAGGTCATGATCTCGCAGTTTGTGGGTTTTAGCCCTGCATTGGGCTCTGTGCTGATAGCTCAGAGCCTAGAGCCTGCTTCAGATTCAATGTTTCCCTCTCTCTCTGTCCCTCCCCTATGCTGTCTCTGTCTCTCAAAAAATGAATAAGTGTTAAGAAAAAACATTTTTTTAAAAACCTACAGACAAATAACATACCAAAATCTATGCAATGCAGCAAAAATAGTTTTAAGAGAAAAATTCAAAGCACTACAGGCCTATCTCAAATAAAAAAACTTAACTTTACACCTAAATGAACTAGAAAGAGAAGAATATACAAAGCCCAAAGATAGTAGAAGGAAGGAAATAAAGAACACAGTGGAAATAAATGAAATAGAGACTAAAAAGACAATAGAAAAGATCAATGAAACTGAGAGATGATTTTTTGTAAAGATAAATAAAATTGACAGACTTTTAGCTGGACTCATCAAGGCAGCAAAGAGAGGGCTCAAATAAATAAAAGCATATTAAAGAGAAGACATAACAGCACAGAAATACAAATAAATCATTGAAAGACTACTATGAATAATTTGCCAACAAATCAGACAACCTAGAAGAAATGGATAAATTCCTAGAAATTTACCATCTAAGGCTGAATCATGAAGAAATAGAGAATCTGAATAGACCAATCACCAGTAAGGAGACTGAGTCAGTAATCAAAAACTTTGGTCCAGGACCAAAGGGCTTCACTGGTGAATTCTACCAAACATCCAAAGATTTAATACCTATCTTTCTCAAACTCTTCATAAAAAAAAAAAAAAAATGAAGAAGAAAAGCTTCCAAACACATTTTATGAGACTAATATTACCCTGATACAAAAACCAGACAAAGACACTACAAAAAATATAATTATAGGCCAATATTCCTGGTGAAGACAGATGCAAAAATCCTCAACAAGATATTAGCAAACTGAATTCAACAATACATTTAGAGGTCATGGTCATACACCATGATCAATCAAGTGGAATTTATTCCAGGGATGCAAGGATGATGCAACATCCACAAATCAATCAGTGTGATGACCATATTAACAAAATAAAAGCTAAAAATCATGTGATCATATCAAAAATGCAGAAAAAGCATCTAACAAAGTTCAATATCCATTTATGACAAGAACTCTCAACAAAGGGGGTACAGAGAGAACATACCTCAATATATTAAGATTATATATGACAAACCCACAGATAACATCATATTCAGTAGTGAAATCTGAAAGCTTTTCCTCTAAGATCAGGAACAAGGTAACAATGCCCACAATCCCCATTTTTATTCAAAATAGTACTGGAAGGGCGTAGGAGAACGCTGGGCTCACCGCATCCTGCTGATCACTTAGATTCCACCTACACCTGCCTAAATAACCCAGAAAACTGCCAGAAGACTAGCAGAATGGATTCTCTGGAGCCAAGCATAGACGAGAGGCCCATGGAAGAGAGTAGGAAGGGCAGAGAGGCGGTGTGCGCTCCATGGACTGGCAGGAGGGAGCCAGGGCGGAGGGGCGGCCCGCCAGCCAAGCAGAGCCCCCGAGTCCGGCTTGCAAAAGCGGAGGGGCTGGACGGAGTATGTTCTGACAGCAAGCGGGACTTAACATCTGGAAGGTTATAAATTAACAGCTCTGCTCGGAGAGCGGGAGGGCTGGAGGACAACGGGAGGGAGTTGTTGAGCCCCGGAGGACAGAGCTCAGCTTGGCGGGGAACAAAGGCACTCGCCAGCACCATCTCCCTCGCCCATCCCCCAGCCAAAATCCCAAAGGGAACCAGTTCCTGCCAGGGAACTTGCTTGCACCACGCAAACACCCAACACTGTGCTTCTGCGGATCCATCCCTCCTGTGGCAGGTCTGACTCCCTCCTGGTGCCGCAGGGCCCCTCCCAAAGCTGAACACCGAAGGATAAGTGAGCTGAGCCTACCCCTCTCACCCGATCCACCCCAGCTAATAGGCCAAATCCCCAGTACCACAAGCCTGGAAGTGTGCAAGTAGCCCAGACAGGCCACACCACCCCACAGTGAATCCCGCCCCTAGGAGAGGGGAAGAGAAGGCACACACCAGTCTGACTGTGGCCCCAGCGGTGGGCTGGGGCAGACATCAGGTCTGACTGCGGCCTGTCCACCAACTCAAAGTTATTCAAGACAGCACAGGGGAAGTGCCCCGCAGTTCCGCACCACTCCAGGGACTATCCAAAATGACCAAACGGAAGAATTCCCCTCAAAAGAATCTCCAGGAAATAATGACAGCTACTGATCAAAAAGGATTTAAACAATATAACAGAAAGTGAATTTAGAATAATAGTCATAAAATTAATCGCTGGACTTGAAAACAGTATAGACGAAACAGAGAATCTATTGCTACAGAGATCAAGGGACTAAGGAACAGTCAGAAGGAGCTAAAAAATGCTACAAATGAACTGCAAAATAAAATGGAGATGACCACGGCTCAGATTGAAGAGGCAGAGGAGAGACTAGGTGAACTAGAAGATAAAATTATGGAAAAAGAGGAAGCTGAGAAAAAGAGAGATACAAAAATCCAGGAGTATGAGGGGAAAATTAGAGAACTAAGTGATGCACTAAAGAGAAATAATCTACGCATAATTGGTATTCCAGAGGAGGAAGAGAGAGGGAAAGGTGCTGAAGGTGTACTTGAAGAAATCATAGCTGAGAACTTCCCGGATCTAGGAAAGGAAAAAGGCATTAAAATCCAAGAGGCACAGAGAACTCCCTTCAGACGTAACTTGAATCGATCTTCTGCACGACATATCATAGTGAAACTGGCAAAATACAAGGATAAAGAGAAAATTCTGAAAGCAGCTAGGGATAAACGTGCTCTAACATATAAAGGGAGACCTATAAGACTCGTGACCCATCTCTCTACTGAAACTTGGCAGGCCAGAAAGGAATGGCAGGAAATCTTCCATGTGATGAACAGAAAAAATATGCAGCCGAGAATCCTTTATCCAGCAAGTCTGTCATTTAGAATAGAAGGAGAGATAAAGGTCTTCCCAAACAAACAAAAACTGAAGGAATTCGTCACCACTAAACCAGCCCTACAAGAGGTCCTAAGGGGGATCCTGTGAGACAAAGTACCAGAGACATCGCTACAAGCATAAAACCTACAGACATCACAATGATTCTAAACCCGTATCTTTCTATAATAACACTGAACGTAAATGGACTAAATGTGCCAACCAAAAGACACAGGGTATCAGAATGAATACAAAAACAAGACCCATCTATTTGCTGTCTACAAGAGACTCATTTTAGACCTGAGGACACCTTCAGATTGAAAGTGAGGGGATGGAAACTATTTATCATGCCACTGGAAGTCAAAAGAGAGCTGCAGTAGCCATACTTATATCAGACAAACTAGACTTTAAATTAAAGGCTGTAACAAGAGATGAAGAAGGGCATTGTATAATAATTATAGGGTCTATCCATCAGGAAGAGCTAACAATTATAAATGTCTATGTACCGAATACGGAAGGCCCCAAATATATAAAGCAATTACTCACAAACATAAGCAACCTTATTGATAAGAATGTGGTAATTGCAGGGGACTTTAACATTCCACTTACAGAAATGGATAGATCATCTAGACACACGGTCAATAAAGAAACAAGGGCCCTGAATGATACATTGGATCAAATGGACTTGACAGATATATTTAGAACTCTGCATCCCAAAGCAACAGAATATACTTTCTTCTCGAGTGCACATGGAACACTCTCCAAGATAGATCACATACTGGGTCACAAAACAGCCCTTCATAAGTACACAAGAATTGAAATCATACCATGCATACTTTCAGACCACAATGCTAGGAAGCTTGAAATCAACCACAGGAAAAAGTCTGGAAAACCTCCAAAAGCATGGAGGTTAAAGAACACCCTACTAAAGAATGAATGGGTCAACCAGGCAATTAGAGAAGAAATTAAAAAATATATGGAAACAAACAAAAATGAAAATACAACAATCCAAACACTTTGGGATGCAGCGAAGGCAGTCCTGAGAGGAAAATACATTGCAATCCAGGCCTATCTCAAGAAACAAGAAAAATCCCAAATACAAAATCTAACAGCACACCTAAAGGAAATAGAAGCAGAACAGCAAAGACACCCCAAACCCAGCAGAAGAAGAGAAATAATAAAGATCAGAGCAGACCTACCCTATGACCCAGACCTACCCTATGACCCAGCAGTAGCACTGCTAGGAATTTACCCATGGGATACAGGAGTACTGATGCATAGGGGCACTTGTACCCCAATGTTTACAGCAGCACTCTCAACAATAGCCAAATTGTGGAAAGAGCCTAAATGTCCATCAACTGATGAATGGATAAAGAAATTGTGGTTTATACACACAATGGAGTACTACGTGGCAATGAGAAAGAATGAAATATGGCCCTTTATAGCAACGTGGATGGAACTGGAGAGTGTGATGTTAAGTGAAATAAGCCATACAGAGAAAGACAGATACCTTATGTTTTCACTCTTATGTGGATCCTGAGAAACTTAACAGAAACCCATGGGGGAGGGGAAGGAAAAAAAAAAAGAGGTTAGAGTGGGAGAGAGCCAAAGCATAAGAGACTCTTAAAAACTGAGAACAAACTGAGGGCTGATGGGGGGTGGGAGGGAGGGGAGGGTGGGTGATGGGTATCGAGGAGGGCACCTTTTGGGATGAGCACTGGGTGTTGTATAGAAAGGAATTTGACAATAAATTTAAAAAAAATTAAAAAAAATAAAAATACTAAAACAACAACAACAACAAAATTTTACTGGAAGTCCTAGCCAGAGCAATTAGGAAAAAAAATAAATAAAAGGCATCCAAATTGGAAAGGAAGAAGTAACATTGTTACTATTTGCAGATGACATGATGCTATATAGAAAAAGCCCTTAAGACTCCACCAAAAAAAAAGTGAGAACTAATAAATTAATTTAGGAAAGTTGCAGGATATAAAATTAATATACAAAAATTTGTTGTTTCTTCTCTACACTAATAACAAACTATCAGAAAGAGAAATCAAGAAAATAATCCAATTTATAACCACATCAAAAAGAATAAAATACCTAAGAATAAATTTAACCAAGTAGTTAAAACACCTGTACAATGAAAATTATAGACATTGAGAGAGGGATTGAAGATGACACAAATGGAAAAATATTCCATTTGAATTAGAAAAATTAATATTGTTAAAAGGACCATACTACCCAAAGCAATCTACAGATTTAATACAATCTCTATCAACATTCCAATGGCATTTTTCATAGAATTAGAACAAATACTTCTAAAATTTGTTTGGAACCACATAAGACCCCAATAGTCAAAACGACCCTGAGAAAGAAAAATAAAGCTGGAGGTAACATTCTCCCTGATTTCAAACTATACTAAACTGTATGATACTAGCATAAAAAAGACACAAAGATCAGAATAGATGGATCACAAAGATGGAATAGAACAAAGAGCCCTAAAATGAACCTACGTACATACATAGTCAATTAATTCATGACAAAGGAGGCAAGAATATACAATGGGGAAAGGATAATCTCAATAAATGGTGTTGGAAAGACTGGACAGTAACTTGCAAAAGAATGAAACTGGACCATGATCTTAAAAAATCAACTCAAAATTGGTTAAACACTTGAATGCTAGATCTGAAACCATTAAACCCTAGAAGAAAACACAGGCAGTAAGCTCTTTGACATTGGTCTTAATGGTTTTTGGATCCAACTCCAAACACAAGGGAAACAAAAGCAAAAATAAATGGGAATACATCAAACTAAAAACTTCTGCACAGTGACGGAAGCCATCAACAAAACAAAAAACCAACCTACTAAATGGAGGAAGATACTTGCAAACAATTCATCCAATAGAAGATTAATATCCAAAATATGTACAGGAACTATACAAATCAATAACAAAAACAAAATAAAGTGATTAAAAAGAGGATAGAGATAGACATTTTTGCACTAGAGACATAAAGATGGCCAACAGGCACATGAAAAATTGTTCAACAACACTAATTATCAGGGAAATAAAAATCAAAACCACAATGGGATATCACCATATACCTATCAGAATGGCTATTATCAAAAAGACAAGTGTTGGTGAAGACATGGAAAAAAAGGAACCCTTGTGCACTGTTGCTAGGAATGTAAATTGGTATAGCCACTATGGGAAAGAGTATAGGGGCTCTCCCCCGCAAGTTAAAAACAGAGCTATCATTTGATCCAGCAATTCCACTTCTGTTATCTATCTGAAGAAAACAAAAATACTAATTCAAAGAGATATATGCAACCCTCTGTTCACTGGAGTATTATTATATACTATAGTCAAGATATAGCAACAACTTAAGTGTCCATCCATAAATGAATGGATAAAGACATGGGGTGTGTGTGTGTGTGTGTGTGTGTGTGTGTGAGAGAGAGAGAGAGAGAGAGAGAGAGAGAATAAAAAAGAATAAAATCTTGCCACTTTCAACAACACGGATGGACATTGAGGGTATTATGTTAAGTGAAATACGGCAGACAGAAAAAGACAACTAACTCATGATTATACTGACTTGTGGAATCAACAAACAAACAAAATAAAACAAAACCCAGACTCATAAAGAGAACAGACCTGTGGTTGCAAAAGGAAAGAAGAATTGGGGTAGTGAAAAATGGATAAAGGGAATTAAGAGGCATAAGTTTCTAGTTATGAAATAGGGGTGCCTGGGTGGCTCAGTCAGTTGAGCATTCAACCTCGGCTCAGATCATGATCTCGCGGTCTGTGGGTTCGAGCCCATGTCAGGCTCTGTGCTAACAGCTGGGAGGCTGGAGTCTGCTTCGGATTCTGTGTCTCCCTCTTTCTCTGCCCCTCCCCCACTCACGTTCTGTCTCTCTCAAAAAGAAATAAACATTAAAATTTTTTTAAATTAAAACAAAATAAACAAGTCATGTGGATATAATGTACAGCGCAGGGCATATACTCAATAACATCATGTTAACTTGTAAAGTGACAGATGGTAACTAGACTTATTTTGGTGACCAAGTCACAATGTATATATTTACCTAAATCACTATGTTGTATACCTGAAACTATTATAATATTATATGTCAATTTATATCTCAATAAATTTTTAAAAATACAGATTCTGATTCAGCATTTTTGGATGAGGCCCGAGATTCTGAATTTGTAAAAAGCTCCCAGGGCATGGCAGGGCTGTTGGTCACAGATCACATATTGAGAAGCAAGAAGTTAGTTGGAAACTATCACCCCATTTTAAATGGGAGACCCAGAAATTCACTGAGGGTAAAGAGCATTTAAACAAAAGATAAAAATATTTACTTTTAAAACACAGGACCACACACACACACACACACAGCCTCCCTTACACATACCAGCTTGAACTATTCTGACTAAATAAAGAAATTCCCAAGTTTCCTTTAAATGACTTAAATTATGATAATTTGAACTTTAAGTCTGTGAGGGTGGCATAGTGTGCTTATGGTATAGGGCTGGCCCTGAGAAAGATCCTAACACAGCATCTAAAACAGAACAGTGGGGGTGACTGGGTGGCTCAGTCGGTTAAGCGTCCGACTTCAGCTCAGGTCACGATCTCGCGGTCCATGAGTTCGAGCCCCGCATTGGGCTCTGGGCTGATGGCTCAGGGCCTGGAGCCTGCTTCTGATTCTGTGTCTCCCTCTCTCTCTGCCCCTCCCCTGTTCATGCTCTGTCTCTCTCTGTCTCAAAAATGAATAAACGTTAAAAAAAAAATTTAAAACAGAACAGTGAAGAAGGAGGTTAGTGGAGACAGTTTAAAAGGACAGTCTCAAATCTGGGCTCTCATACATCTGCTTCTCACTTCCCAATTACAGCTACGTGTTTTGAACATTTATTTTGCTAGCTAAGAATTGGAAGAAAAATATTTCAACTGATTTTGTAATATATTCTCCCCAAAATGTTTATCTTGATGAATATTTACTTAATGTTCTAGTTGACTAATTAGGTTGCAAAATTAAAAACCTCTTAAGTCCCTAACAAATTTATATTAAAATATAATAACGTCAGGGGCGCCTGAGTGGCTCAGTCGGTTGAGTGTCCAACTTTGGCTCAGGTCATGATCTCACCATCCGTGAGTTAGAGCCCCGCATCGGGCTCTCTGCTGACAGCTCGGAGCCTGGAGCCTGCTTCAGATTCTGTGTCTCCTTCTCTCTCTGCCCTCCCCCTACTAGCTCTCTCGCTCTCTCTCTCTCTCTCTCTCTCTCTCAAAAATAAAATAAAATAATTTAAAAGAAGTTTAAAATATAATAATGCCATAGGTATTTATGATACGCTTTCCCTTTTAACAAAGCAAGGTTTTAGGTAAATATTTTATTTTGTCTCTCCTAGAATTAGTCTGCCTTTAACTATGTTTCTCAAAATGTATCTAAAGCTTACTTACATCATACACATTCTTGGTGCTTCCTGAGCAGACAGATATGTGACCCTACAGTCACAGAAATTTGCATTTTCAATAAGTGTTCCAAGTCATTCTTATTCACATACAAAGTTTAGGCCCAGTTTGCTAAGAAATTCAAAACTTGACATTACACATTTTTTTTTTTTGAGTCGGATACTCTCCCAAAGATATGTCCACATAGAACCTGTGAATGAAACACTATTTTGGGAAACAGTCTTTGTAGATGTAATTAAGCTAAAGATCTTGATGTGGGCCCATCTTGGATTACTGGGTGGACCTTATATTCAATAACAAATGTCCTTACAATAAAATGAGAAGACAAACACAAAGGAGAAAACAGTATGGAGAAAGAAGCAGAGAAAGGTGTGATGGATCTGCCAGCCAATGAACACCAAGAACTGCCAACAGCTCTCCGTAGCAAGGAGAGAAGCATGGAAGAGGTTCACCCTTAGAACTGCCAGAAGGAACCACCCCTACCCACACCTTGATTTGGACTTCTGGCTTCTAGAACTGTGAGAGAATAAAGCTCTGTTGTTTTAAGCTACCCAAAGTGTGGCGATTTGTTAGAGCAGTCTTTCAAAATATGTAGATATTCACCACTAATATAAGTAATAATCGTGATATTTGTTTATTTCTATGCCAGGCCTGATGACTAGGACAAATAATAAAACCTGTAAGGAGATGTTAAATTAATCTTAACACAGTCTCTTCCACCTTAACATCTCCTGGATCTTGCAAAGGATTCTTGTCAATACTACTGGCTCCCTGAACCACTTCCCTACTTCTTTAGTGCCTCTTTCTCTAATGTAATAAGTTGAACAAATGTTATCCGATTCTGCTTAAGAACTTTATCTTCCCAGCCCAAGTATCTAAAGCAGAAGTGAGCCAGCCAACTTTCACACATAGGCATAGAGTTTAGAAGTCCTTTGCAAAGCTGTATTCTATTCTCAGAAATACAAAACACTGTTGTAAGAAGTCTCTTCAATATCATATAGAATAACGTTTTTATTCCCGAATTATATATTCCTGGAACTTTCCATTGTAGTTTTAGAAAATTTGTATTATCATCTGGAAAGTTGCCTTTCAAAAAATTCAATGACACACATATGCTTTAAGTACACACCCATAGCAGGATTAACATCACAATTTAAACGAGAAAGTAAAATATATATAAAATCTAAGAATCATATTCTTGTCTAATTAAATAACCAATTGATGAAACTGTAATATTTAAATGTCTGCATCTCCAAAATGTTAGTGAAGTTACTACAAGGAATAAGACACAGTAAATCCAGGGAGCATGGACTCTAAATTTAGAATGAATCCAAATGTATCACTTTCTAGGCATGAGAACATTGACATTTTATTCAATTTCTCTTACTCATTAATAAAAGTATAGGAATAGCTGCCATTAATTGAGCATGTACTGTTTTAAACATAATGTTATTTCAATTAATTAAATTAGTCTTCATATCATCTCTATGAGTGAGGTTTTATAGAATTTGCATTTTTACAGTTGAGAAAATTAAGAACCAGAAAGGCTCAGTAAATTTCCCAAGGACACACAGCCAGTTAGTAGTTAATTACAAAATTAAAACTCGAGTTGATCTGAATTCAAAGCTTCCAGTTTTAAGCAGTACACTATGCTTCCTTTCTTTACTGTTACCAGATTAAAGTCAGGTGGTTAATTGTGGTTTACATTTATAAAAATCTATCTCTGACCTATTAGCCAAATTAGTTGTTCACACTCTAAAAAAGGGTTCCAAGAGCAATTTTAATATCATCGTTCCCTAATGATTTCAGCCCTTACAGGGTAAATACCATTAGTTTTCAGAAAATTAACATTGTGAAATGTCTGCGAGAGGGGCTTTTTGGAAAGGTTTTCCTCCCTCATAAAGAAGTGCTTAGGAAGAAACTGTCCGTCCTGCCTTATGTGTGGGAGGGAGTAAGAGAATGAAGCAGTAAGAGAATGTTGCAACAGCCCCACTGTGGGGGCCAGAAGCAGAAAGCCCATGTGCTCAGAAGACAGGGAGACGGGCACCTGAGTGACTCTTGTCAGTTGAGCTTCTTTCTGACCCTGGATTTCAGCTCAGGTCATAATCCCAGGGTCCTGGGATCTCTGTCCCTTCCCCCACCACACACACTTTTTCTCTCTCTCACTACAAAAAAAAAAAAAAAAAAAAAAAAAAAAAACAAGGAGAAAAGCAGTGACTTCTCTGATACTCTGATAACTCTGGCACCATTTAACTACACTCCTGTAATAATGGAATAAGGTATCTCTACTGTTTAGGCCACTAACAATTAGTTGGTTAACAGCTCTGTTACCACCTGAACCCCAAAGCACGTTCTGTCATAAAAGCAACAATTCAAACTTTCTCTAACAACTGCATATTATTTAAGAATAATAAACTCCAATTTTTCGTTAAAATATAAATACTTAAAAATCAAAACCATGACCTAGAAAAAAATCAGCACTTAGTTTACTCCCTTTCAGTATTTCATTTAATTAAAAAAGTGAATATTTTAATTTATTTACATTATAGTATAATTTGAAGGCAACGTATTGGGAAGACCAATAAATCACTTAAATACTAAACAAAAAGTAGTATTATGCCTGATCATTTTAGAATGCAAAATCCTGTATCTGATACCTGGAAAGAAATTTAAATGTATAATTAATCTCCATTTACACCTATATCTCAGGGATACCTATAAGCAAACTTGCTATTCCATTAAGATGGCAGAGATTAAGAAACAGTCAGCACATGATTTATTCTGCCACATGCTATTCTGAGTTACGAGCTCCTGAGATTGCTCCGCAAATACACTGAAACTCATTCATGTCTTCCAATTATTTTCTTAGACCACTAAATCTTTATCTACATTATTCATATCTATCTATATCCCAGGGATACTACTTGAAATTGTAGAAAGTATCAGCCTCCTAAGGAATATAGTACTAACCTTCTATACAGAATTAAGGTGATCAGGCTGTTTGTGCCCCGATGTAACCAGACCCTGCCGGTGTTGTCCCAAAGGCTGAACTCATCATTATGTTAACACATTTGTTACCTCTACATGACATACCAGTGGGTCAAGATCCACCAGTTAAGGAGTCTGGTATAGGTCATACCTGACATTTAATTAATACAATATATTGTGGCTTAACGATGGAAACTTCTCCTAAGAATAAAATTGACTGCTAAGATAATGGTAGATAGGAGTGGGAGGCCGGGGGGAGGGGAGCAGAGAATTCACTCAAAGGTAGAAATCACCACAGCAAGACCCTTGATATAAGAACAGTCTTAATTGTCAACAAATACGTTCAAGCGAGCCATTGGGTATGGTCATCTACATGCTTTTTAAATCCACCCTTTTGGAACTCTTTCCAGATTCCTTGATGGCATGGTGCCAATAATAAGGCAATTTTGTGGAAACCCCAAAGAGTAGTTGGCTGAGGTTGGGGGTCGGGAGGCTGTGGAGAACCAGAGGCAAAACACTCATTTCCAACTCTAGTTGCAAAGGCGTTAAGCATTAGTCGTGATGAGAGAATCCAGCTGAAACTCTAATGAGGGCCAGAGTAGGCAAGCAGCAATGCTGAGGAGGGAATTGGTCAGAGGGAAGGGAATAGACAACCTGCTGAAGGCAAAGAGGCAAAGATGGTTGCTGGTATTGCCAACAGAAATAGGGATTACAAGGTTCGGTGCTCCTCTGTTGACATGTGTCAGAAAGGGTGTGTCTATACATATACTCCTTATTATGTCAATTTCTTAGAAGTATTTAAGTGTGCCCCACAAAATGTATGGGAATTAAGTTGTCCCATTTGTAAGTTACAGTACTATTTCAACTTCTGTGAAGGTGTTATCAGTTTCATTTAATTAAATACACAATCTTGATTTACACATTATCAACACTGAAAGATCTCTGTGGTATGGAATATCCGCCAGCATCAAAAAAACTTAAGGAAATCTAAAATCATTTCATTAGTGTTTTTGCTAACATGCTATTTCAAAGAACAGCAAAGCATAATTCATGACATTATTTTTTCCTTGTTTAGACATTAGTTAGCAGGCAATCTCTATCTGTGCATGTTCATCTGTTTGTGTATGTTAGTCTGTACATCCCGTGACTAACAGGTTGATTTACAGTTTCCTAAAAACAGAAATCCCATAAACTTGCAAGTTACTCAAAATAGTTGTAATTTTTAGCCAGGAGTAAAATTAGAAACAAAGATTTGATAAAACTTGATAACTAAATTATTGTTAGCTATTACTATCTTGTGGCAATAAACATTAAATCTAAACATAATTCATTATAATAAATAATATTTTAAGATAAAAGGGTAACATAGGATATTACTTTAATGGAGAAACATCTTTTCCTCTATGATGAAGAATAATATATGTGTCCTAGAAAATTTTTCTAGTCTGTGTCCTTCATTTTATTTTTTTAATGTTTATTTATTTTTGAGAGAGAGAGCGAGAGAGAGAGAGAGAGAGAGAGGGCGCAAGCAGGGGAGGAACAGAGAAAGAGGGAGACACAGAATCTGAAGCAGACTCCAGGCCCCGAGCTATGAGCACAGAGTCCAATGCGGTACTTGAACTCATGAGCCGTGAGATCTGACCTGAACCGAAGTCGGATGCTCAACCAACTGAGCCACCCAGGCACCCCTGTGTCCTTCATTTTAAAATAAGAAGTTTAAGACACAAGTTTGAGTCCAGGAAGAGAGATCTTACACATATGATCCTATCCACAGGAGCTTTTTAAGTTTCTGGGTTATTTCTAGGAGCATAACTGCTTACTTTTCTAGTCATCTTATTCACTTAGGAACTAGTAAGAAATGTAAGAAGCAATAGTCAAACATAGCACATATGCTAGCTAGATAATACATTTCTGCTTATGATCTCGTTTTCTTTTTCTAAATGTTTGATAAAGACTTTCCCTATGTAATCATGAAGGTGAGTATGTATACATTGTTGTATGACTTTTTATGGTATAGTTATTCTTTTTTACATTTTTAGTGATCCATAAACCAACATCAGATATTTTGGGCTGGCTTTGTTCTCTTTTACCCTTATTGCTTGCAGTGTAAATTTGCTATTATTTATTTACTACTATTCCTTTTCTCTTTTGATAACATATTTGGTTCTAGGAATCAGAAACTAAGATTTTGGGGTCAATTCAGTAAATACGTATTTAATTACTACCCGCAAGACTGTTTTGAAGGCTTTGTAATGGGTACACAGTAGATAGCATTAAGCATTAAAGTGGTATATATATATCACTGGTGGTTTTACAAGCTAACACATTAAAGCTGGACACATTAGTAAGTACATTTATATCAAACAACTCAGCCTTACTTTTATATTCTATCCTCTTTGGCCTGACACCTTTCAGATTCACTCTTATGCATGTTCCCCAGAGTTCTGCAGATATGTAAGAGCAAATTCTTGCACATTTTTTGTCTGTAAACTATTTACCCCTGGGTCACAGTGTGTACCTATCCCCATGGAGCATGTTGCCGTATCCCCCTTGTGATAAGTCCAGAAAACCAGCATCAGTGGTAGTGAGTCTTAAAGAAAATGAGCATCCACTTTTAAAGCATCTGCCCCAGGTGAGGTTATCACAAAATTTTCAAGCAAAGATAAGGTAGTCTCCTCGGACATAGGCAGACAAGCTACGTCACTGGTAAGGGAGGCTCACAGTGATGTGGGGGTTCAAGACTGTCCATTTATGTGGGTCACATCAGATGTCCCCATTCCAAGCAAAGGACTCTACTCTCTACCAATTAATGCCCTCACTTTGAAATGAGAAACATGGTAGGACTGTGAATTAATTAGCATTAAAATTTAACAACCCATGCGAGGCAATTTTATATTTAATTTTAGAAATATCAGCCCTGTTCCTATAATAAACAAGAGATTATTAAGGCTGTCATACAGTTCTCTGGTTCTTAGACCATGACTTTAACTGGGAGTTCAAGGCCCGTGAGCTCATCATTTTCTTTCTGTGAGCACCCTAGTGTGCTCAATAGAATTCATTCCATATCCCTGTCCTCATGGCCATCATTACTACCATAATGTTCAAATGTGGCAGCTGTGTGAGCTTCCAAGGCACTTGCTTTATGTGGCACTTCATCGCAATCACCCACAGGTGATAACTTGGTTAATATGATTCCACTGCATACAACAGTCCTGGAATCCCATTTTCCATTAGCAAAAGGCTCAGCATTGTGTTCAAATCCTAGACCATGACCAAACCAATCCCAAATTCCAATCTTTGTGGGTGTATCTCCTGAGACCAATACAGTAGCATTTCCATATCAGCCAGGGTTCAGTCAGAAAGCAAAAACCACATAGCAACTTCACTAGAAAAAGCTCAACATAAAGTATGGACAAAGATTGACTATAAATAGGTAAAGAGAGCTCTCAAAGATATAGAGATAGCTCATACGGAAGTGACGCAGAGCACTCAAGAAAGGAACAGATCTGGGAAAAGCCCCATGCTCCTCCCAGGACTGAGATCCAGACACCACTGGAGAGGGAACAGTGATAGCCTTCTGGATGATGACAAAGTCTGCTGACGTGCTAGAAGCTGGGGCTGGCAAGAAGAAAACTCCCTTTCAGGGGGCCAGCAGAATGGGGTGTGAGTGGGAAGCTGTCCTCCAGGTTTCCAGAGAAACACTCCACAAAGCTTTTTGCAATGCTGTTGTCACTGGAACTTGCTGGAGATGAGGGTCACTGGAGATTCTGCATGCTAACAGGAGCAATCACACTAGAACCAGCAACAAAAACTCCTCCAGTGTCCTTCTAGCACCTTCAACTAACAATGCTCAATATCATGCCTACAGGCAAAGGAGAAATGTTCACATGATCTAACTCCAGGGTCACAAGCCAGGTAATGATAGGACTGAGAGGCAATAACAACAACAATAAAAAGACAAAAAAGAAAATGTCTAACTGGCACAGGTACAATTTACTTATGCATATTTAAAGTAGTGGGAACTAAAACAATATGATTCCCTTACTCTATAATGGCAGTGCTGGGACCAGCTTAGTTTCCCATCTGTAAGTTAACTGAGACAAAGCAACATAACCTAGTTGTATGCTCCAGGAATTCCCAACTCCCGGGTGATAGACTATGAGCAACCAAACATGTTACTTACCAGGAGTAACAAGCTTGCTCATTAGGACTTATTTGGGTAGCCTTACCTGTTGATACGTACCAATTCGAAAGTTATGGCTAAGTAAAAACTCTGTCAATTCCAACCACTTTCCTATGCTGCAAGGCCCACCTTATGGCTCATTAGTCCAGGGCCTTTAGGCTTTAATCCTAAAATCCTTAAGGTTTTAACCCTAAAAATATGCTCCTCTGACTGTCATCTTCTGAGATTTCAGAATAGTTCTCCCCTATTGCAGTGAACCTAATTAACTCAGCCTGCCCCAATCCTAGGTTTTGCGGTGAGGAGCTGAGCGTCAACTAAAGGTTCCGTAATCTAATGAAGGAGCTGAGAACTTGCTTGGGGGTAATGTAACAGGCTGTTTAGCTGAAGGCAGAAATGCCTCCTTGAATATTACGCTTTCCTTCTAAGGACATCTTTTTCTTGTGGTGGTGTGCTTCTTCCTGAGCTGATTACTTGCTCTCACACTCCTGTCCAAGCAGTTGTGGAGACCAAATGGAGAATGTTTCAATGCGAAGACTCTGTGCAATACTGGGTACAGACAGCCCTTTTTCATAACCTAAATGCAGCATTCAGCAGAGTTTTGGATTCAGGAAAACTCTGCACTGCGTCAACAACCGACAGCTCTGACACCCATAGCAGACGGAGCTCTGGGCTAGACATCAGCCTCTCAGGGTGGGAATTCATCATCCCCGGAGGCAACAGTGAGCCCTTTTATGCTTCTCAAGAAGCAGAGGTAGACACAAAATAGATGGGGGCTGAATTATAAATTTGCTGATCAGGGTAATAGATGAAAGGGAGAGTAAGCAGAAAAGGTAAATTAGTGTATATTAAAGAGGCAGAGAAATGAGCACATGAAAAAGATGTTCAACATCATTAGCCATAAAAGAAATGCAAATTGAAACCACAATGAGTTATCAGTACACACCTATCAGAACAGCTAAAGTAAAGGTAGTAATAACACAAATGCTGGCAAGGACACAGAGAAAGTGAATCACTCACACATTGCTGGTGGGAACGTAAAATGGTACAGCCACTCTGAAAAACAATTTTGTAGTTTCTTATACAACTAAACAGGCAATTACTGTAAGATCCAGCAATTGCACTCCTAGGTATTTATCTCAGAGTAATGAAAACTGTGTTTATCCAAAAATCTGTACACATGTTCATGGCAGCTTTATTCCTAATGGAAAAAACTAGAAACAACCCAGATGTTCTTCAATGACTGCAAAACAAACTAAGGTACATGCATAGCATAGAATGTTCCTCAGCAATAGTGACAGATAAACTAATGATACAACAACCTGGATAAATCTTGGCATTTAGTTGGCAGAAGGAAATTATGCCAAGTAAAAACACAGCCAATCCCTAAAAGTCATATACTGTAGGATTCCATTTATATGGCATTTTTGGAATGACAAAATTATAAAAATGGAGAACAGAGTAGGGGTGGGCAGAGGTCAAGGATACTGGGAGGCAGGTGGGTATAGTTATAAAATGGCAACATGAGGAATCATTGGCTAATAAATCATTCTGTATCCTGACTTTATCAACGTCAGAATCCTGGTTGTGATATTATACTACAGTTTTGTAAAACATCACCACTGTGGGAAAGTGGGTAAAGGGTCATGGGATCTGGCTGCATGATTTCTTACAACTGTGTGTGAATCTAAAATTACCTCAAAATTTAAAGTTTGACTAGAAACAATAACTAAAGACAGGTCATCTGACTTCAGCTCAGGTCATAACCTCACAGCTCATGAGTTTAAGCCCCGCATCGGGCTCTCTGCTGTCACCATAGAACCTGCTTCAGATCCTCTGTCCCTCTCTCTCTCTCTCTCTCTGCCCCTCCCCTGCTCATGCTCGCTCTCTCTCTCTCTCTCTCAAAGATAAATAAACATTAATAATAATAACAATAATAATAAAAGACAGGGAAGTACTAGAAGAAAGGAAGATAGAGTCCATTCCCTGGTCATCATTCCCTCAAATTTAAAGAAGCCTATGTGGGTTAAAGCTTTGTTGTTGATTTGTTTCTTGTTTCTAGACATAGAAGGATGGATGTGTGCTTGTTGTAAATTCAGCACTGTGCAGATTAGATGTGAAAACTGAATGCCGTGCTTCACAATGGCAGGTCCCAAAAAGCTGAAGCTGTAAATGGACTCTGACCTTGGGGTGACCCAAATGTACCAGACTCTCACTGGACCTAAATTAAGACTTGCTCTTGGCCATAAAATAAATGGATTTAATTTGAACAACAGGATGTGTTTTAACCAACTATATTCAGACTTACGCATGCATTTATCCTATTTGGAGAATAAACTCTCAATCTTTAATTAGCATAGTCACCATAAATGCTACATTTTACCATATAAAATCCCCTAACTTTGCCCCTTTAGCAAATTATTTAGTGAATTTCTTCACTGAGGGTGTGTGTGTGTGTGTGTGTGTGTGTGTGTGTGTGTGCATGTGTGTGTGTGCGCATGCGTGCACACTCTCATGTGACTGTTTCCTTGCCTGGCAAATAAATAAATTCAGCTTCAAAAAAATTAAAAAGTTCTTCTCTTTTTTTATTCTTTGTTAAGTTTTAGGTGCAAGCAGTAGGCCCAGTGTTAAAGTTAAATATTTATTTACTAGACAAAAGGTAGTGGTAAAAAGACCAATCATCAGGAGTAAGAAATAGGTTGTATTAAATTTGAATTCAGAGGGAAATTTAATGAATATTTAAGAAATCCCAAATTCCAAACCCCAATTAAATCTGAAGTTTCAAAACAATAAAATCTCTATTATAATAAATGATAACATCACCATAATTTACTATTTCATTCATTCCTAATTTCTTTTCCTATATTAAATAAATACTCCTTAATTTCACTATTCTTAAAAACCAAACTGGTCCCAGCTGCAGCTATTAAGAGAGTTTTTTAATTCCTCTTACAGTTTGCCTAAGAGTTTTATTTTAATGAGAATACATAATTACTGCTAAACTGCATCATTACAAATTCATAACTTTCACTTAATGAAAGAAAATGTCAAAATATTTATTTCACTCTGAATCTTCTAAAATGGTATTAAAGTCTTATATAAAATAATGCCATATAAAATAGAGTAAAGAATGCAAATATTCATCATTCAAGTTCATAGACAAACATAAAATATCAGAAAACTTTCTGGAGGTTTTGACAGCAATTACCTCACACACAGCTTGAACTAGATGATTGAAGACTCATTTGTGTCCCTCAGTGCATGCTGAATTAGGTTTAGTTCCAGAAGCACTTACTAAGCATTATTTTTTTAAAGGAGTGGGGATGGGTTGATAAATGTTATACATTGTTTCTGCCTGAAAGGGTTTTACATGTTAGTTAAACTGTGGTAAAACTAACTAGGTTGTATTCTATTTCTGTCTTCCAAAGGACCAAAGTGTACACCTGTCTTCTTATACTTTATAGAAACGAAACAGATAGATAATGATGGCAGTACTGAAGTAAACTAATTTTCAACATAATTGTGGAAGAGTAAAAGGAAATATGCCAGGAAAAAATGTTATCTATCTCAAAGTCACTTAACCAGACTGACCCAGACTATCACATTTCCTTCATGTGTATTCCCCAAATCAATATACCTACTCTTAAATATGCAAATGAGATGCCATATTTCATAAATCTAGAACTACAGTATTCACATATTTTGTCTTCTATTTAGAAAGGGAAAATTCTGCCAATTAAACTATGATGTACCATCTAATACATCAGTTTTAAGATGTATTCTGATTTGTAAGATAGCGAAATATTTTAAGGAATGTGTGTATTAGAAGTGATGAAATAGTCCTTACAATTTAGAACTGTAAAGAGCTGTTTACCCACAAAGCTGTTTATCACCCACACAACTGTGCCACAAACTAAGCTTTAAATGCTGTTCAATTTAGGAAAAAACATGGAATCAAAGACATGGGTAAAATCTCACCTAAAAGATTGAGGCACTTAACAACCTTCCTGGAGACCTTTCTCATCTCTAAGATGGGAATAGTGATCATTAAAATAATAGCAAGATAATATAATATAATTAATCATGCTCATAATGATTATAACAGAGCAATAATAGTCACTTTGTGCAAAAATATATTAGATTATTTTTTAATTTTTTTAACGTTTTTATTCATTTTTGAGAGACAGAGAGAGACAGCATGAGCTGGGGAGGGGCAAAGAGAGAGGGAGACACAGAATCCAAAGGAGGCTCCAGGCTCTGAGCTGTCAGCACAGAGCCCGATGCGGGGCTCAAATTCACAAACCAAGAGATCATGACCTGAACCAAAGTCAGATGCTTACCTGACTGAGCCACCCAGGTGCCCCAAAATAAATTAGATTCTTAAATTCACTTGAGTTCCCAGCATTATTGTCTGTTAATATTTTCTTGATCTTTTATGCTTAGTTTCTTAGCCTAAAACATTTATCAGCATATAAACAGATACTTAATATTTATTAATGAGTGTTCAAATGTAAACTACTTTATGTCTGATCAGAGAAACCAGGAGCTGGTTCCTTGAAATAATTAACAAAATTGATAAACCCCTAGCCAGATTTATCAAAAATAAAAAGGAAAGGACCCAAGTAAATAAAATTACGAATGAAAGAGGAGAGATCACAACCAACACTCCAGAAATACAAACAATAATAAGAGAATATTATGACCAATTATATGCCAACAAATTGGGCAAGCTGGAAGAAATGGACAAATTCCTAGAAACATATAAACTACCAAAACTTAAACAGGAAGAAATAGAAAATTTGAACAGGCCCATAACCAGTCAAGAAATCATATCAGTAATCAAAAATCTCCCAACAAACAAGAGTCCTGGGCCAGGTGGCTTTCCAGGGGAATTCTACCAAACATTTAAAGAAGATTTAACACCTATTCTTTTGAAGCTGTTCCAAAAAATAGAAATGGAAGGAAAATTTCTGAGCTCATTCTACAAGGCCAGCATTACCTTGATTCCAAAACCAGCCAAAGACCCCACTGAAAAGAACTACAGACCAATTTTCCTGATAAACATGGGTGCAAAAATTCTCAACAAGATACTAGCAAACTGAATCGAACAATAAAAGAAAGGGATTATTCACCATGATCAAGTGGGATTTATTCCTGGGATGCAGGGCTGGTTCAATATCCACAAATCAATCAATGTAATACATGACATTAACAAAAGAAAGCATAAGAACCACATGATCCTCTCAATAGACGTACAAAAAGCATTTGATAAAATATAGCATCCTTTCTTGATAAAAACCCTCAAGAAAGTAGGGATAGAAGGAACATACCTCAAGATGATAAAGGCCATATACAAAAGACCCACAGCTAATATCATCCCACTGAGGAAAAACTGAGGGCTTTCCCCCTAAAGACAGGAACATGACAAGGATGTCCACTCTCACCACTGTTATTTAATGTAGTATTAGAAGTCCTAGGCTCAGCAATCAGACAACAAAAAGAAATTAAAAACACCCAAACTGGCAGGGAGGAAGTCAAGCTTTCACTTTTCACAGATGACATCATACTCTGTGTGGAAAACCCATAGACTCCACCAAAAAAAATGCTAGAACTGATACGTGAATTCAGCAAAGTCACAAGATATAAAATCAATGTACAGAAATCAGTTGCATTTCTATACATCAATAATAAAGCAGGAGAAGGAGAAATCGAGGAATCAATCCCAATTACAATTGCACCAAAAACTATAAAATACCTAGGAATAAACCTAACCAAACAGGTAAAAAATCTATACACTGAAAACTATACAAAGCTTATGAAAGAAATTGAAGAAAATACAAACAAATGGAAAAAACACGCCATGCTCATGGCTTGGAAGAACAAATGTTGTTCAAGTGTCAATACTATCCAAAACAAGCTACATATTCAATGCAATCCCTATCAAAATAACACCCGCATTCTTCACAGAACTAGAACAAACACTCCTAAAATTTGTATAGAACCAGAAAAGACCCCAAATAGCCAAAATAATGTTGAAAAAGAAAAGCAAACGTAGATCAATGGAAGAGAATAGAGAACCCAGAAATGGATCCACAAACATATAGCCAACTAACCTTTGACAAAGTGGGAAAGAATATCCAATAGAAAAAAGACGGTCTCCTCAGCAAATGGTGCTGGGAAAACTGGACAGAGATGCAGAAGAAACCCGGACCACTTTCTTACACCATACACAAAAATAAACTCAAAATGAATGAAAGACCAAAACATAAGACAGGAAGCCATCAAAATCTTCGGGGAGAAAACAACCCAGAAATGGACCCACAAACATATAGCCAACAACCTCTTTGACCTCAGCCAAGAAATTTCTTACTAGACATATCTCCGGAGACAAGGGAAACAAAAGCAAAACTGAACTGTTGGGATCTCATCAGGATAAGAAGCTTCTGCACAGCAAAGGAAACAATCAGCAAAACTAAAAGGCAACCAATGGAATGGGAGAAGATATTGGAAATGACATGTCAGATAAAAGGTTGGTATCCAAAATCTATAAACAACTTATGAAACTCAACACCCCCCCAAAAAAAACCAAATAATCCAATGAATAAATTGGCAAAAGACACAAATAGATACTTTTCCAAAGAAGACATCCAGACGGCTAACAGACATATGAAAAAATGCTCAACATTGCTCATCCTCAGGGAAATACAAATCAAAACCACAATGAGATACCACTTCACACCTGTCAGAGTGGCTAAAATTAACAACTCAGGCAACAAGAGATGTTGGTGAGGATACAGAGAAAGAGGAACCCTTTGGCACCACTGGTGGGAAGGCAACCTGGTACAACCACTCTGGGAAACAGTATGGAGGTTCCTCAAAAAATTGAAAATAGAACTAGCCTACAACCCAGCAATTCCACTACTAGGTATTTACCCAAAGGGTACAAAAATGCTGATTCAGAGAGGCACATGCACCCTAATGTTTATAGCAGCACTACTGACAGTAGCCAAAGTATGGAAAGAGCCCAATGTCCATTGACTGCTGAATGGATAATGAAAATGTGTACACACACACACACACACACACACACACACACAATTGAATATTACTTGGCAATCAAAAAGAATGAAATCTTACCATTTGCAGCAATGTGGATGGAACTAGAGCGTATTATGCTCAACAAAATAAATCAGTCCGAGAAATATCATATGATTTCACTCATATGTGGAATTTAAGAATCAAAACAGATGAACCTACGAAGCAAAAATAAGATAAAAACAGAAAGGGAGACAAACCATAAGAGACTCTTAAATACAGAGAACTGAGGGATCCTGGTGGGGTATTCGGTGGGGGGATGGGCTAAATAGGCGATGGACATTAAGGAGGGCACTTGTTGGGATGAGCACTGGGTGTTGTATAAGTGATGAATCACTAAATCCTATTCCTGAAATCATTATTACACTATATGTTAACTAACTTGTATATAAATTAAAGAAAAAAGAATTCTAAAAAACAGATACCAAAAAAATAAAATAAACTATTTTATGTCTAACATGTCTCAATGTTAAAAGCTTTCATATCAACATATATATATCACCTAAAAGAAACACCACACCTTGACCATGTATTTTTCATGAACAACATTTCTCATTATACCATTAAAAAGAACCAAATACATTTTCACCAAATCATTCAATTCAAATTCAAAATTCAAAACTTTTACTTTTTCATGTCTTTGCAGAATGAGCAAAATAAATCAAGTTCTCTCTCACTCTACCATACATAAACCTAGAATTCTTGGGGCTACTGTTTGCTATTCCCATTTTATTACCCATTTTTTTAATCTCCCTACCAAAATTAGTATGTCTGTGATTCATTTATCACATCAGTTCCTAAAACACCATGGAACTAAACTATTCCAAGTATTTTCATAATTATTGTCTCTTTAATGACATATGCTATTTAACTTCCCTCAGTCTATTTTATGGATGCTCTGTGAAACTTTTCCTTGTCTTGTGTACCTTACTCTGGAAGCTGTTAGAGATTGGGATGGTGTTTTCCCTGTTCTTTTTATAGTTCCTGTAAAAATATAATGGGTGGTTAGATAATAAATACAACAATAGTAATTTTTCAACTCCGAGCAATTTTCCATTTTACACTGATTTCCTACACTAAAGATTTTACTGTCTTCATGGAATCACAGCACTTTAGAGCCCAAAGGCACTTAAATATCAACCCACTTATTTTAGAGATCATTCTCTTCCATCAAAAATTACCATTTCCTGATGTTTAGCATTTACCAAGCACCATAGAAAATGCTCAGTTTCAGGTATTTCGTTCATTTCTCACATGACCCATTATGTAATTATTAGCCCCATTTTACAGATGAGAAAACCAGATCTCAGAGAAATGAAGAAATTGGTCCAAAGCCACCCTATCCCCTAATGGCAGAACTATGGCTACGATGCTGTGTGCCATTTCACTATACTCCCTATCAACAAGAACATCCACAATGAATGCTTAAATGCTTAAATGCTAAACCCTGTGTCACTATTTTTGCTATTTCTTCCTTTCTTTCCCTTTGTTCCTCTTCCATTTCTTCTAAATTAAAAAAAAAAAAAAAGCACATTTTCTCTTCATATGAAATAATGAAAACCCTTTAATACATAAATCATCAAAACATTTTCTCCTATTTCAATTCCAGGATACCATCCTGAATTTCAGACCAACATGAATGACCCCTAAATACCTCTAGTTGGATGTTGCATGATGTATCTATTTTTTTTCTACTGTTGAATGCATCCTCTGTACTCCTCTCCCAAACTTCTCTAGAGTTTTCTCTCTTAGAAAAACTCATCCAGTTTCACAAGGTAGAAACCTGGGATTTTATTCTTTCATCTCCTTTTCACACATCCAAAACTTATCCACCTACCTTCCTATTATCACTGGAATTTTTCACTTTCTTTCCATTCTTACTGTCCTCACTTTAGTCCTCGCCAAGATCGTTGGCTGCCATGATCGTTAAAGTAGCCTACAAACTTTCTCTACCTGAATCCACTCTATCCGCTCCAATTCTTTCTTAATTCTAAACAGGGTAATCTTTTTAAATGTAAAATGGATCACTTAATTAAAATCTTCCAGTGCTTTTCAACCACCTGTATGTCAAAGTCTAAAGTACTTAATCTGGGTTACAAGGTCCTTCTTGACTTAGCATTTGTCCTCTTAGTTCAGTCTCTTTGCTGGACATTTTTTCCAACTGATCCAGACAAACTGCCTGACTCTGATTTGTTTAACTGAAAGGAAGCAAAAATATTTCTAAAACACAAACATCTTGGCATACATATCAAAGAATAGCCTCTTTAAATGTCTCCGAAACATTTGCAAAACAATAGTCTGGCATTGAAAAGAAAACTTTTACAAAAAAAAAATAAATAACACATGACTAAAGTCAGCATATATTTTTTGGAATTTCTCAGTCTTATCAAAATTGCTAATTATAAAATTATTAAGTTTCTTAATAGAAATTGAGTTAGAGCCTGCCTTATTATTTGCAACAGTCCTTTTTGCAAACATCATATCTAATGTTAATTTTAATCTAGCTTTCTGTTTACTCAATAATGCACAATTATATTGGTTTCTGACACTCAATTAGACATAAATTTGACTTAGAACCATTTGAGGGCATCAAAATTTCAGCTTCTATATTGCTTTCTATGATATATCATTTCTGTTGGACCATTTATTTACATAGTGCTTTCAAAAGTAAATACAGAACAGCTATTTTCTTCCACTATAGATTTGTAGCTAGAAAGATGTAATAGATATATTAGTTTTCAGCTTACTGAGATCATGACATTATCCTAAATGATCTGCGAGAAAAATGTTTACATTATTCATTGAAAAATTGATTGTTTCATTGCCATGGCCATTTTAATACGTCCTCCTAGATGATAGAGATGTATGCTAAGTCAAAGGGTTTCAGGGTATAATAATCTAGAGTAATATTATCCAAATACTAGCAGTCAAGCTAATATCAAAGTATGCTAAATAAAAAACCTTTTGAGTGTATGAACCCCAAATATTATCCAAATAATAACTGAACACACAGAATAAACACATCCAAGAAAATGATCCATATCATTTTAAAGCAAAAAAGGAAAAAAAATTATCTATAAATCAATTCTATGCATTCATATATATTCATATATTAAAACACTTACTTTATATTGCTTTCAACTTAAGGTAATTATTGATATGCATTTATGAAAATAAATATAAATAAATTATTCCTACTCAAATTTAGACATAGATTCACAGATTGAAATTAATTGTAATGCTATCTTCAATGTATTAACTTACAAAAAATGAATAGATTTGTAAATACGTACCAATCAAATGAAACACAGCAATTATCAGCAGTAGGTTTAGAGTCCAACTCCAAAAGCATTACATTGGATCTAGAAGTTCATTTTGCAATCATAAATTTTAGAGTGATAAAAGTTAAGTCTACAATAAAGAGATGTATAGACATGAAACTTTAGTTGCTTGTGGCATATTTTAAAGTATGTCCATAAATTTTGAAATATCCTCCCTTCAAAAGGTAGAACCCAATGAATTCTCCTTTGAGTGTGTTTTGAACTTTGTGACTCACTTCTCATGAACAGAATAAAGCAGCAGTGATGGTGTCCAATTTGGGAGACTAGGTCATAAAAGACACTAATGTTTCCTCCTGGCTCACTCTGGGGTAAGTTAGCATCATGTTGTCATTAGCCCTACTGTGAGGCCCAGGAGAAGCACGGAGGCCACCTGTGTTGACTGCTGAGCCAAGCAGACACTGGGGCCTGCTGCCAACAACCTCATGAGTGAGCCTTCTTAGAAGCAGACTCTCCAGCCCCAACCAAGACTGTAACCCAGGCCCATGTCTGGACTGCAACGTCATGAGATACCCTGCACCAGAAATACCTAGAAAAGCCATTTCAGAAATTGTGTGAGATAATAAACTTTTGGTTTTTGTTTTTTGCTTCTAAGTTTCAGGGTAACTAGTTTGGCAGTAATAGATTACTAGTATGGTGTTGAAAAAGAAACCATCCAAACATCTAAAACAAAAACAACCAAAATGCAGGGAGAAAATGAAAGATGTAACTCTCTAGATACAACAGCTGACATAAGAAGAATACTGAAATCAGACCGTGATACAAGATAACTAGAACATAACCATAATGTCATGAAGAAAATCAAAGTAGTTGGAGATGGAAACAAAAAAAAAAAAAACTGAAAAAAATTTGAGTCTAAGAAGAAATAAAAACTTCAATTTCAGAGTATTAAATGTAGGGCCACCTGGGTGGTTCTGTTGGTTAAGAGTCTGACTCTTGATATCGGCTCAGGTCTTGATCTCGCAGTCGTGGGACTGAGCCCCACATTGTGCTCTGCACTGAGTGGGAAGCCTGCGTGGGATTCTCTCTCTCCCTCCTTCTCTCTGCCCCTCCCTCACTCATTTGCTCTCTCTCTCTCTCTCTCAAAATAAATAAAAATAAACTTTTAATTAAAAAGAATACTAAACATATAAAATTACCAACATTAACAAAAGACAGAATTCCTAAAAGAATCAATGATTTTATAAGTAAAATTTTCAAATGTGCATAGAACACGTAAACCTATTATCCCTATTATACCAATCTATTTCAACTTTGCCAGAAGGGTGTCTGGGTGGCTCAATCAGTTGAGTGTCCAAATCTTGATTTCAGCTCAGGTCGTGATCCCAGGGTCATGGAATCGAACCCTCTGTCACACTTTGCACTGAGCTTGTGGTCTGCTTAAGATTCTCTCTCTCTCTGTCCCTCCATCCAACTCGTGTTCTCTCTCTCTCTAAAATAAAATTAATAATTAAAAAAAATTTACCAGAAACTTTTTAACTGCCATAAAGAAGAGGTAACACATAAGACTGATATTTTAGATACCAGGAATTATACTGAGGCTACAGTAATGTTTGAAAACAAATATCCAGCAAATTCATTTTCAGTGAAGAACAATACAAATTATGGACTCTGGCTTTCTGCCATGTTAGCTGTTTTATGACTTACCACAATCACTTAACTCCCATTTCAAAAACTTTGATATCTATAGCAACACAGAAGTTTGCATTCGAGAGCAAGTACAGACCCTGTAGCAAAATAACTTGAAAAGAGTCTTTATCTCTTTACGATTAATTAAACAACAACAAAGGAGATAGTCTTCACTTACTGCAGATTAAATGACTAAATTTAAACTTTTTCAGACCTCCACTTCAATCTGAATAATTAACCAAGGCCACTTTAGTCTCTATGGTTATAAATTCAACACCTTTATCAATACACAGAGGAGATTTATCATATCATATGTAAGTATCCAAAGCACAGGCATTTTTTATTATCACATAACAATAAACCTGACACTCTGCAAAATCATGTACTGAGATTAGGAAAGATTGTAAGAAAAATATGCAACTGGTAAACAGACCAAAAATAAAATTTATAAACCACACAATATACAAACACAGCTAAAATGGCATGTTACATTCTTAACAACTAAATGTTTCATTTAACATGAGAATGTATCAGACGTGAAAGGAGCTGGGTGTAAGGTTGTGTAAAGAATGGAGACAAAGGAAATGTGTACAGAATCAGGGATGACTGTGCAGTCAATACTTCCAAGACAGACGCCACGAGCAAGGATGTGAGGACTACAGATACGGTTTCGGTCCTGTGTTGCTTTGTCACCCTTCCACAGATTGTGTTCCTGTCCTGTGCATGCACTAGCTGTGGTGCAAAAACAGTAACATACTAGAAAATGTGAATCTAACAATGTGACTTCGACATTATACTGACACAATAGCTAATTATCACTTCAGAAATAGGCATTGTAGTAGACGAGACTCTAAAAGATGAAGATTTGCCTCACAGTGAGACTCTAAGAGATGAAGATTTGCCTCACAGTTTCTTTTAGTAAATAGCTAATTCCTTCCTTAAAGGGAGCCTTTTTTTGTGATTTCACATTTTTGTTCTGTGTGGGATAGGAGAGGCTTGGATTATTTTATTTCAGTACTGTGAGTGAAATTGTCACTATAGCCCAAAGCATTTGAAACTCTGATATGTAAAGTGGACAGAGATAGCATTAAAAAGGAGAATAAAACCCAATCTCATGGAAGAATATAGATGGAAAATGTTTCAGCAAATTACAAAAAATATACCCCACATGAAATAAAGTCCAATCCTGGAAAATGAAGAAGGGTTTAATATTATTTAATAATATTAATGCATTCCGTTAGAACTCAAAGAAAAAAATCCAAATATTTGATAATATTCACCACCTATTCCTAATAAAATCTCATACTAAACTAAGGTAATAAAGAATAATGAAAATCTATCTCAAACTGATAGTATTTACTAAAAAAAGAGTAAAACACTGGAATCTTTCTTGTCTGCTAAAATCAGAAATAAGAGGTGTTTATTTCCATTATTCTTTATTATTAATTTAAATGTTCTACTCAGTATATTAACACAAACAATAGAATAATTGCCATTTTTAAGTGATGTGCAAATATAATTATTTGCCATTAATTTTGATGTGGGATTTTATTAAATCTACAAAGCTCAATTCCTCTATATATCAGTGTATCAAACTACCTGTGAGGATTGTTTTTATTTTACCTTTGGAACTTGATGATACAATTCTAACATTTATGTTAAAGAATAAATAGGTGAAAACACATCTTTAAAAGGTGGGGAAGAAATGTAGCAATACTTACCCACCAGACATTAAAACACAATATAAATTAAAAGAATGTAGACTATAATTGATTAGGACTATAATACACTGATTTGACACAGAACAAAATGTTCTGTGAATGAAATTTGTAATAAATGAAGAATTGAAAGTCCAAGCAAAAGGGAGGAATTATTTAAGAATATCAGAGAGAATATAACCAAGAGAAACTTCTAGCTCCCAAATTTAGTTTTCTTACAGTCTAAACAGTAGGTGAATAAGAAAATCAGTGGCATACGTTAGAAATAAAACGGGTAAGCTGTATAAATAGAAAGGTTAAGGATGAAAATACATAGCAAAAAAAAAACAATCCATAAATATTCATGTTTATTAATAGACAATTCATAAGTTTCATTAATAGGTATATAAAATTTCCATCATTTGAATTAGCTTTAATAGCAATGTGCTTTAACAGTAATAACACTGATTTGATTATAGGTATTCACATACAAAAATTAAATAAATTTCCCATTATATATGAAAAACCCTTGAGAAAATGTGGGCCAAGATTTATGCATGTATGTATGCTTGTGTGTGTTGTGAGTGTCTGTGATTTTATAACATTTTTTAAATTGAGACAGATTTCACATGCAGTAAAATTCACCATATCAAATTATACAATAATCTGAATCTTTATCCATCTATCCAAGAATATATGCACAGATCAGAAATACAGTTATAAATTCGGATTCAATCAGCTTACGATTCTTAACCTATAATGTGTAATATTATGGTTATTGTTTCAGCGGGTTGTTTATTTTCTGTGCATCTAACACAGACTCTGGAGGATGAATATCAGGCACATGCAATCTGCTGCCATATGTACCACATGACTACAGGGAATTTCACTGTGCTGTTCATCCCTACACCCCCAGAATCTACAACAGTTCACGAAATGAGCAGGCATCCATAAATAGTTCTTAAAGAAAGGAATAATAAAAATTAATTTCCCAAAGTATCATATTTTTGCCCAACCTCCCAAGTCCATCTATTTACATGTTTAATGTATAACAACAGCTTCACTGAATGCCATGCAATTCATCCATTTATAATTCAATGGTTTTTAGTATATTCACGGAATTGTATAACCAACACCACAAACAATTTTAGAACATTTTTATTGTCCCAAAAAGAAACTCAGCGTGCATCCATTGGCAATCACACCCCATTTCCTTCCAACCTTACTAGGCCTATTCAAAGATTAAAGTACTTTCTATCACCATAAACTCACCTCTTCTCTAAAATTCATATAAATGGAATCACACAATATGTGGCCTTTAGAGAACAGATATTTATAAGATCCTAGGGCCTGGTCTGGGTGATCATAAGGTCTTACAAGGTGGGGAAGTGGGTTGGGAGTGGGCTACGTTTATGCAGGTTGGTGATCCTCAGAGGAAAAAATCTTGAAGCAGGTCTTCTAGGGTAGGCTATTAGTTTTGATAAGTTAAACTCTTTCGGCCTTTCTTCCAGGAGCAGGTATTTCTGGAACATACAGCAAAGCTACTTTTGCTTAGACTAAGTATTTAACAAGGGACAGAGAATTATCTTGGTTTCAGTTATTCAGCTTCATATAACATTGTTTTCCAGGAAAAAAAATACAATACATGCTTAAATTTTTGTTGTCTTAGTGTATGATTTAGTGTCTTCATGTAAACATTAACTTGGAGCATGTAATACATGACAGGAATGCCACATTTCTGATTTTAAAGCAAATGCTTCCAGAAATGCCATTATGCTCTTGGTATTACACAATAGTTCTACACCTTGGAAGGTTTTTATTTCTATTGTTTCTTTATTTTTTAACCTTTATTTCTATTATGTTTTCATCTTAATTTATTACTACATGTATGTTGCTACTATTTGACACACTGTACAAATAGATATTAATTGAGGTTTGCATCTTTTATGATTATAGAATATACCTCTTCATTTCTTAGATTTTTGGTTATTTGTTGTCTGTTGTTGCTGTCCTGCATTTAACCTCTGGGAACACCCTCCCAACTCTCTGTTGACACATTTAGGTCAGCTGACCTCACACATGACCCCAGGGTGGTCAATCTGTCAGTGGAGGCTTCAGGGAGGAAAAAGTAGCCCAAAGCCAGAATGGTGAGCAAGACATTGGAGATTCAATGGCAAATAAGGTCCCTTCTTTCTAGTGCTAGAGGTAGTCAAGTTAAAATGAGGTCCTTTGGCGGGAGAATCCTGATCCTATTTGGTGTACTTACAAGAAGCAAAATTTGGGTACAGACTCACATAGAGGGAAAATGATGCAAAGAAAACTCAAGGGAGAAGACAGTCATATACAAACCAAGCACAGGGGCCTGGAATAGATCCTTCCCTCACAGCCCTTAAAAGGAACCAACTCTGTTGATACCTTGATTTTGGAGTTGTAACCTCCAGAACCGTGACAGTAAATTTCAGGTCAAAGACATACATTTCAAATGTCTTCCAGGGAATCACCAAAAAGCCACATGATGACAATTCTTTGGGCATGAGACTGTGAAAGAGCGCTAGCTTGGTTTGGTGAACTTCATTACCAGGAATACGGGCTGTTATTTGTCAAGGGTACCAGTGAGCTAGAGGGGAAGAGATGAGACTAAGGAAAGCTAAATGCCTCAGAGCTCACTGTTATCAATACCAAGTAAATTTTCTTGAGTAAATACTCCCCGGGTTGCTGCAACCTTTTGCATAGCTTCCAGAATTGTGAACATTTGGATTCTGACACTTTTGCTAAACAGTTTCTTGCTCTGATGGAGGGGTAAATTTTTGAATGTCCTTACTGCAACATTTTACTGACATCCTATACAAAAAATTTTAGCAAAGCATGTTTTGTAATTGTACAAAAAAGAGGAAACATTTAAACAGAGGGAGGTTTAAAAATAAATGGTAGCCAACTTATATAATGACATTATGAAGCCATTAAAATGTTTTAAAAGTAATTAATCATATATAGAAATAGTCATGATATTTGAATCATGATTCAAGATTCAAGAAAACAGTATCAGCAGCTAACATTTATTGAACTTTCTACATGCTTCATCTATGATAGATGATTTACATGAATTATCTCATTTTATTTCCACACCAATGCCTTGAGGAAAATACCAACCTCTCCATTTTATAGACGTGGATACTAAACCTCAGAGACAGTCACAAGTAGTTTTGCGACAGTCACAAAGGAAACTAGTATGAAAGTAAGTACTTACATTCTGACTCTAATAGCCTCACTGTGAACAGCTTACTCACAAACCTCTTGATGGGATCTCCCTACTACCTTGCCATGCAGCCCCAGAGCCCCCTTCCATTTTCCTAATATTTCAGGTATGTCCATTTGTCATCACTATTTGTTTTACTGTCTTACTTCTCATTAAAATATGAGCTTCCTGAAGAGAGAAGCTGTGTCTCTATCTTGATCATTACTGCATCCCAAAGGACTGGGCCCTCAATCAGAATATAATAATTTTATTTATTTATTTTTTTACGTTTATTTATTTTTGAGACAGAGAGAGACAGAGCATGAATGGGGGAGGGGCAGAGAGAGAGGGAGACACAGAATCGGAAGCAGGCTCCAGGCTCTGAGCCATCAGCCCAGAGCCCGACGCGGGGCTCGAACTCACGGACTATGAGATCGTGACCTGAGTTGAAGTCGGATGCTTAACTGACTGAGCCACCCAGGCGCCCCAGAATATAATAATTTTAAATGAGCAATATAAAATATATGAACAAATAAATGATTTAGTGGATATATAATATTCTCATTATTCTTATAGTTTGAAAACATAACCCGATCTGTATTAAATGAACACCCATTCTGCTGGTAGACAAAAGGAAAAGGCAATGGCAACTAACCATTAGTTGCATCTATGATGCATCTATAATGCATCATATGGCATCTGCATGACATATTTCTTGGTCTTCCTAATGCAACACAGGATAGCAGGGCGTGCTCTGGCTAAAGCCTTAACAACAGAGACTGCTTGAGGGATCCATATATGTCTTATAAAAATTAAGTTTTAGGGTAAAAAATGCAGAGTGAATAAATCATGTTTAGGATGTCAGAAATGGGCTCTCTGATGAAAGGGTAATGCTTAAACTGAGCCCTAGATCATAACCAATGCCTGAGGAGCATGAGAAAAAGTTGCAGACAGAAGATAGCAAGCACAGGCAATGTTCTTGGGATATGAGAAATGCTAAACTTGAGATACTGAGAGTGGACGGCAGAAGTTAGAGATAAAAAATGAAGTTTAAGAAGTAAGAAATGGTTTGTTAAGATCTCACAGAATCTTTATAGGCCATTTAAAAAATGTTGGATTTGTTCTTAAAGGTAATGGAAGGTCAGTGAATGCATATAAATAGAGTAGTTTAAAAGTGGATTTAACAGGGGTGCCTGGGTGGCTCAGTCAGTTGAGCATCCAACTCTTGGTTTCAGCTCAGGTCATGATCTCACAGTTTGTGAGGTCGAGCCCCAAATTGGGATTCTCTCTCTCCTCTCTCTCTGCCCCTCCCCCCAACTTTTGCATTCTCTCTCTCTCTCTCTCTCTCTCTCTCTCCAAATAAATAAATAAATATTTTTTTAAACATGCATTTAACATACTTAGAATTGCATTTGTACAAAGCATCCTGGCTACACTGCAAAGAATAATGGGGCCAGATACAGCTATAAGAGTCTACAGGATACAGCAATGGTCAAGCCAAGTAGTGATGCTGGCTTGGACTAGGGCATGGAGAAAAACAGGACTGCTGAGAAATTAAGGAAGTTCAAATCTCAGGATTCAGTAATTTATTAGATAGGGGTAAGGAGGGTGGTTAAAGGAATTAAGGATGACACAATCCTTCAGATTCCCAATGTTACCATAATCTGCAATGAGTTACATCATTTGCAAATCCCCTCAATAATTCTCTACTGACCCATTATTCCTCTAACAAAAGTTAATTCCAATAAAAAGAGTCCTTGATTTTAGCAATTTGATTTTCAACAAAATCAACTCTCTGTCTCTCTCTCATCATGGCCTGCCATAATAGCAATAGCTAATATGTGCTGAATTCTAGATGTGTGCCAGCACTGCTCAAATTAAATAATTTAATCTCCATTTCAGAGATGTGAAAACTGAGGAATAAATTATTAAATTAATTAAACATGTCAACATTTGCATAGGCAATGAGGCGCAGAGATAAAAATGCATAAAAAAAATAAATGTCCAATTAATTTGTAAGCTTAATATTACATGTATGAAAGTGTACACACAGAGGCATTCCATGAATAATGAGGGATAGAGAGAAAATGGGAGAGAGAAGGAACATGTCCACTTTTGGGTTTTCAACTTCAGTAACAGAAAATTATTTTTTGTTCTTCCAAAGTTAATTTATACTTAAATCATAATATATAATCATGAAGTATCCCAACGTTAGGTGAACAAGATATATAATATATATAATGGTCTTTCAGGACAAGAGCTGCTATGTCTTCTCAGCAGGGCAGACTATTCTTTTTCACAAAAAAAAATTAATTTTATTGTTGTGCTTCAATGCAAATTCTCAGAGGGGAGTAGCTGAAAAGAAATGCTCCTTCTTATTTCATTAAAAATAATAAAGCTCAGAGAATATTTCATCTGAAATACCCCCCAACCCCATTTTCATTAACTGCACTATTCTAGATGTCAACTCTCTGATTCAGAATTGGAAAGGGTACATTTTAGAGGGCTCTAAATCTTTGATTTCAGAATTACATACATGATTCAAGTCCCTAATTACCTCTAAATTCATATCTACTCTACTGAGCAGGTGCTTGGAAAACGATTTATGGAGGTGACTCAATTGCATTCATAGACCTATTTAGGTTTTGCTTCCTCAGGGAGGTCTCTACTGACCATGGTAGCTACCCTTTCATGGCACTCCAATTCCCTCTGCAAGCCGTCTCATGGAGCATACTTCACAACCATTCGATATCTGTCTTTCCCACGACTGTCTGTTCCACAAGGTCAAAGGCTGAGACTGTTTTGTTTCCATGCACAGCCCTGAATCTTAGCTCACAGATGGGAACTAAGGGCGCTTTTAATTACACATTACTATGCAGGATTTTATTCAAAAATAAAAGCTGACGAATGAGAAAATAAAAATGGAGCTATTGATGACAACTCCAGCCCTTCAACTAGTTTTCTCCAGCTAATGATTAAAACACTTCTTTGAAAATTACCAGAAATAAATTGGAAAAGAACAGGAAGGCCATGGGAGATGGTGTCTTTGGAAAGTCACCTGGCTACTCTCATTTGGCTGAAATAAGCTCATGTATAGCTCCTCCTTGTGTAGGTTTTGAATCTGCCTGCATGGCTCTCTACTCATCTCCCAAGCCTCAAATCATAATTCCAAAATTCTCACCATCTACACTAACCACCTAACCCTGGATTCTCCAAATTTCTCGTCTTCTAGAATATGTGAGTTATTCTGACCATCCACAGCCTTTAATTTCCTTTCTCCATTAGTAATTTCTTAATTGTGTACACATGTATATATGGTAATTTCTTGATTGTATATATGTAAACACACACAAACACATATATATGTAATGTTATGTTCTATATTAGACTATACATCTTTTAATAATGGGAACCATTTTATAATTTCTTTTTTCTTACCTGCTAACTTCACCAAAGCCTAAAATGGTTCACAAGGCAATCAAAACATATGGCCAAAAAACTACTGTAAATGAGTATACCAAGCTCCATGGAAAATAAAGACTTTCAAAAGTTTCTGGTCATTAGAAATTTTTCTGAGAAAAAAAATATAGATATGTACTTGAATAAATTAGATGGAGACTGCAATTAGCCACACAGTTCATTTATTTTGGACCTTAAGTCTGTTTGGTACTTGAATCCATTTAGAATCATTTGGTTGGTTGATCTAGGAGCATCTTCCTGCATTTGGATTATACAAATGCTGAATTATTACCCTTTCAGGACCATTTGCAATTTAATTGTTCTCAGACAGAGCTTTAATAACAGCGTATATAAAATAAATATGCAGGATTTTTGTCCAAAGCATAGTAAACTCTTCACTCAAGTGTCATTTTCCTTAATCTGCCCCTCTCTACTTTTTCCAGTGAGGAGTTGAGTTTCTCACAATCTCATGCCTAATTCCCATGCCAAATCATTAAAGGCTCAATAATTGCTTGAATAGATTAGAAAACCACCCTTTGCTGGATCCCCACAAAAGTGTTTTTGTGACAAAATCCTGTTGCTGCAAGTAACACATTCAGTCTTAGTGCAAAAGTCTTTCTAAGACACTCATAGAAAGAATGAAACAAAGTGTTTCAGCGATCATCCCCAATCTGAAAGTACCAGAAGGCATCAAGTTGAATGACAAAGTATAGTGAGACTGAATAAAAAGGAAAAGTCTGATCCAAAGTATTTACCCTCTAAAGTTGAATTACATGAACCTGCTCCTGTTTCAAGTATGCTCTGCAGTTTCCATTCAAGCCGCTCCTTTTGTATAACGAGTAAGGAGAAAGAGAAGTACATAAACACAGCGATGCTTTGAATAAGGACTGAATATAAAGACATCTGTCGTCTAACATTTTGCAATTGTGCCTAATAATGACACACCTCCCTCTGTTTTTTCCACAAGAGTCAAGGATGAGTTCCTAAAGGAGCCTAGGGTAACAGCTTTCAACATTTTGTGTTAACAAGTACCTTGCCTTTGTGCATTTTAAAAGGAGAGAGCTAGGATTTTTTTCTAATAGCCAGTCTCCCACCACCCCGCCCCCACTAGATCAGAGAAAGCCACCAGGTTAGCACAGAATTTTTCTAGGGGAAAAAAAACCCCTCTATGTTCTTTGCTTTATTCAAGGTGACTTCTATAAAGTCATTTCAAGGTTTTAGAATCACTCGAATGACTGTAGCTATTCAATAGGTATCAAGCTGTCTTAGAGTAAAACAAGGAACCATTATTTGTAAATCATTTTTGTGCAAACTTCAATACCACAAAATGAGACTTAGAATACAATGTGCTGCAATTACATTTAAGCTCTAAATTAAATCATCATGACTCAAAGATATAGATAGTGTAGCCTACCTCAGTGAGACCATTCTTCTTCCAGGGGCATTCTCCACAGCTGGAGCCAATACTCATGGAGGAACAGAAGACAAATGTTCTAAAATATCTCCCTAAATGTAGACCATGTGAGGACTTCACCATCAACAGTAAGCGAGAGCAACTATCAAGAAGAGACTCCACCACGAGGTGCCTCGTGGCTCAGTTGGTTAGGCATCTGACTTCGGCTCAGGTCATGATCTCACAGCTCTACGAGTTCAAGCCCCATGTTGGGCTCTGTGCTGACAGCTCAGAGCCCAAGGCTACTTCAGATTCTGTGTCTCCCTCTCTCTCTGCCCCTCCCCTGCTTGTGCTTTCCCTCTCTCAAAAATAGACAAACGTTAAAAAAAAATTTTTAAAGAGAGAATCCACCAAACTAGAATCTCTGAGAGACCTATCCATAGCACTGTACCAGAGAGGTTTTATTTAACATTATGCTCAAAATAAGATTTTATGCTAACATAATAAATTAATAGAAATAAGCACCTGATCTATTTTAGGGTTATATTAATTAACTTTAAGGAATTTCATATAAATTAAATGAAATCTTTGCTGCAAAGTTTACTTTTACTTAAGAAAAGTGCCAATATGCCAATACCTTCCTCCCTTGGTGCCTCACATCCTGTAGTAACAAGGAAAATCGTGGTCTGCTTTGGATTGTAGGGAATTAAATGCATTGGATTTCACAAATGCCAACATACATGCAGTCTATTATCCCTTGATATATAAAAGAAGACAGCAGCTCTTTGCCATGGAAGTGGCTGAAAAGGCTACAGGTGAAATCAACAGAAAGAAAACGTATAGGATTTGTATAGGATTTTTCTTTTCTTTCAAATGAAGAAGGCATGCATCTACTACTACCCCAGCCCAAAATGTTAGAATACCAGTGTCAGAGGCTCTAGACTAATCAGTTCTAGATGGAGAAGAAAAGAGCTGATTGTAGTATTTGTTGATTCTGGTGTAGGTACTTCTACTCTGGCCAATTTCACATCACCAAGTGATACCAATCTGCTACAAAATTCTTGATCACCTCCAGCAAGCCAGAATCTAAAGGTGAGTGTACACTATAATCCCTGTTTCTTTAAGTGGACAGAAGCAATGGTTTGAATATTAGATTTTTCACAGAAGGCCAAAGAAGGGGAGGGGGGCCAAACTTCTGCATGTATGTTAAAATTAGAAAAGATAATGCAAAAAATTTGGCAAAAAATGACAGCAACTATACAGTGATCCCTAAAATATTTGCTTGTCATAAAAGAAAGCAAAGACTATTTTCAGTGAAATGCTATTGTGAAGCTCAGACTACTGGGGATTGAGGACTCAGCACCCTCTGATGGTCCCTATCAGTGCCTCTATCTGGAGCTAGGAAAAAACGGGAAACAAGTTTAGCATTTAGAAGAGGACCCAGGTCAAGACTGGAGAGCCAGGAGCTGAAGCGACCCAGATACATGAGGTCATAAGAGAAGGCACTGAAACAACCAGGATCTTATTCCACAGCCTAAGTCCCTGAGGGAAAATCGCCAGGACACTTGTAAGCTCAATTAACTAACTACAATGGGGGGAATCAGAATAAAGTATGTATTTTTTTATCACAAGGGAAAACTACCCTCTACATCTCCCAGATCTTCAAACACTTCATCTCTCTCTCTATCAAGCTAACAATGCTGGTATTATTTTGTTATTAAAAATTATGGGGCACCAGGGTGGCTCAGTCAGTTAAGCGTCCAACTTCGGCTCCGGTCATGATCTCGTGGCTCGTGAGTTTGAGGCCCGTGCTGGGTTCTGTGCTGACAGCTCAGAGCCTGGAGCCTGCTTCAGATGCTGTGTCTCCCTCTCTCTCTGCCCCTCCCCACTCGTGCTCTATCTCCATCTCTCACAAGTAAATAAATGTTAAAAAAAAAAAAAATTTAATTAGCACTTACTACATGATTATTTTTGATAGGCACAATGGCAAACTTTGCCTTAATTCTCTCATGAGATATAGACTTTTAAATATTCTGTGTTAAAAACACACACACACACACACACACACACACACACACACACACACACACAAAACAAAAACCTGAAACAGAGATATGATTTTTCTCAAAGCACAAAGTATAAATTAAGACAGCTGCAGCTGTGGGGCACCTGGGTGACTCAGTCAGTTAAGTGCCCGACTTCAGGTGAGGTCATGGTCTCTCAGTTCATGAGTTCAAGCCTCACATAGGGCTCTGTGCTGACAGCTCATAGCCCAGAGCCTTCTTTGGATTCTGCTTCTCCCTCTTTCTCTCTCTGCCCCTCCCCCTGCTCATTCTCTCTCATTCTCTCTCTCGTTCTCTCTCTCTCTCTTTCTCTCTCAAAAATAAATAAACATTTAAAAAAAAGACAGCTGCAGCTTAAATCTGGGTATCACTCCAACACTTGGGCTTTTCATGATTTTACTTCCTCTTCTCTATAACCCCCTTTGAGATAAATTTAATAAAACTAAGAAAAATCAAATATATACAATTTTTTGTTATTTTTTAAAGTAATGTAAGTAACCTTAAAAGTAATTTTAACTAACATGAAACCCAATGTTTAAGAAAGCAGGAGAAGTATAAATAAAATAAATATACTAATGTCTAAGCTGTCTGGCCAGCTCAGTATTGATAAGCAAAACAAAGTGTCTCATTCTGTAAGCCAAAAAGTAACCTTCACTCCATGTATGCTAATTACATCGACATTTCATACCCAAATGTAATAATAAAATCAGCTTGGATTCATTATTCCCAAAACTCTTGAATCAAGCAAAAGAAAGCAGCTACGGAAATGGCGAGCCATAGCCCCTGACAGAGACTTGTCTTCATGTGACACACTCCTTTAGAAGGCAAAACTCCTTGTCAATCACACAAAGCTAAGTTAAAAGCAAAAATTAAATCTGGCTTTCTGGGCTCTAATTCTTTCAATCTAGCTTCCTCTAACCAGGTTCAGAGACAATATTGCACTTCCAATTCCCATTTTTTTCCCTATCTTGGAAGAAAAGCATGTTGCCTTCTCTGTTTCAACAGACCAGTCAGCATTCATGCTACAGCACAATCATGCCAGACTGGGATCACCCCTTGTCTAGCCACCGTTCTTCTCAGCCAGCAGCAAGGTCTTCAAATCGGGCAGATCAAATTCATCTTTCTCTTCCCAATGGCTAGCAGAGTGAGTCCTGTAAGAGTGTTACAGGTGTTGGGATAACTAATGACTATTTTAGGTACAATTTTTTAGCTCACGTACGTATAAAAATCTTCTCTTCCTCTGGCCCCACACCAGAACCTCCTCCAAACGAGTCTGGATAGCATTTTGAAGCTTTAAACAAAAACTTGGGAAGGACGATACTTCTTCAAACTACCTCGCCCTCCCATCTCACCATCCCCATCTCTCTGCTCAGCTAATTACCTCCCCTGCAGAAGACCCTACTTCTGGCTGGATAAAATTCACTTTTTGCACCTTGAGGGATAAAGGCCAAATGTTTGGTGTTGCTCTTCTGATCTGCAGAATAATTCAGGTCTCTTTTATGTAATAAATACTGTAAACCATATACTGATATTGTTTACTTTCCCTGACCTAAATTGCTGATTAAAGGCCCAATTTTGTTAACTTCTAAGTGCAACACTCTTGTTAGAGAAATACTACAGTAATTGCAACAAAGTGAAAAATGGACCCAGAGCTTTATTTGTATTAAATCCAAAGTAGTTCATACATTTAAAAGAAATTGAGACAGTATCAACTGAAAAACTGAATTTCTGAGCACAAGCATCCCATTGGTCCTTTCCCCAGTGGTCCAATCCCCTTACTCACTTGATCCTATATCTCAGTAAAGATGCCACAGATGATTTTTAGAAAGGGGTAATGTAGAAAAGGTAAATAATAATGTTATTTCTCAAGTTTGCAGTTCTGTAATAACCACATTTCAAGAAATAAGGCAGAAATTAAACTGGTTTCAGAATTATGGGTTTAGCTGGTGCTAGCATTTAATATGGCCAATTATTATTTAATAAGTTCCCAAAGCTATATATAACCTAAAGAATGGTATACACCATCACTGGATTTCAATATTCAGTACCAAATAACATTTAAAATTCATTAAGAGATGTAAAATATTAACGTATGAACATTTTTAAGTGTTTTTATTGATTGCTCAATTATCTTTACTAAACCCTTCAAGTTGCTCTAGAACAAATTTTCACTGATGGAATATTAATATTTCTGAGGGAAAAAAATAAAACTCTCTAAATCTATGGACTGTTTTATTGTTAAGTAGATGACATCCAGTTCCTCCAGATACAGAAACAAGCCATACACATACAAGGAGAGGAAAAGTAGGCTGCAAAATCAAGAGGACATTAATTATGTACATAAAAATTAGTAAACATGTTTCTGACACTCAATGTACCATGCCACAGAAACTTCAATATCTACATTTGTATACCTGAATTTGACAGCAATGGTAGAATAACATTTTTTCATCAGTAATACAAGAGTGATTTTTTTAATAAGTAAATAATGCAGTGGACTTGTATGTAATTTCCATTGCTTTGACATTTTTTTAAGTAAATGGGAACAAGTATTTGATGAAACAAATATTCATGTATGTATCTCACTCTTACTAAGTGTAACATACCATGGTAAGAAAATGCCTGCAAGAAAGGATGAATACATGTTCTCACCTTGAAAACCTGAAAGTAACCCTCAGCCTTACTAGGCAAGACAGCAGTTGATTCCCAGATGTGTAGACACCCAAAGAACCAACTCCTACCTGGTCTAGCCCAGGTTAAAGTAAAGCAGAAAGCAGGAAAAATGACCTAAAGAAAATAAGCCCTTGGTTAGTGTTTGAGCAGAAGATAATTAATGCCATTTCTCTTTGAAGAATAGATTAGTCTGCACTTTCTAAAATTCCAGTTTGGGGGGGGCGGGCAGTAGAAATTTATTTTGTGTTAAAAAATCTGCCTGAAGTGATCTGAATTATTTTTATTTCATTTTTAAGTATCTTCATTTGTTGAAATGAAAGTTTAATGTTTTGTATTAATTGTGACCACAATACATCAATCATAAAATGGCATTGTACTAAACTGAATGGTAACATAAGGAAACACACCCTGCCACAATACGTTTCTAGGGTAAATTTCATCTTTGGGGCATCAGAGACAAGGTATTTAATGAAGAGTCCAAAGATGTGGACTAATTAGCTCTATGACTAACATGGTATAAAACATTTGGGCCTCAGTTTGCTCACTGGAAAGATGGTGGACATCAGACAGGGGATGTAAATTTCAAAGAAGCTGAGAAATCATTCATTCCTTTTACTCTTCATTTTACAGGTTTTGTAATGTTCAAAGACTGCCCCTATTTTTAATTTTCCCTTGAATTTTTAAATTATGTGATCCCTATTTTACATTTCTTTTATTCTACATTAAAAAGATGGTATCTCATTAGCAAAAGGATGCACAGCTATAGAGGAAACCTATATATAAAAGTTAAACATCACACAGAGACAAACCAAGAAACAGACTCTTAACTATAGAGAACAAATTGATAGTTACTATAGGGGAGGTGGGGGAGGGATGAGTGAAAGAGGTGATGCAGATTAAGGAGTGCACTTGTGATGAGCACCAGGTATGTCATGGAAGTGTTGAATCACTAAATTGTACACCTGAAACTAGTATTACACTGTATGTTAACTAACTGGAATTTAAATAAAAACATTAAAAAAAAGTTAAACATCAGAGGTTGGAAGATGGTGGTGGAGGAGGAGGAACCCAGGCTCAGCTAGTCCCATGACTACAAGATAACTATCAAATCATCCTAAATACCCTAGAAACTGACTGAACACTACAAGAACAAACTCCATACCTAAAGGTAGAGAAGAAACCTCATGGAAAAAGACAAGAAATGTTAAGACACAGTTTGAGAGAGAAGTGGATTATGGCCACTGCTGTGAGGAGGGAGCCACAGTCATGGAGAAAAGTGAGAGACAGACTAACACACGGAGGAACACACAGCAAAAGTGACTCCCCACAGCAATTGGCTTGGAAAACAAGAGGGGCTGAATTTCATGACTCTGGCAACCAGCAGCAGTGAAAGGTTCAGGAGGCAAACTTGGGATAGGGCCCACAGGGCATTTCACTATTCTATGAGAAAAGGCAGGCAAAGAGCCTGCAGACATACAACATGGAAACAGTGATCTGAAGACTGCCTGGGACAGAGTTGCGATGTTATTTGCTCATCTTAAAGCTTATCTCAGAGAGAGTGTTCACAGAGAGACCTCTCAGGGAAAAAGGAACTGGCCTGCATCATCTCCACCCCCCATCCCTCAGGATGAGCACAGGACCACCCTCAGGAACCAGCAGAGCAGGGACATTCACTACCTAACTTGCTTACACCAAGCCCTGACCCCACACTCTGCTGAAACCACCTTTTCCAGTCACACTTGCCTCAGACCCAGCACAGCAGGTCTCCTCTCCCAAAAGACCAGCCCAAACCCATGCCAACACTGTGAGCCCCAACATGGGAGCTTTGCAGAGGCTTTGTTCCTGCAGTGGTAGTTACAGGTCTCATTTCACAAATATACCAGAGCACACCTAGTAAAAATGCACCATATTCAGGCAAAGGACCAAACAATGCCCACAACAGGCAAAGAGATACTTTGCAAAGGAGTAGCCTGAAGGATAAAGCAGACAGGACAAAACATCAGAGTACATACAGCACACACTAGGGACACTCCTGAAAGCACCAGGCCCTAGGTAACAGGGGACACCACACTTCATGGCACTACAGGACTCTTTTCTTTGCCTTTCTTCTAAAGAACAGGAGATGCAGCTGACTTCCCTAACACAGAGAAATAGGCAGAGAGACTTAAACAAAATGAGAACAGAGAAATTTATCCCAAATGAAAGAAACTGACAAAGCCACAGCCAGAGATATAAGTGAAACAGATATAACTAACATGCCTGATGGAGTATTTGAAGCAATGATCATAAGGGTATTCACTGGACTTGAGAAAAGAATGTAAGACATCAGTGAGAACCTTAACACAGAGATAACTAAGCAGAGATAAATGATTCAATAAACAAGATGAGAAACACACTTGATGGAATGAAGAGCAGGCTGAAAGAAGCAGAGGAAGGAATTAATTACCTAGAAGAGATAGTAATGAAGTAATCAAACTGAACAAAAGAGAAAAAAGAATTATGCAAAACGAGAATAGACTTAGGGAACTCAGTGACTCCATCAAATGTAATAACATTCATATTAGAGGAGTCCCAGAAGAAGAAGAGAGAGAAAAGGGGACAGAAAATTTATTTGAAGAACTAATAGCTGAAAAACTCCTTAATCTGGGGAAGGAAATAGATTTTCAGAGCTAGGAATCACAGAGAACCCCCAGCAAAATAAAATCAACAAAAGCAGGAATGCCTGAGTAGCTCAGTCAGTTAAACATCCAACTTCAGCTCAGGTCATGATCTCACAGTTTGTGATCTCGAGTTCTACCTACATTGGGTGAGCTTCAACCCCACTTTGGGTGAGCTTGAGCCCTGCTTCGAATGAGTTCAATCCCCACTTCAGACTCCACACCCTCTCTCCCCTCCTCTCTCTCTCTCCCTTTCTCATAAATAAATAAATAAATAAATAAATAAATAAATAAAATCAAAAGCATATCCACACCAGGACATACTGTATTAAATTGGCAAAATATAGTGATGAAGAAAAAAATTTAAAAGCAGCAAGACAAAAGAAGACACTAACATACAAGGGAAAACCCATAAGTCTAGCAAGGGATTTTTCAGCAGAAACTCTCCAAACCAGAAAGGAGTGGCATGATCTACTCAGATTGCTGAATGAGAAAAATCTGTAGCTAAGAATATTCTATACAGCAGGTTGTCCTTCAGAATAGAAGGAGAGGCAAAGAGTTTCTCAGACAAACAAAAACTAAAGAAGTTTAGGACCACTAAACCAACCCTGCAAAAAATATTAAAAGGGACTCTGAGTGGAAAGCAGAGATGAAAAGTGACAGTATGATGGTGGGAAACACAAATGCAGTAAATACAAATATCTCTGTAAAAGTCATTCAAGGAACTCACAAAATAAAAGGATGTAAAATATGACAACATATACCTAAAATGTGGGGAGAAGGAGTAAAGAATGGGTTAAACTTAGATGACCATCCATTTAATACAGACTGCTATATGCAGAAGAGGATATATACAAACTAATAGTAACCATATATCAAAAATATATGTGCAAAGAATAAAGAGAAAGAAATCTTCTTTCTAGATAGGTCTCCTGAAGCAAGGGAAACAAGCATAAATAAACGATTGGGACTACATCAAAATAAAAAGCTTCTGTACAGCAAAGAAAACAATCAACAAAACTAAAAGGCCACCTGTGGAATGGGAGGAGATATTTGCCAATGACATCTCTGGTAAAGGGTTATTATCCAAAATAAATAACTTATACAACTCAATATTCAAAAAACAAATCACCCAATTAAAAAAATGGGCAGAAAACATGAATAGACATTTCTCCAAAAAAGACATACAGATGGCCAACGGACACATGAAAAGATGCTCAACATCACTCATCATTAGGGAAATACAGATCAAAACTACAATGATATATCACCTCACACCTGTCAGAATAGCTGACATCAACAACACAAGAAACAAGTGTTGGCGAGGATGCGGAGAACCCTCGTGCACTGTTGGTGAGAATGCAAACTGGTGCAGCCACTCCGGAAAACAGTATGGAGGTTCCTCAAAAAGTTAAAAATAGAACTACCCTACAATCCAGTAATTGCATTACTAGGTATTTACCAAAGTATACAAAAATACGAATTCAAAGAGATAGATGCATCCCTATGTTTATAGCAGCGTTATTTGTGATAGCCAAATTGTGGAAGCAGCCCAACTATCCACGGAAAAAGAGGTGGTATATTATACACACAGACACACACACACACCATGGAATATTATTCAGTCACAAAAAGAATGAAATCTTGCCATTTGCAAGGACATGAATAGAGCTAGAGTGTATAACGCTAAGTGCAGTAAGTCAGTCAAAGAAAAATACCATATAATTTCACTCATATTTAGAATTTAAAAAACAAAATAAAGGAGCAATGGGGGGAAAAATAGAGATAAATTAAGAAACAGATTCTTAATTATAGAGAAAAAAAACTAATGGTTACCAGAGGAGAGGGCAATAAGGGAATGTGTTAAATAGGTGACGGGGATTAAGGAGTGCTCTTGTAATGAGCACTGGGTAATGTACAGAATTGCTGAATCATTATATTGTACATCTGAAACTAATGAACACAGTAATTTAAATCAATCAATATTAAACATCACTGTTACAGACAAAAGTATGTAAGAGACATTACACACTGACAAGAAATGAAATTTAACAAAGAAGGAAGAGAGGAAAATAAACAATATTTCTGTCCATCCCTATGATGTCTCTCATGTTTAACTAGGCTATCCTATAAAAAGGCACTGGCAGTATTCTTTGGCATGAATTTATATTTCTTTCTCAAACATTCCAGAAGTTGCTTTCAGCTCCAATTCCTAGGACAACCATGAACACTGTGGAACTTAAACGAAAAGCAGAGGAACCCCACTAGATCTGCATTGTGTGAAGACTCTGTTTTACATTAATTTTTCTGAATTCGTTTCACATCTTATGGAACACTGCCAGCCTCACAATTCTAGAAACGGAAAGTCTTCTGCACATGACAAAGGTAAATAAGCAGTTTGGCCTTGTTCCAAGTGACAAAAGATAATCTAATCGCTGTTATAATTCAGTATGGGGGCTTATTTTAACTCTCCACAAGAATATCAATGAAAGCATTATAATTTATTACATATAAATAGAATTATTAGAATTTAAAATTAAATTATGAAAACTAACTTAAATTCCCAAATCCCTACTCATTAAATTTTAATGATTTTTGGTTATAACTTGAATAGTTACCAAAAATCCCAAATTATTTCTATAGGAAATCACTAATTTTTTTGCATATCTGTAAAACTACCTTAGTGTAGTAAGCAATGATAGGATTACCTTATTAATGTTTCAAAATAAGTTATCCACATTATATTACTTAGAGTTCTCCAGGAAACAACCAATAGACTGTATATATAAAGAGAGAGAGATTTATTTTAAGGAATTAGCTTATGCCATTGTGGAGGCTGACAATTCCAAAATCTTCAGGGCAGGCCTGCAGGCTAGATATCCAGAAAACAGCTGATGCCACAGGCATGCATCCTAAGGTATTCTGGAGGCAGAATTCCCTCTTCCTCAGGAAACTTTAGTGTTTCTCTTGAGGCCTTCAGCTGATTGGGTGAGGTGTACTCACATTGCGGAGGTAACCTGATTTATTCAAAGTCTGCTGATATAAATGTTAATTGCATCTAAAAAATACTTTCATAGCAACAACCATACTGGTTTTGAACCAAACATCTGGACACCAGAGACTTGCCAAGTTGACACATAAAATTACCCATCACACACACATTTTCTTATTAAATAATTTATGGATACAGGCAATCTATCTACTGTATATAGTAATCACACCACTGTGAGACTTCTCATGTTTCATTAACTTATTTTACATTTTTAAAATCAGTTTATATTTCATACTATAACAAGTTGTAAACATAGGGATTTTTGTAAGTTGAGTGCCCATTATATAAGCTGCTGTTCTTTTCACTGACTCCACTCTCCAAGAAGTCTGGATTTCATGATCAAAATCTCCCACCCAACCCCAGCCAGTCAATGCACATTGTCTGTCCTTCACTAGCAATTTCTATTCTTGTTCTTCCAGACCCCCAAATTTTCCTAACCTTTTTTCATTAAATTTTTATATTTTTATGTGACTCTTTTCTAAGTTCTCTTTTTCTTGGAACTAAGTTTTCTCTATTCAACCTAATGTATTCTAGAGCTTTATCCAAAACCAGTTTGCAATTTCAAATAATTACCTTCCTATGAAAATCATTCAGGCTTTAGCTACACAGGTAAACACCAACTTGCCCCACCTGTGAATCCTTATTATCACCCTATCTTTGATGGGTATTGTAATTGCCATATCATAAAAACATAAGTGGTTAAGATAAAAATGTGTAAATGAATGAGTCAGCTTTTCTTTACTTCCCCATGGTGCTGGGATAAGGAGCATCTGGAAATACAAGGTACAATGACTGAACATAACTTATCCTCCACAAGACACTATTACACAGGATATCAGATCAGAAGTCACTAAGGTATTTTCAACAAATCACTCTCTTCCAGAAGAAATAAAATAAAACAATCCATTGTAACAACTTTACTGAAAAAGTTATGAAAGTTAGTAAACTCCTTAAAAACTAAATCTCCAGATTGTGAGAGAGTTATAAAAGTGTTGTGAGAGCATGGCAGTGTGAAGAGCACCAGGACTAAACTCAGATAGTGTGAGCACCATTTACAGATTTATAATCTGCTTCTTGTGTGGCCTAAGATGCCCCTGTCCCTTAGGAATCCAAAACTCTCCATTTATTAAAATGAAATACTATAATATTTTGCCTGAATCAATGTGTAACTCTTAAGTGTCCATTGTTTTAGTTTTCTATTTTAAAACATATATTTTTCTTAAAAAGTTACATTTAAATAGGGTGCCTGGGTGGCTCAGTTGGTTAAGCATCTGACTCTTGATTTTAGTTCAGATCATGATCTCACAGCTTATGAGTTCAAGCCCCACATTGGGCTCTGAGCTGATGGTGCAGAACCCACTTAGGATTGTCTCTCTATCCCTCCCTCTCTGCCTACTCTCTCTCGCAAAATAAATAAATAAACTTTAAAAAGTTACATTTAAATGCATGTTTTTATTTTTTTAACTTTCTTCAATGAGGTATTATTTGCATACAAAATGTTATAGATATTTAATGTATAAAATTTGAGGTGTTTGGTGATGGGTTTATATCCATGAAAGCATCATCATTATCAATTCTGTAAGCTTACCCATCACCTTCAAAAGTCCCTTTCTAACACCTGTGCTTGTTCCTTTTGCGATAAGAGCACTTAACATATGAAATATTCTCTCAGCAAATTTTTAAATATACAATTCTTAATCATAGACCCTTTGTTGCACAGATGTCCAAAACTTTTTTGCATATCTGATAGTTTATATGCTTTGACCAACATCTCCCCATTTCTCCTCCCCCCGCCCCATCCGCCCTTGGTGACCATTATTTCACTCTCTGTTTCTAAGTATTCGATTATTTTAGATTCCACATATAAATGAAATCATACAATACTTGCCTTTCTGTATCTAAATTATTTCACTTAGCATAACGTCCTCCACGTTTATCCTTGTTGTCACAAATGGCAGGCTTTCCTTCATTTCTAAGGCTTAATGACATTCCATTTTGTGGGTGTGTGTGTGCACGTATGTGTATATACATGTATATGTGTGCATGTATCTCACGTTGTTCGTTAATTTCTGGTAGTCCTCCACATAAAAGAAATCTGTATCATTCACCAGTTCTTTTCCAGAGACTTCCACCTGGTATTCATGAGAAAAACTAGGGACAAGGAAAAAAATGACCCACTGTCAAAACATAAAGTAGACAATAAAACCGTAACTAGAGATGGCTGTAGCGATGTTGGAACTATCAGACCAGGAATTTTAAAAGAACTATGACGAGTATGTCAAGGGATCCAGAGGAAAAAAGTAGGTAAGAGTCATGAACAAATAGAGAATTTTAGCACAGAAATAAAACAATATATGTATATAATCTTCTATAGCTATCAATTTTTCCAAATTTTGCCAATTATCAATTTTTCTAATTTTTCCAAAAAATATTTAATAATATGGAGAAGTAAAATAAAAAACAACTTATATATAGTAGGCTTTCCACATAAAGGAGTATGTAAATAGAGGAAAATGATAAGAGATAAATGCTTCAAATCATTAGGAGTTATGTAGGAATGGTGTTGTTACAAATGATAATAATAAACATAATCTTGTCTTACTTAGGCATCTATCACCAACTGGGATCAGAAACCATGTGACCAAATTATTAATTTATTTCACTTCCAAAGATTTAATACTGTGTACTCAAGCTTCTTTGGATATAGTTGAACTAGAAATTCTTTGGATATAGCTGAACTATAAGAACTAGAAATTCTTATAAATTATACATTAATTATTAAATATTACTTGGCTATATGCCCGATATAAGGCAAGCACACAAATATAATAGTAAAACAGATCATGACTAGGTTTAAACCATTCCCAAGTAATTACATACGCTTTGAAGAAAATGTTAGTTTAGGAAAGAAAAGAAAGCCAAGCTGGAAACATAACATAAAGCTTTTTTTTTTATATTGAGCATTTAGTGTTATATTAATGTTATTCTCATGTAACATGAAAAACAAAGTCTCAAAATGAAATATTGCTTGCCTAGGACTCTAAAATGAGGTTATTAATCATATCTACTTTTTATGAATATATATTATAGCATAATTTTGTAAAACAGTGAAATTTTTCATAAAAATGCCTATGAAAATACGAATATCTCACTATTCCATCTCTTAAAATATGAATGTTTAAGATTTCTTTTTGAGCACATTTAAAGATCTAACTGAAGCAACCTGGTGAAACATACCAGGACAGTCATTGCTTTGACATCTTTTACATTTATTTTTTTACATTTCTTTTACACTGAGATGTGAAATAATGAGTTAAATATTTTTTTCCAATCAGTTATCTGAAGCACATCTGGCGATTAATCCATCTTTTTCAAAACTCATTCAAAATTCCACCTTGACCAAATATGCACACCACATCTCTTATGTTGCCTGACAAAGGATAGGCACTTAACAAAGGCATCTACTAGCCCTCCTTCTAAACTGAGCTTAACCTTGCTTTGGTATCAATTCCATTGTTCCTATTTTGCCTGCAGCCAAAATAACAAAACTTATTTAACAAAACAAAATGCCTTCAATTCCTTCAGTCATTCTTCACAAGGCACAATTTTGCACTATAAAGCCATCATGGCTTCCCTCCTTTTTATAAGCCTTAATTGCCAGTGTTCATCTAACAGGGTGGCTTCTTGGACAGACCATTTTCTATCAAACATGTTTTCTCAATTGCTGATGATCAGGAAATAGCATCCTCCCTTGATCCCAACATTTCACTTCTAGAAATGCAATCTAATTTTGTGTTAGCATTTTTTCACATTCAATTCACACTATGTTGAACTAATAAGTTTTGTCATGAGCAAAAGCCATGATTCTTTTCTTGTGTGGACTGTGTTTAAGCCCAATCTTCTCCATTTTGAAAATACAAGGTATTTTGATCATCTGATAATAATTTTTTAAATGCCAAAAATCTAAAAATGAGAAAGGTCACATATCACATATCTTATATTTTTACTGTCTCTTTCACTCAAATTCAAGACACTGTCTAAAATTTTTTTAATCTTTTTGAGTATAGTTGCACATTACATTAGTTTCAGGTATAAAACATAGTGATTCAGCATCTCTGTATGTTATGCTATATTCTCCACAAGTGTTACTACCATCTGTCACCACACAATGCTATTATATCATTGAGTAAATTCCCTATACTAGACCTTTCATTCACATGACTTATTCATTCCATAATTAGAAGGCTTTATCTCTCACTCTCCTCCACCCATTTTGCCCATGCCCCCATCTCCTTTCCCTCTGATAACCATCAGTTCCTTCTCTGTATTCATTCTAAATCTGTTTTTTGTTTATTCATTTTTTTTTTAGATTCCACATATGAGCATATGAGTGAAATCGTATGGTATTCGTCTTTCTCAAGCTGACTTATTTCACTTAGCATAATACCCTTTAGCTCCATCCACGCTGTTGCAAATAGCAAGATCTCATCTTTCTTATGGCTGTGTGATACCCCTGTGTGTGTGTGTGTGTGTATCATATCCTCTTTATACATTCACTTATTGGTGGGCACTTAGCTTACTTCCATATCTTAGATGTTGTAAGTAATGCTGCAATAAACATAGGTGTGCATTTATCTTTTCAAAATTTACTTCCTTTAAATACACATTGTTCTAGACTTACAGAGTAAGTTTTAAGACTAAAAATTATTTTAAAGAAAGTTATAGTCTTTTTTAATAAAGTACATTCTCAATGTTTTCAATATGCATCTCGATTTAAACATTTTTTCATATGCTACAAGAGAAAAGTTTCAGAAAATGATATACAGTAAAATTTCATTTTGACATATGGGTGCCTTTCAACGAGCATACATGTATATGAAAAACCAGTATACACACAGTTGCTATATTCTATATTCTGCATATACATACATATATATTGCTATATTCTATATTCTATATATATATAATGTACAGAGCAAAATACTCCGTGTAGCTTGGGGCTATGAAGTGGGAATTAAGAAACAAGGGTCTTGTCATTTCTTCTGCTCATTTTTTTCTTATAGTGGGAAAGTTTTGCTTATATAATAGTATTTAAACTCTTACTTGAATAACAGCTACAATAAGCAAATATCAGTCAATTTAATAAGCAGGAAAAACTCAGAACATCATGTTTCATAATCTAAGTTACTAACAAAAGTCACCCAGGGATGATCTATTATATTTTTAAATTTATATTGACATTAATGTGCTTTTACTTTAAATATGCTTTAAAATATTTTATTCAAAGTCAATTTTTCTATCACTCAATTTAAATCTTTTGCCTTTCTCAAGCACTCTGGTTTCAGAGTGTTTTTCACTTTGTCATATGGAAGTAAATTTGACTTATTCTTTGTTAACTACTTTGCTTCTATATTATCCATAAACTCAAAGAGCTTATTGGCACATAGCTCTTTCATGCTTTCAGAACTTTATGCAATTTTGTGATATCTTGCAGTATTCTGTTAATAGGATGAGCAAGAGACAATCAAAATAAAATATTGGGAAACCAGACTACACTGCAATAGAACAGAGAAACTCATTACTAAAGCCCATAGAAACAAGAGAGTAAGATTAATGGTCTTACACATTAAATAAAGAGGGTAAAACACAAAGGATAACAATTTTTCATTTTCTTTTCATTCTTAAATACATCTGTTTTGCCTAGAATTACTTTTATGAGTCTCTATTTAAATTGATAAAATAATTACTCACCTTTAAAGAGTAACAAGTTTATTTCTAAGAAAAAATGGAATGTAGTGAAGGAGTGTGGACTTGGGAATCAGAAGATCTTGGCTTAAATATGCTACTTATTTACTTATTTACTCCAATCTCAGGCAAAGAAATTCGCTTCTCTGATCCTCATTTTCTGTTCTATAAAATAAGAGTAATAGGACATACGCCTAATAGAGTCGCTTTGAACTGTTAAATGAGGGAAACTATGCAAAGCCCGTATCACATAATAGTAACAAAAATGTTAGCGTTCTTCCTTCTTTCACAATAAATCCTATTCTACAAAGAGAAAGCTAAATAAAATATCAGCACTTTTACACTGCTTGAAACCTTGTATTATCTGAGTTAATTAAAAGACCATATTTGAGAAGATAAGAGTATCTGAAAAATAACTATCTCTTTTAAAAATGACTTAAAGGTGAAAGAAGTTTCCAACTAAAACGGCATCCTACAGAGAGGGAGGCAAACCATAAGAGACGCTTAAAGACAAAAAACAAACTGAGGGTTGATGGGGGTGCAGGGAAGAGGGGAAAATGGGTGATAGGCATTGAGGAGGGCACTTGTTGGGATAAGCACTTGGTGTTGTATGTAAGCAATGAATCATGGATATCTACCCCCAAAGCCAAAAGCAAACTCTGTACACTGTATGTTAGCCAACTTAACAATAAATTATATTAAAAATAAATAAATGAACAAATAAATAAATACATAAAATGGCATCCTAAATGCATACATTTATGGATTTCCCCTCCCAATGTCTCACTAAAATGACAGTGAGGGAAACAAAAAAGAGCAAGGGACAAAGAATAAGAAAAGAAACAACAGCAGATAAGAATGGTTAACCAGGGGCACCTGGGTGGCTCCATAGGTTAAGTGTCTGACTTCAGCTCAGGTCATGATCTCACAGCTCATGAGTTTGAGCTCCGCATCAGGCTCTGTGCTGACAGCTCAGAGCCTGGAGCCTGCTGCCAATTCTGTGTGTGTGTGTGTGTCTCTCTCTCTCTTTGCCCCTCCCCCTGATTGCAGTCTGCCTCTCTCTTTCTCTCAAAAATAAATAAACACTCAAAAAAATGTTTTTAATAAAATAATGGTTAACCAAATGTTGGGAGAGGGAAACAGAAAGGAAGAATGGTAACTGACTTAGAATAGGGCTAGTTTATTTTCATTTTTATTTTGTGAAACTTGAACAGTTGAGTTTCATATCTGGATTAATGTGCTATAGTCCAGAGCTAGAACACAGGGGGTTAAAGGTCCAGAAGGTAGAAGAGGACATGGGAACATGAGGCCCCCACCATCCTATGTGTTTAGAGAAATTTGGGTAGGGCCTGTGAACTTCCATGAATGGTAAAACTGGGTTCAAGTCAATTGCATTCAAATATCCCAGTGACAAGAATAGTCATCCAATTATTATACTATATGTTCTTAGGTCTGTTTCTATATATTCTTAGGTATTGTTCCTTGGTGGGAATCCTCCCCAGTACCCATCTCGTGTGTGTCCAATGTTATCAAAAATAGATCACAAGTAAAAATAAGGATTTGATATCAGGAAGAATCAGATGGCCAGATTGGCTGACCAATGGTCTTATTCTACTGCCTGGCATAAGAGACATCTCTATTTCTGTACATTCTGTCATTTAGTCATCAAATATTAATTGAGTAAATTCTATGTGTCAAGAACTATTCTAATTTCTAAGGACACAATATCAAAGAAAATAATGTGTCCATCTTTAGGGATTTGCATTCTGATGTCGAGAGAGAGAGAGAAAATAAACACATTAAAAAATAGGTCAATGCTATTAAGTAAAAAAGGATTATAAATGGTGATCAGATTGGCAGTGTGGTCTATTTGATATAGAGAGAAAACACTTATCTGGTAAGCTGGTGTGAGCAAATAACTGAAGAAGTTTAATAATAATAATAATAATAACAACAACAACAACAACAATAATAATTGAAATGAGGGCATGATCCAAGAGGATATATAAGGGGAAAGTTTCCTAAGAGAAAACATTAAGGCACAAGTGAAACACAAAAAGGAGCTCATAATACAATACGAGTAACTGACTGCTGTCACAGAGCTCACTACCCAGAGATAGAGACAGACAATGAATACAAACAACATGGGTTGTTGGACAGGGTAATTTTTACAGAGAAAATGAATGCAACCTACTGCAATGGAAAGTGACCCAGTGTGTCTCTTTTAGATTATGGTACTAGGGAGGACCAGTCTAAAGAGCTGAGATTAGACTGTCAGAAATGCCTGCCCATAACAGAGCTGCCTCTGAGAGGTGGGGAAAGAGTAACTGACAACGTTAAGCCTGACACAGAGACACAAAGACAAGCCTGACAGCAGAAAGAGGTAACCAAACAAAAAGGGCTAAATGGAAAGCAAGCTCATGTCCATGCCATTGCAATTTACAGGGTTCAGTAGAAATGAGGAAGGAGTTATTAAAAAAAAAATGAAAACAAACATGAGCCATATGCAAAAAGAAGTGATGAGGCAATCCTCTAATCGTGGAATCTAAAATGGTAAGGATAGCTGAATCTTCAAAACACACTGGATGAGGAAATTACAGCAAAAGAGACTAAGAAGAGTATTGGGAGAGAGAGTTAGGAAAAACCATGGTGTTTTTCTTTTTCTTACCTAAGTTTCATCCTTGACTTTCTCCTCCTTTCACATTCTTTCCCTCTCATTACAAGTGTTCACTTCCTTGCTCAGGATTCAGATTTTTGTCTCCAAAGACCCAAACATATATTATCAGTTGAACATCTCTCCTTGCAATAATACACTGATCCATCAAATCTGACCAGATACAACTGGAACTCATCATAGCCAACCCTCTCTTCTCATCCTTGGATAATAACAAGCATCCAGTTACCTGAGGTAGAACCCCAGAGCCACGTTTGTCTTTCTCACCACCCCGCCTTCTAGTCCATAGATTAACATGTCCACCAATTCTACATCTCAGAAATCATCTTTGGTCCCATTTCTCTTCATTTCCTCTAAAACACCCTGAGTTCCACCCATTAACATCAATTGCCTGAGTTACTGAAGGAGCTTCTTACTTGGCTCCCCTACTACTACACTGTTCACCAGTCACACATCCTCCCACCCTTCTAGGAGTTATCTTTTTAAACACAAATATGATTCTTTTACTATTATGTGGAAAAACATGTTCCTCCAGATTCCTCAACCTACATTTCTGCCCCTTCATCTCCCCATGCACTAGGCTGCCCTACCCTCAGTTCACACTGGAGTCTTGGTGGAGTTCCCACTTCTGCTTCTATACAAACTATCAAACCATGGCTCAAAACACCCCTTAACCTCCATGCATCCACTTCCCCCTGCCTGCAGGTAGGTTGCTCTTTTTTCTTTATTTGTTCAGTCAGTAAGTTAATCAATAAGACATGCAATTTACAATCCTGGGGGCAACAGGAAAAAAGGGTAGATCAGTAGATAAAACAATATTTTTTAATGTGATAAACATAAACAAAAAAGGAGGGCTTTCAGTGGGAATCTATGAAAGCCAAGACCTCAACAATGAAAGGAAGTAGCCAAGATAGAAGTGAAGCGGGGAGGGGAGGGGCAGCTAGAGTGAACGTGTATCAGGCAGAGGAAATAGCCTAGAGATGAAAAGGAGCCTAGAGGCAGAGTGAGGAGTTTGAATATTAGTTTATATGCAATTAGAAATCATTGGAGAATATCAGGCAGGGGAATAAACCTTCATATTAAAATGAAAATTGGGGGAAATAACAGAAATAATATATTCCCACTTTTACTTTAAACAGATGAAATTCATCTCTTTTTTTTTTTTTTAATTTTTTTTTCAATGTTTTTTATTTATTTTTGGGACAGAGAGAGACAGAGCATGAACGGGGGAGGGGCAGAGAGAGAGGGAGACACAGAATCGGAAACAGGCTCCAGGCTCCGAGCCATCAGCCCAGAGCCTGACGCGGGGCTCGAACTCACGGACCGCGAGATCGTGACCTGGCTGAAGTCGGACGCTTAACCGACTGCGCCACCCAGGCGCCCCGAAATTCATCTCTTTATGAATGTTGACACTGAGGCCATCAGATATGATCCCAAAACTGTTGCCCTGCTTTCCTCACAGAGCAACAGCTCCAGTTTGTTACCTTCAACTCTTAACACTGTGCCTCAGTATATGTGACTTAATCAAGAATGGCCATTGATTTGCATGGACTAATTTGTGCAGATTAGTTTATACATGGTTAGGAAAAGGAGTATATTCTGCAATTACAAAAATCAAGTTGAATGCAATAAATATATGAATTTAGAGCATGAATGGGAGAAAAGGATATTTAAAACAGCTAAAAAATACTGTATCATCCCTCCTAAAGAAATTTGAACAAGCAAAGAAATAATGAGCCAGTAGGCATAGAACATTACAGAAACTCACACAGTTGCCAGGCCAGACTAATCTGATGACATTTTTTTCTTTACGGTAGAGAATTCACTCGTTGAAAAAAAAAATCAGAAGCATAAACTATAGCTGACTTCAGTAAAATATTTGACACATAATAACATACAGAAAGATGTTAAATAGCTTGTTTGGACAGATAGATGACTAAAATGACTCAAAGCTAGATCTACGTATAAAACTATAAAGTATAATTACAAATGGCCATACTTCAAGTAGTTATAGCAAGTTTGTTCCACAAAGGGCCATTAGAGGACAGAAAGAATTATATTATTTATTAACATATATATGTATATATATATATGTGTGTGTGTGTGTGTATATGCGTGTGTGTATATATATATATACATATATATATATGTATATATATATATATGGAAAAAATAAGCAAAACAGCAGTAAGTATGTGAGAAAAGAGAGAGTAAGGGAAGGGGGGAAATTGGTTGTTAAGGACATTTAGAGTCAGAAGACCCAACTTCACATCAAGACCATGCCAAGTATTTACCAATTATCCCTAGAACACATATGCTGATACAGTTTGTAATTTTAGTTTCAAGTGTTTTATTCCTTTGCAGAATGTAATGTTGCTTTAAGAATTTTTTTCTTCACACTGCATTTCCCAACCATATTATTGTTTTGTTTTTTACTTAGATTTAGCTACAAAAGATCACAAGATTCATTCCTTACCAGTGTCTCCTTGTTTATTTTGGAAGGGAGTATTGGGGACGTGATTTTTAAATAGAGTAGTCAGAGAAGACACAACAAGCAAATGCCAAATTTTACAATCTTGTCTGGGGAATGTATTCCAGGCAGAAGGAGCAAATGGCAAAGCCCTGAAGCAGTTAACTGCTAATGGAAAAGCAAGGAGACCACTGTTGCTGGAACGGTGAGAACATGGGAGAGAGGCTGCAGGTGACATTAGAGTGGAGCCTTGTAACAGGGCTCTATTACTACCCTGAATGAAATGGAAGTCAGTGAAGGGATGTGAGCATTTGAGCATTACAGGCTAAGAGGCTCCTCCATTCCTACTCCATCCCTACTCTGGCTGGTGTATCAAGAACAGAAGGTAGGGGTCAAGGACAGAAACAGGAAGAGCAGTTAGCACAGTGTAAAAATCTAGATTAAAAAATAACAGTGGCTTGGACCAGTCTGGTAGCCAGGGAAAGGGAAAGATATAGTCAAATTATGAATCTTTTTGGACTAGAGCCAATAATATAAGTTTAGATTGGATGGAGGAATGAGAGAAAGGCCAGAATCAAGGATGACCCCAGAACAGAACATCTATTAATTAAGAAAGGGCAGGTTTTCAGTTAAGCAAGTTTTGGGGATTAAGATTAGGAGCTCAGTTTGGAATGTGAGAAATCCATTAGAAATTCAAGTGGAGATGTCAAATATTCGGTTGGATGTATTAGTCAACAGTTCAGTACAGGGGTCCAGGATGAAAATAGCAATTTTGATATTTAAAGCCATAAAATTTGGTGAGATCATTTTTAAAAAGTGAGTACAGGGGCGCCTGGGTGGCTCAGTCGGTTAAGCGTCCGACTTCGGCTCAGGTCACGATGTCACAGTCTGTGAGTTCGAGCCCCACGTCGGGCTCTGGGCTGATGGCTCAGAGCCTGGAGCCTGCGTCCGATTCTGTGTCTCCCTCTCTCTCTGCCCCTCCCCCATTCATGCTCTGTCTCTCTCTGTCTCAAAAATAAATAAAAACGTTAAAAAAAAAATTAAGTACAGATAAAAACAAGAGAATTAAGAATGGAACATTGGTGCAATTATAAGATAACACTGGAGGAGATTTAAAAATCAGTGAAAGAGACTAAGGAAAGGCATTCAGTTAGCAAGAAAGGAGAAAAACCAAGAAAATGAGATTCTGGAAAGCAAGCAAAAATAAATAAATAAATAAATAAAAGACAAGGGAGCAGTCACACTGTCATGTGCTGCTGACAAGTCAATTAAGATGAAGACAGAAACCTGGATTTAACAATGGATTTCACAGTGTGGAGACCAATGGGGATGTTGACAGAAGTGTTTCTTTGAAGTGGCATAGGTGAAAGTCTGTCACAATGGATTCAAAAAAGAATGGGATGAGAGAAATTGTAGACAGCAAATGTAGACAACTGTTTTAAAAACATTCTGTTACATGGGTTGGCGGGGGGGGGGGGGGGGAGTGGAGCACAGAAGGGGAAGAAAATCTCCTCAAAAGATATTTTGTACTGAAGGGAGAAATAAGAGCTTATTAGTATGTTGACAGAACTTCTATATTGATAGAAGACAAAAATGGGGCAAAAAAGAAAGGGAGAATGACAAAGCAAAGGAGGATGCCAGAGAATAATTATGATGATTGCCAGTAAATCCGCTTAGACAGGGAGAAACGTGAGTATATGAGGGCTGAGAACAAGAGTGGAAAGGGGGTGAGGTCAATGAGGTCAAGGAATCATTAAGAAGTAGTTCTCAAGAGAAGCATCTGGGGGGAAAAAAAAGTTAGAGAGGGAGGGAGCCAAACCATAAGAGACTCTTAAAAACTGAGAACAGGGGCGCCTGGGTGGCTCAGTCGGTTAAGCGGCCAACTTCAGCTCAGGTCATGATCTCGCAGTCTGTGAGTTCGAGCCCCACGTCGGGCTCTGTGCTGACAGCTCAGAGCCTGGAGCCTGTTTCAGATTCTGTGTCTCCCTCTCTCTGACCCTCCCCTGTTCATGCTCTGTCTCTCTCTGTCTCAAAAATAAAATAAACGTTAAAAAAAAATTAAAAAAAAAAAAACTGAGAAAAACCTGAGGGTTGATGGGAGGGTGGGAGTGAGAGGAGGGTGGGTGATTGGTATTGAGGAGGGCACCTGTTGGGAGGAGCACTGGGTGTTGTATGGAAACCAATTTGACAATAAATTTCAAATTAAGAAAAAAAGAAAGAGAAGCATCTGGGAAAAACAGTAGGTGGTGATCACAAGACAGTACTCTGCATCGAACTGACATTTTGGAGGAGTTAGTTATTTTGAATGATAAGAACCAGGTTATGTCCCTGGAATGAATGCTTAAGAGAACACAGAGGATGAGATCATTGGAAGAAAGGACATTAAGTAGCCAAAATGTCAAGAGTATTACAAGGATCCCCTTTGCTGTTATTTAAATCACCAAAAATTATGATCACCAATAGTGTTTGGAGAGAATGACAATGTGCCAGAGGTTTCCTTTTTCAAGCAATGAGAAAAAAGAAGTCAAAAACCATCCATCAAGGAACTTTCTAACCTAGCAAGGAAGAAGTACATAAATGTAATATACAGAGTGCTAAAATAGAGATATGAATGAAGCCCCATGAAATGATACAAGAGGAACTGTCAGCTGCTCAACAGACATCAAATGATGAGTGCAGTGGGTTGAACAGTGGTCCCGCAAACAATATGTCCCCCTAGAACCTTTGACCATGAAGTTATTTGAAAAAAGGGATCTTTGAAGATGAAATTAAGGATCTTGAGACGAGAACATCTTAAAATACTTTGATGGGCCCTAAACGCAATGACATATAGGAGACAGAATAAGTGAAGACACCAACACAGAGGAGATGTGAAGATGAAGGCAGAGGTTGGAGTTGGTCAGTCACAAGCCGAGAAATAGCTGGAGCCACCAGGAGCTGGAGGAGGCAAGGAACGGACTCTCTCTGGAGCCACTGCAGGGAGCACGGCCCCATGGCACTTTGATTTTGGACCCCTGGCCTCCACAGTGATGAGAAAATCAATTTTTGTCATTTTAAGTCACTGGGTTTGTGGTCACTTGTTACAGAAATAAAATACACTGAAACAAATACAGTGTGGAGAAGTCTCACAGGGACATTTGAACTGAATTGTGAAAGAAGAATAGAAGTTTGAAATGGCAAAAAGTTAATGTGAGCAGCGAAATATTATTCCAGACATGAGGTGCAAAGGAGGGAGTAATGAAGGGACACGGCTTGTTTTGGGAAAAGTGACAAGTTCAGGCCAGCTAGACACGAGGCAAAGAAGAAAGTTCCGACTGTTTTTCTTAAATAAAACAGATTGCACATTTAGTGATTTCTCTCTGGACTGGACCTAGGTAGACTGTAAAATAAGTTACATACATTTAATACCTATCTATCTTTTCTTCAAACATATATATTTCCCTCCTATTGTGCTAAAAAAGTGAAGACCTGATTCAAATACAAGTTGAGTAACAATACCAACAGTCAACAAATATTTATTCATAACCAGTTTACCCTACTGCTTAACTAGTACCTACCTAGGTTACATAATTGAATCTAAGAGCTAAAAAGTCCTGATAAGGATGGAAATTGAATAAAAAACAACAAATAAAACCCTGAAGGAGTGCTACCTAAAAGTCCTAGTTCACCAGCTGCCTATTTTATTTAAAACCCCAAATCGGGACCTTTCCCAGGGAACTAAATCTGAAATGTCCTATTTCTCAGTTGCACTCTCCGTTTTCCCAGTGACCAGGCCTGAAAGCTTGAAGCTTCTTCTCTCCACTACCAGGCAAAGTACCCAGTGACTCATCCTGGCACATATCTCTCCAATTCACACATCTTACTCTCTTTCCATCCATCATCGCAACATAGCATCCTCTCAACTCCTTACTCCGATGTGCCTCTCCGCCAACTCTGCAAACTGTGCAGAAATGATGTACATGTGCCATCCTTTACCACCACAATAATAACTCTTTACCAAAGAAGCAGTCGATCTTATTCGTTTGGCATTTAACTAAACATACAAAGTACATGGGTATATAAACAATATTATAACCAACTTCGGTGACAATCCCCTTCATTTTTTAAAAAATGTTTAAACATTTCTATTCATTTTTGAGATACAGAGACAGAGCACTAGCCAGGGAGGGGAAGAGAGGGAGGGAGACACAGAAACTGAAGCAGGCTCCAGGTACCAAGCTGTCAGCACAGAGCTCAATGCGGGGCTTGAAATCACCAACCATGAGATCATGATCTGAGCCGAAGTCGGAAGCTTAACTGACCAAGCCATCCAAGCACCCTGGTGACAACCCCCTTTTTAAATAATTTACATGTGCATGTGGTACAAACTTCCAGAAATACTTAAGAATGTACAATCCCTGCTCTTAATTTTCCTATGTCTGTACTCAGAGATAATTAAATTGGTTAACAGTAATAGCAAGTATTTTTGTATCCATAACCACATTTCTGTTGATCCAGAACAATTAGATTTTGCTAAAATGTTCCTAACGCAAACACTTATCTTATTTAAAAAGTGAAGGTTGGGGGGCTTAGCTTCCCAGACTATAGGATGCCATATATGATGGCAACTACAACAACTTTAAAATGTACTCATTTGGAATAAACAAAAAAGTTGAAGTAGCATGGAAAATTATTTCAATGGTTTTTGTGAGCATTCTTTATTTAAACTGAAACAACTTTTAAAAGCAGAAAGAACTTAGTTGAGTCTAGGGATGTGTGGGTAGCTCAGTGGGTTAAGCATCTGACTCTTGATTTTGACGCAGGCCATGATCTCATGGTTCGTGGGTTCGAGCCACACATCAGGCTCTGCACTGACAGTGCAAAACCTATTTGGGACCTCTCTCTGCCCTTCCCCTGCTTACTCCCTCTCTCTGTCTCTCTGTCTCTTTCTCTCTCTGCCTCAAAATAAATAAAGAAACTTAAAAAAAGAATTTGGTTGAGTCTAACTTAGCCACTTGTATTAACTCACTTATTCATGCACACTACTCATCAACAGGCTCAGACTTTATCTTGTACCATTTATGTCTATCTTTCCTTTAAGACCCAACTCAAATTGCTCCAACTTCCCTGAGAAAATACTTCATTCTTCTATTCTCCTCTAGCAAATGACACATTTTGGCATTAGAAAAGAGTATCTTATAATATTGTTTGAGTATAAAGTGAAAATCATGAAAATCAAGTATAGTATTATCTTAACAATCCTTTAAAACATCTTAAATCAGTCAGTTAAGTGGCTCAGTCAGTTAAGCATCTGACTTTGGCTCAGGTCGTGATCTCTTGATCTCATGGTTCGTGGGTTCAAGCCCTGCATCTGTCTCTGTGCTGACAGCTGGGAGCTCTGAGCCTGCTTTGGATTCTGGGTCTCCCCCTCTCTCTGCCCCTCCCCCACTCACACTCTGTGTTTCTCTCTCAAAAATAAACAAACATTTAAAAAAGTAAACATCTTAAGTCAGTCATAAAAGAAAAAAATCTCAGTTCTACATCAAACTCAAATCAAGGAGATGCTTCATACCAAGAAAACCATCAAGACCAGAGATACCATAATAGGAATATGGAAACTTAGAATACCAGGTCCATTTATCCCACCTTATATATTCACCGGGTCATACTCTTTCTATGAATGGAACAATTTAATTTGTTATATGTATTTCTTTCTCAATCTCTCTCCTTCTACTCAAAACTTATAGTGGAATTAAATATGTATATAATGCAATTCCTCTGAACACACTATCTTGTACATTATTCTATAGAACTATCTCCTTAGCTATAGTGTAAATATCACCGGAGAAATCTCTTCAAATGCTCCATGTTAAAATGTTACTCACGGCAGTTGCTGGGCAAATACTTTCTGATGACATTATTTGATTGGAAAATATTAACATACTGGGTTCTTGCAATGAGGAAAAAATTAAGGATAAGAAATAGACCCGTGAAGGTATACAAAAGACGAGCTTTATCTGATGGATATTGTCTGATGTACAAAGGAGAAATAGAGGTAAGATTTACCAATGACATGGTTAAAGGTTAAACCTCTTCGAAAACAAACTATTCCATGAAACAGTGCTATAAAGATATCAAGCCTGAATCAAAGTTCAGTTTGTTTATTTTTATTTTTCAGACACACCTTACACAATTTTCAATTCTTAAGCCCCCAAATCAGTCACAGATTTTGTTCTGTAGGAATACAACCTTAACACAGAGAATCACTCCATGCAGCATGTTAAGAGAACCCATGAACCATTCTTCAACCCAACCCAACCCTCTATTGCTTCTCTGTTCACTACAGTCAACAGAATAACCTTTGTTTTACCCATCCAGTATAAAGCCTCTGGGTCCAGAACTTGATGTCACATTCCAGTTTGCTCACCCTCTTTCTCATATTCATAACTAAATGGTAGGCATTCTTATCCTTCCTGTTAAGGTTTATCTTAAAGACACCATATTAGGGGAGCAGGGTTTGTTTGTTTTCACTTTTCAAAAAATAGCCTTAACTAAGCAGAGTTCATCTGGCTTTGTTTTGTGTTGGCTCCAAAGACACCAAGAGTAGGAGATAGCTAGTCTTAGAAATTTTCTAATTATTTCTTACTTTTTCCCCTCCCTAGCCCTGGCAAGCTGGTATCAAAGTTAGTCTAACAAATAACCAACCGTGAAGCTGACTATTTAGTATTATTTGAGGGTTTCTGAAAAGACATTTAAAAGAACCCAATGGGTTTAACATAACTAAAACTATTTTGCTACATTAAGTTTTATTCAAATATATTTAAAAGGTTCAGTGAGGGGGAAAAGGAGGTCGGTGTCTATTTGAGAAGCAGTTTGGCTTGAATAGAGAGGGAAATTGTAAATTGCAGGGTTCTGTTAAAGAAAGTGATTCATTGGTAAAGACCAATTAATCACGAAGGAGCAGAGTAGGGGTGGGAATTGGAATGAACCCAGTGGTTAGTCTAATAAGAAAGAGAAAAGAGAAATTACTAACGTTAGAATCTTAGTTACCGAGGTAACTATAGACAGATAGGAAACTGAACATTTTAGGATCTTAGTTGGAAGAAGAAAAAAAGAAAGACCACAGTATGTTGGTATTACTGTTACTAGTTTACTTGTTTTTAATCTTTTCTGTTTTGAGATGGGAAAGGTTGAAAAAGCAACATATAAGAGATGGAGGGGGGGTAGTTACTACAGGTAGAGGAACAAACATGCCAAATTACTTGGAAAATTTTCAAATCTGAACCCCAGATTGTATTATGTGATCCAGAGCGGTGCTTCTCAAACTTTAATGTGCATAAGCATCAGGTCATCTTGCTAAAATGAGGATAATGATTCAGTAGTCCTGGGGTAGGGCCTGAGAGTCTGCTTTTCTTAGAAGCTCTCAGGAGAGCCCACATTGCCGGTCTGTAAACCATACTTTGAGTAGCAAGCATAGAATACAGTAGTGTTCACTGACTTTAGAGAAGCATTTTTTAAGGGATTAATTTTCCCACTGAGTTGGCATGGTCTGTAGTGGGCAGAGAGTTGAGGGTGAAAAAGGAGATTTCCTTTTACAACTAGAATATTACTTAATTCTGCCTTAAAAAATCAGAAATTCTACTTTTATCATCAGATCATACAAATTACCCTTAATTGTCCTTGTTTGTTCTAGGAAGTATTACACTTGAGAGGCCAGAAAAGTACAAATACTGTCACTGTACCTGTAAAATATCAAGGAATACAGCAAGCCTTCAGTACCTGTTTATTTAATCAATGGTCTCTCAATTAAAGCACCCTGTTTTCCATTCTTGGACTTCTTCTCTATCCTGAGAGATAGCTCCACTATTTTAAACGAAAAATCATTAATTTCCCGATAAAATATGCAAAAACAAGCAGAAAAATATGCCTCTTCTTTGCTACACCTTCTCCAACCTCTCTCAAAACAGGAATGTACATGTCTACATGAACACATATATGCACACAACCAGGTATACACATATGTAACTGTGTTCAAAATAATTTTGTTTCTTTGATTTTTGCCAAATGTTATTAAGTTTTCTCAGAATTTAGAGCCCTAACACACAGCTTATTATTAATTGCTTCTTGTGGATTTTGAGCGACTAGAACAGAGCTTGGCTTGCAGAGTGGGCTTATAAAGACTTCCTGACATATGTAAGATTTAAATTATCCTAAGTAAAGCAAAAAATCCTATCAGATAGAGATAATATTTTCTTCTCCTTGTGTGTGTGTGTGTGTGTGTGTGTGTGTGTGTGTCAAGAAATTAAGGTCCAAAGAAGTTGAGACCCCTTCCAAGCTCACTGAGCTGGTGAGAGACAGAGTCAGGACCTGCTGCTTTGTTTCTGATGCTGTGTGTTCCCTTCTATCACATCACTTCCCAATATGTCACAGTGCTCTCTTCAATACATCAGCAATTAACCTAAGAAGCAAATGAGATATCACTGGGTGAATACCAAAAAAAAAAAAAAAAAAGAATGTCAAAACATTATAGAGAAGAGAGCTCATTTAACAAAAAAATGCATTCTACAAAATGTACTACAAAAGCAAATGAACTGCCACTTTTTAAACTAAAACTTAGCTTTAATTTGACAATGCTGTCTCTAAAAATACATATGAAAATAATATTAATGATGAACAATAAATTCAGGGAAGGTATGACATATATAATTGAATATCAATCTACAATGTTCTCCACTCCCTCGTTAAAAGGGATAGTGTTAAGACAAGTTAAGACAATCCAAATTTTCAATAGTGACTGACCAACTATTACTTCTAGGGCAAAAATGTTACTGGGTAAATTTAATGTGAACGCCAAACCTGCTGGAAATCACACAGGAGCCCAGGATGCCCAAGCTCAGGAGGAGGCATTTAATTACCAGAAGCCAAGTGGGCATGCGCATCATAACAAGCAATAGGGCTGGAGTAGTCATGAGGGTACACTGAATAGTTTGACACACAAAGATTCCCGAGGGTACACCGAAGAGTTTGACACACAAAGATTCCCGAATACAATTAATTCATCAAGAGATCTTCAGAAATAAAATAATTTAACATCCCTAGGGTCGTAATTAATTATTGTAAAACAAAACAATTTCATTGTTAACTTACAAAGGCCTTACTTGAATGATGAGCCTAGAGGACAAAGCTTCTAGCCTAACTCCCAGGTCACAGACCCAGACTCTTTTGCATCAAGAGGAAGCCAGATGTTATTGAGGAAGGACTCAGTTTTACCTTCACTAGTCTGTACTATGAACTCTCCTTTAACTTTAAGCCTTACCAAAACGGACCTTGAACTAGAAGGCTATACCTTGCAAAAAGAGGAATGCCCAAACTTTGGGGTTATATTGGTTAATAGATCTGTGTTAAAACGAATTCCTGTGGATCCTGGATCACTGAACTCCAATTCAGTAATTAGGCTACGATAACATTAACCATACTTTTATCTAAATAAAAAGTATTACCATGATTACAACAAACACAATCGGAGGGTTCCTTCAATTCAGCTACAATCAATCCTAGATGTGGTCTTCTAACTGAAGCAAATTTATAGATCTTCCAGTATTTTATATGGCAAAAATTGTCTTCATTCTTATACATAGGAATCACAAAAAGCAATAGTCATTTACCTGAAGAAGAGCAGTATTTCTCTGATCTTCCCACAAAGCAATACTCAACTGCTCATGTCCTTGGGGGCCCTCTGGGGTTTGATCACACAAACCAATTCTACTTATTATGGGAAGCTGCTGAGTAGCCCTGACTTTACAGCTAAATTATCTGTAGCACCTTAGCGTATGATGGCAGACTGGATTAAATGGTCACCTAATTTCACATAAACACTGGAGCCAAAAACAAAAAAATGACATCTTCTAAAGGATGTTTGGCCTTAATCCTATACCCCAAGTGTCTCTTCTAGATTTTTCCATGAAAGCTTGCCATAAACTTCATACATCATACAGGCCTGAATGGCAGAACCACTGGTACTGGAACCTGGGCCAGCTAGAGACCCTTCTTTGGCTTTGTACCCAACTCAAATGTAACAGTCTATTAAAGGACATAGTAAATGGCTAAAATCAGACTATCCAAGATCCAAAATCTTATCTGTCACTATGACTTCCCGGCAAGAATAATTCGTTTTGGAGGAAATATCCCAACAGATCAGCTATATGTCTTCAAGTGTAATTTAGGAACTAGCAACATATCACTTAGGAACTTGTTAGAAATGCAGATCCTCAGATTTACTGAATCAGAATTTGTATTTTGATAATATACTCAGGTGATTTGTATGCACACTGAAATCGGAGAAGCACTGTCCTAGATGACTTGACCACAGGGACTGCATTGACGTGGGAGCCTCCTTGTTTCCCAGGGACTTCTCTCTACCCCCTATCGTGTTCTTTCCTGCTCTTTAGATCTCATCATCATGGCATTATTTATGTAGTGGATCTGGAGGTGCTCTGTGAGAAAGTCAAAGAAATACTGCCCCTTTTAGATAACTGACAGTTGCTTTTCATGATTCCTGTGTATAAGAATAAAGACAAATTTTGTCATATAAAATATTGGGAGCTCTATGAATTTGCTTCAAGACCACATCTAGGATTGACTGTAGCTGAACTGAGGTCACCATCCAATTGTGTTTATTATAATCATAGTAGTAATTTTTGTTTAGATAAAAACACTGTTAATATTTTACCATAGCTTAATCACTGAATTGGAGCACGGTGATTCAAGGGCCACAGGAATTCGTTTTAACACAGATCTATTAACCAATGTAACCCCAAAGTTTGGGCACTCCACTTTTTGCAAGGTACAGCCTTCTAGTTCAAAGTCTTATTTGGTAAGTCTTACAGGAGAATTCATAATACGATCCAGTGAAGGTAAAACTGAGTCCTTCCCCAATAATATCTGGTCTCCTTGATGCAAAAGGCTCTGAGTCTGTAAGCTGGGAGTCAGGGTAGAAGTTCCGTATTCAACTGTTACCAAGGGGGAAGGTATGGTAAATACACAAGGTTTGGGTAGCCAACAGTTAGAGGACACTGGGCACGAAATGTGCAGCCATCCAACTCCCCGAGTGGTGAAGTGTATACAATGTGATCTGGGCCACTGGCTACAGCTGATTGATCCAGTGGAATAGATACCTGACTCAAACTAAGTCAATATGATTATCTCTCCCAGAATTTGAAATTTCAACAGAAAAACAAAGAACCTGGAAGTGATTGCTGCTGTCATGTTTAGGACAAGGTTCTAGAGAAAATGTCCACAAACTAGCTAAACATTCTTGTTGCCTTGTTCTTTTCTTTCTTAAGCTCAGTTCAACATTTCCTTCTAAACTGAGAGCACTTTAAGTTTTTTCCAACTAATCTCCTTTTTAGTTTAAGCATGACAGAATCAAATACAGTTGTCTGCAACTAACAGAAACTATAGTTCTGAAAACTATTATGATAATAGTAGCCTATAATACACTAAAAACACTAAGCAGAAATTCCAAAAACTTAACAGGTAGCAATACTAAAGGCTATGTGATATATGTATAAAGCTTCTTTACAAGCTATTCTTCAATTCTGAAATACTGTTTTCCATCCTCAGTCTGTCTTTTCAAGAAAGAGCCTGAGAGAATTCCTGTTCAGTATGTCCTGATAGAAATCTAACTGCACTATTTACTAAAGTTCTTGTGAATTATTTAGAAAGTTTTACAAAAGAACCTTTTAGGAGTAAGTAATGGATAGTCATGCTGAATTTGTAATGGATTACAGAAAGTGGTTTTCCTACGCATCCAAGTAATGGCAGCTCAACTATCTCTTACCACACATTGCTCTTTATAGAAAGACATGTACGTGTGGTGAAGGATTTAACACTGAAGTGAAACCCGCAGCAGGGGAAATTTAGCAAATTAATTGATTAGTGTTCTATTTCCCTCTCCATACTGTAAAAGTGATCATCTATTTTAGAAGACATATCCTGCCCATAGTACAGCTATCTGTGGTTCCATAAATGAAGATATGTTTATAGTTTACACAATATACATCTCACAGCTGGGGCCTGAAATATGTCAAATGTATAAAGTCTGCCAAACTGAAGTAAATAAAACCCCATCCTTTGTTAAAAAGTTTCTAATTATTCTTCCTATTCAGAACATCTTAAGCATTGATATACACACCCAACGCATAAAGACAAAGTCCGGTTCCATAGAAGAATATATGAGGGCTACAATTTCCATGTTAACCATAGTTAAAGCATAAATCCTATACTCATTTCTGATTCTGCAAATGTATACAATACAGTGAATTGACTTCTTTTTTTGTCACACATAATTTCAGCGGGTTCTTACCCTTAAATTTTACCCTCCGGTGAGAATATAAGAGCCACAGAAAAACAAATTCTCTTCCACTCTCTGTCATTATACAATTTAAGTCTATTCTACATCGTTATAATACAATAGAATATATTATAAATCTACTTTTTTTACTTTTTAAAATGTTTTTATTTGAGTATGGTTAACACATCATGAATTAGTCTTGGTAAGTATGTTGAATTTAGAAAATGAAGCCACATTCAGTTTAATTCAACAACTTTGCTGATTTCCTATTATGCCTAAGAATTTGTACTGTGAATCTGTTAATTTCCTACTTCAAAACTAACAATGCAATTTTATTTGAACTGCATGGCTGAAATGTTAAATATGAAGTTACCCATACCAAATCTTTAGAGTCAATTATATTATTGAATTTCTAAACTTTAATAAGCTTCCATCTCTTTTTCGATCATCTGTTACCAGATCCTATTTCTCTTTACTTTTTACCCCAAGAAGCCCAAGTACCTTCATAATCACTGTCAAAGGATACTGAATGCACCTCAGCCCCAGAAGCACAGTGTATGATTAGGTCTCTACTCCCCTATGTTATTTCATTTTCTATAGCCATGTACCTCTTTTCCTATTTTAAAACTTACTCTTCGATAAAAGTTTAGATGCTCTCATGACATAAGATGTATTTCATTTTCAGATGTAAATAGCTAATAATGCCAAAGTCTCAAGAATTTCTTTCTAACAAATGAAACTTATTAATTCAAGTGAAGTGGAAATGCCTTGACTGAAATCACATTGTTAATGAGCAAACCCAATGACTCACACCTAATACTCACAATTCAGAGCAGATATCTATTATATTATTACGATTCTGTCATCATATATGTATCAATTACATTAAGAAAGGAAAAAGGAGGGGGTGGCGCCTGGGTGGCTCAGTCAGTTGAGCTTCTGACTCTCAGTTTCACCTCCTGTCATGATCCCAGGGTTGTGGGATCAAGCCCCATGTTGGGATCTGTGCTGAGCATGAAGCCTGCTTAAGATTCTCTCTCTCTCTCTCTCTCTCTCTCTCTCTCTCTCTCTCTCTCTCCCCCTCTGCCCTGCTCCCTAGCTTGACTCTCTCTCTCTAAAAAAAAAAAAAAAGGACATAGTTTAATAAACTGATATTTCTATGAGCATTCAAAATCCAAGTAGTGTTTTGAATAGGAAACTTTTAAAATAAAGGTTTTGAAATATAGTGTGGCAAACAATCAAAAAATAACACTTATAGTTTAAAAGAAATAGATGATAAAACTATAACAAAAACCCTTACTAACTGGCATATAAAATGCCCTAATTTATATCTTAAATAATAATTACATTTATTTCTCCTTTTTTTAGCATTAAAAAAATTTTTAAACAGAAGGAAAAAATGACTCAGAAAAAAGATAAAAATGAAATAGATAGAAAATCTTTCATTTTAATAACATATTAAGTGATTGGAGATATAAAATAAATTTATAAATTCACACACAATTCAAAAGACAAACCCTTCAAAGGGTACCTTTCTCATTTTAGTGGATTGATTCCTTTCTTTAATAAAGAGTAATGCTAAGTTTCAGGTATAACGATTAACTTTTTTCCTCGAGGTTTAGTGATTTTTAAAAACATAGATAAAATTAAAATTAAAGCAAAATGAAAAAAAACTCACAAAACAGACAATGTTCATATTAAAATTCCGTTAGCATTGAATAATGTCAACTAAATATGAATCATCTCTTTCTTCCAAGCCCTCTCAGGAAATTTTTCTATGTGAAAGAAACATGAATAACATGGAGAGTCTTTTTGTGCATCAAAAGATCATCTATTTTCTCATTTCCTTTTAAAAGCAGATGTCTCAAACGAATGGTTTCGTCTCATGGCCTCTATTTTGTTACCACAACCCACAGCTATTTAACCTCTAACTGTAACCACCAATCCCTCTGAAATGGCTTTTGCCCTCATACTAAAAACCTAATGCTCAATATAAAAGAATGTGTGGTATCATATTTGGCCTCTCCATCTTTCAGAGTTTCCTATACCATCCTCTGAGAATTCACTCTTCCTTCCTTTGACACTGCCCTGGCTACACATGATTTTTACCATCGCAAATCTATCTATAAGCCCTTTCTTTTCCCCATCTGTACATTCTTCCTGGATAAATGTACCCAAAAAGATAACTCTATATTTTAGTTGTTTCAAAATCTGTAGTGATATCAAAACCTCTCCTAGACTCCTCTTTCTTATGGACAGTTTGGTATGTCCTCCACATAGAAGCTCCAGAAACACCATTCAAAGAAGAATCTATCCTTTCCCCCAAACTGTCACCCCATCTTTCTCCACCCCTTTTTCTATGAACTGCTCAAGCCCAAAACTCAAGGATCTTCCTGGACCCTTCCCTTTCCTTACCCTCAGCAAAGCTCTCAAACACGCATCTCTAAGCCCTGACAAGTTCACCTCCTACCCCATCTTCAGATAAATCACTCCTTCTCCATCACTTCTGCCACCTTCTTGCCTGAGTTGCTACAATGTTCTATTTTTCTAATGAAACACATTACTTTTGACAAAAGCAATATTTTTTCACTGCAGAAAAATTCAAAATAACTAAAAATGGAAAATAAGACCATAATCTTCATCCAAAGATACTCTTAGTACTTCAATATATATCCTTCATGGGGCACCTGGGTGGCTCAGTTGGTTGGGCGGCAGACTTTAGCTCAGGTCATTAGCTCATAGCTTGCGAGTTCGAGCCCCGCATCGGGCTCTGGGCTGACAGCTCAGAGCCTGGAGCCTGTTTCAGATTCTGTGTCTCCCTCTCTCTTTGCCTTCCCTGCTCATGCTCTGTCTCTCTCTCTCTCAAAAATTAATAAACATTAAAAAAATAATATATATATATATATATATATATATATATATATCCTTCCACATAATTTTCTTGCTTCTATAGCACATTTTCCTACCATCTATAATCCCCCTTCTAATCCATCCTTCACTGATGGACACAGCAATGTTATAAAATTCAAATATGATTCTGTAATTTTCCTATTTACAATTCCCGTGTGTGTCCAACATTGCCTTCAGGATTAAAGTTCTGAATCCCTCGCACAGCATAAATCACTGTTGGCTTTGCCTCTGCCTTCATTTCCAGCCATTTTCTCCCCTACATCCTTCGCTTCCACCATCTCCATTTCCTTGCTTTCTTTGTACATAAGACTCTCTATATACTGTGGTCTCTACTTGGTGCAACCCATCCTGTCTTCCTTCATCTGGTTAATTACCATTTGCTCTGTTAGTAGTTCATCTAATCCTGCAGCTGTTTGCTTCAATTAGTGTGAGCAGAGGATCCTGTTCTGTTCTCACCCTCCTCTCCTAATTCCCTGAGCACGCCTTTTATAGACCTTACTTTCTGCATATCATGATTGCCTTTTCTACTCGCACTATTAAAACTCAGTGCAAAGGCACCTTCTGCATTAGTCTTTTACAATAGGGCTTAAACTCATGTGTTTTGGAATTAGAGAGATCTGGATTTCAATCCCAAATCTGTTATTTACCCCAATGCAACCCTGAGAAAGTAGCTTTTCTGCACCTCACCTTCACCATCTGTGAAATGAAGTGATCCCTATATCAAAGATTACCAGTATAAGGTAAGTCACCATTTCTCAACAGAGGGTGATTTTGCTTCCCAGGTGACATATGGCAATTCTGGAGACATTTCTGGCTGTTATGACTGGAAGGTCAGCAAAGATCCTACAGACATCTAGTGGGTAGAGGCCAAGGATACTGCTAAACATCCTACACTTCACGAGAAGTCTCCCCACAATAAAGGGGACACACGACTCTAAATGTCAGTAGTGCCATGGCTGAGAAGGACATGAGGCATGAAGGAGGCTTTCAGCACCACACATGCTCATCTTAGCACTGGGAAATGGTAGTGATTGCTAATATCAAGAGATTCATTTATTTCCAACCTCTTAAAGACTTTGAATTTGTGCTACTTCATTAATTACATTTCCCAGTGGAAAGTTAGCTTATTGTTTAGCAAGCATTCTTTCTTTGCATCCTCCAAATTCAAGGAAGAAACATACTCCCTCATCCACTGACTGGCTTTGACCAATGGAATACAGACAGAGATGACAGAGGGCCTCTGAGCCTCATCTTTAAGAGGAATTGCATGTTTCCACTTGCTTTCTTACACTCCTGCCAACAATCGAGGGAACAGATTTCTCCTGAGTGGTTATTTTTCCTTCATCTGAGCCCCAAAAATGAGCACACAGGAAACAGATCTAAGCACATCCCCACAAACCAAAGCCTGGAACAGACCTGCTTGGACCCAACCGGGGAGTTTGGAGCCAAGCCAAGGTAAACCAAGCCTAGGTCAGCCAAACCCTAACTGATCTGCAGACACATGAGCAAGTAATAAACACGATGGTTGCGTCCCTCTGAGATTTTGTGGTTGCTTGTTCAACAGCAATAATTGACTGATAAGCCATATGCTTTTTTATCCTCATTTTTACACAATTTTTTCCCACACTAAGGAACAAGGAAGAAAACTTCACAGCAAGACATCTTTATCACCAAAATGGAATCTCTCATAGAGGAACACACAATAATAGCATTAGCATCACCTACTGAATGCTTTTTTTTCAGTTTATGTTCTAGCTTATATGCTTATATATAAAAGGATTTCTTTCCACTGGAAAAGCATCCAAAAGGTGACCAGAATTTGGCTATGCACTAAGAAAATATTCAGAAACAGCACAAAAGAGTGATAGAATAAGAAACAATGAAAGAAGATGTATATTAAGATCAACTTCTCCTTACAGGGAAAAATAAAGTAACTCAAATCAGAATATTTTAAGTTATGGTAAATGATCGTTATATTTAACATCCGTTTGCTCTAAGTCCTGCTGCTCTGGCTTTTGGTGTCTTGTTTTTTGTATGTTAGGAATTAAGAACATTAACCAGAGGATCGGTATTTATCCTTCCTATGGTTTTTTGTAGTGTCATCCCCCATAGTGTTTTAATAGTGAAAAACACCTTGTCAATCAGTTTATACTGTCTTTAGTTCCTACTGCTAGCCTTGCAAAAATTTCCTAATTAAAAAAAAAAAAAAAAAAACAACTATATGTGTGGGAGCTTCTGAAAACTGTGGCCCCCACGAATATAACAATGGTTAGCAGTCATTCTTTTTTTTTTTTTGTCCTTTTCTTTAGGACCTACAAAATATCAGAATTATTAGAAACGGCCATCCTAATTGGCTATAGACAAATTTTGCCGGTAAGTTGGAAACTAGGGCATTTTCTTTCTTATGCTATTTCCATTGTTTACATGAGCATAATCATATGTGTCAGACTCTCAAAGGTATATGTGGAGACAGACTGAGAAACTGACAGATTTCAGCTCAACTATTAAGGAAGATTTATTCATATAAACACATGCAGAAATCTTTATTTCCTATCTTCATATAAGTAGGATAAAGAGAGTGAAAAAATTGCATGTTACAATTCTATTTTTTTCTTCAGAGAGCTACTGATAAACCAGGTTAGTAGTTTAGTTAATATCCTATAAAGATAAGATGGGGTGCCTGGGTGGCTCAGTCAGTTAAGTGTCTGACTATTGATCTCAGCTCAGGCCATGATCTCACAGTTTGTGGGTTCGAGCCCCACCAAGTCAGGCTCTGTCCTGATCGCACAGAGACTGCCCTGGATTCTCTCTCCCTCTCTCTCTGCCCCTCCCCGCCTCTCTCTGTCTCTCAAAATAAATAAAGAAACTTAAAAGAGATATCCTCTAAAGATAAGAAATTGCTCTGAGTTCAAGGACATGAATAATTTTGGTACTTTATTCTTCTAAGTTCTTCCAAATATACACATTGACCAAGGACTCTTGCTAAGAAGAAGGCAGATTTATAAAGTACAAGATATGCAAACTGTCTCCATCACAAATAACTTATTATATAAGTTTTCTGTTGAGCACTCTAATTCAGTTTTACTGAAAAATCACAAAGGCATTGGTACAGTACTACCTAAGCAAGGTTTTCACATGCCTGCTATCCCCCTCCCCCTCCCAAACCAGCCCAATATGGGCATCTCAGCTTCCAACTTCCCCAAATGCATTTCATTTTAATACAAACAACATGATTTCTGGAATGAGAAAAAAAGCTGCAATATTCTTTCATGCAGAGTGAAGATCCAGTTAACGAGCAATAATTAATCATAACAGCTTGCTTCAAACTACATTCTTGTCGAGAATTATGCAGAGTCTATAAAATTGATAGCCTAGAGTGCTCTAGGAAAAAAAAAACAAAACCTATTTCTCCATGGTATTCTTGCTCAACTAACACTGCTAAAAGATGAAGCATCTTAGCCTAAAAGGAGAGAAATAGCTGTCATAAACAGGTTCCTTACTACTCCAGGAGCATAAATAAAATTTTGAACTGTCTGTTTAAGATCCTTTTCTTTGCTAGTAATATTCTGTTTTGAAGCATTGTTGATGGATGCCAAACTCTAAATATCACCTGTGAAGGAGATAAAACTCAAGTTTACAGTGAGGTATATGACTGTGTCATGGCTAAGAAGATTTGGTACAATAATTTTACAGCAGCCAGAAATAAAAAAGTATTCTTGCTTAATATCAAACATATGGAAATAAAAATTGCCAACCAACCAAATTGCAATTAATTTTTTTTTAAAAAAGGTGAACACTGTACTGTAACCCTACTGGGAAGCATTCCCAACCAGCCCTGTTTATGTTTCTCCTTCTAATACAGTTAATCTTTCCCCTGTCTGATCCACACTTTTCTTATTGTGTTGACCCCTCTCTATTGGGATTATTCACCATCTTCCCTGTTAGAATATGAGAGTCACAGAAGAAGGACCTAAGTCTCAATGCTCCCTGGCCTTTCAGCACCTCACAGAATCTCAGATCCAGAAAAAATATTAAATATATGTTTCAATTGAATTCAACAGCGATATTATATCCTTTATTCTGCCAACTCTTCATGATCAACTCTTTAATGAGATCAATCACCAAGGCACAGAGTCAACCTACCCAAAATTTTCTCTACTTTTTTAAAAGTAGCAAAAGTCAAATTCTTCTCATCATGAAGGGGTGACTTTTTTGCAACACATCTCCAACTATTTTAAAAGATATTATCAGGTTCTAGAAAAAGCCACTTAAAATTTTAATTATTGTGAATATTCTCTTTCATATGTTTAAGGAAGAATAAATTCCAGAGTTGTAAAGAATGACTCCAAACAAATTCTACATTTAATAGACAAAAATAATTGAGATAATAGTGCAGAGGGAGACAGAGAAAACTTAAGGAGTATGGATAATATGCAAACTGGGGAACTTCCCCACCAGATAATTTTTAAAGGGTAATTTTAGGGTATTTAAAGGGGATTACTGATGCGTAAGTGTTTTTGTAGTAATAATTTATGTATACATATCTAATGACAAAATGCTACCTAGTATTTAGCGGAACAACTGCAGTGTACTAAAAAAATTCAAATGACAAATGATCACTGTTCAATAAATGATGGTAGTGATGATGGTTGTAGGAGTAGTCAAACAGCATTAATATAGACTATTAGTCATCCTACAAACATTCAGTAAATTCAGTATTCCTACAGTTCTCAGCACTTTCATCAATGTTTCATCAATACTTTCAGATACCAGTTTGATTCAACAAGACAAAAATAATGATGTACATATAAATAGCCTTACTATAAAAATAATGCATGTATTGACAATGACAAGAAATAAAATCTTTAAAAATGAGTTTCCCAGTAAGACTTTTCTCTCTACATAATTTGCCAAGTAACTGGAAATGTTCTCAGTAACATCAACCTAGAAAGATACATTACATCGGCAAAATCTTACTGATACCTGAGAACTTACTGTGTATCAGTCACTCTTTTAAAACCCTGTATCTGTATTTTTTCTTATTTAGTCCTCATAACAACTCATAACAAGATTAGTATAGTTGTTATCTCCATTCTACAGATGAGGAAACTAAGATATATTGTTTATAGGTAAATTGTTTAAAGTCACAAAACAAGAGTTACATCTAAACCCATGATAGGACCCCAGATATCTTGCCCTTAAAGTTTAAAAGGCAAAATAAAAGATATATCACCATCCTACCCATCTAAAGATCACCTTGACTGACAGCGAAAATCAACAACAATAACAAAATCATGTTACTTGAACATCTACCATAGATTAGACACCGTGCTGAGAAAAGTGATATACACATGTACCTGTTCCCTCAGACTACACTAACAGATACCATGACTAGGTGGCTCATAAACAGCAGAAATTTATTTTTCACAGCTCTAGAAGAGAAGAAGAGGTCCAGGATCAAGGTATGGACAGATTAGGTATTGGGTGAGGACCCGCTTCCTGGTTCATAGGAGGCCATCTTCATGCTGCATCCCCACATGGTGGAGGGGTGACGGAGTTCTTGGGAGGCTTTTTTATAAGGACACTAATTCCATTCATCAGGGCTCCATCCTTAGGATCTAATCACTTCCCAAAGGCCCACTTCTTAATCCCATTACACTGGAGATTAGGCTTCAACATACAAATTTGGAACTTCAGGGAGAAACAAACATTCAGTCTATAGCAACACATAAGACATACCTCCTGTTCTCAAGAAAGTAGTAGTATTGAATGAACAGAGGATTCTGGAAGCAGGACCTGCTGATGGAAAGAAGATGTTGTGAAATGAATAAGAACTAATTTTGAATGATATAACAGAGATTATAGCAGACATTTAAACCTGTGAATATTAGATAGCATTTTAAGCAGCAAAAAACTGCAAAGCACTGAAGAATTTTAAATTGGAAAATGATATATGAATATTATAATTTAAAATCTTAATCTGTTAGGTTTCTTGGGATCAGCAGAGGATAAAAACTAGTTGTTAGTCCAGTCAAGAAGCTGTCACAGTAATAAAAGTGTCAAGAGAAAGAGAAAAAAATAGTAAATAAGAAGAAAAGTTCATCTTTAATTGACATGCAGAAGATACACAAGAGATTTAAGTAACTGATGGCACTGAAGTTGAACCTAAGACTCAGGAAAAAAAATGGTGATACCATGCATAAAGACAGATAAGTTAGGATGAAAAGTTGTTTTTGAGAAAAGGATGAGAAATGTATATTCAAACATAACATTTAATGTGTTAGCAGGATATCCAGGTAGAAATCTATACATCAGGCATCTGAGAGACAGGGGCTACATTAAGAATGAACTATTCAAAGAAACAAAAACAGGAAGAGGAAAGATAAGAGAGTTAGAAAGAAATGATCTGAGAGCCAGGATGAGGGGTCAAAACAAGGTACCAAACACAAGGTGATGCCAGGACAGTTTTGAAGATGAAGAGGAGAAAATCGAGCTGCATATGGAATGAATAACTACTATTTATTTTTCCCTAAGAGGGCCCTTCATCAAACTGTGGGCAGCATGAGAAAATGAAGTGCCTTGCATTACCATCTGACATCATCTCTCTTAACTTCTAGACATGTCCTAAAAAAGTAAACCCCAGTTAAGACTGCAACACAGTTAAATAAACCAGAGTGAACTAAATTAATGTTCCTCAGCTTTACACCAAAGGTCCATTAATCTGTTTCACAGTAAGGATTAAGTGTATTAAATGCATGAAAGGACTATATTTAAAGCTGAAATTATAATCAATACTCAGAGAAACACTGTCTCCAAACGAAAAAACAGCAGGTGGTTCATGAGCACTAGAACAGAGGCAACCCAAAATAACAGTAAACATAAAGCAGGAATGTTAAATGTAAAACCAGGCCCTGCCCCCAAGGGGATGAGTGCTACAGAATTTTCTCGTGCACAACATCCAAACAAAGTCCAAATATAAAGCCTCACCCTACACTCCATAACTAGCGCCTTTCATCAAAAGATAATCTATAAATATCGCTACACTCCTTCAGTTCTTGTTTTTTTGTTTTTTAACGTAAGGTCATAGATATCAATGCCTCACGGGAGTGATCAAAATTGGATGTGCAGACTTCTACAGTATGTTGACAATCACTTACAATAAAATCAGAATGAGAAAGGGAAATTGTCTAAGAGGACCATTGAGCCAGGTAATAGATTCAGTCTAATATATCCACACAGCAGGAACCAAATTAAAATGTAGATGGAATTCTAATATAGTCCAACTGGAAAGACTTGCTCCAGTTTCTCACCAGAGCTTGTTTGTTGTTTGCAAACGGTTAATCTTGAAGACACAAAATTGGTTATGTTAATTATTTTAGACACTTTTACGTGTATAAACGTGTAAGTTAAAATAGCATTAAGATCATAGTGTTTGGGATTTTTTTTAAAAAAAAAAAGGGCAAAATACACATAAGTTAGAACCATTCTCTTACCTGATTCAAGATCAGGTCATAAAATAATATTTGCATAATTCAGAAGAACACAGATGATTTCAGCAGATCATAAATCATGTACTTAAATCCAATATGCCATCTAACGGCATCTAATTTTTTCCTGAGAACAATACAGCATGTAATCTATTACCTTCTATCTTCTTTCTCCTGTCCAATTCTTTTTTCCCCATTTCCTTTCCCAGCTGAGCTGCAATATTGCTATCAGGTTCAGCCCCATCTGAACGGAAAGGAAGATTTCAGTAATAATGAGCATTTTCTTTATAACTTCTAAAGGACTGTTTGACAGGAATGGAGGGATCTCATAGATAGGCCTTGCAGATAGCTCTCTGAAGGAAATTACTGTGCTGCTTCAGTAAAAAAGAAAATAAAAAAAAAAAAGGAAAGAAGGAACGATAGAAAAAGGAAGGCATGATCAGGGGTCACTAAAAGAAAACATTTACAAAGACATGATCAGCCTAGTCTACTTTTCATCATTCTTACCACTGCAACTTAGTAATAAAACAAATGAAAAGATCAACATAAAGGTACACTTCAAAATCAAGAGTATTTATTCATTTTTTTAGAAAGATGAATTTGAATTTTTTTATAATTAAGGTTTACAAAACCCTGAATGAAGTAAATTAGAAGACGGTAAAATTGTTATTTAAGCTTCTGAACAGAAAAGCATATCCATATGACAATTTTTGAAACCTGAGGAAAATTTTCGAGTAGAGAATTTGCCACTTGAAACAAATCTGTAAAGTTGATCATGATTCTAACCATGGAAACACTTCAGTGTTGAAAGGCAGAGATTTCAGGGTGCCTGGGTGGCTCAGTCAGTTAAGCGGCCAACTTCAGCTCAGGTCACGATCTCACGGTCCGTGAGTTCGAGCCCCGCGTCGGGCTCTGGGCTGATGGCTCAGAGCCTGGAGCCTGCTTCCGATTCTGTGTCTCCCTCTCTCTCTGCCCCTCCCCCATTCATGCTCTGTCTCTCTCTGTCTCAAAAATAAATAAAGGTTAAAAAAAAATTAAAAAAAAAAAAAAAGAAAGGCAGAGATTTCACTGGCTACATTTTCTAATAAAAAGGTAATAAAATTAGAAATAATAAGAATCTGACCAAGCATATCTTGAAAATTTTGAAACATATTTGTGTTGGTTTCCTGGTGCCATAATAACAAAGCACCACAAAATGGGTGAAATTCACTGTCCCATTGTCTGAAAACCAGAAGTTTGAGACTAAAATGTTAGCAAGTTTGGCTCCTTCTTCGGGCTGACAGGGAAAATCTTTCATGCATTTATCTCCTCTAGCTTCTGGTAGGCTCCAGCATGCCCTGGTGTTTAGATGGTATTCTCCCATGTATGTGTCTCTTTAGCCAAATTGGCCTTTTTTATAAGGAAATCAGTCATATAGGATCAGGGCCCACATTAATGACCTCGCTTGAACTTGGTTATCTCTGTAAAGATTGTTTACAAATGTCACAAACAAAGTCACATTTGAGCTTAGGGTTCCAACATCTTTTTTGAGAGAACACAATTCAACTCATATCAACATACTTTAGGGTAGATTAAATTTTCATACAAACTATGGTCTACCTTCCCTGTGGGAATATTAGTGAGTATTAGGTCTTGATATCAGGCTTGGCTGTTTAAGACTTACTTTGGAAGATGAAATGTGAATGGAAGCAACATGTACCCCTTCCAAGCAGATACATTGGAGCCAAAACCATCTTTGCCTCTGCTCCTTGAGCAGTATCACCTCAGATAGGACTATTCCTTCATCTGGGCCAGAAGAGCCATCACCAATACATAAAGGACATGTAGTCTCTTTGAGCCACTGACATCTGGGGGTCAGTGAAACCATAATAAACATAGCCAATCCAAAGCAAAAACTGTCTGGATAACCTCAAAAAAAAAAAAAAAAAGACTACCTAAAATAAAATGAAAAGAACTCTTCATAGTAAAATCATGCAATAAAGCAAAGCAATAACCAAAGGAAAATTTATTCCCTAAAACACATTTGTTACCAAAAAAGAAAACATAAAAATTCAAAAAAAGCTATCTTAAGAAATCAGAAACATGAAATTTTTAAAAAGTAGCAAGAGAGAATTTAAAAAGATCACAACAGGCCTTATTAAAAACAAAAAGAAAAAGGATAACTAAATATGAAAGAATGTTCTTAAAAAATAGCATAAGCATGGACAAAACCCTGATTATGACAGAGATGATGAGACAAAGAGAAGAAACCAGAGAAAAGAGAAAATGGGAGAGAAATGAGAACCTGAGAGAAAAGAAAGTGTAAGAAAGGAGAGTAGGAGAAGAGAAGATTAGAATGAGAGAAAACATAACATAGATGGATTGGAAATTAAAACAATCAGAAGGGATTATACATCTTCAGGTTTACTTCCCATCACTTTCCACCTCCCACACTTGGCTGTAACTGTAAGGAAGACTCGTGGACCCTATAGCTCAGACTCTTGCTTCCTCTCCCAGTATAGGAATCACCTGACCTTTTTTTCTTCACCTGAAGCCTCTGTTTTCAGAACTATTTTCCCAACCTCCTTCCCCAGCAATCCAATCAGATGTCTTCTCTACAAGGTCTTACCCTAACTCCAGCATTGCACACAGAAAGGTCATTTGCCTATTTTCCACAATACATTTTAAGCTTTGGGGAAAGCAGCCACAAGTTTCAGTCCTATCTCTGGAGGAACAAGAGCAGTCTTCATTTTATATAGTTTTCTGGTAACTAAGATCAGTGGAGCCGTGTAAAGCAATGACTCAGTCAGTCCCCATATGCCTGATTTTCAGTTAACACAAAATTCTGCAAATCAAGGACTGCTTGAATATAGTACAGTGCCCACTGTATATACTGATATATACTAAATAAATATTGACAAAGAAATGAATTAATTCTCTATAGTAGCTTACCCACCAACTTGGAGTTGAAGAGAATTTTCAAAAGAATTTCATTAAAAATTAAGAAGTAAAAAAAAAAAAAAAAAAAAAAAAAAGGTGACAGTGTAAATCAGTCCCTAGAATACTGTCTTGCAAGACTCAACATTGATTTTAGGTTCTTTCTTGTTCCTAAGCTCACACCATAGTCATTCACTTACCCAGTCCTGCTAAATTTTTCTCCTACATATACTTAAAATCTCTTCCTCCCTGACTCTTTATCATTCCTACCAAAATTCACTCTTCTGTCTTTTCTCTCACTCATCCAGCCAGAAGATATCACCTGGAATCTTAAATCAAAATATTTAACAAATGTACACACAAAAAACCCTCAGTTTTTAAAACATTCTTTTAAGTTTACCTATTTATTTTTGAGAGAAAGAGAGAGAAAGCACAAATCAGGGAGGGGCAAAGAAAGAGGGAGAGAGAATCCCACGCAGTCTCTACACGGTCAGCGCAGAGCCCAATGCTGGGCTCAAACTCATGAACCATAAGATCATGACCTGAGCCAAAATCATACATTTAACTGACTGAGCCACCCAGGCACCCCAGTTTTTAAAACCTTTAACATATTTCAATTCCTGAGAATATTTGAAATAAAAACACATTGAAATTTGTCCCTACTAAAAACAACAACAACACCCACACACACCCACACACACACACACACACACACACTCACACACACAAAACCACAATAGGAACTGAATAAATGGAACAGTGGGATCTCAATGTTCATGATTTAAAATTTATTTGAATTAACTCAACTTGTATGAAGAATCTCTTGATAAAGCTACTATTTTTATTTAAATAAATATATGTGCTCCACTAGAATGCACTGAAATTGAGGTCAATGATTTGCAGTATTTGGATTTGATGAAATAGGCAAAAAATCAGGGATGACTTATTTAATAAATTTTGCCTTATGAAAAAAAAAGTAAAGGAAGTTTCTCTAAATGAAGGCAGAAAAACCCAGAACTTGTGAAGATTCAGGGGCTGAAATATTTATGCATTTCAACATAATAATATCAGAATAACATTTTACTTATGGATGTCCAATAGCTCAGCACAAGCTGTTGAATGGATATCCTTCCTCCAATGAATGGCATTTGCACACATCAAAAATCAGTTGTGCATAATTGTGTAGTTCTATTTTAGGGTTTTCTAATCTAGTCTATGTGTCTATCCTTCCACCTATACCACACTCTCAATTACTGTAGCTACAGAGTAAGCTTCATTATCAGGTAGATGGACTCCTCTCACTTTATTCTTCTTTTTTCAAAATTGTTTTAGCTATTTTAGTTCTGTGCCTTTCTGTATAAATTTTAGAAAAAGCTTGACTAAATCTACATAAAACTTGCTAGTATTTTGATAAATTAGGTTAACACTATAGAGTAATTTAGGTAAAACTGTCATCTGTACTACATTGAGTCTCTCAATTCATGAACATGGTATATCTTTCTATTTATTTAGGTTCTTTGACTTCTTTCATCAGCATTTCAGCATAAAAATCTTGTACATTTTTTAGTAGATTTATACCTAAGTATTTCACTTCACTTTCTTTTTTCCTAGCCATTCTTCACATCTGCCACACCTCTTTTTTGAGGGGGAGGGGAGAATAGAGACAGGGAGAGAGAGAATCTTAAACAGGCCCTGTACTCAGTGCAAAGCCCAACATGGGACTGGATCTCACAATTCTGAAATCATGACCTGAGTCAAAATCAAGAGTTGGACACTTAACTGACTGAGCAACCCAGGAGTCGCCCCCAATGCCTCCTACTATTTATGAGGTTGGATGGCAAATTACGTAATTATTATCCTTAAAAAATCATTCTGGGAGTGCCTGGGTGGCTCTGTCGGTTGAGCATCCTACTTCGGCTCAGGTCATGATCTCGTGGTTCATGGGTTCGAGCCCCACGATGGGTTCTGTACTGAGAGCTCAGAGCCTGGAGCCTGCTTTGGATTCTGTGTCTCCCTGTCTCTCTGGCCCTCCCCTCCTTGTGTTCTGTATCTCTCTCAAAACTAAATAAACATTTTAAAAAATTTAAAAAAAAACCATTCTAATGTGCTTTAAACTCTTTGATTTGTATGAGTTCTAGCAAAATGTATAGAATTCTTTGGTACATGTATTTTTAAGATACATATATGGTATTGTGCTATATACCTCATATACCTTCACTCTACCTTATGTTTTTAAAGTCTATCCATGTCACTATGTATGTATCCAGTTGATCATTCCTAATGATGCAGAATGTATTATCTATACATTGTCCTTAGCTTTCCGACAATCAGACACCCAGACTGTCTCAATTCCCAGCTATTACTATAAATGCTTTCACTACCATGCTTCTACATGTGCCTAAACAGTCTCTTTAAAAACTTTTCCAGGGGCGCCTGGGTGGCGCAGTCGGTTAAGCGTCCGACTTCAGCCAGGTCATGATCTCGCGGTCCGTGAGTTCGAGCCCCGCGTCAGGCTCTGGGCTGATGGCTCGGAGCCTGGAGCCTGTTTCCGATTCTGTGTCTCCCTCTCTCTCTGCCCCTCCCCCGTTCATGCTCTGTCTCTCTCTGTCCCAAAAATAAATAAAAAAAAAAAAAAAAAAAAAAACTTTTCCAATATATACAACCATTAGAAGGATCAGAAAGACAAGAGAAAGAACATATATCTTAAATAACTATTGTCAAATTGCTTTCCAGAATAGCTATACCAGTGTAGACTAGCAATTGTTAAATATATTCTTAATTTGCATTCAAAAATATGTTCTCATTAAAATAGCAAATACACAAAATATATTGAGTAAGAGTTGCCAAATACATAGATAATTTAATTTAAACCTACTTTGAAGATATGCAATAAAAACAAATTAAGCAGCTGGCCTCGATCATCCTAAAGTATTGCCCTGGGACTACCACTAGAAAGTAAGTATGTTAAACTCAGATTTTAAAAATCGAAACATCAACACAGCATGTATTGTTCCTTCTTGAACCAGTGGAGTGGATGTTTTTGCCCCACACCTCTGACCCTTTTCTCAAATCATACTTTCCAGAGACTGTAAGTGCCCATCGTTCTCCAGACTGTCTTTCCTCATGTAGAGAGGAAACCCTCTAAGATGCCTTGTAGACAAAAAATAATATTTCACATTTTCAGCAGAGGAAATGCAACTATCAGATAGTTACATGATTTTATGGAACAATGATTAGCAACATTTAGACCAAAATAAAAATTATCTTAATGAACATAGGCTTTTAAAGTAGTTCAATTAAATCTTAGATTAAATTTTTATCATATTCGACCAACCACAAAAACTTTCACATTGCTCTGAAGGCTATGTATTTATTTATTTCTCCATGCTGTTGAGAAAGGACCAATTTGAAGTTAGTGATTCTATCTAATATCTCACAAATGCATAATCTAAAGGCTTGGTTGTGTTAAGATATGCCAACATAGGGGCGCCTGGCTGGCTCAGTCAGCAGAGCATGTGACTCTTGACCTCGGAGTTGTAAATTCAAGCCCCACACTGGGCATAGAGGTTACTTAAAAAAAAATAAAATCTTAAAAAAAAAATAAAGATATGCCAACATAAACTGCAAACATCCCTGAAGATGATCAGAATGAATCAGTAATATCAAAACTCGAAAGCCTTTTGTATGTGAAGATAGTCTCATTTTGGAGAAGGACACTACAATTAAGGCTTTTGTTAAGTCATTGAATAATGTGCCACAGATTCTGTCTCGTTGCTTTATTCTGTTAGTCAAACCTTAGGTTTCTGTGTTCACGCTAGATTCTACTACAGTGAGAGTCCAAACATTACAACTTAATACCATTTAATGAAATTTGAAAATTCCTTGGACTACCAGCTGAGCAGCAGAAAAAAACCCTGCTTTGAAATGTACTATTATTATTATTCACCAAATAATTGTTCTCATTGCTTGTCTCTACCAATGTAGAGAGCATGACTGGCCATAACCCCAAGCACTTGCAACATGACTCTTGGCAACCCCATCCGGTGTGGGAATCCAAGGAGTGATCTAGGAGTTTGGATCACAAGGCCCTTCTGCTGCTTGGCCACTACAGCACTTCTGATAATGTGACAACCAACTTTAGACGATTCCCCATAAAACATGTGCAGGAACACCACTAGACAATTTCTGCCCTGAAATTTTTTGCTGCTTATCAAATATTGGGAAAAATATATACCATGAATAAAGGAAGAAGAATAGCTAACATATACTGAGTGCTTATGTACCAGCCACCGTGCTAGTTACTTTATAGGGATTACCTCAATCAATCTTCATTAACTGCAGCCTAGAAGAAGGTACTATTATTATACCATTCTACAAGCAAAGGAATTGAGGCCCCACCAGCAAATCTTGAGATAGGAATCAAACCTAGACTGTCCAAATTTAAAACCCTTGTCCAGGAACTCTTAAACATATTCCCTGTCCAATCACAACAAATGTTTTCCCACAACAAAGACCAATGTTTGTTCTATTATGTAGTATCTTCAGTTTATTCCTACTTACAGAAAAGAAAAAAAAAAAAACATGAATAGGTTTCATAAATTAACATTCAAGTCAACTTTATACGCAGAGGAGAAGGAGTCAAACAAATGGTACAAGATAACAGTATACTTTAAGGTGCAAAAGTTCAATGATCTTTGTTTATACAAAAGTTAGCCCCCAGGCAGAATCACCCTGGAATAAAAGGAGCACAGCATAGCTATCCAACAATTACCCTTTATTTACTATTATGACTCTCTGGATCTTGAGATGTCATTTGAAGCCCTTGGACTTCTGCATAAAAGCTATAGAGCATGTATATTACATTTATTGCTAGATATATTTTATGCTAAAAGCATGGAGATATACATGGATAATTTCCCATCATGAACAGCTACATTGAAAAATGGCTATAAAATTTAAGTCCTCTATTTGTCTGAGGAAAGAGAGGTATCTTATTTTCCATTATATTTTACCACTTTACCAATTAAATATTATAGATGATGGTTTAATATTTTCATCTTAATCTTCTTTTCCCCCAAGGCCATAGAAACAAAAACTATTAAAAATGCTTTCCTATTTCTAATAAACTATGTTTCATAATTTATAATGAATTATTATACTATTTAAAAATTCTAAATTTGGTAATAATGCCAGTTACATGAACTGCAAATATTTCTAATTAAGAGATGATATAATAAGATATTATCAAAATGATTGACAACTATTGATAGTGTTGGCTAACCGAACTTATTTTTGAATCGTATAAAAATGGTAAATGGCAATGGGCTATTAAATTATGAGAATTACCACCAAGACTTCAAAATTGGGTCCCAAAAGCCTTAAATTCATCACTGAGCCTTATTTGCTAAATGGGTTATTGAGTAATAAGGAATTTTATTTTCAATTTTATGTAACCAAGTTGTATCTCGTACAATGAAAATAAGTTTAAAACAAATTTCTCAGGTACAAACCCATGATTTTGACCATAATTACTATTACGTGCCTTTATTCAACATGGTCTTATTACAAGCTTTCTCCCATCAATGCTCAAAGTTTATTGACAAATTTCAAGCAATGCAATTTTATTTATCTGTGTTACTTCTTTATAATGCCCTTCAACTTTTAAATTACGCTAAATATTCATAATAAGATTCATTGAGTAGAATCATGAGTATTTTATCAAAATTAATGTTATTTTCATAATTACACATATGGTATTATTAGAGAAACACCATCTCTACCACTTTACAGAACCAAATCAGAGGAAGCAGTTGGAAATCCCCGGGCTCTTCCAGACCACTACTGTTTTCACCCTGTGTCACAGATCAGCCTCCTCCAATATGTTTATGGCACGGTGCCTTAGCCATACTGGGGCTATTCCTCTAACATGTGAGGCCCATTCCTACGTTAGGATCACTCCCTCTTGCTAGAATGCTTTTCTCCCAGACATCCATATATCCAACCCCTTCACTTTGATGAAACCTTTGCTCCAATGCCAACTCTTCCCTGATCATCCAGTTTAAAACTGCAATCCTCCAGGACTACTACTCTCCCTCCCTCTGTTCTATGCTACAGTTTCCCAAAGCATTTAATCCATCCTAATGTATTTACACCTGTATACATTTACTTTCTACTTTCCTCTGGCTGAAACACACAGTGTGAGAACAGGAATTTTTGTTTCATTCACTGAAGTACACCAAGCACTTAAAACAATGCGGGCACATAGAGGCTGCCCCATGAATGTTTGCTGGATGGATGAATGATTCTCCTATTACCTGTCCTCAACCACAGATCCCCACTACTCACGCCTTCTCTGGAGGCAAAAATTAGGCAGGGCTAAAAACGAAAACAGTGGTACCATCATGCAAACCGGCTTCATTATTAATTAGCTGTCTCCAATGTCAGCCCTCTAACTGGACTTTAGTTCACTTCCTTTCCCGTTTCCCACAGCAGCTACTTCAGAACATCACCACCATACACACACACTTCCTAGTCCGTTTCGCACCATGCCCTAGAGCTGCAGCAGCGCTCACTGTCCCTAAGCTCGCCACAGTAGAGGGTGATCACCCTGCAAAACTGGGGCTCTTACTAACAACAAGGCAGAGGGGCAACAATTATATCTCAATAAAGCTAGGGAAAAAAATTAATGAAATTTTTTTTTAATTAAAAAATAGATCCTTGGGGCTCCTGGGTTGCTCAGTCAGTTGAGGTCCAACTCTTGATTTTGGCTCAGGTCATGATCACAGGGTGGTAGGATAGAGCCCTGCATCGGCGTGGAGGCTGCTTAAGATTTCTCTCTCTCTCTGCCCCCCTCCCCAGCTCACATGCGCTCTCTCTTTCTCTCTCTCTATCTATCTATATATTAAATAAATAAATGAAATAAATATAATATATATAATAAAATGAAATAAAGTCCTCAGTTAAAATTCACACTCAGAGCCATGTGTTGGTTATTTAATATTACCATGCTTATAAATAAAAGGAACTGGAAGATACATTATGTCACCACTTGAAGAAGAGAAGAGAATGTCACACGAGGAATGGGAGATAGAGAGGCCAGAGAGAAAGATGTGAGGTTGGTAGCTTCGTGGATTGAGAGTAGAGGCAGAGCTAAAAAAAAAAAAAATACTTGGAAATATAGAAATTAATATTCAATTTATGATTATTTATAATTTTTAGATTTTATCTTTTTTCATCACCATCTCATAAAATTGATCTTGTATATATACCGTATTAATGTGTATGCATGCATGTGTGTAAGTATGGAAGTAGTAATTTAAAAACTTTTTTTGAATTAATATGATAGGAAAGAGGCAAAAGCAAATGAAGAGAGCAGGGGAGCAGAGGCAGGGGCAAGGATGTGACTGTAAGCCATGAGAATGTGCAGGAAGCTTGTGAAGAGCTTGGACTTCTACAGAATATGGAAAGACATCTGAATTATTTTAGCTAAAACTTTAAGATCCAAATGGATATCAGTACCTTAAAAAAAAATCTTGTTTTTGGTATCTAAAAAAAAATTTTAAGTACATACAAAACACCAACAACAATGTATATATCCTCAAAGTGTGTACACAGGTTCTTAGGACATATTCCTAAGGGAAAATAAAAAAAAACACACACATCAAGAACTGTTTGTGAAAAGACATTCAGAGCCCCTACTCAGGGAACCGTGCATTTTGGAAACAAGGTGCCATTTCATACCTATCAGTTCAACAAATCTCTCAAAATTCTGACAATACTCATTGTTGGGAAGGAAGTAGAACAGTGCACAAAGCACAAAAACTGTGGTGTTTCAATGGGTGCAGCTCCTTAGAAGAGCAACTAAGCAACATGTAGTGAAGCTGACAAGGCACCCGGTCAAGAAGCCCCAGTCTCACTGTGTATCAACCCCAGGAAACCAGGTGCCTGTGGGGACTTGAACAAGAATGGTCACTAGAGCAGGAGAAGTACAAAACTCAGTTGGAAATTACTGAGATGTCCATCAAAAGGAGGATGAACAAATGTCACGTATCTATAAAAAGAAATTCTACAGGGGCGCCTGGGTGGCTCAGTCGGTTAAGCATCTGACTCTTGATCTCAGCTTAGGTCTTGATCTCAGAGGCGTGAATTGAAGCCCAGCGTTGGGCATGAAGTCTACTTTAAAAAAAAAAGAAAGAAAAAGTAATGTTATAAATCGCTTTACATGGATGAATAAGAGATAGAGGGACAGATAAATCTCAAAAACATAGCTAGTTATAACTTCCCACATGTCCCGTTCTTTACTTCACACATAGGTAGTTTTTAAGAATCATCCCTTGGGGCACCTGGGTGGTTCAGTCAGTTAAGCGTCCGACTTCTACTCAGGTCATCATCTTACAGTTTGTGAGTTTGAGCCCTGGGTCGGGCTCTGTGCTGACAGCTCAGAGCCTGGAGCCCACTTTGGATTCTGTGTCTCCCTTTCTCTCTGCTCCTCCCCTGCTCACACTCTGTCTCTCTCTCTCCTTCAAAACTAAACATTCAAGAATCATCCCTTGAGATCCATATGCAAAAGTAAGATTAAACTAATACGAAGATAACAAAACGATAAAGAATCTGATGAAATGTTAACTTATCCTCAAGAAAATAAATGTGCAGTTCTCACACTGAAAAGATTTAACTGAAAAAGTGTTTAATATAAAAATCAAGAAAGAATTGTTTTGCCGACTATAAGCAGGTGACTGCTTTCTAGGTGAGATTACCATGGCACCAGGTGATATTATCATAACCTGCTGTCAGTCAAACTTAAAACAACAAAAAGTTTACTTTTTCAAGTTTAAAAAATAAATCTGGCAAAGTAAACCTGATCTTAGGTCAATAGTTAATAGTATTTCCACCATCGACAATGCTTCATGCAAAGCAAGCTTTACTTCCAGCTGAAAAGTAATTTAAGCTCTTGCAACTTTTATCTAGAATACAGGAAAATTACCCATTTGCAGAATTAACAGAAGCCTGCTGACACAGATTCAACAGAAACTATTTTTTAACATTTCTGAGATAAAGGACAATTGGATAAAGACCAATTGCGTTGATAGCTGCTGTATGAGATAACACATGAACCCACATACTGCCTCACACTGAAAAGGAAAAACAGTGCAATCATATTCAGGATGCCATTGAAGGAGACACTATAATGTGCCCCTTTCTAGTTCATAAATGAAAAAGACAGATGTTGGCATATTAGAAGTCTAAAGGAATCAATAAAAGGTTTGGACACCGTAACCCCAGCACCCAACAGTGCTGGTACCTAGTAGGTGCTCCAATGCCACAGCAAATCATCAAGAGAGGAATACATAAAAGAAAGAAAGGAGCAAGGGAGGGGTTCAAGCATTTTACTTCAGAGCCATCTTCTTGAAAGTAGTGTTCATTCATTCATTTATTCATGTAGTTCAGTTAATTATATTTACTAGCTACTAGAGGTTGAGAGAAACAACCCCCCACAACTGCCAGCCTAAGGCTACCCGTTCTCTTACACTTGAACTTTTGATCAGGTAACTCTCCGTGTTAAAAACGGTATTATTCCTTTATCCTTCGACACAATGCTCTTCCAAGGAATAATTTTAATTATTATCCACCTTTGTGAAGCGTAGCTGAAGTGAATAAAATAAGATTAATGTACCTCATGCTTAATAATATTTATATAAATCTATTTACTCTCCCATATATTAATATATTCAAATATTCACTATATCTTTGTGCCTTTGACTATATATATATATATATATATACATATATATATATATATATGTGTGTGTGTGTCTGTGCCTTTGACTTTACATTAGTTTTACAGTAGCTATACACCAGCTATACATTTTACAGTAGTTAGTGTAAAGGAGAAAAATCCATTAATTACGTCCTCACTCTTAATTCACCTACTTTTTAAAATAAGATGCTTAATTTTGAACATATTCCTATATTTCATTAAAAATAAGAATGTATTTTTTTATTAAATCCCTAATTCTAACATTTCAATGCACGAGGACAAGCCTGCCAATCTTTCAAGTACTTACAATCAAGAAATGAAAATTTACTCAGCCAAGAAAATGCAAACATAAATAAAAATGCTAAAACTTTCCTGTTCTAACTATCATTTATCACTCAGTCTTTTGTAATAATGTACACTTTTTAAATGCCGTATATAAAACTGGAAACCTCCAGAATATAGACTTGGTATCTACCATGTATTTTTGAAATACACGAGCAACTGGAAGATAAGAGAAGTAGGGAAAGGTACAACGCGAAGAAAAGGTGTAGCTTTTTAACCTTATCTTCCCAACATTTTGACAAGTTTCCAATGGCATTCTCCCAAATATTCCTTCCTTTTATTTTTTCCCTTCCTTTTAATTTTTGAAAGTGAGGCTGAAAAATTTGTTCAGTTTTAAATTTAAAAAGCTAAACTACATTATCTTATTTGAATGGAGATTTAAAAACTGCCAAATTTGAAAGCTGCATAAGTGTTGCTCTTTTACTGTAGATGACATATTCTCTGTCAACTTCCTCTGTTTCTTCATGAGTCACACCATACTTTATTGTATAAACAAATAAAACATTATAAAGAGTATTTCCAAAATATTTTTAAAGCCAGCAATCCCACACTCACTTTAAAAGAGTGGAAGGAAAAACAACTCTTTCGCATTATCTGTGGCTGTTCTGCTTCATTCAAGATCATTATTAAGCCCTTGAAAATAAAGAAGAGTTACTGTCTGCACCGTGACATAGCCAGTGTTCCTCTCTGCAAACAGCACCACTTATTTACAAATAACAACAGACACAGAGATAACAGCTTGTTCCTTTCAGCTTATGAAATGCTCCATTCCATATGAAAGACTATACTTGAGGATACAGTGAAGCCCCTGGTCATAATTATGGATCCTTCCAAAAACAGATTATCATTTCGTTGTTTGTTTAATTTAAGGCAATGTGACTGGAACCAACACAAATAAATTACATAAAAGAAAATAGAAGAATCATCCCTGAGGCGGATTCCAACTGCACTGGTAGGTAGCGTCCTGTGCACAATTCCAGATCTGAATGCAGACTGTGTACAGGATAAACTTGTCTTCCAGCACCAGTTGCCAGCACTGTTTTCTCCCTTCCTTTAAAAGTTCCTTCATCTCAGGGTGCCTCTGTGGCTCAGTCGGTTAAGCGTCCGACTTCGGCTCAGGTCATGATCTCACGGTCTGTGAGTTTGAGCCCCGCGTCAGGCTCTGTGCTGACAGCTCAGAGCCTGGAGCCTGCTTCAGATTCTGTGTCTCCCTCTCTCTCTGACCCTCCCCTGTTCATGTTCTGTCTCTCTCTGTCTCAAAAATAAATAAACATTAAAAAAAAAATTATAAAAATAAAAAAAAAATTTTCCTTCATCTCACAATAATGTGGGTGCCCACTACATCCATACACGCAAGCAATCATTCCCATCGGTCACACCCAAAGGGTTGCTTCAATACCAGGCTTCCATGGGATTCTATAAAAGCTATGAGAGAAGGGACCATACTACAGTCTTTTATAACCCAGAATACCCCTTAAAAAGCAGGTTAACATTGTTGGAGTAGGAGACATAAATGAAATATTTGAAAATCAAAATATCAAAAACAGCAAATCTACTTACATTATTTGAGAAGTGAATTGATTTCCCCATTAAATTCCTCTCAAGCAGCCAGTTTTCCCAATAAAGTGTGTTGGCTTCTTTCTTCTTAGAAAAATAAAGACTTTGAATTGTTTTCAGATATTCTGATGGCACAGAAACTAGATAGTAGGCATTTTACTTACTGATAAAGTCACCTGCTCGATTATGGTACAGTAGATGTGATTTCTCAAACTGCTTTTAGTATGTATGTTTAAGCTTGTTTTTATGGACATAATCCTAAAGCTACTTACTCTATTTATTAAATTAAAAGCAGTTATTCTTCTTATAAAAGAATGTATTCCAGTAAAGTTAGCCTTTAGGCAAATTTATTCTAAATTTGTTTTGCCTTCTCATGATTCTTAAATAAAACTTGACATTCCACAAAGGGCGAAAACAACCACTTATAACAAGTTATATTTAAGAAAGCGCCTACCATTTTCATTTTTACAATTAATATTTAAGTAAGCAGCAAAACTCAAGGGCACCTGGGTGGCTCAGTCAGTTAAGCATCCAACTTTGGCTCAGGTCATGATCTCACAGTTCGTGAGTTTGAGCCCCACATCAGGCTTGGTGCTGATAGCCCAGAGCCTGGAGCCTCCTTCGGATTCTGTGTAGCCATCTCTCCCCCTCCCCAGCAAAACTCAACCTATTGAATATAACAAAATTTATTAAACAGAAAAATTTTTCAATGTAGATAAATTACCTGACACTATGGTAGATAGAGACGATCCCATGTATTTCTACTTCTTATTTGTCACCAAACTTTTAGCATTATCACCACAATTTTTCAACAGCCTGAACCCATTTTAAAAGTAAACAATTCAGGTGTTGTATTTTTCCCAATCATTTGAACCTAATATATTCTGTCTCTTTTTTTTTTTTTTTTCAAGTAATCTCCACACCCAACATAGGGCTTGAACACATAGGGCTTGAATAACATCTTAAAATTTGACATATCACAGTTTCCCTAAGAAAATCACTAATTCATCATGAACTACATTTTAACTCCACTTAAATTTTATCCTGATTCATTGTATTTATGTTATTTAATGAACATAGTTTTAAAAATTAATCAGCTTTGTGATTTAGTTATGCATGTAAACAAAGCACAAATTATTTAAATTGACAATAATATACATAAAGGAAAAGGAATACTAACAAAAGTCTATTTTGCTTTGAACAAAAGCAATAAATTTGTTTGAAAAGTAGTATAATCTAGATATTTTCATTCTAATCATATACAGTTAAGCTAATGTTTTATAAAAGGAAAAATAAATTAAGCTATTTTATTGTAGTAATAAGGGGTTTTATGGAGATGATGACTAAAATAAGGGAAAGATCATCTATTTTCCAATGTGCCTTGTAATTTTATAACCCATTAATTTTATTTCTGAACATACTGTTTGAATTAAGGTTGAGTTCTGGTCTTAGCTGATCCTTAAATATCCAATTAATATTTCCTATTTTACTGTTTATCAGACTTGTCTGCACTTTGACATATCACACTGGTGTTCTTATGAAAACCACATGAGGTAGCCAGGGGAAAAACTTAGACAAATATTTCTTCAAATCATATTTTTAAAAATAAATCTATAATTTCCCAGTTAAAAGCAATGAGATTTTATGTTACAGAATACTAAAATCTAATAATTATGTCCATTCATACTGCAGTAAAACCATAGGTCAGAATACTGAGGGACCTGGAAGGACCCACAAAGGGCACATATTTCACTAATATAACAGTTTTCCCAGTCCAACTCAGTATTTATGTCCTGATTGACCTCAGAAATAATGACCTTTTTCTGAGGGTTAAAAGAAGTTAAAACTTCATTTTGTTCCAGAATGATGGTATGCAAAGGTAAGAAAACCTAGCCCAAGTTTACCAGGATAATGGTAATAGGAAGATTGCATAACAAGACTTCTCCTTAGTTTCAGAAATCAAGATACATTTACCTTGAAAAGCAGCAGCATTTCGCGATATTAGAAACTTTAATGTGGAGCTGGATGATTGAAGAACTTCCTGCATATCTTGGCGAGCTGCAGTCTGGTATCTCTCCTCCATCTTCCTGGTGCAACAGGTAGGTTTTTTGGATATGCAAACCTGTAGATCAGGTCCTGGAACAGATGTAATATTTTTCAGAATAATCACCTGTTTATTTGATTACCATTACATGTCACATGTCAGGCATTAATGATCAGAAGGGGCTCATGTACTATGTGAGAAATTGATTTACTAGAGCAGTTGCTGTTAAAAAAAAAAATGTATGTATTGTCCATGAAGCCAACCATGAAACAAAATGTTGTAAACTATTAACTCTTGGCTCAAATATTTTATTAACATTTTGATCAAATATTAAATATGTCTATTCAATTAACTAATTACTATTACCTGACAAATACATTATATAACAGGAAACAAATTAACTGTTACATGTAAGTACAGAGCTACATCAGGAAACTTTTATTTTTGCTTATTTTGTTAATTCAGCCAAAAGTATTTGATCTAAATACGTTAATCAGAAGTGTATGGGCTAGAGGCGCCTAGGTAGCTCAATTGGTTAAGCGTCTGATTTTGGCTCAGGTCACGATCTCATGGTTTGTGGGTCTGAACTCACAGTTCACAGGTTTGGATTCTCTGTCTCTCTCTCTTTGCCCCAACCCGGCTTGCTCTCTCTCTCTCTCAAAAATAAACAATAAAAATAAACATTAAAAAAAAAAAGGATGTGGGCTAAAACAATTATTTTTTTCCTGAGGAAATAAAATCAAAGTTTGTACATCAAATAAAGGTGAAAAACCTTCACCTGATTTCTCAACTCAGCATTACACTTGCGATTCTTATGGAAGAAGTGGTTATCAGCAATAACAGTATAATGGGGGACTGAGATTCTCCATGGCCCAAACCCACCATCCAAATTTCTACTCATTCCCTAAGTTTACTAGAGACAATTCCTACCATTAAAAGTACATTTAGTTTTACAACCATATTCAGAAAACTTCCAGGAAGATGCAGATTACATGGAATGTGAAGTTATTACACAGATGTAATAGTTGTAGTTAGAAAAATGCCAATAGAATTAACAACTCTTATCCCAGGTGAGCTAAAACCTCATTCTATACCAGAATAATATGCAAATACAAAAAAAAAGTATTTTTATAGCCAAGTTTACCAGTACAATGATAACAGGCAAAACATGTAACAAGACAGGGGAGGCACCTTTATACACAGCAGACGTGCTAGAGAACAAAGAGGTAAAGGGGCATGGATAGTGCCTATCGAGGAGAACAGTGATGGGACATCATGGTTTGGGCCCTAGAGCATCCCAAGGCTAGCCAGGTTTTATGTAAAGCTCAGCAGAATTTTCTTTTCATGGCCTCATAGAATACATTATTTCCTTATCTTAGGGTAGGAAAAACAGTTGTGGCCTTATTGGTGACGGGGAAGTTTCACAGCACACATGTCAGCTCTTCAGTGACCAACTCTACATCAGCAAATATAAAATACCCATGTGTGCACATACGCGCGCCATACAGACACTGTCAAACCCCTCCTTTTTCACACAGAGTAGACCTCAGGCCTCACATCTCCAAAAGTTGGTTCTGGGTAAGATCAAAACATGTGAAATCGGCCAATACAGGACACCAAAATTTGTAATAATTTTGGCTTTAGTTTGTTTACATTAGACAAATAAAAAATGACAACATTTGAGCATTTCTCAAAGGCAAAAAAGCATAAAATATTGATGTGTGTCACAGTAGGTAATATTTTGGCAACTGTTTTTCATTTTTCTTGGCTAAAAGTATACAAAAGCAAATTCTACTTAAAGACTAATTGAAAGAAAAAGCTGTCTTCCCAGCTTCATTCCTAAATGGAAGGACTGGGGAATTAAGAGTTCAGAGAAGAATAGAGATTGGAGGAAAGAACAAATAAATAAACATGAAAGTATATAAACATATTTAGTATGGTAAGGACTGCTAGGGAATAACAATAGTAACAACAATAACAACAACAATAATAGATCTTTGCAAATGTCTCTCCAGAATTCAAACACCAAGGTCCTTTGCTAGACCACCTTCTTAAACATAGCTTATGAAGGCACCAAGTTGTGACCACTCCAACCTCCCTCTCACTCCAGCCTCATCTCAAGTAACGCTGCCCACTGTACCCTTCCCTTCACACATGGGCCTATTTCAGCCCTTCATGTTCACCAAGTGCCCTCTTGCCTCAGGGCCACTTTCTCCATGCTCAGCTCTCTGGAAGGGATGCTCTCATCCTACATGTGCTCACCCACACATATGGAAAACACACACCTCCTCCTAATTCATTGCCATCTATTTTTCTTTACACGTGAACTCAGCCTTCCCGCAAGAACCTCCCTTAGCCTCCCAGACAGCTCTTGTCTTTATTATATGCTCTTGAAGTGTACCATTCCTCTCCATTGCACTTATCATGGTGCAATGTTATATTCCTTCATGTGATGACTAATTAATTCCTTCATCTGACTGTAAAGCTCCACATGAGGGAATTTTTGCTCATTGTTATATCCCAGTTGACCAGTACAGCGCCTAAAAAAGCATAGAGACTCCATTTTTATTCACCAAACCTATAGTTGAGGATCTAATGTGAATAAACATCATCTTATTGAATCCTCACATTAACCATATGATGTAGAGACCATTACTACCACATTTTACATATGAGGAAATGGAGACATGAAGAGGATTTGAAAACTGCCCGATATCACATACCTATGTCACACACTACAAAACGGTGGAGCTGGTGATCGAAAACAGGCAAAGTGATTCCCAAAGTATCTTCTTCACCATCACTCTACTGAGAGGAAAGCTGTAGCCTTAAATCTATAAATGGTTTGTCAACAGATATGACTGGCCATTTTTGATTCTTCTTCTTGAAAGAAGTCATCTGTTTGGTAAGTTACCAAATTTTAGGTCAGGAACCATCCAAGGAATTTTATTCAAAAAACAAAATAGGCTTGGGGAGCCTAGGTGGCTCAGTCAATTAGGTGTGCAACTCTGGATTTCAGCTCAGGTCATGATCTCAGGGTTGTGGGATTGAGCACCACATCCAGCCCCACATCTTTGGATTCTCTCTCTCTCTTTTTTTCTCTCTGCCCATCCCCTGCTCGCATTCTCACATATTCTCTCTCTCTCTCTCTCTCTCTCTCTCAAAATAAATGAGCATTAAAAAAGTCATCTAAAATATGAAGTTATAAAGATGCCATTTGCATTTTCGCCCAATTTTAAATGGTGGAAATTACAGTTAGAAAGGTACTGCAAATGGCCTTGACTGTTGTCCTAAACATAACAAGGGAGAGAGACTATCTCCTATCTCACAGCTCTGAATAAGCATGGACAGCAATTTAGAACACTTAAGAGCAAATACATTCTTCACGCTGATGAGCATCTGCACTGATTAATCCAGACTTTCATTCAGAATCTTGGTGGATGATAATGACAACAACATAACACTAAACTCCAATGCAAAGCAGGACTATAATTCAAAGATCTAGTTATGTTTAACCAGCACAACATTTTCCTCAGTATCCAGAGTTGGGGTGGCGGTGGAGGGGGAAAGAGTCCACAAGAAACTAGTTCCCATGCTTCCTGTATCAGCCCAAAAGACAGAGGAGATGAACCAAACACCCTCAGGGGAAGGACCACACCTTACATTTTGCTCACAGTATAAGCCCAGAGGTCATAATAAGCTGTATGTTGATAAAACGCCCAACATGGGAGGCTGCGGTTCTCCCACTGTAAACAGAACAAACATTATAAGAAAGCAAAGCCAGACGGAACCCAAGCAGATACCATGTAGGTACCAAGACTCATTTTTAGCATATTTCAAAGCCTGGTTTCAAAGAACATGGCATAACTGAGGATGCTATGAAACAGCAAGAGAGCACAGTCAAGGCTCAGAGGCAGCAGTCATGTTTCCGAATGGCAAAATCAAGCTCTGCAAGAATTAAATTACTAAAAGCAAATGAAATTAAAAATAAAACAGCAGGCTCCTTGCTGAAGGATATTCAACCAGAATTTCAGGGGCTTTTCCTGATCTCTCACCCAGAAGCAGCAGGATTGGTGACTATGACTTCCTTTCTGTTTTCCTGAATGAGAAACTGTTAGAGCCATCTCCCTGCTTCTGGATGGTTTTTTCAAATGTGTTAAAATAGGAGCATTGGGAGTCATCCTGGAAAGATGGCAGCCGTGAAGGCATAGTTTTCACTATCTCCAAATCCCCACATAAACCAGATGGAACAACTAGAAAATAAATCCAAGAAATATAACAAAAGTAGATGATAGAGAATTCCCACAATTTCAAAATATAAACAGGGGGTTAGGGGGTGGAAATCAGCAACAGCCACAGATTTTCCCATTATCAGAGTCTGGGCAGTGGGGAGAAGCACTGAGGACAGGACAACCCCCAAACAGCCAACAGAATTTGCCAGAAAGTACAGTGGGCCAATTTGAGAACAGCAGCAGAAACAGGGACGCTTTTGCCCTCTCGATTACCAGGTGTGTGCAAACGACCTACGATAGAAGGGAGTGAATGATCAGGAGCTATCCGAACCTGTGAACTCTTAAAACAGATCAAGCAGCCTCTTTTCCAGGATAGAACTCCACACAGAAAAAGTTCTGGAAGTGGAATCAAAATTTAACAGAATAGGGATCCAAGAAGCACAGATAAAGAAGGTCTAGACCAATGTGAGAATGGAACTAAAGCCAAGGAATTTCAGAAAAGCAGCACCCATAATTTTAAATGCTACACAGAAACGGAAGAAGTTCTGTAAAGCTAGAAAAGCTTTTCTGAAGCCAGCCTTAACCTAAATGTCCAGGAAAACAATACTCCCTTCCTATAGAATGAGCAACAAAAAATACTGCAATCAAATCTCACACAGAGTTGTTATGATAAAAAAGAGAGTAAGGAACAGAAAAATCACCCACAGACAAAGAAAGCATGCTAGAAAGATATGCCCCTAAAAAGAAAAACAAAAGATAAAAGATAATGAAATAAAACATGGAAGAATAACACAAAGCAGTATCAGAAAACCTGACAGATGCAGTGCCCATACTCGGTACAGAACAAAAGATGAAAGAACAAGTTCTGAAATGAAGACTAAACCAGAAGGAACACGGGAGCCAGTCACACAAAGGTAATGCCCTACGGGAAAGAAAATGAAAAATAAGAAATTTTCAAAAATCAAAATGAATGGATAGATTTGAAAGACAGCAATAACAAACACTCTCGTAATATCAGTTCCCAAAGAAAAAAACAGGAAAAATGCTAAAAACTACATTTCATGTTACGCTACAACTGTGAAGGGCACAGATAAAACAAATAATTAGGGAATATTCAAATTCTACTGTCTAATTCTACCCTGTATTTTCAAAATTGAGAATTTTTTTTTAGTGTGGAGGCATAAAGAAGAAGTAAAGTAAGTCTGTAATCTTGAATTTGAATTGAAGTATCAACATGAAATCATGAAAAACTTTACCTCTGAAAGTACATATTTCCTAGCTTCCCTGAAAAGGCCTAGAAACAATGACCAACTGAGTGGCAAAGGGCATCCCTTGTGCCCAGATTATCATCTTGAAATACTACTTTTCACAAGAAGAAATCAGTGCTTCTTAAAGAAATGCCTCATCCTAAGTCAAGAGCAGGCAAAAACAAGATGACAAACTAGCCAAAGCACCCTGTCCACCACATAGTGAAGAAGCTACCAAATAATTAGCGGGGTCTCATCAAAAGGATTCAGGAGCTAGGTTAGGGCACTAGGGCTGTCATAAAATACAACAGACGGGTCAGTTAAACAACAGAAATTTATTTGCTCACAGTTCTGAAGACTGGAAGTCCAAGATCAAGGTGCTGACAAGCTAGGTATCTCCTGAGATCTCCTTGTCTTGCATATAGCCACCTTCTCCCTATGTCCTTGCATGACCTTCTCTTTGTGCATTTGTACCCCCAGTACCTTTCTCTCTTCTTATAAGGACACAATTCATATCGGATAGGACCCATCCTCATGACCTCATTTAACCTTCCTTCCTTCCTTTGCCGTATCTCTAAATAGAGCCATATTGGGTGCTAGGGCTTCAACTTATAAATTTGAAGTGGGGGGCTGGTAGGAAATAATTTAGTCTAACACAGCAGCCAATTTCAAAAGGTTTCTACTGGTTAAACCTGGAACAACCTAAGCCTCAATAATAATAATAATTGTAATGAAGGGTGCCTGGGTCGCTCAGTCTGTTGGGCGTCTGACTTCGGCTCAGGTCATGATCTCACGGTTCATGAGTTTGAGCCCTGCATCGGGCTCTGTGCTGACAGCTCGGAGCCTGGAGCCTGATTTGGATTCTGTGTCTCCCTCTCTCTCTGTTCCTCCCTGCTCACACTCTGTCTCTCTCTCTTTCTCTCTCAAAAATAAAGATTAAAAAATTATTTTAATAAAAAAATAATAATTGTAATGAGCTACAATTAATCAAATATGCTTAAACCCAAGGGTTTTCTCTATCTGTGCTTTATTTTGTAATTAAAAAAAATAGTTTTAGGATAGAACTGCTTGTTGATTACATACGTTCTCTTTTTGTTTCAATCATTTACTCTCCCCCAGTCAACTTACAGGATTTTTATACTTGTAGCACAAACCAGCTTTATTGATGGCTTACATAGAAAAGAGCCCTTGGTACCAAGACCCTGAGATCAAGATATATTTCAGGATCACCAGAGTGGATATTACATGTCATAAAATACCAAATGCTCACCACACGAAAACAGGACCTTGGAATTGAGAGTAGGAGGAGTACACTGGTAAACTTGCTCCTCCTATCTTTTCTGAGATTGTCTTCTTGCCGTAAATTCAGAAAGTTATAGGAGTTTGTAAAATGTTATATGGTGAGAGGGTTTCTGACTGAGTCAAATGTATTCCTTCACCCAGCTAGAATAAAAAATACTTAGGTCCATGAATCCAGCAAGAATCATGACAATGGCATTGGATCTGCTGAACACTGGCCAGCATCTGTTCCCTCTCCTGGAAATTTCTTCTCAGTTCAACCTCTTGCTCACTCACATACATGCTATCCAAATGAGACTGATACACATAGACACATATCTACACATATATAATGATGAGTCTAGACTGGTTAAAACATAGCATCCTATCCTGTCAGCACAGTGATTGATTCAGAAATAGACAGCCAGTCACAAGAAAGAAATGCAAAAAGATATTTGCCGAGGCATCTAGGAAAGCAAAGCTTTCTTGCTTTGGCTGGAACTGAATTTAATGGCGCAGGGACGAAGGGCTTGCAGATGCCACAGTCACTTCCCGGCTCGGAGTCAAGCCTGGATCTACCACAGCCTCTTCTGTCACCTGCCATATAACGAGATCCGGCCAATACAACAGCAGTAATAGTGCGCAGGGTTACAGCAGGCTAAACATGCCACTCTCTTTTATGCTTTATTCCAGAACTTCAAAAGGACTTGCTATTAAATGGAGGGTCAAATAACACCTGTTTAGTGCCTGTTCCAGTTTCCTGCTCTGTGGTAATAACTTTTATGTACAAGAAACAATAAGAAAGATTCCACTGCAGTGTGGCAGTGCTGCCAATGGAGAACGGCCATTAACTCTGGACAAAATACAACAACCAATGACCTGAAAGCTCTGGAGAGTGAACAAAAGAAGAAAGATTCTGGAAGGGAGTCAATATTTAGAAGAAGGGAAATGCCATAGGGTTAGTTTCCTATCTCTGTGGCTTTTAGTCTGAAGGCATCCCATCTATAAAGTGACTACCAATTTAAAAAAAAACTCAGTCTTTTTAGGAATTAAGCACAAGATGATAGATATCGAGGAAATCACTGCTGGTAGAAACAGCGAGGAAGGGAGAAACACCAGGAAGGAGGGGGCCAGAGAGAAGGAACCCCAATTGCTCCATGCACACTCTGCCCAAATCTCTGGCTAATCCCGACACTACACCTCACGTGGCCAAGGCAGACTGTAAGTAGTCCAGCTACTGGCAAAATAAAGAAAAGGAACTAAACTAAAATTGCAATAGCTTCTCAAGAGATACAACTGACAGTTTGAGCCCAACCAGAGTAATCTTCTCTGAAGACAAAGACATTAACATCCTTTGGAGGAGTATCATAGAATCCAGAGATACCAATAGCATAACATTCACAGTGTCCAGGGGACAATCTAAAATAACTGGACATATGAAGAATCTGTATTACGGTGACCCATTGTCAAGAGATAAGGCAATAATTCAGACCAACATGAGATGATCCAGATGTTAGAATAAACAGGGAAGGGCTCTAAAGAGCTATTATAACTCTGTTCAATGAAGTAAAAGGAACATGTGCTCTGAAAATTATAGAATAAGAAATCTTATGAGAGAAAAAGAAACTGCAAAGAAAAACAAAATGCAAATTCTGTAACTGAAAAATACAACATATGAAATAAAAATTTCACTGGGTGGGCTTGATAGCTAAATAGAGATGACAGAGGAGAGTCAGAGGACATTAAGAGACCAATAGAAAGTATCCAATGTGAAGAAGAGCTAAAACTTGAAAATACAGAGAGACAAACAGACATAAATAGTGCCTCAGAGAGCTGTGGGAGAGTATCAGAAAATGTAACATATAAGATTAGAGTCCCAGAAGGCAAAAAGATAAAATGCTCCATGAAATAATAACTTTAAATTTCCCAAATTGGTAAGAACCACAAATTAAGAGATTTTAAAAGCTCACTGAACCCCAAGCAAAATAAATACAAAGAAAATCATGCCTAAGCACATTATAGTCAAACTACTGAAAGTCAAATATAAAAAGAAAAGGAAAGAAGCCCTGTATGTGAACAAAGGGGAGAAAGATAGGAGATGAGGTAGGTTCACACAATGCCTTCTAGATCACACTTAGGAGGGATTTTCACAATGAAGAAAGGAAGTAGGGGGGAAACATGATTTGATTTTGTTCTTACAAGTGCACCTAATTGCTATTTTGACCATCAGTATTTCTGTATTGCAGATGAGAGTTAAGACTGGGTAGAAGTAATGAGAAGTGGTTAGATCAGACATACATTGAAGGCGGAAGATAACTTGGATGTCTTCGGTGGGATCTGACAGGTGAGAAAGAAACAGGAATTACAGATAAGCCTTAGTATTTGGGCCTGGATGCATCCGTGGTACTGGTCATAGAAACGGAGAACGCACAGGGTGTGCAGGTTTGCAAGGAGCCTTGGCAAGAGATCCACACTGAAACTGTAAGTTTGGGAGTTTGACACACAAATGGTACTAAATAATGAGGGTTTCAATAAGACCAACTAAGGGAAGAGTTTTGTTTATTAAATTTAGAACGTTTCTCAACCTTAGGCCAGAACATTGGGGTTGTTGGGGAGTTTTTTTGCTTTGGGGGGTTCTTCTGTTTTGCTTTGTTTTCTTTGTGAGAGAGCTGCCCTGTGTGTGGTAGGATAGGAGCATTTCTGAATTCCACCCACTGGATGTCAGAGGCACCCTCCCCAGTTGTGACCCCAGACATTGCTAAATATACCCCTTGGGCATAATCAATGGTCTCTGGGTGAGAAGCACTGGCCGAAGACAAATGTTGGCGATAAAGAAGCATATTTTTTCCTATATATGAAATATATTGTCAAATTGGTTTCCATACAACACCCAGTGCTCATCCCAAAAGGTGCCCTCCTCAATGCCCATCACCCACCCTCCCCTCCCTCCCACCCCCTATCAACCCTCAGTTTGTTCTGTTTTTAAGAGTCTCTTATGCTTTGGCTCTCTCCCACTCTAACCTCTTTTTTTTTTCCTTCCCCTCCCTCATGGGTTCCTGTTAAGTTTCTCAGGATCCACATAAGAGTGAAAACATATGGTATCTGTCTTTCTCTGTATGGCTTATTTCACTTAGCATCACACTCTCCAGTTCCATCCACGTTGCTACAAAGGGCCATATTTCATTCTTTCTCATTGCCACGTAGTACTCCATTGTGTATATAAACCACAATTTCTTTATCCATTCATCAGTTGATGGACATTTAGGCTCTTTCCACAATTTGGTTATTGTTGAGAGTGCTGCTATAAACATTGGGGTACAAGTGCCCCTATGCATCAGTACTCCTGTATCCCTTGGGTAAATTCCTCACAGTGCTACTGCTGGTTCATAGGGTAGGTCTATTTTTAATTTTTTGAGGAACGTCCACACTGTTTTCCAGAACGGCTGCACCAATTTGCATTCCCACCAACAGTGCAAGAGGGTTCCCGTTTCTCCACATCCTCTCCAGCATCTATAGTCTCCTGATTTGTTCATTTTGGCCACTCTGACTGGCGTGAGGTGATATCTAAGTGTGGTTTTGATGGAATACTACGTGGCAATGAGAAAGAATGAAATATGGCCTTTTGTAGCAACGTGGATGGAACTGGAGAGTGTGATGCTAAGTGAAATAAGCCATACAGAGAAAGACAGATACCATATGGTTTCACTCTTATGTGGATCCTGAGAAACGTAACAGAAACCCATGGGGGAGGGGAAGGGAAAAAAAAAAAAAAAGAGGTTAGAGTGGGAGAGAGCCAAAGCATAAGAGACTGTTAAAAACTGAGAACAAACTGAGGGTTGATGGGGGGTGGGAGGGAGGGCAGGGTGGGTGATGGGTATTGAGGAGGGCACCTTTTGGGATGAGCACTGGGTGTTGTAAGGAAACCAATTTGACAGTAAATTTCATATATTAAAAAATAAATAAATAAATAAATAAATAAATAAGTGTGGTTTTGATCTGTATTTCCCTGATGAGGAGCGACGTTGAGCATCTTTTCATGTGCCATCCGGATGTCTTCTTTAGAGAAGTGTCTATTCATGTTTTCTGCCCATTTCTTCACTGGATTATTTGTTTTTCGGGTGTGGAGTTTGGTGAGCTCTTTATAGATTTTGGATACCAGCCCTTTGTCCGATATGTCATTTGCAAATATCTTTTCCCATTCCGTTGGTTGCCTTTTAGTTTTGTTGATCGTTTCCTTTGCTGTGCAGAAGCTTTTTATCTTCATGAGGTCCCAGTAGTTCATTTTTGCTTTTAATTCCCTTGCCTTTGGGGATGTGTCAAGTAAGAAATTGCTACAACTGAGATCAGAGAGGTCTTTTCCTGATTTCTCCTCTAGGGTTTTGATGGTTTCCTGTCTCACCTTCAGGTCCTTTATCCATTTTGAGTTTATTTTTGTGAATGGTGTGAGAAAGTGGTCTAGTTTCAATCTTCTCTATGTTGCTGTCCAGTTCTCCCAGCACCATGTGTTAAAGAGACTGTCTTTTTTCCATTGGATGTTCTTTCCTGCTTTGTCAAAGATTAGTTGGCCATACGTTTGTGGGTCTAGTTCTGTGGTTTCTATTCTATTCCATTGGTCTATGTGTTTGTTTTTGTGCCAATACCATGCTGTCTTGATGATTACAGCTTTGTAGTAGAGGCTAAAGTCTGGGATTGTGATGCCTCCTGCTTTGGTCTTCTTCAAAATTACTTTGGCTATTTGGGGCCTTTTGTGGTTCCATATGAATTTTAGGATTGCTTGTTCTAGCTTCGAGAAGAATGCTGCTGCAATTTTGATTGGGATTGCATTGAATGTGTAGATAGCTTTGGGTAGTATTGACATTTTGACAATATTTATTCTTCCAATCCATGAGCACGGAATGTTTTTCCATTTCTTTATATCTTCTTCAATTTCCTCCATAAGCTTTCTATAGTTTTCAGCATACAGATCTTTTACATCTTTGGTTAGATTTATTCCTAGGTATTTTATGCCTCTTGGTGCAACTGTGAATGGGATCAGTTTCTTTATTTGTCTTTCTGTTGCTCCATTATTAGTGTATAAGAATGCAACTGATTTCTGTACATTGATTTTGTATCCTGCAACTTTGCTAAATTCATGTATCAGTTCTAGCATCTCATTAATAAAAGAAAAGATAAGAACCATATGATCCTGTCAATCGATGCAGAAAAGGCATTTGACAAAATTCATCAACGTTTCTTAATAAAAACCTCAAGAAAGTCGGGATAGAAGGAACATACTTAAACATCATAAAAGCCATTTATGAAAAGCCCACAGGTAACATCATCCTCAATGGGGAAAAACTGAGAACTTTTTCCCTGAGATCAGGAACACGACAGGGATGTCCACTTTCACCGCTGTTGTTTAACATAGTGTTGGAAGTTCTAGCATCAGCAATCAGACAACAAAAGGAAATCAAAGGCATCAAAATTGGCAAAGATGAAATTAAGCTTTCACTTTTTGCAGATGATATGATATTATACATGGAAAATCCGAAAGAAGCGTTTCAAAAGAACCTTCACAGAGAAGGAGCTGTCAATGAGGTAGAAAGACAAGAGGTGGGGGAGGGGCAAAAGGAAAAGATGATGGCACCACATCCTGCTTTCAGGAAGGGACAGATCAGTTCTGTTGGGGAAAGTGGCCACATTCCAGAAAGTCTGTATTTTCCTAAGATCTGTAATCATCTGGGCTACCATTTTGGTTGTTTTCTTGACTCTAATTAGACAGTGACTACAGGAACAATCACATTGCATTTGGGGTCCTATTCGTGATAAATAGTTACAAGGTCATTTAAACTCACTGAAAGCTGTTGTGCTAAGACTTGTTTAACAGTTTTGCTGTCCATTCCTGTCCATTTCCTGTTGATGACTGAAGCACTAACAGTCCCTTGTATTGGCCTGCACCCTGGTGCTTACCGAAACATTCGCTTTTGTGCATTTAATTGATTATATTTTATTTCTCTCTTTCTCCAGAGACTTCAAGTCCCAACGGGATAACAACCACCTTTGCCTCGTATCCCAGGGTGTTGTACACAACTAGCACAGTGTCTGGAACAAAAGATCTTCAATAAAGCATTAGTCTCCTCCCTTTTCCCCTTACCTGCACATAAATATTTTCTAAGAAACCTAAGAAGGCACTTTCACGGCTTAAAATTAATGAGATAGTTTTAAATATAGATTCAGGATAAGTATATCACTGAGGACATTAAAAACTGGTTCAATAAACCTTTTAAAATGGCATTTGTTATTATTGTACCTTTTTACAAATATTCCTCATAATAATGTATCGCTGGAACTTATAGATTCATCCATTTGATGGAATACAGGCACTGTCCTATAAAAGTATATATTGATATTATTCATTTAAATATAAAAACAAAATTTTTTCAGAAGAGTATTAAGTATTTTGGCTATCACAAGAGTATTATTTTGGCTATTATGAGGGTTTTTTTTTTTTGGTTCTAGATTCAATATAAAATAAGTAACATTTGGCAATCTACAAATTTAGACAAATAGGGTCAACACAATATTCACAGGTAGAACAGTAATGCTGTCTCCCATATATATAAATGGCATCGTTGATCCTTCAACAGATGATACACTCAGAGCTGTGTTTCTAGCCATAGTTTATCAATATTTACACAAAATCACACACTTAAATCTTTACTTTTGTAACCAAAAACAAGCATTTCTAATATGGATATATATATTCTATGTCTATAAAGCAGAGAAAGGTATGCTAAACAGAATGCTGTCTCCCACTTGAGTCATGAATTAGAAGTCAACGTTCTGCAACACATTAACCAGCTCAGGAGACAGAAGGCCTATATATTGTTAGCATGTATACACAGCCTGCTACTTGAGTGTGAAACAAAATGAGTTGCAGCCTCACCCCCTCAGTTTTAAAAGAGCCCCCAATTTTTTCTACTGCTCTTTCACCAGCTCACCTAAAAAGACTATCTGCACTATTTCTCTCAAGGAAACCAGCCCCATGCATTAGAGCCCCTCCAGGCCAGGCTGAAGCAGAGATTAAGAATCACCCGGCCCAAAAAATTAAGCATTACTTCTCTATTTGCAACCACTGATGGATATGGGCTCAAGACCTTGCCAGTGGTGGGGTTAGGAACAGGGAAGAAGAAATTCTCATTCATAAATGTAGCTCAGGCCAAAATCACTTCTCAGCATACGATTCCCGTGGGATCAGCCCACCTCAAAATAATCTCTTTCCTCTGAGAACTGCTCCATCAATACCTCCATGAGGGAGGCCCCTGAGAACACGTGTGTGTCATAGGACATCACATCTGATTAGAGTCTGTTGAACTGAATGTGAGTATGTGACTCAAACAGAAGCAACTAGATTGTTTCATCTGAGAATGTAGAATTGGAACACAGAAAAAGTCTAGTCTGTTCACGAACAGAGCTGGTTTATATATAATTTCGGAGTGAAGGGCCCATTCTATCTCACCATGGAGGCAAAAGGGCAGAACGTGCAGTGTAGAGAAATGAAAGAAAACTGTCAGCTCTCTATAGTTCCTGCTTTAGCCCTTTTCTGGGGCCCAAATCCTTCCTATAATATCATATCATATCATATCATATCATATCATATCCCCTATAAATTTGAGATTTCATGAGATACATCTAAAGGCTAATAAATTATTTTTTGAAACAGAACAAATTAGTCTGTGCTTCTTGCAGCCAAAGTGCCCACACTAATACTCTAATAAAGGGGATAGTAAGAACGGATGGTTTGATCAATAAGTTAAATAGAAAGATCTCAGGAATACTGACTACATTACCATGGAAAAGTCCCTAGTGACATAAGCCAGACTTAGATATTGTGGGTGAGCAGGCAGAGTGGATTTGGGTACAGAATGGTAACTGACACTCAAAACCCTCGCAACCCACTAACCAGGGCTTTTTTGTATGCCTAGAAATAAACAATGCATTAAAAATAAACTCTAGGGGTGCGTGCGTGGCTCACTGGTTAAGCGTTGGACTCCTGATTTCAGCTCAGGTCATGATCTCGCAGTTCGTGGGTTCGAGCCTGTGCTGACAGCACAGAGCCTGCTTGGGATTCTCTCTCCCATTCTCTCTGCCCCTCTCCTACTCACACGCATGTGAGTGCATGCTTACATGTTCTCTCTCTCTCTCCCAAAAATAAATAAACTTTAGAGGCATCTGTGGCTCAGTCATGATCTTGTAGTTTGTGGGTTCAGCCCACATCAGGCTCTGTGCTGACAGCTCAGAGCCTGGAGCCTGCTTCGGATTCTGTGTCTCCCTTTCTCTCTGCCCCTCCTCTGCTCACACTCTGTCTCTCTCAAAAATAAATAAACATTAAAAAAATTGTTTAAATAAAATAAAAAGTGAACTGTGTCACACAGATATTTGTGAATAAAAATAAATAAATCCAACTCAAATTGGCAAAAACTCATAAGGGGTTCAATTGTTACAAAAGACTAAAAGTATAAATTAAATATAATTTTAGGGAACTTTAACAGGTCTGCTTAAACAATTTCACAGAAGACTTGCTTCCTCTCTGTCTCTCCACTCTATCCTCCATAGGTTTTGCTTCATCCTCAGTTTTCCCCATAAGGAACACCCCCAGACACTTTAGCCTCAAGTAAAAGAATGGCTGCTGTGATTCAGTCTCCATCACTCAGGAGAAGAGAAAATGTAAATTCAGGTAGTCCTTATAGAAGAATAAGCCTCTCTCTCTCTCAGAAGTCCAAGCAACCTTCATTCATATTTTATTGCCTTTGGCTGTGCTGTATCCATATCTGAATAATTACTGTGACCAAACATGAATTATATTGATTAGTTTAAGATAATCAGAAGTTCAATACTGGGTCAATCCCAGTTACACACACACACACACACACACACACACACACACACACACGCACCAGGGTACAGTTCTGGACAACAGTGACCCAAAAAATGGCAAATGACTATAGGAGCAATTGACTTCTCGTTTCGCATGGGAGTGCCAATTGCTACAGCACTGTTGAAGTCCAAACTAATTAGTGGACACACAAAACATCCCCTGGCCTGCATTTTACCTCCTAAAGCTGGCCCTTTCTCTCTCCCCCTCCTGCACCAAACCATAATAACCCAATCCCATCAATTCCTCTCCTTCATTTCCCTAGCTCTTCATCACATCAATACACACATACACAGAGACAGAGAAAGCAGTCGTATCTGTGTAATACAATGTACTAAAGACTTAAGAAGTTTTCAGAGCAGAGGTACCACCACCAAATATATAATATTAAACATTCTTATCTCTCTATCCCTCAGCCATCCTGCCATGCGGTTCCGCCTACTTAGTCTTCCTTCTTTATTATCTTTCAACAAACCAAAATATTTCCTCCATTTTTATTATGCAGGGAAATTGAGTTCTAGGTGTTTCCATGTATCTCTCTGGCAGTTTTAAAACATGGCTCCAAAATTCTCTAACACTCTTCCCATTAAGAGGTAAGATCTATGTCCCCACTGCTTGAGTCTGAATTCTGTGATTGCTTGACAAATAAATATATATACGTATATATATATGTGTATATATATATGTATATACGTATATATATATATATATGTGTGTGTGTGTATGTATATATATATATGTATATATACATAGATATATTTGAATATATAACTGAATATATTTGAATATGTATATGAATAGATAGATATATTTGCTTAACAAACATATACATATATATATCTGCTTGACATATATATATGTTTGTCAAGCAGTCACAGAATCCAGATTATATGTATGAAGTGAATCTGTGCTGGTTTCTAGACCCAGAATTTATGAAACTGGCAGTTTCCATGTCCTAACTCCCAAAACACTTACTCTTAGAACCCAGTCAGCATGCTGTGAGGACCCTCAAACCACCCCACTTGTAGGGATCACATGGAATGCCCATGTGTAGATATTTCCGGGCAATGCCCAGCTGAGGTCCCATCATTCAACTAGCCTAACCACCAGACATGTAAGGTCACCAGCAGATGATTCCAGTCCCCAGCCATTGAGTCACCCCCAGCCTTCTTTCAAATGTCCCCAGCTAAGGTCCCAGATAACATGCAGAAACATGCCATTCTCTGCTCAGATCCTTGACCCATAGAATATGTGAGCACAATGGTTGTTGTATACCACTGACTTTTGGGGCGGTCTGTGACACAGCAGTGTAAGCTGAAGCATGTGATACGGAGGCTGAGCAGTTACAGAGTCTGCTGGCTGCAAGCTGGAGAGTCAGGAAAGCTGGTGGAATAAATTGCAGTCAGAGTCCAAAGGCCTGGCAACCAAGAGTATCAGTGGTGTTAAGTCCCAGCCCAAGAACCCTCGTGCAGTCAGGCAGAGAGAATCCAAACTCCCTCCAGGTATTTTTGTTACATTAGGATCCTCAATGGGTTGGATGATGCCCACCCACACTTGCTAGGGGGTGAGGAGGGACAGGCATCTGCTTTGCTCTGGAACATCAATTTAGATGCTAGTCTCTTCTGGAAACATCATCACAGAGACACCCACAAATGATGTTTAATCAGCTATCTGGACATCCTGTGGTCCAGTCCAATTAATAAATAAAATCAACCATCACACTTTCCCTAGCTTTAGGTTCCCCACTCATTTCATTATTTCCTTTTATTCCTTTTTGTTTCATATTCTGGCTTTCTCCCAGCTACTTCCTTAGGGACAGTACTACTCTTCAATTCAGGCAACAGTGTCCCTGTCCTGAACCTCCAGCTGGGCCCCTCCTAATGCAGTGAGATGTCACCAGCGTCCATCTGTATGTGCTGTAGACCAGATCATGTGCCCAACAGATATGGCCTTGAAATTCACCATTCAGACAGCACTATGTAAACTATTAAGGCCTGGAGCCTGATCTGTCTTCCCAAGGGCACACTTGATCATCAGCGTGGCTACGCCTGGGCCTGAGGTGTGGCCATGTGACTACATTCAGGCCAAAGGTATATAAATACAATCTCAGGGGCACCTGGGTGACTCAGTCAGTTAAGCGTCTAACTTCAGCTCAGGTCATGATCTCACGGTTTATGAGGTTGAGCCCCAGGTCGGGCTCCATGCTGACAGCTCAGAGTTTGGAGCCTGCTTCAGATTCTGGGTCTCACTTTCTCTCTGTCCCTCCCCCTCTCATGCTCTGTCTGTCTCTCTCTCTCTCTCTCTCTCTTAAAAATAAATAAACATTAAAAATTTATTTTAGTGCTCGTTTCGGCAGCACATATACTAAAAATTTATTTTAAAAAACACATTCTCAAAGAATCTCTTTAAAAATATGTATGCTAGACTTCTCTCGTCGCCATTGTCCTCCTCCTTTCCACTGACAATTCCCAGAAGAATCTTAGCAGCCACTGTCTAACATGTCAGAGACACCCTGCAGCCCTGGACTGTTCAACTACAGAAAGTTACATAAATAATAAATAATAATAATAATAATAATAATAATAATTAATAATAATAATAAAAGTCTTTACTTTTATATATACTGTGATCCCCATTGTAGCATTTAAGCCTGATCCCTAAAGAAGGTAGTCCTCTAATCTTGCATTGTTTCATATCACCTTTCATAGTGTTGCCAGGATGATCAGTCTAACAAAGTACAATTGTCCCATCCCAGTCTAAAATTCCTCCATGTGTCCCTACTCTTCAAAACAGTATTTCTCAAAAAACAAAACAAAACAAAACAAAAAACAAAAGAGCTATAGATCTCTGCATTCAGATCATCAATGGGAAGGAGGCAAATTGCTAAGGGACATTCCAAGTTCTGATCTACATGCTACAATGGGAGAGCCAGTGACCTTGGCCTCATCTCCCACTTTGCTTCATCATCCCACCATCAACTCCAGTCATACTAAATTACTTGGAATCCTCTGAACACATAATGTTCTTCTTCCATCATTTCCATGCCTTTACACCTTTACATCAGGCTACAATGCCCTTGACCCCTCTCTTTCTCTATTCTTTCTACTAAAAACCTTCTTTCTCATCTTCCAGTATTCAGCTCATGTTTCTCTGAGGGTCCCTATTAGGATGAGCCAATCCCTGCTTTGACCTCTATTCAACCCTGTTCAATTCACTACTATAGGATGTAAAATATTTCATCATAATTTTATTCCATGTCATCTTCCTTCTAAACTGTCAGCTACTTGAGGACAAGTACCTCCAGCTACTAATTAGTGTTTGTCTAAGACAAACAGGAAAAGAAAGAATGAAAAGAAAACCACTCATCATTCTGTAGTAGTCTACTACTTGAAGAGTAAAATTGTTTTGAGTAAAATACATGTGCGTAAACTAGGTGATTACTGAACATACTATAGATAAGAATTTTTTCTAAAACAAACTCAAAATCAGTCAAGCACATGAAAAAAATGTGCCTAAAAAGCTTTATATACAAATAAGCTTTTGTTTCTTCAGAACTACTTAAAATTTAGTATTAACAACAAAAGAAAAAGCTTCTGAATTTTTTTAATATAGAGAGAATAAAAGTGAGGAACAGGAAGTTCTTCCTAGAGATTAAATAATGTAGCAAATAAACACACTAATTTCACCCAGGAAATGGGTAAGTTATGGAGTAGCAGATTCTATATCTAAAATAGTATTAACCCAAACATTGAAATCCAGAGAAATTAAATAGATAAATGGTATTTTGAAAATTGGTTACATTTCTCAGAGAAAAGTTCTACTGTATCCAGATACATTAAAATTAATCAAATAATGGATTAAAAATCCTAGCAAGTACCTGGCGTACAGCAGGCCATGAATAAATGATATTTGCTTTTCTCTTCTCACACAGTCATGATAATGGAACATCCCATTCAAATGAAAAATAAACACTGCATTTTAAAATTGGCAATCTATTTAGATGCCTGCTCTTGATTCAACTGAGACACCCTATTTCCACCCACAGGCTCCATCTTGCTCCAGATTCTAGTATCAACTGAATCATAGTCAAGGGTTCAATTAAGTCCATAAAATTTATTCTGTATCAGTTCAACACTTTTGAGATCTTTCCTTGTCCTGATTTACTCTCATACTTAAATTCTAGTAACTAAGGCATATTCCTAGTGTTTATTCCACTTTCAACAAATTTCTTCTCCCCAGTGCTTATCAGACTGCAGCCCCCACAATAAGTCCAGCATCTCCTAAACCTTGGGGTGTCAGTCATGGCCAGCAGGGGTAACTAAACACCTGGTTCATGTCTCTAGAAAAAACTGTATTCTGCTAGTCTTCGCCCACTGTGTTTTATGATCTATTCCTGCCATAAACCCCACTGAAAGAAGTCCTTCTTGTCCCAAGAAGGTCTTGTAATTACACAACTGACAGTGGCATTTTCTTGGGGGTCATGCTCCTTAAATTCATAAATTCCAGGTTTGTTTACATAAGCATGCTAGACTGACTTGCTATATCTTGTTAAAATCATTCCATAGGTGGGGCCCCTGGGTGGCTCTGTCAGTTGAGCATCTGACTCTTGATTTCAGTTCAGGTCATGATCCCAGGGTCATGGCATCGAGCCACACATCGGGCTCCAGACTGAGTGTGGAGCCTGCTTAAGATTCTCTCTCTTTCCTTCTCTCTCCCCCTCTGCCTCTTTCCATTTGCACTCTCTCTCTCTAAAGAAAAAAAAATCATTCCATAGGTAATGATCGCCAGGAAAATCCATTTGCATCTTTAAAATTTGACCTGATCATTTCTTGTATTCTAACACTATCTTAATTGCAATCTAACACTTTATTGTCAGATACTATTTTATTCCTTATTAAAGGCAAGAGTCTCCTCTATATGGTCTCTTCCCGCCCAGGAAGACCACAGTTCAAATATTCCACATAGGTCTTCTCTTCAGTTAAAGACATCTTGCCTACTGGCCTAAATTATTTATATGATTGCATAATCTATTCTAGGAGGACCTGTGGAAAACATCTTACCCATTACTTGTTCTTTCTCTCTAATAACTGCTCTAAGCCATGCAACTAATTGCATAATTCTTTATCATGGCTAATAGGAAACTCAGAGCCAAATTGTTCAGCCCAGCTCACAGGTGTTGATGCCTCATTTTGTTAAAATGTATGTATTTCACATCTTAACCTTGTATCTGATTTCATGTTATTTTTCATAATCTTATTTTTCATACTGGATTCATACGGTTTTTCCGACTCTTATGTTCAGACCATATGGGCCTGTGTGCATTGATTTAAACTAGTATTGGAAGAGTGATGATATAAATACATAAAATAGAAACCTATAGGTAACAGAAAACAATTAAGACACTGAATGGCTTGACCTCTTCTGGTTCAAATTATTAGCTCCTCCAGGAGTTGTATAACTCACTCAGTTAGAAGGGCCCTACAGCATAAGAATACATTAACGATGCAGTAAGAAGCATATGTCATATGAATAGCCACACACAACACGCAGTATAATTAAGGTTATTCAAACAGCCATGAATTCAAGGTCAATATGGTCTTCTTGTCTTTCGGGACTGATTTCAGCAGGATGTACAACTTAAAAATATACAAGGGAAGCACCTTAATTGATTCTTGTTGCAAAAGAAATAAAACAAAGAAATCAAAATCATATTGATTCTACCTCTTAAATAATTTTAAATTTACTTCTTGCCATCTGTACTACGACCACTTGCACCTAGAATAGAAGTTTTAAGTGGATACCCTATAGACAAGAAGGGTCTTTTAAAAACGCAAATCGTAGCACTTAGGCTGTAAAATTTCCCATGGCTTTCTATTGATCTTGGGATGAAGTTCAAAGTCCTTAACAGCCAAAAAGGTCCATGTGACTAATGCCTGCCTTAATCGGTCACCTCTTCTAGGCTCATCCATCCCTTTCTTAAGGGTAGACATGTTCGTGAAGCGTGTACCCTATAAAACAAACATATACACAACAATGACCAATTATACTCAAGCTTTTTCTCTCTGCAGAAGTAACCCTCTGGAAAGAGTGGTCTGCTTTGATTATTTCCACTTCATCCACCCATCAATCCTGTAGTCTCAATTCTGACCTCAGCCCTTCTTGGTAAATGAAAACATCTGGATAACTGGTGAAGTCCAAGTTGTCAAATCCAAGAGATAGCCATCCATTTCTAATCACTCTTGACCTCTTTATGGGATCTGACATGATTTACTCCCCAATTCTCAAAACACTCCCCTTTCCTTGCCTTTCAGAACACCACTGGATTAGCTTCTTTCTCTTTGTTTTTAATTACTTGTGTCGCCCCAGGTTTTGCCTCTCAGTTCTGACCCTGAGTGATCTTCTACTCCTGGAGATTCACCTATGCGCCTAACAATCTCCAAATCTTCATCTGCGCCACTCTTTCAAGTGATATTTGGGTCCATGCTGCCGACCATCTATTGTGCGGTGGTTACCACCGTGATCAACCACAGCCACCTCCGTGTTGACATGCCCACTGTTACACCTTCCTTCCTTCAGAGTGTCGTCTACTCTGAAAGCTACTTTAAAAACTGGGTATCTAACAAATCTGTCTTCTTTTTTTTTAAGTTTATTTATTTATTTATTTATTTATTTATTTATTGAGAGAGAGAGAGAGAGAGAGAGAACCAGCAGAGGAAGGGCAAACAGAGGGGGGCAGAGGATCCAAAGCAGGCTCCAAGCTGACAGCAGAAAGCCCGATACAGGGCACAAACTCATGAACTGTGAGATCATGACCTGAGCCAAAGTCGGGCTCCAAACCGACTGAGCCATCCAGGCACCCCAACAAATCTGTCTTCTCCATCCACTCCATCCACTTTTTCAAGAAGGGCTTCTCTAAATGGTATTAAGTTAAAAAATGTCCTAGGGGAATGATAAAAAGTGAGCTAAGTCAAAAAACCCTCTTCCCTATGAAAATATAATAATTTTTTTTCTTAAAAATCAAATAAATAGATTCTCTCAAGGGTAGTGTTTCTCAGAGCTTTAATCTGCTAATACGTATTATGCCTCTTCAAGATCCGTGCTTGGGATGCAGCATTTCTCCCAAGCTAGTCAGGCACTTTTGCTAAGAACACTAATTAGACAGCTACTAGAAATAGTACACAGCAAAACACAGTTTGGGTTTGCCAGTTACTAAATTTGAGGTCAACTTAAGTAGAACTCATAAAAACAGTGTCTCAAGGACCGATAAATGTATAAGTTTCTATGCTGTGGGCAGGGTAGGCAGCCCAGTCACGCGAATGGGCTCGGAGCATCCCTTCTCAGAGGACTATTTAGGAGACGCTGAGTCTTCCTTCCACCTGTGCTAAATTACACAGTAATTTCCTGCTCTTTATTTTGATTAATAAATCAAATGAATTCATCAAATATTGATTAAACACCTGTTCCATACAAGACACTATGGTAGTTATTAAGGATACCAAGAAGGGCTGAACGTAGTTTTGTCCCTTCAGGGCTCAGTCTAGGGGGAAGCACATTTGTAAAAACTTTAATTAATGTGACAAAGTGCTATGAAAGAAGTATGTATTAATTTCTGTGAGAGCACAGGGGAAGAAGAAATGATTTCCTTTTCTTGGAGAGATAAGAGAGGGAGTCAGAGGAGACTTTTAAGTAGGTGGTTTATAGTCTCTTTACCAATAAACAAAAAAACATAAGATACAACATATTACTAGTTTATAAATAAGAAATTGAGTTTATTATGGTTAAATTTATCTAAGTTCACAAAGCTGATGAGTAGCAAAACAAACTTGAACTAAGACTGGTCAGACAAGACTGAAGGAAGAGAAGGTAAGAAGTATGAAAAGATGAAAAGGTGTGTTTCATTGGGGAAAACAGAAGCATGGAGGTATGGCTGAGAGGGAACACCAGGTCTGTGCTCAGCTGGGGGCTGGGCAGGTTACCAGGGGGTAAGCGGTCTGAGAGGATTCCCTGCTTGCCAGCTGGCCTGTGACTGTTTCATGGGTGCTGACAGAAGCCAAGAGACTCACAGAGCAGCAAGTAAGCAGCATGAGCGTGACGACGGTCACCCTGCTCCTCCGGGGGTTCGACATGGACGCCCGCACATGTTGCACCACAGGGGAGGACTGTGGGTCATGGAGGGCAAGTGGCTTTCCCACTTCTAGAGCAAGCTGAACCGATCCTGCTCTTTGCCCTGGGAGAAGACTGTCCCTTGAGGCTGTTAGTTGCAAACACAACCCTGAGAAATGGCCCAGGTAAAGGGTAGTCAGGGCCTTGCATTTTTGGCATACTCAGTAAAAACACACAGGACGTCAGGGAAGGTGGATTACCTCTCCCAACAGGGGGAAGATATAAGAGAAATACACTTCACAAATTTCTATGTCTTTTGAATTCTTGACAAAGATGACTTTTTAATGAATTAGAATTTTTAATTACCCTGTGGTAAGTATGTGATTATGTATGTGATTTACACAGGAACACTGGGGTGAAGCCCTTGCAACTCTTCTATCGTGACCTTCTCCATGTAATAATGTTTCAGGGCTCCTGGGCTTGAGTCCAAGGGCAGCAATAAAAACAGGCAATCCCACTGTCCTTTATCCTAATGATCCTGACTTTCCTGTAGCCCATCAAACACTTCATAATCTGGCCCCTTCTTCTTTGGTGTCATAGGCTTTCTCCCCATTTGGAAAGGTCAGTTTTTGATCCTGAGCTACCATATGTAAAATGGTTCCTCACAGATCATCCCTGGAACTACTAAGGTGCTCTAAACTAACTTCGGAGCCAAGAATTATTTCTAAAGGTATCCCTGAATCAGAGGACCTAATCACGGCCATGTCTGTAAGGACAAATGGAACATCATTTCTCTCTTAACTATTGTGACAGTCTATTGGTCTTGTTTCCAGTTTTCTCTTTGTTGGAAGCCATGTTGCATACTGCTTCCAAGGAAGGTAGTGTTCCTAGAGAGAAATCTGAGAACACTACCCTTCTAAACTAGTTCACACGTTCAGATTCAAGATTCAAGAAGCCTAACTAAAACTGTCCTAAACTGAAACAGGAATGCATTGGAAGCATATTGAGACATCCCAAAGGACACTGAAGACAAAGGAAGGGCAGGGAACAAGATGGGCTAAAGAAAGGAAAATCAAGACTAGAATGTTTAGAAATCTCTTACTCTGTGGCTTTAGTTTTTTCCTGCTGCAAAGCAGCCTTCTTCAGATAGCAGAAAATATGACTGCCATATATCTTCCCTCCAAAGGGAGAAACTGACCCAACTCTCTTGGTTCCAAATTAAAAAACTCCAGGAAGAGGATCACCTGATAGAATTGGCAGTGTTTGTACTAATTATAAGGATGAGCTAGATGGGCGAAGGAAAAGAAGAAGGTCCTAGGAAAGCTGTTCAATTTATACACACATGGGGCGCCTGGGTGGCGCAGTCGGTTAAGCGTCCGACTTCAGCCAGGTCACGATCTCACGCTCCGTGAGTTCGAGCCCCGCGCCAGGCTCTGGGCTGATGGCTGAGAGCCTGGAGCCTGTTTCCGATTCTGTGTCTCCCTCTCTCTCTGCCCCTCCCCCGTTCATGCTCTGTCTCTCTCTGTCCCAAAAATAAAAAACGTTGAAAAAAAAAAATTTAAAAAAAAAAAAAAAAAAAAAACAATTTATACACACAATCCCAGCAGTGTTTGATACACATCTTAGAACATCTTCCCAATGCTTACGGCAAAAGCTCAAACTCCCACATATTGCATTTAAATTTCTCAGTGATAGAATTCCTGCCTGCTTTTCTAGTTTCAGTCTCTTGATCTCCACTCTCTCCTGACTTGCCTCCCTGTTGGGAGAGGTAATCCACCTTCCCTGACGTCCTGTGTGTTTTTACTGAGTATGCCAAAAATGCAAGGCCCTGACTACCCTTTACCTGGGCCATTTCTCAGGGTTGTGTTTGCAACTAACAGCCTCAAGGGACAGTCTTCTCCCAGGGCAAAGAGCAGGATCGGTTCAGCTTGCTCTAGAAGTGGGAAAGCCACTTGCCCTCCATGACCCACAGTCCTCCCCTGTGGTGCAACATGTGCGGGCGTCCATGTCGAACCCCCGGAGGAGCAGGGTGACCGTCGTCACGCTCATGCTGCTTACTTGCTGCTCTGTGAGTCTCTTGGCTTCTGTCAGCACCCATGAAACAGTCACAGGCCAGCTGGCAAGCAGGGAATCCTCTCAGACCGCTTACCCCCTGGTAACCTGCCCAGCCCCCAGCTGAGCACAGACCTGGTGTTCCCTCTCAGCCATACCTCCATACTTCTGTTTTCCCCCTAATTTTACTCAAGGTTATCTACTATTGCTGGCACTTCGTGTACTTTGTTTTGGGGTACATTCATACATAAAGTGATACTCAAATATACGTATTTTGGAGGCTGCAGGCACATCAGGCTATAGTTTGCTTTTTCCTTTCATAAATGCTGTAAGTCATTTGTCCTAATGTTGGTTGGATAGCCTTCCTCTCCTGGTTTAAGTGTCCACACGGTTATCCATAATTTATCATTCAATAGATATTAACAGACATTTACATTACCTGCAAGTTTTTTCTGTGCAATGAAAATATACATATATAATATATTTTATATATATATATATATATATATATATATATACATATGTTTAAATATATCCAATTAGTTTGTAGGAATACTTTCCTATAAATTGGAATCGCTAGGCAAAGGGCAACCAAAATTCAAATTTTGAGTGATAACTGCAGAATTCGCCCTGAATGTACAGCCAGTCTTCATCAGTCTTCCTGCTCAGTATTTGTAGATGAGAGTACTCTATTTCCTCCAATCACAGGAGCATTAGATGTCACTATTTTTAATTTTGACAATGTGATATTCATAAGAAATTAGTTTTCCTTTGTTAATGTTGAGCTCAAGCATCGCCCATATCCTTATTAGTCATTTATATCATTTGAATTTCCTCTTTATGTTCTTTTTTCATTTCCCTGGAAATATTAGTGTCTTTGTTACCAATTTATAAGAGCTCATTTGTGATTAAGGATGCTAACCTTTCTGTAGCTGTGCATTAGAAATGAAATGCCATAGGGTTTTTTTTACCCCATTTATTTCCCTATGATGTTTATTTTTTTGATTACACACACAGGTTATATATTCAAATGTAATGTTTCTTTCTTTCTTTCTTTCTTTTTTTTTTTAAGAAAGGCAAAGGGAAATCACTGAAGGATTTAACACAAGAAATAAAGATGAGGGGCACCTGGGTGACTCAGTCAATTAAGCATCTGATTCTTGATTTTGGCTCTGGTCATGATCTCATGGTTTGTGAGATTGAGCCCTGCATTAGGCTCTGCCCAGAGCCTGCTTGGGATTCTCTCTCTCCCTCTGTCTCTTTCTGTCTCTCCGCCTCTCCCCCACTCACTCACACACTTTCTCTTTCTCTCTCAAAATAAATAAAGTAAAAAAGCAAACAAACAAACAAAACCCTAAAGATCAGATTTGAGTTTTACTGGGAAATCAGTTGGAAAGCAATTGGGAAGTGGACTGCTATGAACCAGGAGCCAATGTCAGCCAACTGGGTGATCCAGACATGAAAAGGCACTAGATAAAAGCACGGTAGTGGCCACAAGGGTGGGTAGAGAAATTATAGGGGCGTTTGTGAAGGAGAATCTAGAGAATCTGGCAACTGGTTGAGTTGGTGGACTGGGCTGGAATTTAAAATATTAAGTGTTAATATGGGGTGTTATCAATTCAGTCACATTTCTAACTGAACCCTAAAGAGTTCAGCACCACCAACATTCCTCATAAAAGAGGTGAAGGGAGGGAAAGAAACAATTAGTAAAAGCCTGATCACAAGGCAACTGAATGTGAGCGGAGAAATCATCACTGATTGGAACTTCCAAAAACATTTATAAATTAACTCCAGAACAGATTTATGTTTCTACATCTTTTAATTACAAATCAAATATCCTCTGAAAGCTCTAGGCTTAAATATTTAAAGTATATAAAGTTTTGTCATATAGGATCCTGTAAGGAGATAGATTGGTAATGTCAAATAGGATTATTTAAGAAAATATTTGTAAAGGGGAGGGTATAGGAAGACTGTAAGAGATGCTGCAGTTCTCCCTAGCTAGTAACTGCGGAGAAGCTGGTACTGCCTCTTAGGGGGCAGGACAATAACGTTATTTACCAGAATCCCAAGAGAGTTATGAGCTGTGTGCTTAGATAAAGGGATGCAGGCAGTCTGCAGTGACTCCGCAAGGTGAGACGGCCACAGCCCACCTGCTGGTGTCTCCCCAGGCACTCCTTCCCACGGACTGCCAGAGGCAAGAATTCGTCCAGACACAAAGCAGAGTGGGGTGTCTACCTGAAGGGGCAGACACATGCCAGCACACTGTACCTTTGTGTCTTTCACATGGCAGAAAATTTACGCCCAACACAGGGACACACAAAGACCCACTGGAACTATGACAAGCAAAAACGTGGTAAAACGCAGCAAAGAATGAACTCCTACTTACTTGTTGAAGTCAATTATATATGGTAGAAACTACCCCTGTTCACATTCACTCAGCATACATCCAAGAAAAGTACTTTCCTCTTAATCTTAATTCAATTAATTTAAATGACAATGGTTTGTAAAAGACTAGTCTTTTGCTCTTAAACTACATAACAGGAATAACCCGATTTCACTGTAGGATTAAAGTATAAATAATAAATTAATTTATTAGCGAAAATAAGGAAGGAAAACATAAACTATGTCTCCAAGAATACAGGATTAATACTATGAGCATGAAAAATATTTGACAGTTTGGCATTTTATTAGCATGAAGAGAAAGGGATTTCTATTATGATTTCTTTGCCTGTTCCCTGATCCAGCATAAAGAATTACTTAAATGTCTCAAAAAAGAATATCTGTAATAAAATTAACTATGTAGCATTTTGTACAGAATAGTACTGTTTAGTTTTTTCCCCATACCATGTGGCCCTCAAAACCCACTGAAAGGGAAGCAAAAACATTTTCTGAGAAGTTGAGTTGTTTGCTAAAGGTCCCATAGCTAATAAGTGATAGAGTCAAGACTAACTTATTTCAAAACTGAAAGTTCATTGTTATTCACTAAAATATGTGACAGTAATATGGGATAAATTATAAGTTAAAACGTCTGTTTTTTCCTGTTTGTTTTTCCCATGCCAACATTTCAATGCTTTGTCATACCAACTATTTTTCCTTGTTTTGCATTAAGACATCTCCAAAGATGAGTAGAATATTAAATAGTTAATAACCTGAAGCTTATTTGTGCCCCTAAACTTATAAAAGTAAAAAGAAGAGGTGCCTGGGTGGTTCAGTTGGTTAAGCGTTCAATTTTTAATTTCGGCTCAGGTCATGATCTCACTGTTCAGGAGATTGAGCCCACAATCTGTGCTGATGGTGCAGAGCCTGCTTGGGATTCTCTCTCTCCCTCTCTCTCCACCCCTCCCCCAAACTCACATTCTCTCTCTCTAAAATAAATAAACACCTTTTTTAAGTAAAATGTAGTTTTGTTTTGTAACTAAAGCTCTTAACTATACAAAACATATCCTCATACCTTTTACCTGACAAATAGCTCATGAATTCCTCACTCTTTCAATGTTATTCCTATTTCCTTTACCTTTTAAGTTGATAAAAAAAAAAAAAAAAAAAAAAAAAAACAACTTTGTTAAAAATGACTTTTCCCCCCAGAGTGGAATGTATTCTAAGCCTGGTGAGAACAGACCGTTAATCTCTTCATTTTATTGACCTACTTCAGTTTCAGCTCATTAAACACAGACATTTTCAATGATCAAAAGAAAATGAGCCAACTGTAACTTGCTACAACCTTACTAAATAAGAGAGTTGTTCAAAAAGTAAATAAATCTGAACAGGTAATTTAATATTGACAATATTCCATTTAAAGAATATATGTGTAATGAACAAGGACATCCAGAAATAATGTTTACATTCCTTTGATCAACTGAAGGCAAAGTCTGTGCGTGTTATCGGACTCCTTCTCAGTTCTTACCCTCTCCCAAAAAGAATATTGAAGAAATCGTGAACTAACGTCCCTTGAAACTGTAAGACAAAGAAAAGAAAAGCCTATGAGCTCTAAAAAGATAGCTGCAAAGATTAATTATATTGCCTATAAAGATTTATAAAAGCTAAAATAAATGTGGTTATCACAGCACAGAAGGAGAAGAAAATTAGTAATTCAAACCCATTACCCTAATAAGAGTAATAAACAAATTATAAAACAAGAAATGTTTACTAGGTTCTAAATATGACTGCATTTGAAACATATTTAAGTTCACAGCTGAACCATACCAAAATGTGCATGTCTCATTAGCAATGGCTTAAATAATCCTTCTATTTAGGTACAATTTCCTAATACCTCTTGTGACATATCCTAAATAAATAACGAACTACACTTGATACAGAAAAAAATTTTTTTTCTAAGATAGTAAAAGAGATCTAACGACTAGGTATTTCTAAAACAGGAATTGTTGGAAATACTTTGGAGACAGATTATACCTGCTACCATATATGGTTTTGTGGTTTAGCAGCAATTATTCGTTTGCTTGTTCTGAAAGGCTATGGTCTCTCTACTTGGTCTGCATGGAGTCTGGACCCCAAGCTGGGATCTTTTAATAAACAATCTTCCCAGCTCAGGAATAATTCCACAGACAAGTGAGATGTGCTTTACTGCCAACATGGAATTAACAAGGGTGGGAGGGTGGGAGATAGAAAAACTGAAATCATTTTCTAGTTCCTTACTATTAATTCCTCACAGAAAGGAAAACAAACAAACAAAAAAACGGAAAAAAGAAAGAAAAAGAAATTAAAAGAAACACAAACCAACCAATCCAGAGTCAAATATAAATTATATTTAGGCACATTTATTTTTCTCCATTCTCCCAAAAATAGATGAGTTAACGCTCTAAGTCAGATCAGTCACTGTCTACATGATATAAAAACTGCGTAAATTAATCCCTTAAATATTAAATAATTTTCCTTTCTTTGCAGGACATTTGAGGAAACCTTCTTCTGGACATTTGTTTGGCAATCATTTACTCTGTTTTCAAAAATGTTGGATAATGCAAATAAAAACTCCTTTAAATTTAAATTTAAAAGGGCTGGGTCACTTTATAGAAAGTTATGGCAGAAGTACATAAGAAAATATTAACTCCTCGAAAATAACTTAATCAACAACCCAACTGAGCCCAGGTCAGTATATTTTTTAAAAACTTCACCTTCTACATTTCTCATTCTATTAACATTCAGCATAGAACACGTAAGTAAACACAATGCATTGAGTCTGGTATGTAAATACACATATGAGATTAATTCTACAAGTCAAAATTTATTTATGAATTTTAGGCTAATCACAGAACATTAAGATACATCAATCACAGATCTCACTCTCAAATAGCCTATAGTCTAGCAGAGGAATATACTTAAAATATACTTATTTTAGTCTAGCAGAGGAATATACTTAAAATTGGTATTACTGCTTTGAATCCCTCTCTTACATTAGAAATAACTAAGTATTGATCTGTACATGGTGTGTTTGAGGATTTCAGGGCTGATTGACTCAAAGGCAGGACCTCCAGATGATAGTAGTAGACACTGAGTGGCACTTTGAATCTCTGCATGTGAAGGGATGTCCCTCACAGTACAAGGCTTCCAGAGACAGCAAAGCAGGGCTACCACCCAGAAGCAGAAGGGGGCAAGGGAACTGCCAGGAGAGAGGGGAACAGGAGAAGGGGCTCACATAGCTCTGTGATACTACACAGCAGCAAATGGGAAGTCTCTGAGTCAGAGAGCTTCAAAGGGCAGCAGTGGCTTGGGGTCTGTTACAGCCCCCGAGTTTATTTTAGCTGTGGCTAGCAGATGTTGGGTGCAGTTTTGTGGAGTATGCAAAACAAGCAAGTCTAATGGACTAAAAATATGCTTATCTGAGCTCTATTTAAAGCAAATGGATATGTAAAATTTTGAGTTTGGCACTGGAGGGCCTTGGGCTGATGATTCCAATCTGATGTGATGAAGTAAAAAACACAGGGGTCAATCTTTAACCCATTTACACAACACCAGAAAACTTCATAAATATCATTATATAGAGATAGCAGAATCTTGGATGGACTGACCATCCATCTGTGGACCGACTTCTAGAGTTTAACAAGAATCAGACAGGTTTGAGGTACCTGGGTGGCTCAGTTAAGTAAGCGTGTGACTCTTGATTTCGGCTCAGGTCATGATCTCACAGGTTGTGGGATCGAGCCCCAAGTCCAACTCTGTGCTCACAGCATGGAGCCTGCTTGGGATTCTCCCTCTCTCTCTCTCTCTCTTTTTCTCTCTCCCGCCCCCAAAATAAATAAATAAATGTAAAGAAGAAAAAAGAATAAGAGAGGTTCAAAGGATGTAGCGATTTATTCAACAACTATTTCAATTCTTGTTCCATGTCAGGCACTGTTCTAGGCACCAGATATTCTTCACTGAATAAGACACCCAACAGTACTGGCTATATATGGCTACATCATTTACGGGGCCCCCGCAAAATCAGAATACAGGAACCTTTGTTCAAACTTCAAGATGGCAAGAGCAGAACATTGAACCAAGCAGGGGGCCCTTCTGAGAGCGGGACCCCTTGTGACTGCAAAGGTCAGAAGCCCATGAAACTGGCCTTGGTAGACATGTTCTCTATTCTCATCACACACTCAACCTAGCGGTGACAGAGCAACAGTACAGAATAAAGAAAAAAATATATGGCGCCATGAAAGAAACAAAAGGATTTCTACAATAATAACTGGGGGAACACAGTTCAGTGAACCTTGAGAAAAACCTCTCCAAAGAGTTGACTTTTCAGCAGAGACCTGAACTGGCCAGCTATATAACATATGTGCGTGAAGAAGCCATAGGTTGGACAGTTTATTCCAATGGTTCTCAACTAGGATGATTTTGCCTTCCGTGGGACATTTGGCAATGTCTAGAAACATTCTGGAGTGTCACAACTTGTGGGGAGAGGGGGAGGACGTTGCTACTGGCATCTAGAGGGTGAAGGTCAGGGAAGCTTCTAAACAACCCACAACATACAGGACTGTCCCCAACTCCCCACACAACAAAGAATTATCCAGCCCCAAATGTTAGTGGTGCTGACAATGAACAACCTTAATTAGAATGAATGTAGATGATATACAAAGCCATAAAGGGGGTAAGAGTTTGTCACATTTACTTTTCATGTCTTTAGCCATGTGACTTTATGGTGGTGAATATTGGAAACCTATATTTACAACAAGGGAGAATTCGATTTATGGTACAGTGCAATACTATACTGTCACTAAAAAAAGTACATATTTAGAAAGATGTTTAAGGGCATGGGAAATACTGGTATGCTTACAATGGTAACTAAGAAAAATAAAGTGATTCTACATTCTTTCAAAAAATATTTATACAATGGGGCACCTCGGATGAGTGTGGAGTACAGGTCATGATCTCGAGGTTTGTGAGTTTGAGCCCCACATAGAGCTCACTGCTGTCATCATGGAGCCTGCTTCAGATCCTCTGTCCCCTTCCCTCTCTGCTCCCCCCACCTTGCACCCTCTCAAAAATAAACAAATAAATAAACATTTACAAAAATCTCTTAAAAATATTTATATCCAGAGCAGATGGCTGATGAGGGTGTTTAAAAGGGTAATACAAAAGGTTATCAGTGGTTATTTCTGGAAGGCAAATTTTGCTCTCTATGTATTTTTCAGTATTTTGAATTTTCAAGAGAATGTGTATTCTTTCATAAAAACATGAAAGTGCAAAATCTCATTCTCTCTCTATAAAAGTGCATTATACATTCAACTTACTTAATGGCCATATGTGAACTTGATATGGCTAATCAAAGACCTAGAGGGGATTATGCTAAGTGAAATAAGTCAGAGAAAGACAAACACTACATGATTTCAAATATATGTGAAATTTAAAAAACAAAACAAACAGACAAAACAAACAGAATGCAGACTCATGCATATAGGAAACAAACTGTTGGTTACAAGAGTGGGGAGGAGTTGGGGGATGGATGAAAGAGATAAAGGGGATTCAGATTCTTCAGCTATAAAATAAATAAGTCATGGGGATGTAATGTACAACATAGGGAATACAGTCAATACTACTGTATTAATTTTGTATGGTCACAGATGGTAACTAGACTTATTGTGGGGATCATTTCATAATATATAAAAATACCAAATCACTATGATGTACACCTGAAACTAACAGGATATTGTGTGTCAATTATAGTTCAATAAAAAAGTGGGGTGCCTGGGTGGCTCAGTCAGTTGAGCATCTGACTTCAGCTCAGGTCATGATCTCACAGTTTGTGAGTACGAGCCCCCCCGTTGGGCTCTGTGTTGACAGGCTGGAGCCTGCTTCAGATTCTGTGTCTCCCTCTCTCTCTGCCCCTCCCCTATTCACACTCTGTCTTTCTCTCTCTCTCTCTCAAAAATGAATAAACATTTTAAAAAATTAAAATTAAAAAATGTAAATATTTAAATTAATTTTTAAAAGAAACAATAAGTGTTGGCAAGGATGTGGAGAAAAAGGAGCCCTCCTACACTATTGGTGGGAATGCAAACTGGTGCAGCCTCAATGGAAAACAGTGTGGAGGTTCCCCAAAAAATAAAAAATAGAACTATCTATGATCCAGTAATTGCACTACTGGGTATTTACCCAAAGAATACAAAAATACTATTCAAAGGGATATGTTATCCCTATGTTTATTACAGCATTATTTATAAGAGCCAAACTATGGAAGCCTAAGTGTTCATCAACAGATGAATGGATAAGAAGTGGTATATATATATAGGGAATGCGTGTGTGTGTGTGTGTGTGTGTGTGTATTACACACACACACACACACACACACACACACACACAATGGAATATTATTCAGCCAAAAAAATGAATGAAATCTTACCATTTGCAACAACATGGATGGAGCTACAGGGTATTATGCTAAGTGAAATAAGCAAGTCAGAGAAAGACAAATACCATATGATTTCCCTCTTATGTGAAATTTAAGAAACAACAAAGGAGCAAAGGAAAAAAAAAGAGAAACCAAGAAACAAACTGTTTTTTTTTTTTTTTTTAGAGAGACAGGGTACAGGAGAGGGAGCAAAGGGAGAGAGAGAGAATCCCAACAAGCTCCATACTCAGCACAGAGCCGAACATGGGGCTTGATCCCACAACCCTGGGATCATGACCTGAGCCAAAATCAAGAGTCAGATGCTCAAGCAACTGAGCCACCCATGAGATCCAGACTCTTAACTATAAAGAACAAACTGATGGTTACCAAAGGGGAGGTGGGGACTAAGAGAACACTATCTTGGTGAGCGCTGAGTAATACATGGAATTGTTGAATTGCTACATTGCACATCTGAAACTAATACAACACTGTATGTTAACTACATTGGAGTTAAAATAAAATAAATAATTTTAAAAGAATAGAATATAATAACTTTTTTAAAAAGCTGTCCTATCCAGGCACCTGGGTGGCTCAGTCGGTTAAGTGTTCAACTCTTGGGGCGCCTGGGTGGCTCAGTCGGTTGGGCATCCGACTTCGGCTCAGGTCATGATCTCACAGTCCGTGAGTTCAAGCCCCGCATCGGGCTCTGTGCTGACCGCTCAGAACCTAGAGCCTGTTTCAGATTCTGTGTCTCCCTCTCTCTCTGACCCTCCTCCGTTCATGCTCTGTGTCTCTCTGTCTCAAAAATAAATAAACGTTAAAAAAAAATTTTTTTTTTTTTTAAAGTGGTCAACTCTTGATTTTAGCTCAGGTCATGATCTTGCACTTCATGAGTTCAAACCACTATCTTCAGAGTCCGCTTGGGATTCTCTCTCTCTGCCCCTCCCCCTGCTTGCATGCTCACTCTCTCTGATAAATAAATAAATAAACAAACAAACAAACTTTAAAAAAAAAAAAGCCGTCCTATTTATTGTGATTCATAGAAGAATGACTAATCAATTTAGGATGGTTTTAACAGAGACATTAGTGAAATTTGAAATTTGTAAAGCTGAAAAGAAGAAGAACTGAGGACACAATTGCTATTGTCTTTTCTTCTAGCTGAAGGTCAGGTTTTTACAAGAGAAAGGTAGATATGGAAAATGACTATTCTCTACTAAAAGTAAAGCTATTGTTACTTAACCAAGTAGGTCAGAATTCACACCCACAGACAATCTGTTGCAATGAAGGATATGACCAAAGTCTCTCATGACCCCATTTTTATCAAAACAGGTTTATGGTTTCTTCAACAGTTATACTGAGAGGCCACTGATTTATGCATCATTTCTGCTTAGGAGAGGCATCTGCTGGAATTTTCCTTTTGGTGTTATACCAGTTAATAACAAAAAAAAAATGTTATAGACTTAGAAGGTGCTCTTATCAAACATAGAAAGTAAATTACACACACACACACACACACACACACGATAAAAATCCATATTCCAGAAAGTCTTGACAAGCCGGAAAGTGGATGGGGGAGGAGAGAAAAATTATAAAATGTTATTCTTAAGTTCTCCAAACTGAGCCCCTCCTAAAGCCAATTATACAAATACAGGATGTTGGACACTTGGCAGAAAGGAACTTACAATGTGGCAGGAAGGATGGGGACACACAACACTTATATTTTCTGGTAAGAGGACTATGACGAACAACGGTGTGATTAGCACAATTCAAGCCCCTAATGCACAGTCATTCTCTGTGGCCTTAAAGTAGAAACTCAAACTCACTGTCCTACCATTATGCTTCACTAAAGGCCCAGATAAACATGAAACACGTGATTCTCATGACCATCAAAGTATACACTAGATTTTGCAGAGGAGAAAGTGACAAGCCGCCCTAACACTTTAACTAAGTTCATATTTACAAGCCAACACAGACAACATGAACAGAATCACCCCGCAGTGATGAGACAGGGCCACCTGAGACCTGTGGTGGAGAAGCAGAGACACAGGGACACTCTGCAGCCTCACAAATGACTGAACATCCCCCTCTTTTGATCAACAAGACTGACTGCTGCTTCTTCAATCATGGCGACTACCCCCACCTTCATCTTCCCAATGCCTAAGCAAGTTATCAAGACACCCAATTCCTGAACTGCCCCACTCCATTAAACCATCCATGAGATCACCCAGCACAAGCTCAAATCTTAGAAAAAGCCCCTTCCTGGCTGCCCTTTACCCATGACACCCACGATTCCTACAATGAGTGATAGTCCTTGCTGCAGCAAGCAAAATGAGCCAAATTTGTTTGAGTACAGGGTGGTTTCTGGTGGGTTTTGGTGAATGGGCTTCAACACGGGGCGATCCTGATATTAATAGTCTGCCCCAACATCAGAGCCTGGGTTCCTTCTATGGCTTTGGAAATCTTATCAACACAACTATGTTGTTCAAGCAGCAAAAAAGGTTAAATTCATGAGAAACAAGTCTTAATTTCAGATTACTGTCCATGAATGACTATGGCCACCAGCCATCTAGTATATAAATCCTTAAACCATCCTGTGTGCACTACTTCACCTCCCTGAATACAGACAGCAGAGCCGTGGCCGTGGTAGTGGAGGCCGTGGCTGTGGGGTTTTGTTTCCTAGACTTTCCATTAGTTCATGGAAATATATAGATACAAATACAGATATATAGATACATAGATATAGATATGTTTTCCATAACATAATAAAAATCATTTCAGATAGGTTTCTTTCTTAGAGCTTCCATTAGCTCATGAGAAGAAACAAGAGAGTCACTATAATCTAATAAATACCATTTTGAATAGAAATATATTTCCTAGGGTGCCCGGGTGGCTCAGTCCATTAGGTGTCTGGCTCTTGAGTTCAGCTCTGGTCCTGATCTCACCAATGGAGCCCTGCTGCTTGGGATTCTCTCTCCCTCTCTCTCTCTGCCCCTCCCCCAGCCACGTGTGTGCTAGTGTGTTCTCTTTCTCTCTCTCTCTCTCTCTCTCTCTCTCTCTCAAAATAAATAAGTAAACTTAAAAAAAATAAGCATAGATATAAAATAGCTGAATAATCTTATTTAAAAAACAAAGGTATTTCCCAATTTTAGAAATACTCATTTGTGGCCAAAAAAAAAACCTAGTTAATATAAAAAACATCTTCTGTTACATAGAGATCTAAAACTAAAATTTCACCCTTAAAGCCCAAGTCTAGTTAAAATCATGACACTAAATTAAAAAACTGTAGTGACAACAACACATTTTGTGAGCACTTCCTATGTGCCTGGAGTTGTGCTATTTTACACACACACACATTATTTCATTCCGTGTATGCAACAACTCTTCAAGAACTAAGATTCCCAGGGCACCTGGGTGGCTCAGTCAGCTAAGCGTCAGACTCATAATTTCGGCTCAGGTCATGATCTCACCGTTCATGGGATTAAGCCCCAAGTCGGGCTCTGCACTGACAGTGCTGAGCTTGCTTGGGACTCTCTCTGCCCCTCCCCTACTCACGCTCACTCTCTCTCAAAATAAATAAACATTAAAAAAAAAAAAAAAAAAAACTAAGATTCCCATCTTATAGATGACAAAACAGAGGTTCAAGGATAAGCAATTAACCTAGGCCCCACCACTATACGTGGGAGATCCAAGTTTTGAAACCCAATGTCTATAATTCCAAACTCTGAGGTTACCAGGTAGATTGTTTCTCTTGCATGTGAAAAGGAATCAACACTGTGCCTGAAACAATTATAAGACTAAATCATGATGAAAGCAGTTTAAAAAATAAAAGTACACAGCACTAAAGTGTCCTGTAGTATTAAATTTTCATTTTGCCACATCAAGTTTATTTTTATTATCCCATTTATAACCAAAAGTTACCAAGAAAAAGTTCTTTCACAAACTACTCCTTGTACCAATGAACATCCACTGTTCAAAAACCAGTTGGTATATAAATTACCTGAAGGTAGTCTTGGATTTTTTTATAAGCTTCTCCTTTCTGAAATACCTTCTTAAAACAAGGAAATAATGCAAGTGTGAACAATGCATGTGGGAAGAGAATTTCAATGTAAAAGCATTATCCCTCCTCCCCAGTAAATAAAATAAAAATCAAAGGACCTTTAAAAGACACTTTCACTAAGTTTGGTTTGTTTTTGTTTTTTCCTGAATAAAATAAACAAGAGCAAAGGGCACCTTGACTACTACTTAGGAAATAAAATCAGAACACAGGGAAATCTGTAATTCTAATCACATTTACATCTTCTCTCCTTTTTTACATTTCTCATCCAACATCCTTAGGAGCTCAATAGGCTTAAAAGAATTGGAGCAGAGTAAAGAACAAAGGTGAGGAGAATCTGAGAAACAACTCGAATGGCTGTTCTCACCATTTTAATAATTTCAAATTGGGTAACATAGTTTTCAGAAGATGTAAAAGTCGCAAATATAGGAAGAAACTAAAAAGTTGTTCTACCTGCTATTATTATAAAAATGGCATTTGGGCTAGACATCTCAGGAATTAACCACTTGTGGACAGTAAATGAAGAAAGCACTAAAAAAAGATTAACTTTCAAAAAAAAACGAGTATCAAATTGAAATGTACCAGCTTTAGTTAGTGAAAGCCCATGTGCCAAATAAATACATTTATTACAAGGAATATTGACATTTGTATTCTTACATGGAAATGACTACTTACATTAACTATTGTTTTCTCTTGAGCTTGAGGACGCTGTTAGAAAATCGGGTACCCAGCTGTTATACTCAATCACGCTAAATGTTACAGATCATACATAAATACAAAAATAAGGAAAAGCAGTTATGAAGCAAGTAGTATGTGTGCTTTACTCAGTTTGGGAATGAGTTTGTTATAGCGGGGAAGAAGTAGCAATGTCAAAAGAAATAGTTTAATATTTCATTTACCTATTCAAATAAAACAATGGCTAACAATTTGGAGAAAAGAATGGTTTTAATCAAGATGATTCTAATTCAAAATAATACTTTCATGTGACTTTTTCTTAATGCAATTATGAAAGGAATTTAGCCCTTCTTCCTGCCAGCAACACTGATGTCCCCAAGAGTGTAACCCTGAATAGTCCCCGGCATCTGTACTGCTAGGATTCCTCCATCACATTAAGCCACAGATGAAGAAATGTACTAGCAATGGGGAAACAATCCAGAATGGCTCAGAAAAGAAGGTGCTTGCCATCCTGCTCTTTTTTGTGTGGGGGGCGGGGGGGGGGGGTCATATGCATCAAATGCAAATAAGGACACCATTTCCTTCTCTATAAGGCACAGCTTCAGTTTCCCCTCACATCCCTTTTAAAAGGTATGCCAGTGATTGATACTCTAGAAACTTCCTCTTCAAAAGACATGAAATACACAAAGTTCTAGGAATGTAACAGCTAATCAATGTGTTGCATTCAGCAGGTACCAGGAATACTGAGACATTAAGAAGGGCGGTGAAATCAAGGCCTTTACTGGGGAGCTGTCAACGTTTCCTGAACATATCAGCCAAAATTAAGGCATTTGGGAAGCAAAATCTAATAATGCAGGTGACGGTTTCATAAGCTCAATGCCTTCGCCCTATCCCCCTCCACCAACACAAAGACCCACTTCAGCAGTATTAGCTACTGATACCTGAGGTTTAGCTTTTTTTTTTTTTTTAATAAAAAGAATGCACTGAAATACAAGAATGGGCTTATAAGGGGGTACTATTGTTTGAGGAAAGAACTGCCCTAAGCTGAGAATATCAACTATTTTGTTTCAAGTAGTATAGAAAAAGCACCTTGTACTGAACAGGCATTCAAAAAATACTTGAAATATTTCAAATATAAAAGACTGGTCATGTAAACTAAAATGGACTTAGGGTTCCTCAATGCCCAGATTTTCCTTGCAGGATGAGGGGAGAACTGAGTTCACAAACAGCAAAGCAATAAAGCAAAATAGTTACAGTTCCATCCATAGCGCTAAGAGCAAGTCGCTTCACCCTGAAAACATAGCCAGGGGACGTATTTTAGAACCAAGCATCCTCCATAAATTCTTTATTCAACCCATAAACTCATGGCACTCGTCTGCGTCTTGCCTTCATAGGCAGGGTGCATTGCTCCAGTAAAATCGTAGCTTCAGACACCTACTATTGCATTTGACAGCTAAGACCTGATCTTCCAAACCAAAGGTAAACTGGAAATCCCAGCAGCAGAAGGAAATCTGCGCGGTACGGGTGGGGAGCAGGGGGTAAAGGTGCAGGCAAACAGCCTTACAAGAAGCAGACTCTACACTGGCTACACTCAAGGTATTCTTTCCTCTTCAATCTCTGGTATGTGTCTCATCCATGTTTAGTGACTTCCCGATACATTCAGTTTTGATCGCCTGTTGCCGTCACATCTTTCAGGCGTCGAAACTACCCAGTCGTCTGAGAGACACACTGGGTACTTAGTGCAGGTTCCCCCAAGGAGGGCTCGGCGCCAGGGCACAGAGGCAGCTAAGGGTCACGCCAGTGCAGGTGTACAGGGTCCGAGTCCCAATTAAAGAGGAGACGGTTGCCCTTCTCAATGTCCCATACTCCAGCAAAGGAGAAGAACACCGGTTTGTATTTTTAGTAGCAAACTTGGAGCGACCAAGCCAACTTGGTCCACCGGAGACAGCAGCAAACCGAGGCCCCCGGCGGGGCAGTGGTGAAATTCCCACTCGGAACAGAAACGCAGGCCACGCTGCCCCAGCTTTGCTAACCTCTCGTAACGCACCAGCAGAGACTACGGGAACCAGCGCGGGCGGCAAACGCCCAGAGCCCAGCTTAGCCGCAGGCGTAGTCTGGGTGTCCCCGGAGCTGCGCTGCGCTGCGCTGCGCTCGGGATGTTCACGCCGAGCTTACCACCCCCTCCCCCCTCCCCGAGGCCTCCCCCGGATTCACCTTGCCCGGCCGGAGTGCCTGAAAGGTCGTCTTCCCACGAAGGGCCACCCCCAGAGGCTGAGGAGCGCGGGCTCTGCGCTCAGGACGCCCCCGGCCCTCGCCCCGGCGCGCCGCCCAGCGCTGGCGCGCCGCCCAGAGCCTGCCCGCCGCGCCTTACCTGCCCGCGGCGAATCCGGCAGCCCCTTGACAGCTCCCACCAGGCGCCACTGGAAAAGTTTCCGAACTTCTTCGCAGCTCTGCACGCCCTCGCTCCGAGTAGACCCAACCAGAGCCAGAAGGAGGAGACAGCAACATCCCGCGCGCCAGGTCTGTGCATCCATCATCAGTGTCCTAGTCGCCCCTTCCCACGTAGTGGACCCAACTGTCCCCGCGCGCCCTGCGTTGCAGGCGCTGGAAAACGCTCGGCGGTCACGGTTCTCAAAAGGTGCAATCTGGCGGCAGAGGTTCCGGGGCTGTTCTGGGACACCGGCTTCACCTGGTGGCACTTGGCTTTCTCCGGAGGAGCTCGGAGGCTGAGATACGAGTTCTCGAGCAGAGCGCCGCCAGGTCTCCCTATCCGGCGGGAGAGAGTTGGCGCTGCACCACTGAGGAAAACGCCTGAAGCCCACAGAGCCCGCGAGCATCTGGCTCCGGCCGCCGCCGGGGTTGCCGCGGGCTCAGCCAGGAACAGCCAACCTGAGACGCGCTCGCCTGCCGCGCTCTGCGGGCAAGCCCCGCCCCTGCACGTTCCGCCCCGCCCCAGGTTCCGCCCCACGCCCCGCCCCCTGCGCGCGGCCGCAGGCCGCACCCGCCTTTCCTCTATCAATGCCGGCCCACGCGGGGCCGACCTCAGAGCGGCGCTGCCGGGAGCGAGGAAGCAAATAAAACGAAACCCGGGCCGCGTTCTCCCAGGCCTTTCCATGGAACAACGATCTGATGAAAAAAAGAGCGAATGTGGGAAGAGGCTCAGAGAAGATAAGAAATAAGGAACACCAACTGGAAGTACGATGAAATATTTGACTATAAGTCAAGGTCTTCAGTACATGGGAATTTGTATCGAAATTGCTCAAAATGGGATCTAGGTACAATACAAAAGGCAAAAACTTTACAGTTGAGATCCCAATTGAAGACTTGATACCATTTATAGGGTTTTAAGAGTGTACATAAGAATTGGTTTATGTTACTACTTTAGAACATTTTTCTGTAACATTAGCTATGATTCTCTGGAAGAATTTAGAAGTCGTAAGAATTACATTCAGACCTTATCAGGTTCTTATCATCACAGTAAAGTCCAGTTTATTCTCTCATCAACCTTTAGCATCGTATTTTACTTCATTACTTTGTATCCATATGGGCCCTCTGCGCTTTATCACTTCTGGAATTGTTTTAAAACATTTTTCAAAGAACTTCTAAGATAAGAGTGCTTAGGGGAGATTCTAAAAAGAAAGATAGAAAAATGAAGACTTTAAGTGATTTAAAAATGACAAAGGAATTTTGTCAATTTACAACTTACAGAAAGAATGCATTAGAAAGCAGAAACCAATGGGTCATGTGCATTTTCTGAATGTGATTGACTCAGTGCTAAGCCTGTGAGTGACAAGTGTCTCTTCATCTACAAGCACCTGAAGGTGGTACTCCTCCAGTAAAACAAAACTACTTAAAAGCATCAGGCAGGGGGGACTATGAATGCCTCTGCCACTTAAAGGGAATTTAATCTCAAATTTGAACCCTTGCCAAGAGATAGAGATGAATAATTTTAAGCCATAGTTAAATGTCATGGGACTTTTAATGACCATTTGATATCAAAGGCAGCACTTTCAAGCAGTAGATTGCTTGCTTTAAAACCATTCCAGGGAAATGGCTGAAATACTTCTTCAGTAAAATAGTGCTCACTTGGCTTTTGACATCAATTGCATGAATACTAGTTTTTTGTGTTTTTTGGAGAAGCTCTCTAAATAGATGAGAATTGAAAAAAAAAAAATAGCTGCTTTTAAATTCAAGGACTTCAAGCAAAGCTTTATATATGTATCCTGAGTGGGGCAGGGGGGGAACTTCCCCATGAATTCCTTCATCTCTAGACATCAAGCATGGAAAGCTTGGAAGTCAGCTATATATGTATCTACGAGAAGAACAAGAAGAATGACCATGAGGACGTGTATAGTGGGTGACAGACAATATTCTCAGGGCTTTTTATGGATACCAATTCATTCATTGACTCTTTAGGACAACCCTGTAAAGTAGTTACTATTTTTGTTGTTTTACAGGTGAGGAAACAGAGAGGTGAAGTGGCTTGTCCTAGGCCAACATGGCTGTTAAGGAGTGGAGCCAGGAATCAAACAGGGAATACAGAACAGGTGCTATTAACCTCAGACTCTCAGCTACTCAGTGCCAAAGAACTTATTGGGTTACATTCAGTAACACCAAAGACACTTTCCTAATTTATCAGATTTTTCAGTAATAATTATATATAATTTTCATCTATGGAGTTTTATTCTACTAGAATTCCTTCTGTGTCAATATAAGGGTAATAAATCCCCAGGTTTTTCCAAAACTTCTTTTTTCCCTACCAAGGTCTCTCCTTGATAGATTTGATCATCATAGAGCATTAGCATTAAAAGAATTCTTAGCGATTACCTGGTCCAATTCACTCACTTGGAATTTCTAAAACAATTTGTCTTGCAAGGGTAAAATCGCAAACACAACTGAGAATTATTGATGGTTCAGTGAAAACTAATCAACTAACAAATATTGAACACATATTAAATGTAAAAAAATAAACCACTGTGCATAATAGGGATTATAGAGACATGCAAGCAAGTTCTCTGTGTTTTTACCATTTATTTCAACAAAACAAGTAGGTGGGAAGTGATATAGAGAAATGGAGTAGGAGCTAATGAGCAAATAAATATATTTAATCCATATTAAATGTGCCCAATTACAAAAAAATAAATATTTGTTTCTACTTCTTACTCCCTATTGCCACCACAGTGGCTAAGCCAAGTGGCTTCAAAGGGTTTTCCTAGCAGTATCCTTATGCCAGGCACTCAAACAGTATGTGCTGGCTCTGCTGTGAAGCTTTCAGGATGAGTTTCCTTCTTCTGACTAGAATGCAATGCCAAAAAAAAAAAAAAAAAAATGCAATGCCAAAGTGCCTTTTCTATGAACATTCTAGAACAACCTCTACATACCGTACTAAAACTAATCTTTTGTTCAATTTACCTCTAAATATTACGGATGAACCTAGGGAGGAATTTCCATATTTTGATAGTGATAATGTCTCGTTTTTCAAAGGTTATTCAATAAACATTTATCGAATGCCTCTTATCTAATAGGCATATGTTTTGCTTTTGAAAGACCAATAAATACCATTAGACAGGAGAATCTTTAAATGGTCATTATGGAAAACACACCTTTGTATCTTCTAAATGCAAAGCTTCTAAGTAGCCATTTAAAATGTGTCAAGTCAAGACCTTGTCAAGAGAAATAAAGAACCTCTGATGTGATTTAGGTGATAATATCACAATACCCTCAGCCCTGACTACTGCTTTAGGCTAAGACTGGCCACTGGTTAGCTCACCTCCAGAAGCTGGTTGGGGTGACTTATATACCCAATCAATAATAATAGCTAATATTTATTAAGCGCTTACAGGTATTATTTCATTTAACATTTCAACCACCCCATGAGATAGTAACGTTATGTTACTAATAGGGAAACAGAAGTACAAAGAGATTAAATAACCTTCCAGAAGCCACAGATCTGATAAGAGCCCAAATGTAAGGCAGGTATGCCAAGTTCTGCACTCCCTTAGCCATTACACTCTATTGCCTCTGACAAAACAGGTACCTGTTTCTGGCTCCTTGACTCAAACTACCATATAAGGCACTGGTACTTAATGCTGTTCCTTGTGTACAGCCAGCTTGATCTCATCTTTATAGAGGTCCAGAGACCCAAAAGTGGCTCTGACACTGACCCCAAAAGCGTCTTCCTCAGTAGATGGCTGAGGTACTACTTGGTCCTCCTTTGTTCCTCCATGAAACTTTCAGTCGTGAGAATGGTATTGTCAGGACTAAAATTCCATGTGTTGCCTCGACATCTTTGAGCCTTGTAGGGTCCCAAAGGCTTAGATATGAGTTCTGCTGTTGCCAGATATGATCTCCCCACCCACCACCAGCGAGAAAGGCTCTGACCCTGGCTAACTCCCCCGTCAGCCAGACCAGCTCCATCCCACCTTATCTTCAACCTAACAGATCTCCCTTTGTCCTTCCTGGAGAACCAAAGGTCACCTCACCCTCCTGTCTGTCAAGCCTGCCTCCCACAGGTTCACTCTGCTCTCAGGTACAACTTCTGGGGCCCTGAGTGGTATGTGGTGTTCTCTTCCCCTGGACTATGAGTATACGTGACTAATAAGCTGCTGTGAATCTTACCTGTCCATTGTCACGTGTTGGACCATCTCAAAGTACGGGCTCAATAGGAGGTGGTTAGAACAAGAAAATCCCATGGGGCGCCTGGGTGGCTCAGTGGGCTGAGCGTCCGACTTCACCTCAGGTCGACTTCACCTCAGGTCACGATCTCGCGGTTCGTGAGTTCGAGCCCCGCATCAGGCTCTGGGCTGATGATGGCTCAGAGCCTGGAGCCTGCTTCCGATTCTGTGTCTCCCTCTCTCTCTGCCCCTCCCCCATTCATGCTCTGTCTCTCTCTGTCTCAAAAATGAATAAACATTAAAAAAAAATTAAAAAAAAAAAAACATGAAAATCCCCAATACATGTGCTTTCACTTAGGTATTGCCAAAACAATCCTGACTTTTTTTCTTGCCCTACCTTCTACCTCTCCCAAATGAAGGCCCTATTCCCCTAGCTGTCCCGCTAAAGGAAGCCAAATTGGAGGTCAGTAAGGAATTTCTGCTGCCAAGTAACCAGAAGGAAATTAAAGGATTCTCCCCGATGCCTTCCCCGTTTCAGAGCAATGATTGAGAAAAAGCTGCCTGCAAGAGATTCTCATAACAGAGTATGAAATTCCATAAAATACCCAAAACCAGACACTACATTGAGATTTACATGGAAATCAGAAACACATTTTCCAGCAAAGTCTTTCTAAAATATGTATTTACTGCTAATGTATATTTCCAATTTGAAAATTCTCATCTTCTAATCACATTTGTTCATGATTTTGAAATACATTAGATGCACTTACAGCATTATCTCCTAGTAATTATGCTTTAAGGCAAAAACAACATACCTCTTTCACAAAAGGCATTATACAAATAAATTGTTCCTGTATGGAAATTCTAAAGTATTTTAAACTGTATTTAATGTTATAGGTTTTGTCTCAATTTCTGATGAATGACATTTTATTTCTTTATTTTAGAGAATTTAGTGAGAAATAAAAATATTAGTTGCTTTCTAAACAAGAATGAAAGTATTAGCAAAGACACTAAGAAGCCAGGAACACTCGATGAGTTTATTAAACCAAATTCCTTTAAATAACTTTCTTCTAGTCTATATTCAAGAATATGAAAACAGTGCCCTTCAGAGTTGTGATATATAGTAAATCTGTAAATTATAAGACATTATAATGAAAATAGGTACAGTACACATTTCTCTCATCTTCAGATTTATATTTTGCACCATTCAAAACAGCCCCAACTACTTGTGGTTTCCAAATAGAGCAAAACTCACATTCAAAGTTCAATCCCACCATTAATTAAACCAATACTTAAGGAAAGGCAATCGCGTGAACAACTAAATTCAGTTGTTACCTGTATGGAATATATAACATTCCTGCTTAATGTTTTCGGGAATTGCAAAACAAAAACCCCAACTTTAAACCCGTCTATTGCTGGTTGCTTAATGTGAGAAGTGGCCACAAGTGTTTATCTGCCTGGTTAGCAGCCTTGTGAGGTCACAGAGCCTGCACGCTTGCCTCCACCCTCTAGGCACCGAGTGAGTACACATTTGAGTTTCCTGCACCTTTAGTGAATGAACCTGCCCTCTGTAAGTGTGACATTCTCCTGTGTCCTGCATTAATTTGATCAGAATTCTTTGATTATTTTTTAAGCAGCAGTCAACCTTTTAACTTCAACTTAATTGCTAATTTTTTATATTATTTTCAAGGTGGCAAATATCACCATAGGATGGAATAGCATCAACAAACATTTTGAAAACCAGGTTATAACTTCCCAACTAAAATTATGTATAGATCATTGTATCATCAAGCATTTGACTTTCAATAACTCTCTGACGTCTGTTTCACTTCTTATCATTTACTTTTCTATGACAAAAATGTGAGGTGGATAGCTTTAAATTTTAATGTTGCCACCAAATTAATTATTTAATCAAGAGTTAAAGAATTATTTTCTTAGTTGTTTTCCTACAACTTTTGATATTACAATATCTTAAATATTAATATCTTTAGATCAGATGAATTTTTTAAATTCTTTTCTTTTTAATTAGTTTTTAAGTTTATTTATTTTGAGAGAGAGAGAACGCAATTGGGAAAGGGGCAGAGAGAGAGAGAGAAAGAATCTCAGGCAGACTCTGCACCACCAGCTCAGAGCCTGATGTGGGGCTCAAACTCACCAACGGTGAGATGATGCCCTGAGCTGAGGTTGGACGCTCAACCAATTAAGCCATCCAAGCGCCCCCTGATCAGATGAATTTTAATACTATGTATCAAATATTCTCCAGAATGATTATTCATCATTTGTATCATCTTGGGCAAGTTGTTAAATCACTCTGACACTTTCTTTCCTTATTATGTAAAATGCGGGGAAAGTATAATAACTATGTTATGATGTTATTGAGAGGGTTAACTAAGATAACACATGTGAAGTGTTATGTACAATTCTTAGTTCATATCATCACTCAGTAAATAGACATTATTATTATTCTCCATTGGAAAAATACTCATCATTAATTCCTGATCTATTAGTTACATCTTAGATGTAATTAGCATAATAAATCTGCTCCTCTGAATTAAACAACGATTCAAAGCTAAAATCTTTTGCCCTCTCTGTATTCATTGTATGGTTTCTTCATATTATTTAGCGTTTATGCAAATATCAATTTTTTTTGAACAATGGAAAAAATGAGCATTATCTCAACTTGTGTAGGGACAGAAGAATCTAAGTTGTCCAAGGTCAGGAGCTAAAAGTCATTTTTAAAGGAAAGAGTCAATCCTCTCTGAACATAATGAGCACTTAGAGCAAGAACTAGAGACTAATTATCATCAGCTTTTTAAGATGCAAAGTGTAGACACTCTACTAATGATAAAGCCTCATAATTGATAATTATCTTTGATTAACGTGTAGGAAGTTCTTCCAGCAGCTTTCAATGCTGTGTACCATTGTTGTAACTGATCTTTAATTCTTCCATCTACAGATTCCTCTTATCTTATGTTTGATCTTTGCTATCTATAACTAAGGTCCATGCATTAACTATTAACTATTATTAACTATCCCTAGATGTGATAGTACTTTACAAATGTCTTTGCAATTTAATTAGCATTCAGCCTAATTCTTTATATTTGCATATGAAAAGGTACAAGCAGTTCATGCTCTCAGGCAGAGAGGAGAAATCCCTTGCTCTGACCACTTTTGAATTCACTTGATCCAGATTTTGTGAGGAGAGAGAACAATTCTCTCTCTGGATGTGTCTGGGGACACTTTACATAATTGCCAGCCTCTCCTGAAGGAGAAATTGTATTCTGATCCTCTCTATCTTGGGGGGGAAAAACTCCATCTGAGCTGTTTCCTATATATCATTCTAGTTTTTCCTCACTCTCCTTTTTCTGTCCATATTCTCAAATCATCTTGTAACTGCTCTCCTGATGTTCATAAATCACCCTCATCCAACACCTAGTGGCCAATTTTATGCATATATCTGCTGAACCTGACATTGCCAAACACGGTCTCTCTGAAGACTCTAACTTCTTCAGCTTTCCTGACAACGCACTGTCCTCCTCCTCCTCCTCCTGGCTCTCCAGTATCTGTTTCTCTATTGTTTTGCCTGTTTCTCCCCTTTCTCCTACTTCCTAATGCGTAGTTTCTCCCAAAGCTTCCACCTTTATGCTCCCTCTTTATTCCCTACATATCACTAGGAGGATGCGCTGGGTTGAAGTGTCCTCGAAAATTCTATATAGAACCTCAGAATGTGACTTTATTTGAAAATAGGGTCTTTGCAGATGTAAAAAGCCTTAACGAAGGCTCTTGAGATGAACTTGTCTTGGAGTTAGGGTGAGCCCTATATCCAGTGAGTGCCATCCTTATAAGAGACAACGACCCAGAGAGAAAAGGGCAGCGTGAACATGGGGGCAGAGACTAGAGTGACCCACTTGCAACCCAAGGAACGCCAAGGATCTGACAAGCCCCTGAAGCTAGCAGAGAGGCATGGGATGGTTTCTGCCTCAGAGCCTCTAGAAGAAACCAAGCCTGCCGACATCATATTTCAGACTTCTGGCCTCTTGTACTGTGAGAGAAAAAGAAAAAGAAAGAAAAAGAAACCTGCTGTGTTAAGCCACAGAGTTTGTGGCTAGTGTGGCAATTGGTTAAAGCAGTGCTTGGAAAATGAATACCGACGATCTGGTGGTTCTCACACCAATGGGAAGTGATCCGGGCATGCGAGCTAAGTGTAGCCCTTGTTCTCTCATCTACCCCCTCCTCTCTCTGCTTTTTCATCTGGATACCCTACCAGTATCTCAAGTTCTATTTTATCAAAAGGACTTTGTCTTCTCCCCCAGTTCACACTCTTCTTCATGCACTGATTTTTTCCTACTAAATTTACAAACACGAGACTCTGAAGTCTGTTCTTTTTATTAATAAAGATCATCTTGCTGGCTCAGAGTGTTTCGTATCCTCTTTCTCTTCTAATGCCTCCATGTAATATAAATTACAAGACTTGCGAATATATCCACCTATCTCTCATATTCATGTTTTTCATTCCAACTGCCCCACCTTTTCTCATTAAATTACCAGTTGATTGCATTATTTCCCAGAGAAGACTCATCACCTACACCCTGTTCCTGATCTAAATCATCTTCCATCCTGGGCCCAGATCAATCACTTTGCAGCAGGTCTATACTCTATTCAGGAAAATTACTAATTGATGGCAAAGCAATTAGTACCCCTGTGTTTCTTCAAGTCTAATTCAGGGAATACCTGCATCATGTTAACGTGGACTATTAGAAGGCAGATTTCTGGACATTTTCCAAAAATGAACTCTTCGTTTGGGATGCAGAGTAATTCCCACAAAATGCTTATGCAAGTTCAATAGTGTGAATACACTTTACTCTGTTTCTGCCAGAGGGAAAGAAATCCATCACTCCCTCCACCCAAAATATGCCTTGCTTATTTCTACTCAAAAGCATTAAACTGAATATCACTTTTAACCTCCTCTCTTTCTCTTTCTTTAAAAGCTCATTTCTTATTTTTTGTGAAGACTTTTCCAGCCACACCACTCAAATTATTCTTTGCCACCTCTGGATTCCTATAGCATATTATTGTGCCAATGATTACTTGCTGATCAGTTACATGTCATTATCTAAGCTATCCTGTGGTTAAGCTTTGTTTCCCTAAGAAAATCTTAAGCTTCTCCACACTGTTCAGAGGATCTAAGTGTGTGCTGAATCAACGTTTGCAAGGTTAGGTGTCGCATCTTAAAAATCTAACCAGTTATAATAGGAGACTTAGATGTATACTGCCTCATTAGAAAAATTAATGGAAGTAGATGTTTATATTCCCATTCTTTCCACTTGAGTACAATTATGAAACCTGACTGGTGATAATTTAATAATGATAATGTGCTTGATATTTGCTCTTTGTAAATTTGAGAGTAGATCACTAGAATGAAACCACCAACTTTAAGTAACATTGTCTACTGGTCTAATAGCCATTGGATTAGTCTTAAGACTACAAAACTTGGTTAGGAATCTAGGAAAATAATTATGCTTATAAAAGTATAATGTTAAAACTAAACCAGTATTTATTACTCACTTTCAAATGTAAATCATTCCATTCATGCTGACAAATATCTATTGAGCATAACATGTACTATGCCAATCAAAATACTGATTACTTGGTCCATGGCACACTAACCATGGAAATTGAACATAGAATGATCTCTGTCAGTCTTTATGAAGAGGAAAACACAAATATTCTGCAGAGAAATACCAATAATATAGAGGTTCAATGAGCCTGCTTTTGATCCAAATAAATATAAATAATCACCAATAATATTTTAAGATTTGTTCACAATCATAAAATAACATATGTTTTTAAATCCTGTCTTGGCTTTCACTAATTAGCTTTTGCCTTTCCCAGAAGAAGAGTTCACATTACAAATTTCAGAATTCAAAATACATTCCCTGCATTCTCCATTCCTTATTCTCACTTCTCAGATGTTACATAGAGAGAAACTGGACAAACAATCATACTATATCTCCAGTACTTCCCCTGTCCACACATTTGACACAGTGATTGTTCCTTCAAAATCCAAACAGCATTACCTAAACCACTCACTCAGACCAAATCCCACTGACTTCTTCATCAACACTCAGTGTGGCCCGAAGCATCTCATTGATTCATTCAAACATCAGAGCAACTATACACCAGGCTCTGTTCCAAGTATAAAACTAGGGAGGAAGAGCTGAATCACATGCAGCCCCTACCCTCCAACAATTCACAAATCCGAAGCATAGACATGCACATAAAAAAGACCATAAAGAGGTGTGGACGCCCTGATCAAAGCGCACAATGGCTTCCATGACTTCACAGAGCACAAGGCTCAAGAAGCAAGTTGATTTCATTGTGTAATTACTTAACAAATGTCCTTCTGAATATTTCAAAGTGCAATTTACTTTTCAAAGTACAAATATCTTTTCATGAGAAGCTGTTGTATCTAGGGGAATGACATTGGGAATCATAGGGCATAGACAACATAGACTCATGCAGTTACTCTCATTAACTCACAGCACTAACAAAAACAATCCATATATCACATCATCAATATGATGGTATATCATGTAGTCAATAAAAATTATACTCTTAAAGTTTCAAATAACTTGAGGAATGTTGTACGAAAAAATTAAGATTGAAAATGCATCAAGAATATGTTTGCAGCTGTACTAAAAATTGCCTACAAAAAGGGATGATACAAATATACTAACTAGTTATTTCCAATTTATTACTTCCTTTTTAGAGTATCAAGTATTTTCTAAATTTACTGTTGTAATCTTAAAATAAATATTTTATATAAATAGAACTCCACACTGTCCTAAAAAGGAAAACTACACTCCCCAACGTCTGAGGAAGAAAAAGAAGTAAGTACACAGAAAGGTTGGTGGAAGAAAAGGCATTGAAAGGAAAGCTACCACTTGCCTAACATCCTCATCACAAGAGATTCTCAGATATTTCATGGGAGCTTATAAGGACTGCTCATTTTGCAGCTCAGTAAATTTTTACAAAATGTAAATCTTTATATCCAAATTAATTAGTGTGCCTTACTGCACTCCCCAATGATGTGCAGTAACTTACTGCCCCTAAGTATTGGGGCAGCAGTTAAGTAAGCACACCAGGCCCTTCATATTATTAAAAATGTGCTCAGCCCTTCTGTTTGCTCTTCCCCCTGTGGCTTCCCCTACGGCCACGCCCCTGCACCCCCCCTCCCCTTATGCGTGGCCTCAGCACCCCCTCCCCTCCAGCAGCTTGTCAGAAAGGTGGCGGAGCAGAGGCAAAACCAAGTCAATCTCAACAGCGAATGGTGGAAGTCCAAGAAGTGAATTTCAATAACTATTTTTAAAGGGCCAAAGGGACCAAAGAATGTGTAACTGACCTTTTTGTGCTGTTCGTATGCTAATTTGGATAATGCTTTCAGTACAAAAAATGTCTCCACGTTCCCTAATTATGTGGCCAGAAAATGCTCAGAAAGATTTCTTTGCAGTATTTTGTGTTTCTTTGCAGTATTTTGTGATAAACTTAACTTTGAAAATCACTTTTAATCACATTACTAAAAACAAAGCAAGATAATTAGGAGGGAGAATAATCAGCTACTATATCTGATCAAAATTTCCCTTCATCTTTGATATTGTTGCCTTGGAACAGTCGCCAAGCCTCTAAAACGTCCCAGTTTCTCCAGAGGGGTGGTGGGGGTGCTGAGCTAAATTGGCCTGTTATATCTCTGTCAGCTATGAAATTGTATATACATACTTTTAAAAATATTGTTGGGATGAGCACTGGGTGTTGTGTGGAAACCAATTTGACAATAAATTTCATATTAAAAAAAAAATATTACTGGGTTTAGAGGCTCCTGGGTGACTCAGTCCATTAAGCATCTGACTCCCGATCTCAGCTCAGGTCGGGATCTCACAGTTTGTGAGTTCGAGCCGCACATCAGGTTCTGCATTGATGGTGTGGAGCCTGCTCAAGATTCTGTCTCTCCTTCTTTCTGCCTGTCACCCACTTGTGCTCTCTCTCGCTCTCTCTCTAAATAAATAAATAAACTTAAAAAAAAATTTTTTTAAGTGTTAGTAGGTTTAAACAAGGCCTCTTGAAAAACAATAAGCAAAAAAAAATTTAAACTGGAAAACATTTTAGTTGCTCAAATAAATTAAGACACTTATTCCCACTATTTATGTAGATTTAAAAAAAATTATACACATAGTTTTTTAGCCTTCATATTTTACAACTGTATAAAAGCAGCACCAAAATATATAGAACTCAAAACAAAATTGGCAATCTTCGTAATAAAACAGAAAATATGGTCTAGTTCTACAATAGAATGGCAGTGGGTGGTTTTACCTCATGAGTTGGGTACTTCAGAAATTAAAATAATTTCTGGGGTGCCTGGGTGGGCTCGGTTGAGCGTCCGACTTCGGCTCAGGTCATGATCTCGCGGTCCGTGAGTTCGGGCCCCGCGTCGGGCTCTGTGCTGACAGCTCAGAGCCTGGAGCCTGCTTCGGATTCTGTGTTTCCCTCTCTCTCTGCCCCTCCCCTGCTCATGCTCTGTCTCTGTCTCTCTCAAAAATAAATAAACATTAAAAAAAAATTTCTTAAAAAAGAAATTAAAATAATTTCACATAATGCAAAAACCAAGCCTATCTTATTATTATAGTTATTAGCATTTCTATTAGCATAACAGTTTTTTACCACCATTTGTCAGGGTCTGTGATGTTTAACCTCATTGTTAATTTAGTCCACATTATAGCTTGTAGGTACAGTTATAATCCCAGGAAAAATAATCAAGGCTCAGAGAGGTCGAGTAACCTGATGAGATGACAAAGCCAGCGAGCAGCAGCACCAGATCTGGACACAGGTCTGTCTGATCTGCCCGTGCTCTTATCATTGCCCTAACACTCACTTTGCTCATCAAATGCCTCAGTGACACACCACTGTCCGTTACCTGACCTACCATACGAGGTCCTTCTTGAGCTGACCCCCAGCCTACCTCTTTAGAATTATTTCCCACTTTTCCCTTTAGTACGTACTTCATTCAAGCAAAATGGAATCACTTCTTTTTCCCACCTTTGTGTCTTTGACCAAGCTATTTGGTCAAAGAACCTGAATTCCTAAACGTATCTCAGACTATTATACTCATTGACTGTGAAACCAGTTTGCCTTGTAGAGAAGCTATGAGTCCTGCCCTCAATTCTCATCATTTGCTCCTCTTGTATGGCATTTATCACCTCATTATTGGGTATTATAATTCATATGTTTGGATTTATCACCTCCACTAGAGTGGAGTTCTTATGCACAGAATCAAGGAAGAGTATACTTTTGTATCTTCAAGGCATTTAGCACAAAGGGAATGGGATTGGATTAGAATATTAGTTAGAAAGTTTAAAAATGAATATTTTATTTTAAGTCCGGGTAACATGCGTTGGAAACCTGAGCTGCTCTAGTCTTAAGAAGGAAACATTTAAGAGGGCACACATATTTACACAACAACACACACACACTCTTAAAGAAATTAAGTAAAATAGAAGTAGAAATATGGAAAGCTGAGATTATTTGTTGGTTTTGGCTAATTGTCACTGAAGCATAAAGAAACAGAATCAACTTGGGCCATAGAACTCTAGGCCTTCCTTTACATTTCCGATTCTCACGACTGGTGATGCCCAGAATGAAATCTGGTAATTTTTAAAATTTCATCAAAGAAAAATCACTTTAATATTTTCACTCTTATTTACCTCTCTGGTTAATCTGTAAAAGTCAAAATAAAAGCTGTAGCAGTGTCTGCACAGTAAAAACATCTGTACCTTTACAGTTAATATTAAAAGTTTTTTCTTAAAAAAAAAGGTTTTTTCTTATGAGATTTTAATTAGAAGCAGGAAACATGGATCAAATAAACTTTCAATGTGCACACATAATTTGCCCTCCCAGGCTATAGAGTTCTGTTGTGAAAAGCTCTATGGCCAACTATTTATGGCTCCTAACAAAATGTTTGCCATCAAACAATGTCTTGGCCCTGTTTTCTGCTTACAGTATGTCTGTTCATCCTTAACTGCCTGCCTGTTTCACTTCCCTAGAAACCTCTACAGGAACTGAATCCATCACCTTTCCACTCCTCCAAATAATAATCTGTCATTAAGAAAAAGAAAGCCATTTTATCCAAGGGCCCCAGGTTCACTACCTTTCATCACAACACTTCAGACTAAATCACTATCATCTTACTGGATTATGTCACTGAGATTCCTTTCTCTTTTAGCATCCATATGCATCCATATAATCATTACATCATCAATTCTCCATTCGGAAATTTTCTGGGATTTTTCTCTTCATAATTCTTACCACCTTCAGCCTAATCCAAGCTGCGGCTTCCATAGCCCATGCATCCTGCACAGACTTCTGTGAGCTACAACGTGAAAGTCAGTCCCTTCAAAGAACATGTTAACTACAAAAGAGATCTGAACGTACAAGAAAACAAAGTTAGTTATAAGATCTACACATCAGGCACAAAATAAATATTTATTGAATGTAGGGATATAATCTATTCATGAATATTTTAATGGATAGAGGATTAAAACACAAATACAGCATATTCTTAATGTACAATTTCATCTTAAGTTATGCCACATGATATGTTTTATAATGTATTTCTAGTTCCTGACTTATTCCACATTCTTACTGTCCAGAAATAGATCTGACAGCTGTGGCCACAGATGGTAAAAACTTAATCAATTGAAAAATCCAAGATACTAATCAGTACACAAATACTTTTCTAGTAGGTGTTTTTGGAATTGTTACCAACTTACTGGCTTTTGTTTCCTTTTCCTCCATAGATCATTATTCCCGGATTGGACTACAACAGATGGCAGAGATGACTTTTTTTTCAAATGTTCTACATTTTTTTAAACCTCAGTTTACAGTTGAGGAAGTAATAAACATTCTTGACTACCTTGAAAAGCGTGTTTAATTTCTGTGTGTTTAAGTAGTATGTCAAGTTTATTCACCAAGACCCAGAACCAATTTACTGTTCTCAAACTTTTTAAATGCTTCATTTTCTCTAAGCAAAACCAATGTAACAACCATAACACCTAGCACACCATAATTACACAGTAGATATGTTGCGTAGATGTACAGAACAATTACACTTGAAAAGTTGAATTTTTGCCTTCCTTAGCAACAGAATAGATCCTATTTAATAAAGAATAAACAGCACAGGGGAGAAATAAGAAAATTTGTATTTTGTTTGAAGCCATATTTTCCAGAATACGTCTAGAGCCATGACCTTCAGTCACTGTGCTTCCTCAGCACTTTCCTTGTGAAATATTCAGAAGATCCTATCTGGTGATCTGAGGAAGACCAGACAACTTTATTTTATTAAGTTATCTGTGTCAATAGGAAGCATCTCCAATGAAATTCCTCATTCAACAATAAAAAATAAAGGTCTACCATCAAGTTATTTTATTTTGTTAAATATGATAGAGTTGATAAGAGACAACACCAATACATTTCACGGGACCAAAGGATTGAGCTAAGACACGTGCAAGTTGATGTTTACTGTGTGGTAGATGCCAAGGACCGACATGTCTTATTTAATCTTCACCACAATTCAGGAGCCAGGCATTATAATTTTCTGCAGTTTTTAGATGTCAACTGAAGCACAAGGAGTATCTGGTTGGTCCGAGGTCACATGACCAGTTAGTGGTGAAGCCTGGACTCAAATCAGCGGGTTTGACTCCAGAGGCCATGCTCTTATACAATCTGAATGTTAACAGCAGCCTGAGAAAGGAAACACAATGTAGTCTGAGTAGACTGCAAAGGCCAAATAAAAGAATGCGACAAGCTAAATTCTAGAAATAACGGAAGGGGAGAATCAGAAATCAAAGTCAAGCATTGGGTAAATGTTAGAATCTACCTAAAATATTAAGGGACCAATAATGGCTCTAGAGAAATCTCAAAATCCTTGCTAATGCAGTCTCTAAAACTGTCAGTAACACAAACTAATATGCTGCTAGCTAAGTCATATGCTTCATTCCTATCTCATCAAAATTGTAAGGTAAGTCTCCTGAATGATTTTCTGTAGGAAAAAACCTCCAATCTTAGGACCAAATTAATGCAAAAATAAGAATTTCTTTACAGAATTTCATTTACAAAAATTAATTGCCACCTGATATTCATAGATTGCATCTAATCTGAATAGAAGAGCTACCCTTAGGTACTTTAGACCTCAACTCACCAATACAGTAGCCACTAGCCATATGCAGCTACTGAGCTCTTAAAATATGGTAGTCGAAATTCAGATATGCTGTAAGTATAAAATATACATCGGGTGTGGAAGGGGAAAAAAGCACGTAAAATATCTCATTAGTAACTTTTATATTAATTACATGTTGAAATAATGACCTGGATATGTCAGATTAAATAAAATAAATTAGTCATATTAATTTCACCCATTTATTTTTATTCTTTTTAAAAATGCGGCTGCTAGAAATTTTTAAATTACCTATATGGCTTACATTATATTTCTAGTGGAACACTTGTGATGCTTTAAGTGCACTTAGTGAATATACTACTATGTATTTACTTGCATTATTACATAGTTTGAATCATATGCTAAGATTAAAACTTTTCTTCTGAATTCGTATCTGATATAACTTTTAGCTTCTGATTAAATGCACCACATTTACTCAAATGCACTTTTGTTTTCAAATTCTGCATGGAACAGTGAAAGAGAGCGATCTTATTTTGGTGCCATACTTGTAAGACAGTTGCAAAGCGTTGGAGCCACCAACTGTTCAAAAGTGGCAATACCCGACTAATTCCAACCCTCACAGAACAAAAAATAAACAGCTGAGAGAAACTTCAAGTCTATGAAGGAAAAAAACATTTAAAATAATATGTAGACAATATGTATGATTTCTGTTTTAAACTAATGTGGTTTGTTCATCCAACAAAAATATAGTGGCTCACATTTTAGGAAATTCTATTTGGAAAATAGATGGAAATCGTTCGAGAAAAAAAATATTGATAAGTATCTGGAAAACCGTATGCTGACTGAAAGATTTCTAATAAACACTAATGGGTCACATAGAATGTTGCTGTTTGAAAATCTTAATTGGAAGAAATCAGAAAATAACAACAATACATCTTTCATAAGTGAAGCAGATTATACCTATTTTTAAAGACATGCTTATAAGTTTAAGAAGATTTTAGTGATTTTAAAAAGTAGTTGTCACTCTGGAATATGGCTCTACAGGGCCCTCTTGCATGTGGGAGTGTTCTAATGACTGTTGTGGCTGGTAGCACTTTCCCAAGTGCTGGTGGTGCTTCATTCAGGACCAGGGACCCTGATGTATCCTCTTGGCTCCCACCAGTGTTCGGAGTCTCCTGGCTGGTCTTGTGGGAAAATTTCCGGGCTTCCTTGGCCTGATGAATGAGGAGGTCCGTGTCTTGTGCCTGAAGCTAAACAACAGAGGCAAAACAGTCAATTTAGCAGACTTAAACTTTCAGATGCCCAACCTTAGGGCACGGGTCCAACCATGGAATGTTAATCCATCCAGTTAGTCTTTCTTGGGTGTTTAACAATCCCAACAAGGATATTACCACAGCTCTGGGGAAACTTCTACCAGGAAAGACAGGCAGGCCATGGCTCTTACCTGTGATGCCTGTGGCGAAAGACAACCCTGAAACTCTCTGGTGTCATCCACATATAAATATAATACTTCCAACCACTAACCTTATTATTATTTTTTTTTAGTTTTTTTTTAATGTTTGTTTATTTTTCAGAGTATATAAGCAGGGGAGGAGCAGAGAGAGAGGGAGACACAGAATCTGAAGCAGGCTCCAGGCTCTGTGTTGACAGCTCAGAGCTGTCAGGGGACTCGAGCTTGCAAACCGCAAGATCATGACCTGAGCCAAAGTTGGATGCCCAACAGACTGAGCCACTCAGGCATCCCCCAATCTTATTTTTTACTAGCAAAATGAACCTTAGAAATTTGGTGACATCTGAGAAAAGAATTCCTAGTTGCTGTGCTTGGAGAACATTAAAATGAACACTGGCGTGTTTATAGTGGTGATGGCTTTAGAGGAGGATGCATTGAAAGAAGATGGAGCCTGGCTTCATAGATCATTTAAGTAAAGAAACATGAAAACTGTGTTTGGAAACTTAAGCTCTTCTTATTTTGAGGCACACATATCTTCAGGCAACATGAGGAGTTCTGATGTTTAAAGGAATTTTCTGTGATTTTAAGAATAGTGTACACTCTTCTCTTTTCCTTTGTGGACTCAGTCAACCTTTTTAGAAACTTAGTTTTTTAGGTATTCTAATACTGGCCTGAAATATATGATAACTAAAATCTTCCCTCAGAAAGTTTCTTAGAACTATCAATTTGTTGGTAAAGATCTATATTCAAATGCATTTAGTATGTTTGAAACTAGACACCATCTCAAAGCTTTGTTCTGATTTATTATCTCTTAAATGCATCTATTTGAAACTGTCTCATTTGAACATGTTTTATTTATGGTGTGATTTTACATTAAGAATTATTCTTAGAAAAAAATAACTCTAGATGTTTATGGGTAGCCAACATGTGTGAAGCTTTGTAACATATAACATTTACCACTGATACAATTTCAAACAGAAAAACAAAAAAGTATTAAAGTAGATGTGGCAGGTAAGGTAGAAAACACTCTGTTTCATGTTACACAGAAGTGGTAGAGATATGATTTCCACCCTGATGGAAATTATACACTAATTGTGGAGGCAGGACTGACATGTGACATGGGAATGAAAATTACAGAGTAGGAGTGAGTGTTAAACTTTGTAATGAATGCCAATGGGTTCCAAGAAGTCTTGATGCAGCAGGAAAGTTATCATTGAAGAGAAGGGACCTGTGAGAGCTTTAAAGAATAAATATAGCTTGGACAAATACAAGAGAAAGAGAAAGATGTTCCAGGAAATGGGAACAAAATGAAAGAAGATAGAAAAATAGTAATTTGATTTTCCTGTGAAATAATGAGGACAAGAGGTTAAAAGAAACACACACACACACACACACACACACACACACACACATACACACACATTTTTGTTTTTATCTTCCGAAGTACCTGATTTAAAGCCATTGTCCTCTTACTTTAGCCTGTACTACAAAGCTGTAATCATCAAGACAATAAGGTATTGGCACAAAAATGGACACGTAGATCAATGAGACAGAATAGAGAACCCAGAAATGGACCCATAAATCTATGGCCAACTAATTTTCAACAAAGCAGGAAAGAATATCCAATGGAAAAAAGATAGTCTCTTTCTCTTTAGCAAATGGTACTGGGAGAACTGGACAGCAACATGCAGAAGAATGAAACTGGACCACTTTCTTACACCATATACAAAAATAAGTTCAAAATGGATGAAACACCTAAATGTGAGGCAGGAAACCATCAAAATCGTAGAGGAGAACACAGGCAACAACCTCTTTGACCTCAGATGCAACAACTTCTTACTTGCCATGTCTCCAAAGGCAAGGGAGATAAAAGCAAAAATGGACTATTGGGACTTCATCAAGATGAAAAGCTTCTGCACAGCAAAGGAAACAATCAACAAAACTAAAAGACAACCAACAGAATGGGAGAAAATATTTGCAAATGACATATCAGATAAAGGGTTAGTATCAAAAACCTATAAGGAGCTAACCAAACGCAACACCCAAAAAACAATTAATCCAGTTAAGAAATGGGCAGAAGACATAAATAGACACTTTTCCAAAGAAGACATCCAGATAGCTAACAGACACATGAAAAGATGCTCAACATCACTCATCATTAGGGAAATACAAATCAAAACCACATTGAGATACCACCTCACACTGGTCAGAGTGGTTAAAAGTAACAACTCAGGCAACAACAGATGTTGGTGAGGATGTGGAGGAAAGGGAACCCTCTTGCATTCCCTGGATGCAAACTGGTACAGCCACTCTGGAAAACAGCGTGGAGTTTCCTCAAAAAATTAAAAATGGAACTACCCTACAATCCAGCAATAGCACTACTAGGAATTTATCCAAAGGATACAGGAGTGCTGATTCATAGGGGCACATGTACCCTAATGTTTAGAGCAGCACTATCAACAATAGCCAAACTATGGAAAGAGCCCAAATGTCCATCAACTGATAAATGGAGAAAGAAAATGTGGTTTATATATACAACGGAATACTACTTGGCTATGAAAAAGAATGAAATCTTGCCATTTGTGACAACGTGGATAGAACTGGAGGGTATTATGCTAAGTGAAATAAGTCAGTCAGAGAAAGATAGATATCATATGGTTTCACTTATATGTAGAATTTGAGAAACTTAACAAAAGACCATAGGGGAAGGGAAGGAAAAATAAGTTACAAACAGAGAGGGAGGGAAACCATAAGAGACTCTTAAATACAGAGAAAAAACTGAAGGTTGATGGGGGTGAGGGGCTGGGGGGGGTAGGGAAAATGGGTGAGGGTCTTTGAGGAGGGCACTTGTTGGGATGAGCACTGGGTGTTACACGTAAGTGATGAACCATGGGAATCTATTCCTGAAGCCAAGAATACACTGTTTACACTGGAGGTTAGCTAACTTGACAATAAATTATAAAAACAAAAAAAATAAATAAAACAAAACAAAAAACACTGTCCTCTTAAGACCAGTTATTAGATGTTATCAAAATGGTTTGTCGAGGGGGGCGCCTGGGTGGCGCAGTCGGTTAAGCGTCCGACTTCAGCCAGGTCACGAGCTCGCGGTCCGTGAGTTCGAGCCCCGCGTCAGGCTCTGGGCTGATGGCTCGGAGCCTGGAGCCTGTTTCCGATTCTGTGTCTCCCTCTCTCTCTGCCCCTCCCCCGTTCATGCTCTGTCTCTCTCTGTCCCAAAAATAAATAAAAAATGTTGACAAAAAAAAATTAAAAAAAAAAAAAATGGTTTGTCGAATTCAGTCAAGTCACTTTGTATGTATGTACTTAACCATGATCAAAACAAGTTCCAATACCAGTATTTATTTGGATAAATTTAAATTTAATTAATGTTAGTTGTTGTTATTTTTTCCTTCAACTTAAGATAGGATAAAACCAGGCAGCTCCTGGTTTATGTTCAAGGCGTTCACAGATATCCCCAAAAAAGAATTACCAATTTGGCATCATTATCTTCAAGATTATGGTTTTGCCAAAGAAAACTCAATTAGAAGAAACTTCCTGCTACTCTAAGCAGAGATAAGCACGTGAGTAGTTGAAATTCATCTAGCTTTGTGGGTGAGTGAAGAAGAGCCAAACATCACTGGGATGCAAGATCACAACGTTCTACACTGGCACGTTTAAGATCAGTCGACAACTGAAACGGGGCCTTGAATTGCTACCTTTCGAGAGATTTTGTCATAACAAGGAAGGTAGTATGTAATCGTTGATTTTCCAAAAGACAAGTCTTCATATACTTAAATGAACCTTATGTAGAAGTTTCACTATTAGGAGGATATAATCAACCCAAATTCCAGCTCCATTTGACAGGGAAGAGTTGACTCATGAATAGGGTCATTTGACAGATATTTTCAGCCACATGAATAAGGTAAATCCTTTGACTGGAGGCCTTGATGTGGCATTGAAGATACTGATGAAAAAAAAAAAAAAAACAAAAACTTATTGTTAGGTACAAGTTGCCACTCTGGAAAGGGATACTGAAAGCAGTTAACCCTGGAGATAGTCCAGAGCTGAGAAAATTCTTCAGGCTATGGATTAAAATGACAGAGTCCTGAAAACTTCACTATAAACAGAAACTTACAAACACCTATAAGCACTGCAAGCCACACTGAAGGGGTCTTCTGTGTGGTCAGAGGTAGAGAGCAGCAAGGATTGCTTGCCATAGCAGAATGAATCAAAAACCACTCCACCGTGTCAAGTTTGCCTCCCGGCCAAGCGGAGCATCCTTCTCCTTGAATTTACTTTTTACCTTATTTGATAATTTTTTAATCCATATTCAATATTTGAAGAAATGTGAGGAAGATATAGCTCTTTATAAATGTTGCTTTGTCATCTATGTGAAGAAAACCAAATTCCAATATAGAGTTAATTGTGCTAATATGTAACTAATGGAAAGTCCTTGGATTTCATTATATTTCGAAGGATCCAAGACCCATAAAGACTAAGAAGTATTGTTTGATAGGCATACTACAGATGATGAGGCATATATTGGTTCCTCTTCAAATATACTACAGGTGTTGGTCAAAATTGTGTTGAAAGAGACACCTCAAATTACTTAAGTAAAAACTGAAGTTTAGTCGCTTTAATGAGTGAGGTTTTTTCATGGTAAAGCTGGATCTGGGTTTAAAGTGATATACTGAAGCAGGCTTGTGCTCTCTCTCTTTCCACATTGTGGAAATAAATGGCCACCCACAGATCAGTAATCCCAACAGAAAGCTGCAGCTCTTACCCTGAAGTTATGAAAACAAGAGTCACATGGACTCTTGGGTCAAATGCTGATCCTGCTACCTACCCATCATTCTCACCTGAGATTCTCAGGTGTCCACTTTATGATTACAGATAGGTGGAATGATCTCCAGTTAACTTATTCCCCTAAGGAAATGGAATTCTCTTACCAGTAAACAGTAGCAAAAGTGGAGATCTATGCATTGTTTACCCAGGAGAAACAAACCCTTTACCCCATAGATGTAACCTGGTTGTGTTGAACAAGCGTGACATAAGGATTGTGATCGCGGTGACAATTAAGTTATGTCTCTTACCTTGGCTTCAAGATTTACTCAGTTCTGGTAATATCCCCTTACCTTGAAAGAATATTTGGACAGGTCCATAATTTTTGTGATCACTCCCTTGCAAAAAATAAAAGTTGTTCAGTTACTATCAGTAGTAAACACAGTTTCAATTTAAAAATTGGACATCCAGTACAAACTCGTAAGCAAAATCTTTAACTTGATTCACCATCGAACGTTCTTTTACCCCAGCTTGGATCTGCTCTCTCTAGAGGCATGCCATGGGAAGGGAGGAGGGAGGCAGAGGGAACAAAGTGTGAATCTCTCTGGACTCTGCTCTTGCCCTTCCTCTCTTCAGAGACTCCTTAATACACGATCTCTCTGCTACACTGCCCTTGATCAGGCAGATGACTCCCTAATGATCTTCTATCATTTTGTTCCACACTCATACTATGTATGTTCACCTTCATTCTTTTTCTGCTGAGATTTTCTGGCCCTTATTGGACAATATTCATGACGTCCTACACATGTCCAATCTCTGGCTCATCCGTGTGTATTTGTTATCATAACATAACCCAGCCGCTCCTGATTAACTCACACACACACAAACAACTCTCTCCAATAAAGTGTCCTGACCAAATTCCCCTTTACTACATCCTGACTCCTTTTTATAGTCCTTAAGGAACAGGTTTTTAGAGATGGTTACTTTCTAATTCCACATATGTAAGCTTCATGTGGGAAGAAAATTTTAACTGCTTTGTTCACTGCTTCATTCCCAGCACCCAGAGTAACAAGTGATGTATGCTAGGCATTGCGTGGTGAATAAATCAATATGAAATTGGAGACTGTCATTTAAGTGATCTGATGTTGATCACTGGTGCCTCTGTCAAAATGGAGACAGGAAAGATCCAGTTATAACATCATATTAGACATGCACAAAAATTCCCACATTGCCTCTGCCTAATATAGTAAATACAATTATCCCACTCACATTGAAAATGCACTTATACTTCCCCAGAGGCAGAGAACACAAAATCAAATCCAGCTACTATGGAAAGTGGCATGTCCAGGATCTCTTAAGAAGCACACTCTTTTTAGTCCAATGTGATTTGTCATGTTTGGCAACATTTCATTTGACCCAAGTGTAGGTTTAATCACCCTATGTTCTGGTTATCTATTGTTGAGTTATCAAACCACTCCAAAACTTTGTGGTTGAAAACAATGACATTTTGTTCATAAGTCCATAATTCTGGAAGGGTCTGGTGGGGGCATGCCATCTCGGTGCCCTTTGGAGTCAGCTGAAAAGGCTTGAAGGATGATGGCTGGCATCATCTGGAGACTCAGTCACCCTTAACTGAGATGGTGGCAGGGATACAGACACATAGATTCTTCTTAAGGGCACTTAGCTGCCCCAAGTAAATGGTGATTTGGTTCCAATGGTGAGTGTCAGGTGGATGAGGTGGAAGTTGTATGCTTTTTATGTGCAGCCTCAAAAGTCGCAGTGTCACTTTTTCCATGGTCACAGGATTTCCTAGATTCAAAGAGAGAAAATACAGACTCCTTACACATCTCAATGAACATGTGTCAACATCACACTGTATCAAAAGCTTGAAGGATGGGCTATATATCATTGTGATCGCCTTCGGAAAACACACTCTTCCATACCCCAAATCTTAATCACAACAATGAAGACAGACAGAATTCCCACATTTGGAAAAAGAGCAAAAGTAAAGCAACAAATAGTGGTCCCGTGTCTGACACCAGGCCTCGTGGCCAGGAAGACAAGGCCTTCTCTCCTGATGATTGTTCTTCAGGCTGCCAGTCTGGCGGCCACCAGTTGTGTGCCCACCACAGTCTTAACCTGAAAGGGTTTAGGGAATAAGTCTCTATCTTTGACAGCTCTCTTTTTGTTAGTGGTGTTCTGAAGCTCTGAGAAAACACAAGAGAGTTAATCACCACAGTATTTTCAGGATCCAGGCTTCTCTGGAGTTACCTAAAATCTGAGTTGCTGGTCAATTACATGTCTCTTACTTTCACCAGTTAGAATTCTAGTCCAGGGGCCTGCTTGCCCTCAGATACAGCACTGCCTTCGTGCTATTCTCAAACTTCGTGGACTGTTTTCCATATTCCCATGTGATCTGTGTTTTGCTAGAAAGAAGAAACCAGGAATTTCTCCCGGTGCCTTGAGTGGCATCTCTGGCTGCATTTTTCATCATTCCGTGCTCTGGGTTTCAAGAACACTTCATCCTTCTTTTGCTCTCTGGATTCAGGCAGATGGAATGCCCTACTTTTTGCTCATCTCTGGGTTGACATATCATCTATTTGACTCCTCTCAGTGATTCCATCATCTAACTAACTCCACTATTCAATGTCCTTTGTTTCAAATTCTTAAAAGTACTTAATATTATTTAGGCTACTGTTACTCTATTTCAGGCATAGCAACTGAATCTATAAATTTTTGCAAATTAAAATAAGTCTGTAGAGTGTTCTCTAAGTTGTGACTTAACCCATTTTGAAGTTTATTAAAATAAACTGATTAAATTAGCTTATTCACTTTCAGAGAAAGGAAGTATTTATTGAACATTTATTGCAGATTATAGCTTTTATAAAGCATTCAATCCCCACAATTCAAAAAAATTGGAGGATCACCCTGCTTTTATAGTGAAAAAACTGAAAGATAAGTTAATTAAGTAACTTACCCAGTGTCTGATTCTTTATTATTCTTTCCACTATACCATACTACACATTGCCTATTTTATTTTTTATCACTGGTCTCAATCATGCTTTGAAAATTGCCATTGGGTGGCTCAGTCGGTTGGGGGTCCGACTTTGGCTCAGGTCATGATCTCACGGTCTGGTCCATGGGTTTGAGCCCTGCGTTGGGCTCTGTGCTGGCAGCTTGGGGCCTGGAGCCTGCTTCGGATTCTCTCTCTCTCTCTCTCTCTCTCTCTCTCTGTCCCTCCCCTATTCATACTCCTTATTTCTCTCTCAAAAATAAACATTAAAAAAGTTTAAAAAAAAAGAAAATTGCCATTTGTTATTTAATAATAAATTTTAATGTTTTAGTAAGTACCTCCAAATCAGAGCTATTTGTATTCTTCATAAGTACCTTTTCATCTATACTTTGATAAATCAAAGCTTTTGGTTGAGAATTACTCTAGGAATCCAATTAATAAACAAACATGGAGGGAGAATTAAGGCATTTCAGGATGAATGGACAAAACCAAATCACCAATAATTACTTGAAATTTTCACTATTTTCATACTAATCTCATAGAGCCTAAAAAATACATTTAATTTGTAGAAAAAAACATCATGAATAAATTAGTATTAGTATTGAAATAAACAGGTTAATTGCTTACACAGTAGGTCTGACATTAGTTAGAAAGAAATCATATTGAATTAATATTATGTTCTCATTAATATAAACTATATTATCAGTTACTATAGTGTCACAAAAGGGGTCCCCCATAAAGTGATGGTTTAGTTGAAGCTACATTTGCATTGAAAATGATGAACAGCGTCTAAGCTTATTTGGTGTCACCTTGAAACATGTTTGAAAGCCCAGGAATACATATCTTTCATGTATATTTTATTTCATGTAGACTAATTTAGTGACAACTTTAGTTTTTCTGAGTTTCTTTGGGGAGAGAAAGAAAGAAAAAGTCTTGAGTGTGAGGATATAAGCCAAAGAAATGTGTCAAGCTGAAAGTGACAAAAGCTTCTGTGGCAGGCAGGATTCTAAGATGTTCCCCAGTATTCTGTCTCTGGTGTACACACCCTACATAATCCCCAAGTCTGCAAATTTAATGTGTTTTACTCCTGTGATTAGGTTATGACATATGACACCATTAACCTTGAGATGGGGAGGATCATCCTGGAAAGCTTGACCCAATCTTATGAGCCCTTTAAAAGCAGAGAATTTTCTATGGTTGCTAGCAGAAGAGGAAGTGGAGATTGGAAGGGCAGTTCTACATTGCTAAAATGGGGAGGACATCATGCTTAGAAACTGGGAACAGCCTCTAAGACTTTAGAGCTGAGTCCCATCGGACAGCCAGCAAGGAAACAAGGATATTAGTCCTACTACAGCAATGATGAATTCTGTCAATAACAAGAATGAGCCAGGAAAAGGACCTTAACTCCACATGAGGACATGGCCAGCTGACACCCGAATTTTAGCCTGAGCAGAAGAACCCCACCACGCTGTGCCTGGACTTCTGACCTATAGGAGCATGAGCTAATAAACAGATGTTGTTATAAACTGCTAAATTTGTGGTGATCTGTTACACAGCAATAGAAAAGGAATACATCTCCAAAGGTGGTGCGAACAGATCCTTTTCAGCACACTGGGAAAGCATGGGGTGGATGGAACATGGAGGGACTTCTGCACATACACTTCCTCCACATGGTCATGCTAGGACTCTCCACTCTACTCTGAACAACTGGAGTGGGCTTAGGCACTATGGGGGTTTCATTACTCAGCTTTAGTCCAAAAGCATGTATAGTGTCCTAGTTATCAAGAACATTTTGATCCAAGGCTTGGATGAGGTCGAAGCTTGACTCCAGCAAGCATTTTGGTTCATAACAATACAGACATTAGATGTTAGAAAAATCGTGTCATAAATACTTGGTCTCCAAATGTAAATCCACTGCTCTATAGTAAGATGTATCACAGTCATTGAAAAGGGTGAATTGTATTTTGTAGAATGATATAGCTTTCTTATTGCTTTATTACCCAATAAATAGAATCTGGATTTTTGGGAGTTCTTGCTTGCAAATTGGCAGTTTACAGATATGCAAAAACATAATCCCCCAAACCTGAAACATTGCTCAATGTTATGCTGACGATGACTTTCTTACTTCAAAGATAATAGTAAAGCATATTATTAATTTTTTTAGCAAACTGAAACATTCTTGATAAGTTACACAAAAAATGTTTTTTTTAAATAACATGTTTGTTATTGAACAGAGTAAATTTTAGAGATGCAATTCGTTGCCAGCCCTTGCCTTTTGCCTCTGTCTCTTTAACTATGGTAAATGTGAGGTCACAGAAGCCTGTTTAGATAGTGAAGTTAGTGAAGTTAACCTTATTAATAACAGTATATGCCACAGATTGTTCCAAGTCATACTTCAGTATAAAATGGGTTCTAAGTTTTATCGGTTTGCTCAATACCTAAAAAAAAAAAAGAGACATAGTTAGCATTACCACTATACTGGGCAGTCAGGTCATGAACACACTTTTGCCACAATGTGATTTTAAAGTATAACAGACTTTATTTTACTTAGGCTCCAGATACTAGAAGAATTTTATATAGTGCAATGCTGTATCAATTATTAACCAAAGTATGGTATGTGGGTCATGTGAGATGACTTTAGATTGCAACCTAAGAATATTTTTTTACTTAAGTAGATAGTTAGAAAATAATATTATGTGTTAAGCATAATATTTACGGCAAGTAAAACCATAATGCTGATTTTAAAAAATAAACATATTTAAGTAGGAATGGAATGGAATAAAATAAAATGATTAGGTAAATATTTTTTAAGTATTATATAGATATGCCAGAAATTGAGAGGGATTGAAAAATGATTAAAATTTGGGAAACACTGCATTGCCTCTAAACTTTTTACCTCTTTTGATTTTTAGTTCTAAAATTAATTGTATTCCTTTACTCTTTCAAAGTATATTTTCAAAGGCATCAAGTTAATGTCAGCAATTAAACTTTTTTGAAGAAATTGAAAGCACTTATTTATTAAAATTTTTTTTTAACATTTATTCATTTTTTTGAGAGACAGAGAGAGACAGAGCATAGGCTGGGGAGAGGCAGAGAGAGAGACACACACACACAGAATTCGAAGCAGGCTCCAGGCTCTGAGCTGTCAGCACAGTGCCAGATGTGGGGCTTGAACTCACTGACCATGAAATCATGACCTGAGCTGAAGTTGGATGTTTAATCGACTGAGTCACCCAGGTGCCCCAAAAGCATTTATTTTTAATTACTTGAATATTTTACTAAATGATTCAAAAACTACATTCTCCTACACAAAGGTTCTAGATCCAAACTTCTCTGAGTGTTATGATGTATTTAAAATCCAATCAGAAAAATCTATTATTTTTTTATGAAGTAAATAAATCGCATAATTATTTATTTATGTATGCATGAAACTCTGCTTCATATAGGAGTTTCATTTAGGGGGGCACCTGGGTGGCTCAATCGGTTAAGCATGAAATTCTTGATTTCAGCTCAGATCGTGATCTCACAGTTCATGAAATCGAGCCCTGTGTTGGCCTCAGTGCCAACAGTGTGGAGCCTGGTAGGAATTCTCTCTCTCCCTCTCTCTCTGCCCCTCCCTCGCTCATTCTCTCTCTCCCTCTCTCTCTAAATAAACATTTTAAAAAGAGTTTAATTTTTGAAATGAGTATATTTTTATTTAGTTAGTATAAGTGACCATCAACAATCATTGCTTACTTATATTGCTTATATTGTATGTTTTAAAGGTTTTGTATATATTTATATATTTTAAAAACATATTTTAGTATATCTATATACTAAAGGATTTTCATGTGTGTATGTATTTAGTTGTTATAGATTACACAGTAACTGAAATTAATATCTACACTTTGATCAGTATTTGATCAGTGTTTTGATAATAGAAAATACTGATATGTTTTAATCATCACTTGTGTTTAGTATAAAACAGAACTAAGTCACTTAGTGCTTTTGGTGATGAGCAAAACTACTATTTGGTTATGAGATATTTTGCACACCTACAAAATAAATTAGAATTCTCCCATTCCATGCTTAGGGCCCTCCATATTTTCTGAATCCTCCCAAGATTATCAGCAATGAAAATGCATAATGTTTTATATTGTGGTCTGCCTCATTTGGTGTTAGTTACTACAGTTATTGCCTCTGTCTATATCTCACTGTGTGATTGACACCAAAAGCAATCTTGGGTTGGAGAAACAGATTCTTCTTATTTAGGTGCACCCTGGAAGGCGTTATAATTACATACTCAAGGGAACTTATGCTGAACACAATTTTACATTTACATTATAGACTCTGCCTGCAGGCAGTGACAGTAAAGAATAATGAGATGAAGCCAAAGATTTCTGCAAACTCTTCTCTCTGCAAAAAAATGGGGGGAGGGTAGACTCAAGGGAAAGAAATACTGTAAAATTTCCATGTCAGATAGAAGAAAAATAACATTTAATTTGAAAGGAATGTGAGAAAGAAGATTGTGTTAGGGAACAGGCTAAGCTGATGTAACAAAGAGACCGAGAATACATTAGCTCACAAAAACAAAACAAGAAAGATAATTTTAGCTTTCTCTCAAGTATTAGTCCAGAGGCAAGCAGGCGATGCAAGGCAAGCAGAGGACTCCCCTGGACCACCTATTCAAAACTGGCTCACCAGACTGAGTCTTCACTCAAGACCAAGGGATAAAAGAGAGAGGAGCACACACCTAATTATGTCAAGAGCAAGACTGGGAAGTCACATGTATTTCTTCCCTTTGCATCCCACTGTCAAGAACCCAACCTTACTTATCTACAAAGGAGATTGGAAAAATACAGTCTCTGGCTGGGCAAATACTCATCAAAAACTCGAGGAGTTTTACTATTAAAAGGAAAAATGGAGAAAGAATATCGGAAAACAGAAGTCTTGCCTTTGGCCTCCAGTGCCCAAGTGTCCACATGCACCAACCTTCCCAAACAGAAAGCACAGGCCCTCCCCAGGGAATTCAGCTCAAAGTTCATCTAGTTATTGTTCTCATTTCAAAATCTCGGATCTCCTAGTGGTGTTCATTTCTGTCCATCTGATTTGGAGGCGGACCTTCAAGGACTAACAATTTACTATCTACAGACAAGTTACTCGCACTCCCATACATCTCAATACAAAATGATGAAGATGAAGAGCTGCAATAAAAATTACCATTCTAAAAGCAAAGAATGGCGACACTGCAATCACTATGATGTATTCTATCTGGCAGGAATTGAAAAGATTTCCTTACTAGACAATAAAGTAAATTCCTTGGTTAGGCTCTGGTTCTGACTTCTGAAATGAACTCATTTGTCCACTTGCTCCCCATGGTCCCTGGCCTCACTCCTGAAAGATTCATTCTTCTCATTATCTATTGTGGTGTCTGCTTATGTAAGCCTGGGTCCAATCAGGAGAGAGAAAACATGCAGTAATTTGAACAAGAAGTGTTTAATATCAAGAATCACTGAGGCTCCTGGCTGGCTCAGTTGGTAGAACATTCAACACTTGATCTCAGGGGCCTGAGTTCGAGCCCCATGTTGGTGTAGAGTTTACTTGAAACATAAACAAATAAAATCTTTTAAAAATATATCAAGAATCACTAACTAAACAGGGGTTTGGAAGAATGAGGATTTGGCTAGTTAGGAGCAAGAACTCCAAAGAATATAGGAATAGGCTTAGATAAGGGCCTCAAGGAAGAAGCCCCCCAAGGACTGAGATCCAGACCTTGTTAAAATTGTCAGCACGGCTCACTGAATGGTAGAGAAGTCACTGTGGGATTGACTCAGTGGAATTTGCCAGAAATCCACCCCCTGGTGTGCTAGGGATAGCTATTCATGGGGCTAGGTCTTGTCCTAGGTATTCCACTGTGAAATTGCTCAATGGAACTGTTGTTTCTGGGAGGTGCAGACAGTTATAAGTTGGAGGAGATGGGCAATGGAGAAGAGCCTGCCAAGTGAGCACCAGGATGAGAAAAGAACACCTCTTTCTCCTGCAGTCTGTCCTCAGCACCTTCTATCGACAAAGCTTAGTACTACACCAGTTATCAGGGAAAAATACTTAAAAAGGTGAGCTCCATTTTTGTAGAACAGTCAATGATGGGTAAATTTGGAGGTGAAGGACATTAAGTTGATCATTGGACATATCTGAAGTGAGTTGTTGGGAATATTCCCCTCTGGAATGTTACAAAAACTAGCCTTGGTAACTTTGGGCTTCTTAGTGCAGGTGACAAGTTTGCGAGGGGGGGAGGCAGATAAAGGAGTTATTGTAATGGTGAATGTAATTCATCCTGATCACCATGAGCTAGAGTTGCTAGTACAAAATGAGGTGAGTGAAGAGTATATATTGAGCCCAGGGAATTCACTAGGGTGTCTCTTTGTGCCTCTATGCCTGTTGATCATGATGAATGGTAATTACAGCAATTGCAACCCAAATATGATATGGCAAGTAAGGGGTCAAAGTCTTTAGGGGTGAAGGCCTGGATAATCACACCAAGCAAGTGACCAACATCAGCTGAGATGCAAGCTGAGAGACAAGGAGATCAAGAAATCCAGAAAACGTGGTGGAAGAAGGAAATGATGAATATCAAAACAGAGGCAGGACTAGCTGCAGTAATAGGACTACACTTATTTCAGTAATGCTGTCATGTTAAGTGTGCTGAGATCATGACCAGGCATCATTTTACAGGAACTCTATAATGGATTGCAATTAATGCAGGACACCAGCAGATCTGAGTGGGGCAAAGGGTGTGTGTGCTGTTGGACATCTCGTGTGCACCATTTTAATCTCCTTGAAGACACCTCATGCTCCAGCTTCCAGTATGAAGTTGCTACAGCACTGCCTGTGTTCTCCTCTAGGATTTTGATGGTTTCCTGTCTCACATTTGGGTCTTTCATCCATTTTGAATTTATGTATGGTGTTAAGAGAGTGGTCCAGTTCTCCCAACAGCATTTGTTGAAGAGCCCATCTTTTTTCCATTGGACATTCTTCCCTGCTTTGTCAAAAATTAGCTGACCATATAGTTGTGGGTCCATTGCTGGGTTTTCTATTCTGTTCCATTGATCTATGTGTCTGTTTTTGTACCCATATATATCTGCTACCCAGAAGAGTGGGATGGTTAACACCCAGAAGCAATTTCAGCAGGAAATGAAAACCAATAAGAAAAACGAGTCCTCCTTTTTCCTCCCAAGGCAGACAGTTTTGGAATGCATTTTGTGAGGGTATTCTGAGCGTTTCATGGGATGGAACACCTGGCAATTTTAGTAGTGACCAACTTAACTCTTTTCCTGTTTTCACTCCCCTCTCCCTCATCCCCGCTCTGGGAGTCACTTTTAACATAAACTACTTGTCTGTCAGCCTTTGTTTCAGCACAGCCCCATTTAATGTCGAAGGCTCCATTCCAAAAGGATGTCTAGAAATCCAAGCTCCTTCACTCTGTTGCTTTCAACCCTAGAGTTCCATTCTACTTCTCTGCATAGCCAAAGTTGACTCACCAGCACCAGGTCCGTATTTCCTCTCAAGGATGGGAAAAGAGATAGAGGAAGATAAGCACATTGCTTTAAAGGAAGTGACCTGGAAGCTGCACCTATCACCTGTGTTTACTTATCATTAGCAAGAACTTACTCAGCCACTCCTACTGCAAAGGAGCCAATAGTCTCTAGCTGGGTCCATTGGTGGGTTTTCTATTCTGTTCCATTGATCTATGTGTCTGTTGTGTGCCAGTACCTGTATATATGCACTACCCAGAAGAGTGGGGTGGTTAACTCCTGGGGGCCACAGCCAGGTAAAACTTTGCTGATCCTGTTTCTAGATGTGGGGGTTGAGACAACAGATTTGGAGGTGGAATGAACAGTCTGCCACAAAAATAGAAAATGTAGTGATGTATGTTAAGAATCTTCTGAAAATATTCCCTTCACCACCAAGTAGAAATCTCTGGGATTATTGTGGCATAGAAATAAGCACCAATACTGCCCATGCCTGGCACTAGTTCTGCCATTTCTCCCAACCAGCACACACTATATTTATTTGCCACTTGTTTTTCATTTTCCCTAAATTATCAACATCCACCTTTTGCCTGTTCATTTCTTTGAGAACTTTGTGATGTCTTTTGTTATGACTTTTTTTTTTTATTAAAAAAAAATTCCTTTAACGTTTATTTTTGAAAGAGAGACAGAGCATGAATGGGGGAAGGGCAGAGAGCAAGGGAGGGGCAGAGAGCAAGGAAGACAGAATCTGAAGCAGGCTCCGAGGCCCCAAGCTGTCAGCACAGAGCCCAACACAGGGCTCGAACCCATGAACTGCAAGACCATGGAGCTGAAGTCGGACGCTCAACCGACTGAGCTACCCAGGCAACCCTATGATTGCTTTTTATATTAAGAACAGTACTTCTATTTCTTTTGTTATTATTTATTTCCTTTTTTTATTTCAGACATTTTCTTTAGTGTAGGTTTGTATTTTTACCTATTTTTGAGTTGTTGTATATAATGGCTGTCGGAGGCCTATTTATTTTGCTCCACTGATTTGTCTTGATTATTGCCAGTGTGTCTCACTTTATTAGTCTAACTTCATAAAACATTCAGTGCCTCCTATGTTTCCCGTGTTTTTCACCTTTTTCCATTTTCACACCTGTTTGTTCTTCCAGATGGATACTGGAATTATATTTGCCAGATCCAAAAGTAAATTCCACTGAGTTTTTATTGGAGCAGTGTTAGCTCAATAATGCAGTATGGGAAGACTGATCTATTGCTGTTTTTCTCATATAGAAACCTGGCTCGCATTGTTTATACAACTTTTCTTTTATGAATCTCAGTGAAGTTTAAATTTTCTACCTTTCACTCTCCATATCTGAGGATTTTTTTCTAAATGTTTTCTACTGTTTGTACTGTTTTTTAGCCTTAAAAATTGCTTTGTAGCATAAATGTGCTAGTATCTAGGAAAACCATTGGTTTTTATATCTTACTTTTGTGTTAAATAACCTCATTGAAATCTCTCATTAGTCCAATTTTTCTTTTTTTTAGTTCTAGTAATTTTTCCACTGATTTTCTTGGGGTTTCCCAGGAAGACAATCATTTTGAAGGCTGATAATGATAATTTTGCTTCCACTTTTCCAATAGTTAGGCCAATTACTTCTGTGTTCTATTTTTTTCATTGAGTTCATTAAACACTACCAAAACAGAGCTAAGTCACAGTGGTGACAGCAACCATTTTAATATACTATTACATTTGTTATGTTATTTGCATTATATTTATGTAGTTATCTTGCATCTGTCATAAGTGAGATTACCGTCTATTAGATTTAGTATTTTTCTCAGATGTTAGTGCTAACTTGAAGAAATGCATTAGGAAGACTTTTACCTTTCCTCTGTTGTTTCAGAGTTTATAATAGCATTGGAATTGGCTCAGCCTCAGAAATTTAAAATAACTCAATACCCCAAATTCTCTAGGCTCAAAGTCTTTGAGGGGTGTAGTTCAGTTACATTTTAAAATATTTCTTGGTTATTGATCCATTAACAATTTATGTGCTTTTGGTATTGTTTTTGGTAGTATTTTTTTTTTTTTTTGGAAAATCATTGATTGTACCAGGGTTATCAATTTTTAGCATAAAATCCACATGTAATTTTTATTTTTTTCTCTTAAACTAGGGGCTTAAAATCCAAACCAAAAAAATAAAAGTGCAGGAAAATGAAAAATCACTGAAAAAAATCTCACCACTTGGATAACATTGTGATGGACATTTTCCATGTATTTCTCAGTCTTTCCAGTGAGAGTCCTTTATACTACTCTTTGCATAATTTTCATAGAAATTATACTTATCTTTTTTTGTGATTATAATAAAAATGTGGTCATTCTACAAAATTTGGGGAAGGTATAAACTCAGATATTAAAATTGCCCTAGATTTGTCTGTTTGGCAGTAGGTAATGTTAATACTTTGCTGCTATTCCCTTACATCCTGTTAGCATAATTATCATAATGTATACACAGGTCTGAAAGGCAGTGCAGCAGTTAAGGGAACTGGCTCTAGAACTAGACTTTTTCGATTAAAATTCTGGCTCCTCCATTTTATCAGCTTTGTGAATGGGGTCAACTGCATATCTTCCCTGCCTCAGTTCCTTCATCTATGAAATGGGAACAGTAATTACAGCAGTTATCTCATAGTGTTACTGTCAGGATTAAATAGATACCCAGTGCCTGGACTGGACACTCGAGAATTGTTAGTTGCCACTATCTGTAACTAAACATAAAGACATTCACAAGTCCTCTATGAAGGATGAAGAACTGAATAAATTGTCTAAAGCAAAATTACTCAAGCCACTCAACATAAATCTTAAGGTTATTAAGAAATAATGTCTCAAGGTTCTGCACAAGGCAATGCAGCACATCATCCTGCCCTATGCACTTCTGCAGCATAACAGCTTGGCTTGTTCGTTACTACATCGTTTCAGCAAAGAGACTAAATAAATGAGTAGGGATGGAGTGGCTATAACTCCCCTTCCTTGCTGTGGAGGCCAAAGTTCAGAGAATAAGGAGGCATAGCAGGTCCTTTTGCTTTTTTCAGCAGTGTCCACTTTATCCCACCAGTTCTGTACTGTGGGCTCACAGGTTAGTGTCTGTGGTGGTCACAACTCCCACCTCACTTCCGTAACTACCACCTACATTTTTCTAATCTACTTGCTCTCTTACATGATTCTAGACCAAACTTTTCCAATAATGCTTTCTTAATATCTTCGGCCTCTAATCCCATGGACACATGTAGCAATAATGAATTTCAGCCACAAATTCCAGGATAGGGAGGGGCTTTTTCCACATTGAGTTTTGGATATTAGACCATATTTGCCACTGCTGGGCTGTCTCTTATTCATGACTGAAGGCCTTTTCAAGCAGGACACTCTCAGGCAAGCAGGATCCTTCTGACACTTCCAGGCCTCCTTACATGCACAGGAATCATTCTGCTGCTCTCTCATGCCACAGTTAGTCGTGAGAAATCTGGTGAGAATTCTCAGGCCTGTCACCTGAGTGAGGTGGCAAACCTGGCTGTCACATTCCCAGTGTGTCTGGACTTTCTGTTTACCTCCTACCTCGGCCCCGCCCCCATGAAACCAGGGGTAAGCCATGGTGTTTCTGCATTCTCTGCTCCCTTCAACCCCAGCTATCCACATTCCAAGGAATCTTTCCTGGTCTTGAAATACAAGAAGCTTTTCTTTGACATCATTATGCAATATATATTTTTTAAATCATTATGCAATCTTTTAAACACAGTTACTTGGGGATGGGTTCATGAGATTAAAAAATACTTAAAAGGCCTTTATTTAATCTCAGATTAAGATGGCAGCAGGACATATTAGACACCATGTTAAGTCCAGGAACTTTGAAGCTGAAATGACTAGGAAATAGGAGATGGTTCAACAAATAGGCAGTTAATTCTGAAGTAAGTTAATGAATCTGGTAGAAAATAATCTTGATCTTAGTCATCTGTTTCAAAATATACTATTTTTTAAAATAATACTTTTGTCTCTGAGTTTTCCATATGAATGACAAGCATCCAATTGAAACTAGAAATGTATTTTACGTTGATAGTTCCTCAAATACTTAAAATTTTGTAAGGATGGGTTAATGATTATTAGACAAAACCTTTAACCATGTGTGTATCATTGATGATGGAAAAATGATAGATGAAAAGGGAGGGAAAGAGGAAAAAAAAGGAAAAGAGGGAAAGAGAAAAAAAGAAAGGGGAAGAGAGAAAGAGAAAGGGAGTTAGTAAGAGAGAGGGGGAGGGAAGAAAGAGAGGGAGAAAAAAGAATGCAGGACTAGAGCTCCAACAATTCCTGGAACAAAAACTCCTACTAAAGATCTAGGAAGAGTAAAGGTCTGCTGTCATCAAGTATATTTTCTAAAATTCAGCTTTTTCATTTTATCCTGTATGGTCATCTCAGTGATAAAATTTGCCAGGCAATTGCTTAACTCCACTTCAGTTTACCTTTGCAAACAAAGTTACTGGGTCAACATAAAAAATTCAAACAGTTTCAAAAGTGGTACATTTTGAAAGCATTTTGTTTGCTAACACAAATATACCTTATGGTTAACTATTTAGTAGAAATTGATCACCTCGAATTTGGCCCAATTATTCAATGAGTTAACTGTGTCAGGAGGACATAGATTATTAAATCATGGTTAAAGTGTAAAAATCAACCAGTGGTCTCAAGCTTTTCTTCAGAGTCTTAGTAGCACATACTGTCTTTAGCATTGTATTTTTAAAAAGTGGACAAAGGTCAAGACTAAGTTATTCTCAGTTACTTAAAATACAATAGTATTTATATAACATGCTTATTTAATTTCTGCAATGTAACCTCACTAAATTCACCATTTTAAGAGGGTAACCCACTTCTATAGTGGTGAAAAGTCTCAAATTCAAAATCAGAAACTTATTCTCTGTCAGTAGCATCAATCATGACCAAATGGTTTCACTGGGCACTAAACTGCACATTCCACAGCTTTGGCTGGAGAAATCTGGAAAATACTAGATTCTTCATATTAAACAAGGAGAAACATACCAAGACCAAATCAGTGAAACACTTGATTACTGTATTTATGCATGCTAAACTAGACAGAGTTAATTACCTAACTGCTATAAATACCTATGTGCCAAATGCACACACGGTATCAGTCACTGTCCCTAAGCTCAGGGAGCACTTACTTGCTCAGGGTTTTATTTAGTACCAGTTACTTCTTCATTTGACTAATTCTAATTTACACATGTTAAGTTTATCCCAGAATCACTGATGTCTTCTTGAAGACACACCAGTTATCAATGTATACTTTCATAAAGACTTGTCAGTTCATTGAGCAGTTTACTGCCCAAGGACTCCAGTGATCTGGGAGAACAGTACTGAAAGTAAAAAAAAAAAAACAAAAAAAACAAAAACGTGGTTCTGACGTCATGGACCCATTTCCTAAATTACAAAGCAGGAAAACTGTGAGTTAACTTCTGTCTGAAATCTCTTCTGAACCCTTTTTATCACATTATGACACATCAGTAAAGCCCTCAGAAGCCACCAGGTCACGACACATCACATATGAAGTCCTGGCCCTTAGCCCTGCCATTTACAGACTGTCTTTTTTCTATCCTCTATGTCAAAGCAAGCACAATCTTGACTCTGGACAAAATTTGGCATTAGATGAAGAACATTAGGATAGTGTGGAAATCTACTGCCGTAAATCAGAAAATACACTAATTGTCAAATTATATTTGGGAGTGATCTTTGATTCATTCAACAGATATTTACTGAATGTCTATTTTGCACTCATCTTGGGGAATACAAAATAAGATCTGCTTGTTGTTTTCAAGGAGCACACGTATACTAGCAGATGTTATTGCCAGGCCAGGGAGCAGTAAGGTAAGGGCCAGGACTTACCTCTGAGCATGATCAAACCATCACCTGCCTCACTTCCTATGGCTACAAATAACCAAAGCTTATAGGTTTATAAAACTTAACTGTTTGAGTTAAAACGCAAACTACTTAAAAGTGTTTTCTGAGAATTTCTGTTAAAATCGTCTTGCTTCTGTTTCCTTCTTTCATGTCTTTAGCTTTGTGGGTTGTTTTCTTAAGCACGTTTCCTAGTAATTTCAAAGTTTAGTGTTTTTATTCTGCTGGTTGATGCTTTGAAATAAAAGTAACAATCAAACATTTTCTGTACTCTAATTAAACCGAAGGATAAATTGTTTATTTACCTTCTACCTGTCTCCAGTGGCTGATTTCCTAGTTTTTGCCAATTTTGAGGTTTTACAGCCCAATGCTCTCTTCATATTCTGTCTCTTCTCTTACAGTAGTTCTTTAATGTGTACATATTTTATTGGCTAATAAATATTTATTTCATGGTTTTATCATCCTGGAAGTCTTTCTTTAAATAATCGGTTAGTAGACTGACGCAGTTCTACATTTTCCAGAATGGGTTTGTGAGAAATATACTATGAACTCTTTTCATCTGATAAAATCTTTGTTTTACTCAGACAAGAGTGACAATGGGGTAGTTATTGTATTTCTGAATAATCATGTTCTCTTTGAACCTCTATAAACTGACATTTAAATACTGCAGAGGAAAATTCTTAAGATAGTCTGAGGTCTATTTTTTCTCACCAAAAATTTAAAAGTATTTTCCTTAATTCATTAACTTAAGCTCAGTCTGAATAAAATCCAAAGTAGTTACACAGGCCTGGGACTATTACAATGCCCAAAAGTGACATGGGCGATTCATGGTAGGCAGAGTGGTCCTCCTCAAATATCCCCACTCTAATTCCTGGAACCTACCAATAGTATACATGGTAAAGAATTAGGGCTGCTCATCAGTTGACCTTAGAATAAGATTACTTGGGAATATCTGGGTGGGCCCCATGTCCTTAAATCACAAGGGTCTTTAAAAGTGGAAGAGGGAGGCAGAAGGTCAGATGGAGACCTGATGACAGAGGTCAGTATAATGCAACGTGTGGACTTGGCCCACAACTGCTGGATCTGAGGTGGAAAAGGGTCTAAGAACCAAGGAGAGCTGAGCTCTAGAGGATGGAAAAGGCAATGGATCCTGTCCTACAGCCTCCAAAAACACAGTCCTGCTAACACCTTAATTTTAACTGAGATCCACTTTGAGACCCCTGACCTACATAACTATAATAAATCTGTGTTGTGCTTGAAATGAAACAAGTGGTAGAGATGGAGACCTGAGTAGGGTAATGACTAACATGTAAACTGAGACCTAGAAGCAACTCAATCAGCCAAGCCACATGCAGATGAAGGACGTCGTAGGCCTGCTAAAGGTCTGCCTCTTGCACACGTGCTCAAGGTGTCATCTACCTGATAATTCTCCCACCCTTTCTTCTCCCACCCCTCCCGTTACTGAAATCCCACTGTTTGGAGGCAGCAAGGATGTACTCACAATTATTTTTCCCTTCTGCTAGGTATCCTGTGTGCTTCTGGGATGGAAAGCTGTCACTCCTGTTCCCAATCGGGTACAAAAGGATCAGGTCTAAACATGATTTTATCCCTCAGACAACCTAAAGTGGGTCTCACACCAAAATTTGTTCAAACTGAGCAAAGCTTAAACAAAAAACCCGCTTTGAGGGTGGGGCAGATGCGGAGTTGGTCCAGGCTTCACGTGGACTGGTACCATTAGAACAGGTATTTATCTTGCTGACCAAGGTGGGAAAATTAAAGACAATTTGCCTATATTGCTAATGGGAGAAACTAGTACTTGAACCAGGAAGTCTCCCTCTTAAATATACCCTGGGGCTCCTTAAGTAGGTACTTAATTTCTCAACCAGTTAGCCAGTACCACCTGTGACTTTAGAAGTCTTCCAGAGTCTACAGCATATTTCTGGGGCGCACAAACTAGATGAACTTACAGACGTGTGAGAAAATCGATTGCCATTACCAATTTCTGTATGTTGTTTCCTAAAACTAACCCGAGAAGGTACCTGGTTTTCCTTCAGCAACTCTACCATGACCCTTCTTACACCACAAATATCCCTGAGATTTTGGTTTTACTGATGCTATGTCCCAGGGTGTCAAAAAGACGACTCAGAATTTCATCAAAGCCCAGTAAACCAGCATAAAGACTTCTTTGTATTCCTGACACCTTCTGCTGGTGGTGAAACTTAAGACTTAGAAACTTAGAACACCATATGGTATCTTGGTAAGCATGGTGACATTTTCTGAATGCTAAATTGTTTGATAAACAAAAAGGGGGGGGGGGATTTAAAATTGGAGAACAGAGAACAGGGACTAAAAAACCATTACAAGACAGAGCCTTATTTCATTCAGGCAACAAAATCCTGAGAACTAACCTGTCACTAAAAGCCTCTCATCAAGGTTACCTTCCTTGGCACGTTTGGCGAGTGCACTCCTTTAACCTGGTAGCCTGAACATCAGTTAGTTGCTCATTTTGTGAGATTGTGAAGTTCAACATTTACTTCCATCACCAAAACACTGCCACACAAAGGGAACACAGAAGGGAAGATTTTCTATTTTCTTAAAGCTTCAGACACTTTAAGATCTTCATTGTTCCTGGATGATTACTAGATACTGTAATCTCGTGCTTTCATTTCCCACCTCATACTACTCTAATCCTTTCCAACAGACATTTGATAGATTATCATTAATGTAGTTTACAATGATTACCTTTAAATTCATTATGGACTAACAGACAAATGTCTTGTTTTTCCTGTGAACTTCTACAGAGCCTCTCATTTAAGCAGTCATATTCACCTGTGGGCACTTCCACTCACTTATGCAAGACATATTAGGTGTTCTATGTGCTGAGTACTGTTCCAGGCATTGACTATGCATCAATACACTTACAAATCCCTGCCTTCACAGAGCATCCTAGAAGGGAGTGGGTGGGCAAATGATTTTCAAGAGAAGACACGAATTCAAGTTTGGGAAAGGGCCCCAGATCCTGCATTTCTAACAAAATCTCAAGTGAAGCCACTAGTCCCCTATCAGGAAAAGTGACCCAGCGAGTGAAAATCAACAATGTAGTTACAAGGGGGTGCCTGGGTGGCTCAGTTTGAGGACTTCAGCTCAGGTCATGATTCCATGGTTCACAAGCTCGAGCCCCACATCAGGCTGTGCAGACAGCTGAGAGCCTAGGGCCTGCTTCAGATTCTGTCTCCCTCTCTCTCCGCCCCTCCCCTCTCAAAAATAAACATAAAAAAATGTAGTTGAGAACTAGTTTCATCTATTTGTGCAGACTGGAAACAGTTACCATGTAGCCCTATGAAAGGGTTTTTCCAAGCTAAGGGAAGAGCAAGCGCAAAGTCCATGAAGAAAGTCAGCCATCAGGATGCTCGGAGAGTTGAGTAAGGATGAAGGGAGGCAGAGCACTTTAAGGTCTTTGCACAAAGATGATTAATGAATGAGCTGGGGGCTTAAGTTCCATATTTTAAAAGTAGCCTCTACAATGTTATCATTAACAGTAAAGAAAATAATTCATTCAGAAATGTTCAGAAAATGAATGGCAGAAACTACATCTTTTCCATGTAAACCTAGAATTTTATAGATCAAAGAACATGAGATGGCACAAATTAGACAATTCTTTGGAGGGCTAGGAAATCATTTGTCAAGAATGATCTGTAGACCAGTGTGAATACAAACTTCAACCCCCAAGGAGATCCAAAAACAACTGCATAGTTGGCTTATCACTGGGGCAGAAAGGGGTTACTATTTACTACATAGAGTTGGAAGGAAAATCCTATGGATTCAGAAGCAAATGTAAGATTGGCACCAGCTAAAAGGTTTATGCCAAGCAAAGTAGCCATAAAACCTGTATGAAACACAAAATGTACATTCTCTATTCCTATTTAGTCTCACCTCCAAATTCTGAGGTACTGCTTTGATGTGCTGCATTCATATGGCTCATTATGTTCTTACAATACATAGACCAAAACCAACCAGTTTCTCAAAATGCTGGTCTTCCTAGCATCCAGCCCTACTTGCTTTCTAGATTGTTATACACCTGAATTCATGTTTTTGTTTTGAAAACCCACCTGGGGTGAAGAACCTGATCTCAACATGTAACCACTCTAGATTCGAGTAGTGTTCACTGAACATGGCCCTTGCATTGAATCTGTTGAGGAATTTAACTGGACTTTTAAGGTACCTAATAGTTCTATAAGTAATTGTCATCTACTCTTGCCAGTCCCAGCTTCCTGTATGTCTATATTCCCATACAGATAACACCTCAACCAAGTAAAGGAAAATGATTCCTTTAAAGTTTTATCAGTGGAACTTAAGAACCTTTTAATGTCTTTAGGTCTTTTAGTCTAAGTTCAGGTGAACATTATAGTTCCCGAAACAATTTCATAGAATACATACATCTTATAAACAGGCATGTAAACAGGTATGTACTCATCTTCTTTTACTAAGCGTACATACTCTTAAGCTTAGGCATGCAGTTATTAATAATGGAAACATTGCACTGAATATATTTGGCACCACTTGCCATCAACCCCAGGATTTTTTGTTTTTACCTCTATGCCATAAATACTTGCCCCATTAATGACTAAACCTGTATTTACATTGCCAATTTAGTTACTTTTTCAAGTACTCAAAACTGCACAGGGATGGAATTTCTGCTTTTAGAATTGCTTTACTGGCCACAAGCAAAATATCTTAAAAATCTTAAATTTCATCTTATTATAAAAACACTACAATTTGGACAAACTGCTGAAGATCTTAATTTGGTTTAAGTATAATACAAACCCATTAAAAAACATTCAACCCTGTCAGCAAATATTTAGATATTTACTAAAAAGCAGTTTAAGACTACACACTTTGGCTTCCTCTCTTAAATTTCAATGTATCAACAGGACAAAAACAAAAACAAAACTATTAACATGTGGACAAGATCCCATTAAGTACAAAATAAAGATGCTTCCTACTTAAATTAACAAGTTAACTAGCTGGATTTTAAGTGCCTATGATCTGTGATTGGAAAAAAAAAAAATTGTACTTGGGAGCCCCAAGCAGAATTTAATATACTAGGAACCCAAATCTCCAAATCAAGCAAATTCAAATGTGATTTAAGCATTGTCAGATTCAAAATAGTAGAGGATAACCTTTTTTTTTTTAATCGACTAATTGACCTGGGTTTTAATCCAGACTCCACTGGTCTTAGATCTTTGCAAATAAATACTGCTGATCTCACTTCCTCATCTGTAAAACTAAGACACAAATGCTGCCATAGATACTACAAATGCTTTAGTAAAGTAAACTAATAGAGGCAGTAAATCACCTCAGGACCTGTCTCCACTTCCCAACTACCTTAAATTGATAAGCAAAGATGTTTGGATCAATTTATAATAACAAATAACACCAGAGAAACTGCCACAACTAAGAATGACCTTAAAATTTTTATTTTAATATGCTCATTCTGGACAATTTCTTAACAAACAGTCTTAAAATATGGAATTTTATGTTTACATTAAACGCACCAAACAACTCAAACAGCATGACTAAATTGCAAATACAGAAGTAGGCCTCTGAATGCTATGCCTGCTGAAATTACTGGAAAGAGAATTAAGCCTTAACAGTTTTCCTACTGTCTTAAAATTCATGGGATACATCCATTTGAGTTATCCTTTAAAACTCTTGAGGAATATTACATCTGGAACTGAACTTACAAAAACAGAAAACTATATTAATTCAGACTTTAAAAACAATGTAGGCTAAACAACCTCTAAGGCAAAGGATAATCTGCAGACTAAAGTAGACATGATGATCTTATTTTTAGTTGGACACCAAATACTGGCCTTTGTATACTTGTGCTCTCCTTACCTTTACTACTCAGCCCAAAGGCTAGTTTTCTAATGCTAGACAACTACACCATAGTTGTCAACTTCTAACAGAACAATATTTCACTAAATACATAATAAACTTTAACATAATACTGAATTGTTCTCCAGGCAATTGCAGGTTGCATTTTGTCAGGAATCATTCTGTAGGGCTCTTCAAACTACAGGGAAAAACCCAACTCTGGCTTGTTCTGTTTAGACAGGTCTGCCTGTAAAATGAAGATCTCAAAGTTTTTAGTAAAATCACCACTACTTTGCAGTTTTGAAAATTCATAAAGCTGTAAGTGCTTTCCTTTTAAACACAGGCTAAGAATCATACATGTATAACATGCAAAAAAATAGAAAAACTTATTTTTCCTGAAAATAATCTTAAAGCTATCAAAACTCAAGCAATAGTACCCTAATACTCAATTCTTAACAATTTCAAGGTCAAAATACAAAAAAAGGTTAGAGCTTCCCCCCTCCCCGGTCAATTAGAAAGAAGGCAGGCAATTATGAGCTATAATCAAGGTGTTCAAATTATTTGTATCTCAAAATGGCTAATTATATTTAGATGGCTTTTTGTTAGTGCTACTTGAAAACTATGTTGTATTGTTTAAGAAAATCTTAACAGAATCATGAACATAAACTTTGCCACGCATTTTAAAACCAGAAACAAATAAAATGCAATTCCTAGTGAACTCTAGACAACCTCAGCCCTACTGCCAACCTCACAAGAAAACACCCACCAAACAAGTTAATAAATGTGTGTGTTAAGTCTAGTTACAGTCCAATTGAGTTCTGAACACAAATACTACAAAGGTTCAGCATCTAGGGAGAAAAGTTAACCATTTAATATTTTATTTAAAATCTGACTTCCATTTTAGCATGTAAAGAAATCCTCTAAATGTCTTATCACTATTCTATATTAAATAGTAATGCTAAAAGCTTTAAAATGAAATTATATGGTTTGGTAGAGTAAATATCACTTTTTTCACTAATCACCATGGCACACCTTTCTGGAGACTACTATAACCCATGCTAACCTTATGGGGCTTTAAAAACATTTAAAGCAGTATTTGTCATTAAATGATCGAAACAAAACCACTTTAAGGTTTTCAATTCAAAAGGTTTAAGAACTCAAACTAAAGGACAATTAGATCCTCATTTTATTAATCGTGGCACAATTCTTTGTATTTTCTCTCTGAAAAGTTACCTTTTAATAATCACTCCACAACTATGAAACTCTTACCTTTCTATTCAGGGATCCATGATTAAACTCTAAGTTTCTTTAAAAAGGGATACATTAGCAGTTAAGCTTTCCATGTTCAGATTTTACATAATCTATTTTATAACACGGTGTAATAAGTAAGTTATGGCAAATTTACTCCATATTACAGCTTTCCTTCAAAATTTAGCTTGGATCCAATTTTAACAACGGATCCTTTAAAATATGATTATTCTCAAGTTAACCCACATTCTTCTACAAGGTGAAAACACAGGCTAGACACAAACACATGAAAGAAAAAGCAGAAATGTTGAATAAAATACTGTTACTGCCACTTCTTAGGTTCCACTCCAGTGGACTTGAAGTTACATATGCCTAGACCAACTATCAATGCTGCAAAAGTCCGGTTTATGAAGGGAGAAGTACTAATAGTATTACAGCATTAGAGAAAACCTAACTTCAGACTCCCAGCCTACACTCTTGGCATGAGACATGTCCACACACACACACTTGTCACTCTGCTTAGCATTGGCGTGTCTTCTTTTTAACTGTTTTTTAAGTTCCAGAAAGTTAACAACAGTCTAAGGACCACTAACTGTTTATACAGCATAGATAATTACTAAGAAAACTAGTACGTAACCAGTTAACAGTTATACATTAAGAACACCAGTACTGGTAAAACAGTATTTGATTACTAGAAACAAGACAACCTCCCCTCCCCAAATGTCAATTAACATGCTTAAAAAGCAACCAAACCCCACAACTTTCTTAATACATTGCTTTAAACAGAGTATTTTCACCAAATTTAAATAAACAATGCACAAGCAATGCAATTATTAATTTTTGGATGAAGACAGCGCAAATACCAACTCTAAAAAAGCAAAAAGGCATCTCCCAACTTCACAAATTATCATACGTTTATTAAAATAAATTTCCTTCAGACACAATTAAAATCAAATACTTAATAAATCTATTCCAATATAGTAAAAACTTATAATCCTGACATGCAACCTCAGAATGTTTTAGCACAAAATTATGACAAAACTTCAGTTTAAGAAACAGAAAGTTGTATAGATGAATTTCAAAATTAAAATTACAAAGTTTTTAAAAATACTTTACATTTCTGGAACGTTTAAAGTGGAAGTCGCATCTTCAGTAATATTTAATTTTCAAAATCTTCTGGTCACAATCCCCACCAAACTCAACAGGCCGGGACAAGTGCAATACCATACAGAAACACAGCATTGCAACCGATCCCAACCTGTGTAGAAAGGGGTTTGATTTTCCCTTACTTTTCTACAGACTTTTCACTACCACAGTCAGTTTTGCATGGATTTGCACAGCAGAATATCACACAGCTGGATGCAAACCTGCAAAACTAACCATAGAAGAGTGTTCAGTAACTGGACAGTTTGACTGGGCGACAGGCCGAGGCTGGAGTTCTACAGCTAGCAGTACTTTAAGTGCTCATAATGCAGTAGATAACTAAACACTACCTGCACTATAAGCACTTTAGTGCTACAGAAGCTGTCACATCAGATACACCAGGCAGATTCTACATCGACACAATAAAAGTACACAAAATTAGTAAAAATCACTTGAAGGAAATAGCAGGCCACCATCAGTTTTGCATAGATTTGCACAACTACATTCTTCTTGTAGTGCAACTATGCAAAACTAACAGAGGACTGCAAACAAAAAGTATTAAAACACCTATATACTTGCTTGGCTTGGATTATTGGATGAAAACATAACTTCTTATGCCAGAAGGAGCACTTAGGGCAGTAGATGCTAATCTACTTCACTATCTGCACTAGATGCACCTTAGAACAAAAAGCACTCAACACCAGCAGGCCCTGCACTTTAAAGCCCACCTTGGCTTCCCGAGGCAGCTGTCACCATAATGCTACAAGTGCCTTCACTGCAGTAGATGCACATATCACTACCTGCACTGTAAGCACTTTGACATTATTCTGACTGGTCACAATCTTCAGTCTCACAAGGTGATGTTCTCTTTATTCCTGCTAAATTTGAAATAAATAATTAGAAGAACACCTCAAACTTTTAAGGGCTAGAAAACATACAAAATTCAGCATAATTCCTAATGGGGAAGAGAAAATGAGTTTATCTCAAACCTGCGAATTTCATTCACAAGCACATTTACACCTTAAAAGTAGAAAAAAAATCTTTTTCACAAGACAATCTTAACCATCTAATACTGTCAAAGAAATTGGTGGCTCTTCCTTTACCTGGAGGTTCCCAAAGACATACTCAAAAAAAAAAAAAAATCAAGATTAGACTGCATATGAATGAGAATTAACAGGGCAATTTGATTCATACATGTACCTTTTTAGAGGAAATCTTCATATCCACGTGGCAAAACATTTTTTTCTTCTGGCTTCCAATTAGCAAATACTTGGCAAATCAATTAACAAAATTACCTTTCAGACTACATTTCAAGTGTTATTAGCTTGTTATAGAACTTAAATATCCTGTTTAAATTGTTTTGAACCTTGAAAACTTACTCCAAATTAGATCTACTTTATCACCCAACTTAAAGCAGTTCTAAAATTACATTTTATAAACTGCATACCAGTTTCCAAAGATTTTTATGGTATTTGCATTGTACTTTAACTTAAAAATTAGCTGGCCACAGAGTTAATATTTTAGAAAAGGTAAGTGAACAAAATACAAGATACCTATTTCACTATTTGAAAACCCAATCCCATTTTACTCAAATGATTAAAATTAAAAAAAATTGTTTTAAAGAAAAAGTTAACCAAAAAGAATTAGAATACACTTACCCACTAGGGAAAACTTTCTTCTTGCAAGTATCCTTAGAAAAGCTTTTGGTGCAGTTAGGTCCACGTGTATGACTGGGTTGGGGGGTGGGGAGACAGGGATAAAAGACAAACATATTTGCTGAAAATTATTATCACCTCCAAACCCATACTTAAATTTAAATTTGCTTATTTCTAACGCTCTTGTATCAATTAGTTACATTCATTTGCCAAAATGAGGATAACATAGCCAAGCAACACTGGCAATGTTTAAAAGACCAACAATGTATAGAAGTGTAAACGTGTAAGAGAATAAAGTTGAAAAACCCACAGGTATTAAATTCATGTCTTATTTAAAAAGATCCTGAAATACTCCAGTATGATCCACAGCAATCCTTTACTGTACAGTTCTAATGAGAGGGAAAAGCAGCAGCAGCAAAGGGACTATTCTTTACCACCCCTCCCCCATCCAAGACCTCGTGGCTGCAAGCCGGGATAAAGAGTTGTTTCCTCAAGTGATGTGGTCGGATGGCATGTTGGTAATTTTTTCTTTTGGCGATACTGCAGGAACGAGTCTGCCTTCTCCAGTTCCCGTCCCCTTTGCTCCGGCTAAGGAGTAGAAAAGGGAGCAGGAACGCTCGAGACTGCAAAGTGCCCGCCTCGCTCATGGAGCCCGGGCCGGCAGCACATGTCGCACAAGGGGGTGCATGGCCCTGCGGTTTCGCGAGCGGCCGCCAGGGGGCGGTGGGTCAGAGTCGGGCCCTGCCGGACGCGGCAACCCCCCACCCCGTTTCCCGGCGGCAGCCGCGCGGCGACCGGCGGCGCCGAGGCCCGAGCGCGGCGGGGACGCGGGCGCGCCGCCCCTCCTTTGTGTCCCCCGCCCCCCCCCCCCCAGCCCGGCCCAGAGGGGCGGGGGCTCCGCGACTGCGGTGCCCGTCGCACGCGGCCCGAGGCCTAAGCCGGGAACAATCGGCGGCGGCGCGCAGTCGCCGCCATGTCCCCCGCCCTCACCCCCGCGCAGCCCGCCCCGCAGGAATATGGCGGCGCGGCCGCCGCTCCCGCCGAGCCGGGCCAGCCCTCCCGCGCCGCGCTCCCCGCCAGCGGACGGGCAAAGGCGGCTCCACGCCGTCACCGAGGCCGGCCAGGGCCTGCTCCGCGGGCCACGGCCCGGGAAGTTGCGAGCCCCACCCGGGACTGCCCACGCGGGTTAACAAAGCCCACGCGGAGTGGGGGTGGCGTCCAGGCCGCGCCGCCCCGAGCTCCCGCGCCCTCCGCCCACCCTCGCGCGTACAAAGTTTGGGGGCCCGCGGGCTCCCGCCCACGCCACGCCGCCCGCCAGCGCGCAGGTACCTCGTGGGCGCGCCCCCTCCCGGCCCGCGGCCTGCCCCATGTGCCGCTGCCGCCGCCGCTTTGTTCTGGAGGCGCTTTAACTCTCGCCCCCAGGAGAAACTTTCCCTTCCCGGGGACCCCGCGCCCCGCGTGCACCCCGAGCCCTGGAAGGGGCGCGGGCCTCGCGCGTACCCTCCCTGAGGGGCCATTGTGTGCGCCGCGCGCCCACCCGCCCGCCGGGGCCGGCCCAGGCAGGGTCCGCGCGGGTCCCGGGCGCGGCCGCCTCGCGCACGCCGCCCCCTCCCACCCTCCCTTCCCCGGCCCTGCCCTGCCCCTCCGCCAGCCCGCAAGCAAGCGAGGGGGCAGCGAGTCGCCGCTGCCACACGCAGGGGTGGCCAACGGCCCGAGACCCGCCCCGGCCCCCGGCCACGCCGCCGCCGCCACGCTGCCCCGGGCCATTCCGCCCCACCCGCCCGCCCGCCCTCCCTCCGGACTGGGGCCGCACACAACAGGTTTCACTCACTCGGCGGAGGGGCGGGCAGACTCACCAGGAGGAGTAGCCGCCACCATCTTCGCCTCGCCCGCCGCGGGCTCTCGCTCCCGCCTCCCCACCCGCCTCCGCTTTACTACGACCGGAGGCCCCAGGCCGGGGGTGCGGCCGGCCGATCGGCCGGCCCCGCCAAGGAGCTTCGCGAGGGGCGCGAGCCGCGACTACGCGGCGGGGGTCGTCCCCACCCCCTCGGCCTCGCCCGAGGGCGCGAAGTGGCGCGAAGGCGCAGGTCGGGCGGCGACGGCAGCACCTCGAAGGGCCATGTGGGTGAATGAAGGGCGGCGGCTCCCGCCTCAACGTAAATACGGACAAGCCCCACTCCCTCATTAGCATAAAAAACAAAGTACTTCCGACCTCCCCGCCCGCCCGCCAATCACCGCAGGCCCCGCCCACGGCGGCTCGGCTCGGCGGCCGGGAGAGCGGGAGCTGGGAGCCGCTCGCGGCGCAGCGCTGCCTCTCCCCGGCCGCGCTTCCCCGCCGCCCGCCCACCGCCGCCCGCCTCGCGGAGCGCCTCGCCCGGACACCTAGCGCCACGCCTCCGGCACGCCCTCCGTTAACAAGCTCTGCGCGCGTGCAGACCCCCGCGAGCCGCACACCCTCCTGGAAGCGCACGCTTGCTGCGGCTTCCTGAGAGCTCTGCTCTCCCTGGGACTCGACGTGTACGCGATGTGATTACTGTTTATTACTTTCCTTGCCCACGATGGGTCTCGGTGGTAATTAGGGGCCTGCTTCATGCCAACATGAACCAAAGATAAATAAAACCCAGTGACTTACTCTCACATTGAAACCGGATTACTGCGTGCACAGATCGTTTTAGAACAGAGATAAATGCATTACACCCGGGACTCATGAATGCACACATCGTTGAAGTGTTTCCTTAACCCGGCCGTGTGTAAACCAAAACGCATGCCCGAGCAGAGGTTTCGCAGCTGCAGTACCTGATCCTCCTCTCATACCCCGCTGCACTTAGTAAGAACACTTGGCTCCCCTGTGCAAATAGTAGAGCTCGGAAAGAACCTCATCAACAACCATAAAGCTGAGAAAAGGAGCCCACTCAGGAGCACGTCCTTCTACACATTGTGGTTTAGGAAATTCCAGAATTCTCGGAAACAATTGTCAAAAGAAGTGAGGTTTCATAACATTTACTACAAATACAGTAATTTTAAATTGGTTTTAAATAATCCAGTAAGTATTTGGTGGAAAGCACATAACCACTATTTCGTGATTTTACAAGCCAACTGGAAACACCATATTACCAGAAGATGTCTATAATGTCCAAATGTTAAAATATTCGGCATTCAAATTTGATGATATTGCTAATATTTACTATCTTTATGACTCATGTTGTCATGCTTTGCTTAAATTGTCAGACTAGAGATGATATAAAAAGTAAAGGATTAACTCTTTGCTAGTCTTTTATACGAAGGACATTTTTTTCTATATATTTTTGCTTTACAAATCCAAATAAATGGCCAAATCTGAAATTTTACAATATTTAGTCTTTCTATAATGGTCATTTATGAGACTTTCAAAGGGGGAAAACTTATTGCTAATTTTATTTAAAGTCTGTATTTACATTACTTTTGGCCAGGATTGACAGATATATCAATTTCTTTTTCTTTAAAACTTCTTCTTCTGCTTTAAGTTAGAATGGCTGGGAGGAGGAGTGCTGTGAGTGTTCATAACACTCTCTGAATCATGGGAAATCCCACCTGTACACAGGTTTCTTAGCAGGAGAGAGTTATTTATCTCAATTTTTTTTCCAATTAAAGTCAACACTGCAATACTCCTGTGTTTAAAAAGCTCTTTTTTAGACATCTAACAATATTTCTGTGGAAATCTAACATACAAGTAACTATTTTCTGTGATTACAGTTTGCGAGATTTAATTCTTGATGTATATACATTTTTACGGTAATCAGAATTTTGGAAGATGTAAATTCATTTAAACCAACTTACTTGGAAATCCCAGAAAGTTTCACAATTAGTAGATTGCATTTTATTTTTAAGGGGTTCACTTACACTTCCTTTCAAAATTAAGAAACAAATTATGAGTATAATTAGAATAATTGAAAACTTTTCAATCCCAATGAATTTAAAGATTACCAACTTTGTATTGTTTTAAGTCATTACTAACTAAAAACTCATCCTTCTCAATTTTAGGGGCCACACCTAGGGCCACAGCTAGGTATACTTTATCACTAAAGTAAAGATTTTGTGGTTATGATTTTGAAGATCAGAAAAAATTTCTGAACTGCTAACAAATGCCTTCTGCAACCAAGAAATGTAAAAACAAAGCTATCTGAAATGCCAACGTAGACACACAGTCTTCTCAAGTTAACTAAAACAGACGATACTGTTTTACACAATCCAGAACTTTTTAGATGATTTGAAAAGCTCAATTCAACATGAGAACATTTGCATTAACTTTGTACATTATATATAACAAGTAGTAGAGAAATATTTGTATTTTTTACTTTTCATCCAGATGTTTCAGTCTTATAGGTGTTATGAGTTGAAAACATGTGAAAAGTTCTGATCTTGTAACATTCAGAATTTTATTCCCTATTTTTTGCTATTTGGCTACATCAGTATCAATTGACTTAATTGTATTGAATTTTTGAAAGAGAAATTCAGTTTAAATATTGTTTTGTAGCACGATTACAGGATTTTAAGAAACTAATGAAGCAATAATCCCATTCACATTAGAGATGTGAAAACTCAAGAATGGTGCAGGAATACAAGACAAATACAATTATCTGTTATTTTAAACCTGTATCTCTGTATAATTTGAATAGTAATTTGGAGATTGCCTGTAACTTGGCTCTTGCAATTAAGTATATTTCATATTTTGGCAATTTGGCATTTTTAATATAGATTCCTATAGTAATTTATATTTTCTTATAGTATTCGAATTTTAAGGGAAAAGGAGATATATTTAAACATCACTTTGACTTTGGAAAATTAACAGGTTTTATAAATCAAGAACATTTTGAACTCTTTTATAAGGTAGCAAAAAGGGATAAATGATACAAATTTATTGATGACATTTTGGATTTTTACAATATGTATCTGTAAATGTTTGAAAATGCATAGTCTAGTCTTAACCACATTAATCATGTTTTATATTTAGGATTTTAAAGATATTCAATCCAAGTTAACAATCATCTATTAAGTATCTGCTATTCTCTGGGTACTGGTCAACATTTTAATAAGGAATAAGACAGAGCCTATGCTTATGAAAAGTTTAAGAATTATAGTATATTACAGATTATCATTAATATTTCACAAATAAACCAAAAGATTTAGGTCTTCAGGCTTTTATTTGTTCCTTCCAATGTCTAATAAAGTAATCCCACTGATGTCAGGTTATTTCCTTAGTTGAGAATTTAGAATATCTGTACTCCATATATGTTATTTGATAATCACACATAACATGAATATATGGATTATTTGCTACAAATGGCATTCCAAGGTGCTGTTGATGACAATAGATTTATAGTGAACACAAAGATCATGATCATTTAACCTGATAGTTCCATTTATGGTTTTGAAATTAAGAAAATACAAATTATAGAGGGAAAGATCAATGTGTGTGGTTTTGAATAAAGAAGCAATTTGAAGAAAGTCCTTTTATTTATTTATTTATTTATTTATTGGTATCCTTGAAAGTGTCACTGTGGTACTCTGTAGAATCAGATGGGAGTAATTGATTATTATTTAATTAAGAAAACTAGGGGCGTCTGCGTGGCTCAGTCGGTTAAGCGTTCGACTTTGTCTCAGGTCATGATCTTGCGGTTTGTGAGTTGGAGCCCTGTATCGGGCTCTGTGCTGACAGCTCAGAGCCTGGAGACTGTTTCGGATTCTGTGTCTTGCTCTCTCTCTGCCCCTCCCCTGCTCATGCTCTGTCTCTGTCTCAAAAAGTAAATAAAACATTACAAAAATTTAAAAAAAAAACCTAAATATACTAGGTACTATTTGTCACAATAAAGAGACAGTCTCAACTCTTAAAGAGATTTGGTGTGCACTTATGGTTATCAATATATGTAAATTGTATGGCTTTCAGAAACAGATGATATATATTAAAAAAATTTTTTTAAACATTTATTCATTTATGAGAGACAGAGAGCACAAGCAGGGTGGGGGCAGAGAGAGAGGGAGACACAGAACTGAAGCAGGCTCCAGGCTCCGATCTGTCAGCACAGAGCCCGACGCAGGGCTCCAACTCACAAGCTGTGAGATAGTGACCTGAGCCGAAGTTGGACGCTTAACCGAATGAGCCACCCAGGCACCCCTACAGATAATATATTTTTAATTAAACAGTTAAAGGTGATGTATCATAATTATAGTAAAGTATTTTACTCATTTTTCACTTAATTTATGCAACATCAAAATTAGAAGTGCCTTATGTTTAATTTCTTGTTTTTAACTTAATTCAGTAGTTCTTTACCTGGCTGTACTTTACAATTACCCATAGAGTCTTTAAAACATGCAAATGCCTGGCCCTTACTTGAAAATATTCTAATTTAATTGGTCAGAACTGGGACTGGAACATCATTTTTTAATAAATTTCCAGGTCATGCCTACGCTAAGTCAGAACTGACAAGCTCTGGTACTTAGTGTTTGCATTAGATAAAAGTGTTTGATTAATCAGTACCTTTAGCTGGTTAATCTTGATAGGTGCTTGTGCAGGTATCCATCCATATTACATATTTGCATTATTAACACACACAGAGAACTATGCAAAACTGACCCAGGGTATTTTAAATCCTTCACCCAAGAGTCATGGGCATAAAAGTTAAAAAAACAATAATAAGCAAAAACTTCAGAAATAATGTTGAAAAACCTATGAACTTTAACTGTAGCAACCTTGGTTTATAAGGCACATTGGAAGCTAGCATCCTGTTATATTTTTGCTATTTGGGGTTGCAATGTAATTTAAGAAATCTATTTAACAATGGAAAATCATTCCAAATATGGATTGTGTTTGAAAAATTGTCTGTAGTGGACACATTCAGATGTAAGTTGAATTTTTTTCTCAATCATTTAGCAGTGAGAAAAGGATATATACAAAGATCATCTGGGTCATCTGTAAGATCTTTTTTTAAAATTTAATTTATTTTTTTAATTTACATCCACGTTAGTTAGCATATAGTGCAACAATGATTTCAGGAGTAGATTCCTTATTGCCCCTTACCCATTTAGCCCATCCTCCCTCCCACAACCCCTCAGTCATCTATAATATCTTAAAAATAATAAAAGACAGACAACAAACAGATCTCTGGTAGGAGTAATTACTGAATGCTAATGCTTTCAATGAATTTTTATTTAATTTCCTAAAAGCTTCTTAGGTTTTCTTTATATTTCTTGCTTTCAAACATAGGTTTTAACTTCAATTTATATCAGAGGAAACAAGTTGATTCAGCCAATCATCTAAGTCTGTTCGGGTAGCTCATAGTTCCATAATCAACTTAAGATATTGATTATACAATTACCTCTTTAAGATTGGTTAAAATAACACAGATTTCACAATTGTCATCATAGTTCCATAATCAACTTAAGATATTGATTATACAATTATCTCTTTAAGATTGGTTAAAATAACACAGATTTCACAATTGTCATGTTATTTTACATAATTACACTTGAGTACTTAACATTCAGGCCTAATACTTTCTATGTATATAAAGGTTATGAAGAATTATTTTAATGTTATGGAAACTGTAATTGGTTATGTGAATTATAATCATATATACATAATTTGCCTTTCTGAAGTTACTTTAATGTGAATAGATGAGAATCTGTTTAGAGTGAAGGTTTGTATTTCTGTATTGCTGTATTTCTGTAAGTGTCTAACAAATAGAGAAATTGATACCGTTACAAAAACACAGAAGTATTATTTAAGTAAGACTTCCACTAACGGGGATACATTTTTGGAAAATCTTGCAAACCAATGCACTTTTGTTCTCCTAAATGACAGTTAACTAAGCTATTTCCATATGCACTCCGTAAATTTCAATGTGTTAGTTTATTTTTCATATAACAATGTTCAAAACAAGGGGGTATATTACAAAGTTTGACCAGGTAAAACCAAAACTGAATTGGAACAAAAGATGACATTTCTGTCTGAAATGATAAAAGTGTAAGGGCTGATTAAAAACATTACAGAGAGTGAGTATAGGCTGTAAATTACAATCGTCCAAAGAGAAATCAGTACCCACCCGAGGCTTAGAAATCCTCCTTGAGAATGTGAATGATTTTCTTTGTTTTCTGAGAATATGTGCATGATGGCATTGTTGGTGGTAGGAAGACCAGCTATGACTGACACATTTGTTTATAAAAATTTCCCCAAATTATGTAGGTATAAACTTAAAAGCAAATGATATTAGATTAGCTATACATACTTAGATGTTCCCAGTGCTGAAATTTGCTTGCAAAATACTTAGAGCAAATTGTTCCTGGCTGGGAGGTAGCTGTTATGGGGAGCTGCAAGTTAAATTAATCCAAGAGAGAATTTAAAGCAAGTCAAGATAGGATGGGATGACGGAAGCTGAAGTTTACGAGCCATAAAAGTCCATGCAGGACATCAAAATAAGGAGGAAGACGGCTCAAAGGATAAGAATGGGGGATAGAAAATAACCTAGAAATGTTGACGCTGAAAATATTCTATTTTTTCATCTAAGAGGTGGTGGTTATTTGGGTGTAAAAAAAGTCATTGTTTGCACACTTAGATTAGTGAATTTTATGCTCTTCATTCTATGTAGATTTTCTCCCAATATCAAAAAACAATACAGACAGCAATGACAACAAGGAGGAAGGAATCAGTGTTAAGAACCCAGGGCAAACAGAAGAGCAGGGATTAACGAGACCCATAGAAAGATGGTGTGGTTAAATACCTGCGTATTGTCTGTTGCTGGCTTTTGTGTGTTCTCTAAATTATTACACATGGATGTGCCAGTTGCAATTAAAGAGTAATGGACAGAATGGATAAATCACTCATAGGTTATATTTAAAAAACTATTAATGCTTAACATTAGCCAGAGGAGTTGGCTTTTATAATATCAAATATTCAAGAAAATACTAACCTCTAGCATTAGCTAAGAGAATTCCCTTTTTCAATATTAAATGTTTAAGAGATGACTAATGTCTTACATTATCTGGCCGAGCTGACTATTTTAATGGGCATTGTTTAGACCCACATCTAATATTAGCTGTAGCAGCTGGTTATTCCAATACCCAGTGTTCAAGAAAGATTAATGCCTAATATTGGCAAAAAGAATGAGATATTTTGAAGTCTAATGTATGTTCATCTAAAATAATTGCCATAGAGTATGTGCTCAAAAATTGTTTGTTGAATTAATCAATGAATGTGAAAGTCCTTTCTGCAGAATCATGAATGCAATTTCCGTTTTATGAATGTATCCTTAGAGACATACTTAATAAATAAGTCTTGTAATTCTATCTGAAAAGGGAGACAGACTTATTTTGGTTTTATTTACACTTACATAGTATTATAAACAGGGACTTAGTTGAAGCCTTAGTAGGAACCAGTGAGATACTAGAGATGGGAGGGGACTAGCATTAAGAAACGATGGAGACATTGATACTAGATACTAGAGTCTGTCAAGATTATCAGGGTTTTAAGTTATGAAATCAGATGCGAGTTGGGACCAGGGGATTAAACATTGATAATGGAGGGTGTGAAGGGACTGTAGTCGAAACGGTGGGCAGGCAGCAAGATATAAACAGGAGAGGCTGATCAGGATTAACCAGCTAACTCAGGATCAGAGAAACAAAGGTGAGGTGCTGAATCAGCCACTGATATCATGAATGGATTTTGGGAAGACACATTTTATCTGGGATGGCCCAGTGATTCCCACAGAACCTGTGGCCCCCAGGTGAAAGTTCTCTGTCTTAAAGAGCATTAGAGCATGAGATATTGCTTCCTTCTGCCATCAAGGAATCCTTAGATATTATTTGATATCATTCTCTGATAACAGAATTAATTCTCTACAAGTGGGCAAGTAAGGGAATTCAGCAGTGGGCTGGATAGGTTGATCCAATTTCCTGGGAACTCCATGCTGTATCACATACCCTGGACATAAAACCAAAGTAGAGGTGGAATAGAAATAAGTTTCTAGCAGACCAAGTTTTGACTGGAATTCTGAAAGAGCTTCAACAGGTTATAGTATCTGGTATTTGACTATTAACCAGCTGAAGAGACCATTAATATGATGATTCATTCACGTGGATGGGCCAGTGAGGGTTTATGATCCCTTTCTTTAACCTAGAAGCTGAGGCAATTGGTGGTGGTGAATCACATTTGGATTTGTCTGCTTAAGAACATTCAAGGGGCGCCTGGGTGGCGCAGTCGGTTAAGCGTCCGACTTCAGCCAGGTCACGATCTCGCGGTCCGTGAGTTCGAGCCCCGCGTCAGGCTCTGGGCTGATGGCTCGGAGCCTAGAGCCTGTTTCCGATTCTGTGTCTCCCTCTCTCTCTGCCCCTCTCCCGTTCATGCTCTGCCTCTCTCTGTCCCAAAAATAAAAAAATTAAAAAAAAAAAAATTTTAAAGAACATTCAAGTGACCACCAATCATTATCTGTGAATATGCGCTCTACCTCATCAAACTGGGGTCATGGCATATGCAAATAAGATATTAGGATTAGAAGAGGTCCCCTTTCCCCCCAAAAGGCTGTGGTTCCCTGTGGAACTTTGGAAAGCAAATGAGGACTACAGCTAGAAAAAAATCAGTGCAAAGCACCAGTAATCACCACACTGCCTGGTAAAACTCATACAGGGACAGAATTCTGTCCCAAATGAGAGTTTCTTCAATATTTCCTTCTCAGGGAGTATAGTAATCTGGCAGTGCTGAATCAACAGGAGACAGCTGGTAGATAAAGGTTAGACTGACAGTGCCCTAAGAAACAGAAGGTGGGTAGATTCTAAGACAAACCCCCCTGAGGGCCAGCTTTTACGGAGCTCCCCTGGGTGGGCACTGCAGCTCTGATCCTGGAGGCAGAAACCCTCTCCAGTGTCTTTTAATCTTCTTGAGTAAGATGAACTATTGCATTTCAGCAGAACTTCATGGGTGTACTATCATATTTGATGTATTTTAGGGTACAAACAGTATCAGCTAAACTAGATTCAGAGTTTTAGAATTTTAAAACACTTCATATATTTTTCATTTTCATTTTGACTTGTTAGGAATATCCTGTGTCTTTGTTACCTAAAAACTGCCAAGCTAGGTCGAACAGTATTGCTGATTTTATAAGGGATTACTAGTCATTTGGAATTTGTCAACATGAATGTATTAAAGAAAATTAAATAATTTAAATCCGAACATTTCCAAGGCACCAAATCCTCCTTTGGAAAATCTTTAAAAGAAATAATAATAAATTAATAAGTAAAAAGTAATAAATAATAAATAAAAGGTACTTTAAAGATTTTAGTTTTTTTAAGTAATCTCTACCCCCAACATGGGACTAGAACTCACAACTCCAAGATCAAGAGTTGCACACTCTACTGACAGAGCCAGCCAGGCACCCCATAAATTATAAAAATGTACTTAAAAAAATCTTACTTTCTTCGGTTGCATCAGATTCAATGAATGCAAAGTTGCTATTGTTCTGATTGCTAGGAGAAGAAACAAAAGACAAGAATTATTCTCATATTGCCAGCTCGAGACAATAGAAAATTGAGAGTATAATATAGATTAAGTAATCCCTTTCGAGTTCTCCTGAAGTCTCAAAGGCATATCACGACTTTCTCAGCTGCTCTATAAAATAGCTTGCATTTGCATAGCTATTTATTAAAGTACAAACAACATATACTGATGTTTAAAGAATGGAATTTACAGGGGTACCTGAGTGGCTCAGTCAATTGAGCATCTGACTCTTGATTTCAGCTCAGGTCATGATCTCACTATTTGTGGGATTGAGTCCCATGTTGGGCACAGCACAGAGCCTAATTGGGATTCTCACTCTCTTTCTCTCTCTGCTCCTCCCCTGCTCATGTGTACACACACACTCTCTCTCTCTCCTCCTCTAAATACATAAATTAATTAATTAAAAAAAAGAAGAATGGAATTTAGAGCAATAAAAATCCATCTCAGGGGTCCCAACTGTCCTGTATACTAGCCTGAAATCATGGACACCCTTCTACCTACCAATTTCTTCATCTTTAAAAGAAAAATATTAATAATATCTATTTTACCAGGTTGTTCTTAAAAAAATTTTAAATATATATATTTTTTATTTCAGAGAGAGAAAAGAGAGAGCATGAGTTGAGGAGAGGGGAGAGAGAGACAGAGAGAGAGAGAGAGAGAGAGAGAGAATCCCAAGCAAGCTCCATGCTCAGCACAAAGCCCACATTGGGGCTTGATCCCATGACTCTAGGATCATGACCTGAGCGCAATCAACTGAACCACTCAGGTGACCTTACCAGGTTGTTTTTAAGAATTAAATGAGATAATATATGTAAATGGTTGAAGGTCATAAATGACATACAAGGACTCAATAAATATTAGTTATTGTTATTATTAACAATATAATAACGTTGAAATATATTTATGATAAGATTATTTGCCAACATCTAAGTTCTTATTGTCACAAAGATACTAAATTATATTATTATATCTATTGAGCTAGCTTCTCAACATGTTCTATTTTATAAGAGTAAATTATAATTGAAGAAACTGTGATAATTTTTGAACCATAAAAGTGGCCATTTTACTATCAAAGTATCTGAAATTCTCTCTGCATAGAATCTTCTACATACCACACACATCCTTATATGTGCAGGATATATATATAAAACCAGGTAGGTTGTGTGTTCATAAAGCAAGATCAAGAATACATATGATCCTTGCTTGCCATGCAAAGAGAGTGCAAAGGAGAGGAGAAACTTACTTTCTTCCGAAGTCTTTTCTCCTTGGTTTAAGATTCATGGGAATGGAAAATAACTGCCAGTTGCCTCTAAATTGTTACATTTGCTCTGAATTGAACTTGATGTTGTCTCCTTTGGAGCATGATATTTGATGGGCCAAATCCAATGTTCAAGAATGAATGAATGAATGAATGAGTTCATTTATTCAGTCAACAAATAATTCTTGAGTAAGATACAGAAATGTATAACACAGAGAGCTTGTTTTCAAGAACTACCCTTAGAGTGGACATGTGTACAAGTATTGTGTGGGAAAATAGCCAGCACAATGCCTCGCAGTGAGAAGATCCTGGATACAGGGTTTCTTTGTATGTGTCTATACGTTTTCAAAATAAATATACAAAAAGTGGATCTTCACTGATATGCCTGTACCATTTCAGTATTGTTTGTACAGAGGACTGAGGTTAAGAGAGTTGCCAGTATTTGCTGGATGGGTAAAGGGAAAGCAAGAGGAGGGCATGAATGGTTATTTCTCTCCTTATTTAGTTAAGAGCAAGGGCTTACCCAAAATTCTCTTAAGGCTCTTTTGCCAGGACCTCTGAACCCTTCTATCTCCACCCCAAGAATTAAAGTTAAGTATTGTTTTTCCTTGTTCTTTGCAGAATGCATTTAAAGCTGCAAATTCCCCTAATCTTTTCCTGGCTCTACTTTTTTTTTAAGCACTCATCATCTTACAACACCCAATTTAATTTATTTTCTTATTATGTCCATTGTTTATTTCTGGGTCTCCCTACTTGAATATAAGATCTCTAAGGGGAGCCATATTTTCTTAGTTTCTTCATAACCCAAAGATTATGGTTCTTTGATCTTTTTCTTAATTCCAATTTTGTTTTACTCAAAGTCATTTTCACTCTAGTCTCCCCAACACCTTTTGCACCCATTGCTCTGCCAAAATGGAAACATAGAGGCACACTGGAGAAAAACAACAACAGAAAACAAAAATTCCAAATGTTATTTACAGTTAAATCTTCTTAAATCCAATTCACTTTAACAGTGTAGGTGTGTGCATGAAAGAAAAAGACTACTATTTCTAAGATTCTAGCCTCATCTTGAGAGACATGAATGTATTGTTATTCATGGTAGGCGCAAAAAAAATGGCAACACCTTAGTTAATTGGCGTAATTATACGTAATTGTCCCTTTAGCTGTCATTCTCTGATTTTCCAAGGATTAATTTATTTACGCAATGAAACAATCAGAGAAAGGCTGACCCTGATAGAATGCAGAAATCTGGATCAATGGAACTCTTTAACTTGCCTCTTTGTATTGGAAGAGCCTCTAATTAAATATTTTTAGAAATCTACCTCTTTTACCATTCAAAAACCTTTAAATAGTCTTCTAAAATGAACTGTGTATATAATCGGTGATCTTTGTAAATCTTGCTTACAAACCATTGGTAACACAGGCCATCAACCACAGTGTCAATACATTTTGAAAGAGGCTTTAGAAAATGTCAACTCTACAATTCTCTTTAGTAGCTTACACTGACAGAAACATATAATCTTTCTTTAAGAGTCCAAAACTGTAGAAACTAAGTTCAGAAGCATACTTTGGAAGGCACCCAATCATTAGGGCTGACTCCTAATTCCTAGCATAGAAGGTATACCACAAAACCATCTCACTAAAGAACCAGGGAAAATTCAGGAATTACATTTAAAGCTAGGAAAAAACACTTTTATTTTATTTTGATTTAGAAAGCCCATATAAATAGGCATGTGCATATTTTTGGTATGTTAGTTAAATTAGAACTTTCTGACAGAAAAGGTTAAATGACAAATATTTTAAAAACAAAATTGATGGTATAAAAATCTGTAATAAATTTTATTAAAAATAATTGAATGATCGAAAAGAACTTTAAAAAATAATTCTACTTTAAGGAGGTAATGATAAACCTGTAAAAGTGACATTGCCTCAGTCAAAATTTGTGGAATTATTTTTTTCTTAGATTAAAAATGCAGTTAGTGTAACTTAAAAGCAAAAGGAAGAAAATAGGAAGCTTGAGAAATGCTTAAGAATTACTGAATAAATGGGATGATGAACATTTAACTGTACTTGCCATGAACTGGAATGGCCTGAGGCTAAAGTCTTCCTACCCCTGATTTATGGGGAAGAGTTTCAGTCAAACTATGTAGGAGTAGAGAGCTTTACATTTTTGTTTTTAATTTAAATCCAAGTTGGTTAACATATAGTATAATAATGATTTCAGGAACAGGAGAGCTTTTCATTTTGGGGGGTTTGTTTGCTTCAATATTTGCTTCTAATTTTGGGGGGAAACATGGTGTCAGTGGCTTGTGGGTTATAGTTGACTAGGTGCCTGTTCATAAGGGTGTGTCTCCAACTATTCTATTAAGAATAACCTCTTTGGCTGGACCTAAAATGAGATCAGTACTCCTCTAGAAGTTATATATAGCATGCTCCTTTTCCATTGAAAACTTATACTTTAACAAGTATGCTAAAAATACACACACCTACACACACATACATACACACATACACAGACTGACTTTCTAGATCAAAATAAAATAAAGGTGCTTTTGAGTTTTAGATGCAGCTTGTGAAGTCACCCTTCTTCTTTGGTAGGGATAATTTTACATATATCCTGGGCACAAGGAACTAAGTCAGCTCTAAAGATAAGAGATCCCTACCATTAATCACACCTTTTCGGGTGAGAGATTATCTCCATAATATTTCTATTAAAATCCATATGCTATCATCATAGGGTGTACACTGACTCACAAGCACATGCTACATCTTCATGTTATTGACATTAATGTATTCATGCTGATATACTTTGTTAACCATTAACCTATTAACCTGGCAAAGACAGAATCTGAGGAGCTAAAACGGAATAGCTAAGCTTTGATGTGGGAGAACTTTGAGGAGGAGAATTTTGGATGTAAAAGTTAAGGGCATTTGACCAGCCAGGAAGCATATTAAAATATTGATCAGGGGATTGAAAGAAGTAATAAATGATAAGGGTGATAAAAATAATGGTTTTTGAAAGAGAACAGTTGGAGGGCAAAACAGATGAAACAAAATTTGTCTGTATCATGGTTTGCCTATGGTCAGCTTGCAAATTTGAGTTGGGGACAGGATAGATCTAATATTGCTGCCCCAGACCTAGAGCCTCTTTGTTTTTGTTTGTTTGTTTGTTTGTTATTTTGATGGTTATTTACTTTTGAAAGAGAGAGAGACAGAGCGTGAGTGGGGGAGGTGCAGAGAGAGAGGGAGACACAGAATCAGGCTCCAGGCTCTGGGCTGTCAGCACAGAGCCCGATGCTGGGCTCCAACCCATGCACCGTGAGATCATGACCTGAGCTGAAGCTGGACACAACTGATGGAGCCATCTAGGCGTCCCATTGAACCTCTTTGTTTTAAGCCAAGACATTCTAATACAATTTTGTTTTAAAAATTATGTTTGTAAAGAATACCATTATTACAACTTTCTCTGTGTCACTTAATAAGGTAACAATGCTAAAATGTTAATATTCTATTTGAGATGAACTTTTCTAGTAGTTAATGAGGTTGACAGAACAGTTACCTTGAACATGTTTTCTCATTTCAGTGCATTAACCCAACTCTCTCTTCCCTCTGTAAAACACACTGACCCAAAGCCACAGAGTATTCACTAGAGCTAACAGGCTTCCTTCCAGTTTAAGTTCTACATATCTGCTCCCACCAGTCAGTGTTGGGGGCTTGCCAAAAATCAGTTGTGTTTGTTTCCAAACCAATTTATGCTAGTTGTTATTGTAATTATGTAATGGCATTAAATGTTACATAAACTAATGAAATAAGAATTGGAAGGGAAAATGGTTGTTTCTAGGAAAACTAAGTTGAATGCTTTAGAAAGACTCCCTGCAGACAATATGATTTTTTTTTTTTTAAACGCTGCTAACTCAGATGTGGGTGAAAAACTATAAAAGATTATGAAGAAAATAACCCAAAAATCTAATAAAGATTCTCATGTTATTTTGCTAATGTTTTATGATTTTTCCCCTTTTCTACAGAAACCAATATTAGAAATCTCAGAAGATGCATTGGGATATGGTTCATATGGGAAGAACATGATCTAATCAATAAAATTGTGATCAGTGAAACTGTATTTGAAGAAAATGCCTTAACACTGCCTGGAGATTTCAAAGTAAAATACACTCTTAGGTGTTCTGTGCTAATCTGTTCTAAGTATGTAATGTTAAAACAGTTAGACTGCAAGTTAACCATTTTGCATTTGCTTTTCTATTAATGCACACTATTGGTATCATGTTGCTAATTGACATGCCACAATTTTTGTGAAGCCTAATTCCAAGGGTGCAACTGTGAAACACTGATTACTGTAGCAGTTAGCAAGTTTGTTTGTAATATGCGATGTTTTAAAGGGAGTTAGATTGAATTAGGCTTATAACACAGTGACCAATTCTTTACAATATTTCCTAAAATTGAGGTCAGTTTATGAGACCTGGTACATGTCAGGTTGAAGGGATGAAATGGAGTGCTCAGATGGTAAGGGGCCTGTGCTTAAACAGTTGTTATGGACTAAATGTGTCTCTCCAAATTCATATCTTAAAATTCTTTAAAAAATTTTTTTTCAACTTTTTAAATTTATTTTTGGGACAGAGAGAGACAGAGCATGAACGGGGGAGGGGCAGAGAGAGAGGGAGACACAGTATCAGAAACAGGCTCCAGGCTCTGAGCCATCAGCCCAGAGCCTGACGCGGGGCTCGAACTCACAGACCGCAAGATCGTGACCTGGCTGAAGTCGGACGCTTAACCGACCAGGCGCCCCCATATCTTAAAATTCTAACCCCCAGTGAGAGTGAGATGGTATTAGGAGGCAGGGCCTTTGGGAGGTGATTGGGTCATGAGGGGGCCCTCATGAATGGGATTGGAATTATATATGACCTGTTTTACCTATCTTATTTATACTGGCTTCTATTAAAAATATGGATATGGGCTCATGGGAGTGATTCAAGCAGGTGGGCTTTTTCATGTTTATCTTGATAAAGTTTGATTAGCCATTGTTCTACAGTCTACAAAAATAGAAACACGAAGGGGAATTTGAACAGCTTTGGATGCTCCTGGAGGAAGGGAAATGATCAGGCTTGTTTTAAGAAAAGGCTGAGTATAGTTACCATCAGTAGATGTATGTTTTCAATTCATCCCAAGCTCTGTTGGCCTACTTACAGTAAGGAGGAGGGAGAGAATCAAACTGTGATTACATGTTCGGTATGTGCATCAGTCAGCTTTGGGGGTGAGGAGACTTTCTCTGGAACCACACACAGTTGGTTGTGGACACTACTAATAAAGAGTATGTGCACCATTCACATGTAAAATAACTATACTCCATCATAACACTTACCAGTGATTTCCATTCTGAGATAAGGATCTTGTTAGAAATCAGTGGAAAAATCAGACTGAATAAGGCTAGATTAATAATTGAGGCTTTCTCCCGGTTCAATCAGTATTTAAGATTGTTTATAGTTCTCCTGGGAATGAAAAAAAAAAAAAAAAAGAACTAACCCTAATGCTAATACCAAAACAAGAGAAAACAAAAAACAAAACAGGAACAACCTTGGCAATTAGGTGAAGGATGCTTAAACATTTTGTTCACTATCATTACACAGACTTTCGTGAAGTATAACTTTTTAAGAATTACTATCAAATATTCACATACCACTTACGTTTCTATAGGTGCTTCACAAATATCAAGTCATCTAATCCTCATTAAAATTCTCTGAGGTAGTTTCTAGTATTGTTATGGTTTCCATTTTACAGATGAGGAAACTGAGGCACAGGAAGGTTAACTATCTTTTCTGAAGTCACACAGTAAGCTGTGGAGCCAGGACTCACATTCGAGCAGTGTGGGTATGGAGTCGGTGCTCCAAGCCTCTATGTGGTGCTGCCTCTCTAGTAAAGGATATGATTGTCATGGCTGCTGTTGAGACCCACACTTTCTTGCTGCCATCTTGGCTCCATTTAGATGATAGGTCCGGGGAAGCCAGAGGAATCAGAAGAGGAATGTAATATTTCGTGGATGTATGCATTTGGCCACACCCTTGAAATGATTATTCTGGCTAAAAGGGACAACTAGGAGCCTTTCTTCCTTATTTTTCCTCCCAAAACATAATGAGAAACCAGGAACTACTGTAGTTTAACTCAGCTCACTTTTAAAATCTGTGGACCCACACATTTGCCTGTATACCCAATAGTGCCTCTTCCTCTGGCCTGTAACTATCCATGGTCTCAGTCAGAGAAGGATGTGGAACCCAATTCTTGCAATATGGCTGGGATAAGAGAGCCTGTTTCCTAAGGCTCGTGTGTACTTCCAATCCAGATACATGATCATATCACATGCAGGTAATGAGTGTATTGCTGCATCCTTCCTATTGTTTATAATTGATAGCTCATTCTTATCCCTACTTCATTATGTAAATACTCAAAGGACTAGACTGTATAGCAAAAGATTTGTGGGTGTCTATGTGGGTGTCTAAACCTTAAATATTTTAATTTAAAACAAATAAATGTGTTTTTCCATTAACAGACCAAACAGTGGTGTTAATCCTATCAGATACATGGCTTCTGCTTTATTTAGATGCTTTTGAATTTTGGTTTTCTGTTTGTTTTGTTCACGGCTTTATTTGGAAAGTTGGTGCCTGGCACACTGTAGGTGCTCAGTAAATAACTGCTCAAGGTGTGAATAAATGTGATGATGGGCTCTTCAATTTGAAAGAAAAAATGTTCATGTGTACATATTAACGCCGTTATAGAGGGTGCAGTGGGAGATTGGCGGGGATGAAGGAAAGGAGCACGAAGAGAATGTTATTCTTTAAAGTAGATGACATAATTAGGGGAGTGACTTTTTCATATTCTCCCCGCCCCAACCATTCAGACACTTGTCCTCAGGGAGTATCATCGCTCTCAGCTTCTTCTGTCCTTTTCTTGGCTGAGATCCCTTGTAATTTTGTTGAGAACAACTGCCCTAAACTCTCATCTGTATTGTAATTTAGTTCTGACAAATTCAGATATAATTCCTTGTCCATTAAGATTAATACTTGTCTTGGTTCACTCTGCACCCTAACATACACACTTTTTTGCATGTTTGCTTGTTTATTGGTTTGGGGAAGACAAAAAGTTAGTTAAAAAGCTATTTGAAATCAATCAGAAAGTCAGTAGCAATTTGCCAACCAGGTATGTGACTAAATTTAATTTCTTTTCCCCTTCTTTCCCTTGTTTCATCGTGAAATACGTGACATATGTAAATCTCAAAACCCGAGTGCGGTTATGAAAACCCAAACCAAAAACCAAAAACCAAAACCAAAGCGAAACAAAAAAAAACCCCAAACAAAAAACAAAACAAACAAACAAACAAAATACATAAAGACAAAAAACTGAGCACTTGTGTATCCACCACCCACAATGAAAAACAAAACATGGTAGGCATCTTAGAAATCACCTGAATGCAAATGATCTTAACCTTGCATTCCTTTCCCTCATTCCTAGAGGTGGTCTATACTCTGAATTTGGTGCTAATCATTGCCTTGCTTTTCTTTGTAATTTTACCACATTTGAATGTGTTCCCAAACAATGTGTATGTGGGTTGCCTGTTTTTGAAATTAAAGTCAATGGAATCACATTGTATTCTTCCATTACTTAAATTTTCATTTAATATTTGTTTTTTTTAAATAATTTTTCTTGTTGATGCCCGTAACTGTAGTTCATTGATTTTCCACTCCATAAAATGTTCCAGTGTCTAAGTATGCCACAATTTATTTATTTTATCCATTGTCATTGGAGTTTTCGAATTATTTACAGTTTTGTTTGTTTGTTTGTTTTTGCTACTGTGGACAATATAGCTATGAACTTGGGCATGCATCCCAGTGCACAGGAGGAGGAATTTTGCCAGAGTATTATACACAGGAATGGCCATACGGTATGCATATATTCAACTTTACCAAGTAAAGTAAAATTATTTTTCTCCATTGGATTTAGCAGTTTACACTCCTGCCAGCTGTGTGTGGATGTTTAAATTCAGCTTTTCAAAACAAGACAGTCATGTATAGATTTATCTGTATCTTGAATTGCTGTGGAATCGCTGCAATTGGAAGAAAAAAGCAGCCTGATGTTCTTTTTCTTTAAATCTTATATTCTCCATAGGAAGGGGAGAGCCAGAGAATACATAAAATTGTGTTTATGCTAATCTAACATGGTGATTAAATAAAAAGAAATTAAAGTAGTAGAAAAAGAGAAAAAGGAAAAGAATACATTTTTCGATCTTCTTAATTAAATCTTTGAACTTAATGGTTGAGTGTTGAATCGCCGAATTGTTGAATATATGGTATACCATATGTATGATAACGTACCTCAAGGTTACTTTGTCCCTATTTTATAAGCACTGTAAGAGCTTAAAAGTGATATTTGACTACAGAGTTTTGGAGAAAATATTACTATTTTTCTTTGCTGTCAGAAGACTGCCAAACATTTTCTAATTTAAAAGTTTCTTGAAATAACATTCCTTCGATTCTGTGAATTGCTTTTGATATTTTGTGCTTTGCAAAATGAAACTATATGCAAGTTCTACATTTTTAAGGCACAAACAAGTTTTATTTCCTCATTATTCCAAACTGTGTTAATTAAATATTTTTTAAAGTTTTTGGGGCAAAGTTACTTATTTGCCAAATGTGAAAAAGACACTTCATTTGGAAGAGTCTGGATTTAATTGCCCTATCAAATGCTTCTAATTTCAAATTTCTGCTACATTTTAGGTTTATAACTTTTTGATCTAAATTTCCCAACTAGCAAAAATGAATGATTCCAAGAAATACAGAACCTATGAGAAAATGACAAAGAAAATATTTTATATGACCAAGTCGAAATCAACAAAATGTATTCTGTTGTAAACATATCATAATTGTTCATTTTTACCACATATTGTTAAATGATGCTGTTTCTACAATAAAAATACTGCAATAAGTTACAATTAAAATATTAAGCAAATATTTCATTAGTTATTAGTTATGAAGAGAGTACTTAACCAATTCAACCACTTCACCCAAATATTTCATGTATATATAAATCTGAAATTCAGCATGAATTTATGTTTTTGCTGCAGAATTTTGTAAAGAATGCAGAATATTTTTCCTGGGGAACATTGCTAACAATGAAAGGGAAATTGTTACCATACTTTAATATTTAAAATTTATATATAATCAGCCAATAAATGTTATTTTAGTTAGTCAGTTTTGTTCTTTACTAATATTTCTAATGGTATAAAGAAAATATGTTTGGTTTGACAAATACTTGTGAAATGACAGTTTCTTAGTAGAATCCAGGCTCACATTGTGACAATGAATCAAGACATAAGATCCTATTTAACACTTGTCCTTCCAAGGGAAATAACGGATTTACTATGAGTTTTCTTTTACTTGTGCATTCTGTCCTTAGCTACAGCATGAACAACTTGACTATTTTAAGTAATCAAACAGCTGCTAATTAGTGGTTTTAATAGTCAAGGAAAGGGTGAAGCACGTTGTGCATATAAACCGAACCTAAGTGTTTTTTTCTGAATAGATTTGCACAAGAAAAAGCCTTTAAAAATTGCATTTATCTTCATGATCTGTAGTAACATAACTATTCATATCTTAATTGCCATGTGCTTCCTAATTCATATCTTTCACAATGACCCCTATATATACTTTGAATAATTATTTAAAATTTTCTGACTTTAAAATAATTAGTAGTAGGCACATACAAAAGAAGGTGAGAATTAGATTATCCACCAGGAAAGCAAGCTAATTTTTTTTTTTAATCATTACATACCTATGTATGGGAATTAAATCCAATGATTTCTCATTAAAAATTCTGCCAAAATTCCTCAAGTAATATTAAGAAAAACAGATGATAGTTGGAAAGTTTGTTTGCCCAGAACGATCAGAACTGACCTATTCAGAATTAATAATAATTCTGAAGTCTAGATAGCTTAAAAGACTGAAAAAATGTTTGTTTCAAGATGTGGTTTTCATCAGACATAGGTTCTGACACTAAATACATTAGCTTTAAAATTCTAAATGCCTTAAAAAATTGTATACAATACAAATAGCTGAGGGACTATACTGAGTATTTGTTGTCATTTTTTGTCAATTGCAAATATTGGTATTTACCTACAAACAGAAAAAAACATTAAGTAAGATCCTACATATCTATTTATTTAAGATTTGAAAATATTTTCTTAACTGTTTAAACAAAATCAAAATGTGCCATGGTGAAAATCTGCAACATTTAAAACTGGTAAAAGAAAAAAAGGCGGTATCATCCAACATGAACAAACGCATTAACGTTTTCTTTACCTGTCAATCTATAGGTAGGAGCTGGACACAGTCCCCCATTTGTCAGACTAGGATGAGAAGCGTCTGTAGAACATGGACCAGAGGATGGTTGAACAGGTAGCTCTCTTTACCAAATCCACCTGCATCCTCAGATTACTCTTGCTAAGTCTTTATTTTCAAATGTCTAAATGTCTTTGTTTTTAGCATGAACACGTGGAGTTTTTTTCTTCCGCTCAGTAGTAATAACCTTTGTTCTATTAAATGTATGTTCTAAAAAATATTTACTATTCTCTGGCAGAGGACTTCAGTTCCGTCGTTTATACCACGTACCTCTCACTCCACGTCACACAGTCTGGGGCTCCCTGTTGTTCCTGACATGGCATTTGCAGCTTTACAGAGACACCACAGGAAATTGTCCTTCAAGGTTAAAACAGCATGATTTAAAAAAAAAAAAAAAAGGAACAAAACGTTATTTAGAAAAATTCCTGTTAAGAAAATCTCGTATTAAATGCTTCACACATTTAGATTCCCAGAATTTTTTAAGATATTTTATTTCAAATAATTTAGAAAACTCAAGTCTTACATCAAGTGTTGCTATAATTGTAAATTGCTGCAAATAGGAGATTTATCCAGATGTAAAGGAAGTTACACTGAAGGAAAGAAAGGGGACCGACAGAAAATATGCTCTTCTTTCCTCTTCCTTATATAATTACATTTGTTCATACAAAGGAAGAGTCTGAAGACTACACATTTTACAATTATTTCTGATGTTGTTTACTAGACAAAGGATAATTATAAATTATTCAGTGGTCTCAGCTTCTTTCTAAAATTTTTGCCACAGCCTCTCCAGTGGCGATTTTTAGTTTTACTGACACACACTTACCGTGACGCTCTCTGGTAGTGGTCGTTATTGATCATGAGATGCTTATGTAGGGAGCCGAAGAGAGGGAAGGCACAGGATGTACAAAACCCCCAAACTGGACAGTGAGTGCCATAACAATGGAAATTTAATTGTACCACTAATACCCAAAGAAGGATATAAAAAAAAATCCCACAGTTGATATTTATTGTTTAGAAAATACCTAAAATGACTTGGAAAATAGAGGAGGTTATCCGTTATTCAAACAAAAGAGTATTCCTTTTTATTACCTGGATATTTTAGGCTGGAATAAATTTTGTGTTTTTTTGGCCTCGGGCACAATTTAAATACTTAGAATGGAGAGGGTGTACTCAGCAGACCTAAAGATTTAGGTAAGTTTGAAGGCTATACGCATTGAGTCTGGATTTAAGGACATGACATTAAAAATTATTTAAACAAGGAAAAAACCCAATGAGTCAGGGAATATAGCAGGTGTGTTAATACCTAGCAACTCTAATTAGTGTTTGTGAGTTGTCATATTTTACTTTTGTGTGCTTCATTAATTCTTCCTATGATAGATGCACATTAGGCATTAAAGAAAAAAACAGCCAGGGATCATTTTTATAAAGTTTAAATATATTCACAGCTAGACTTTTGAAAGTTTCCATGACAGGCACCACCTTTGTGCCCAGGCAGTTCGTGGTGTGTGTGTTTGTGTGTGTATTGTGAATTCTGGAAGAAAATGGGGATTATCCAGAACTGCAGAAGAGAGAAAAGTAGCAGCTGTCCCAGCCGATTACAGATATGGCTAGATTTGTAGAGCACACTTTTAAATGTTTGCTGATAGACTCTTTTGTAATATGCAACATGTTTCTGGGTAATGGGACCCTGAGACAACTCTAGTCTAATTTCATTGTCAAAGCCACAGTAAGTTCCACAGTCCTAAACATGCATTTCTAAAACTTTAACATCAAATCCTCTGATATTCACTAGCTTTGAGACTCTGGTTAAGTGCATTAATGCCCCTGGGCCACCGTTTCCTCATTTATAAATTCGCAGTGATAGTAATGACTCAACTAATTTCACAGGATACTTGTGAACATCAAAAATGAGATGATATGTAGCATTCCTAAAATTCTAAAATACTATCAAATGAAAGGTGTTTTCCCTAACTACCTGGGACTCTGGGTTTCTAGGCATATTCTTCATAAGCATAATTTCTGTCCATCCGTTCCTCTCCTTCTCATTCCACTCCTGCTACGCCACACAGCTTCCTAGTGATGGTGTTCTTCCTAGTATCTCACTCAGGGCTTACACTTACAGCAGACACTTCAAAGATGTCTTTAATCGCTTGCAGTGCCAGTTATCAATTTATCGCCTCTCAACTCCAAATTCACCCTTTACTTCTGAGTGCCCATACTGAACAATATGTTTTTTCTTTCTAAGGAGCATGATGTAAATTTAGCCAGCAGAGTGGGAGAAACATTGCAGCAGGAAGGAAGTAGCTTTTCATGGCTCCTGTGTGTGTGGCTTTTTTCTTGCTTCTGCTGCAGGGTTAGTCAGTGGTTGTATGTGTGAAGACATGCGGTGGCACTCGGCCAGAGCCTGGACCCAGTGGGCATAGTTCCCTGGGAATCTTGCATTGCTGGCCATGGTGACCATCTTTCTGCAGCCCGCCAAGTGTGGGTACTGCATGCTCCATGCTTCTCTCCTATAGCCGCGTTCTTACCCCCTTTGCACAATCTCTGATAGCTGTGGCTCTCCTCACCCAGAAGGGTAATTTCTTATTTTCCTAGCAATGTGGACCTCTTCTGGCCCAGCAGTGCAGCAAACGTCCCTGCCAACCAGTGGGCTACAATCATGCCTTTTCCCGTTAGGTCTGAACCTCAGCCTTGGAAGGGAGAACTTCTTCCAAGTTTGTCTTTCCTTTTTTTTTTTTTTTTTTGTTAAGTTTATTTATTTATTTTCAGAGAGACAGAGACTGCATTGGTGGGGGAGGGGCTGAAGAGGGAGATGGAGAATCACAAGCAGGCTCCATGCTGCCAGTTGTGGAACCCATCACAGGGTTTGAACCTGAATGGTGAGATCATGACCTGAGCTGAAACCAAGAGTTGGATGCTTAACTCACACACCCAGGTGCCCCCCAAATTTGTCTTTCCTTAAGGACTTCCTCAACCTTAGGGTATCCTTTAGTATTCTCTTTACATCCTTTTCATAACTACTCTCCTACTATAACTTAATAATTCTTTATATTAAACATCCCCTGTTGAAATTACTGTGTGATTTTTGTCTCTTGATTGGACCCAGACTAACCCATTAGCTGCTAACATATCAAATAATCATGTCAAAAATCTATGATAGTCACAACAGTAACCTAGGTTATAATTACTATTTATACTATTAAAATTTTTTAAAAAACATTTATTTTTGAGAGACAGAGAATGAGAGACAGAGTGCGAGTGGGGGAGAGGGGCAGAGAGAGAGGGAGACACAGAATCTGAAGCAGGCTCCAGGCTCTAAGTTGTCAGTCAGCACAGAGCCCGATGCAGGGCTCAAGCTCACAGACCTGAGCTGATGTTGGAAGCTTAACTGACTGAGTCACTCAGGCACCCTTATACTATTTTTAACATATTAACTTAAGTCATTATGTTTTCTTCTGTTTACTAGCATCAGAGAAATAATTCATATAATGGCAATGGGCACTTGTGATGTAAATAGCTGTAGTGCTGTGGATATTGCTTTCAATTTTGTCCAGATTTCTACTCTGCTATAACTTCCATAAGACCAACATTATAAAACGACCAATAAATCATAATTATAAACGTTACTGTCTCAGCTAGTGAACTTTTAAAATTTAGGAAACATGAAAAAGTACAATTCAATTTTCCTATATAACGTTACATAACTAGGAAGTAGCTTTTCTTGATCTCCAATAGTAATTGCTTATCATTTTTACCATCTCCGTACTGAAGTAGCATTGAGTTCTGTTGTACCAAACTTCTTGATTTTGACCAGAAAATAATGGCCCTACATGGGTAAAGCCTATGATGGCCATTGCGCAGATAATAGGAAAATACTGTATGTCTTCATATCTAAGGTGCCATCAATTGTATGAAAAATAATTTATTTACTTAATGTATTATGATCTGAGGAAAAGTGCTAAAATTCTAAGACACTGTCAAATGTAAGGACCACGATGATTGAGAGATGTTAAAATGTGAAAAAAAAAATGCCTCTAGAATCAATGAAGTAGAGTACAACTCTAGGTAATTCTCAGGGCTGACTAGCCTTGATATTGCTGCCCTGCCATAATTAGCAATATTTCAGTTAAAAGAAAAGCAATTTGCTTTGTATGATTATAATATATATTGTACTTCTAAAATTAGAAGATTGTTTTGTACGACAGTTTAATAGTGTATACAGTTCAGGCATCATCAGACCATATCACATTTGAATACCCTGACTTTATCCATGATTGCAGAAACACTGCATGGTTTTGGCTTCCATTCTCACATTGACCTGCCACAATTTCCAGTGAGTACCCTATGGCGATCGGCTGTTTACTAGTTGTAGGGCCATCAAGCCTATTCCCTTTCATCCACTTGCTGCCAATCAGATGCTGATTCCATCGGGGTATTGTAGATCTTTGTGGTTGTAGGTTCTCTGTGTGCTCACATTGTGAGATTCATTAAGTTTTGTTGTAGATGCTGTCAGCAGTTTTGGTTTTGCTATTCTTGTTTGCCTGTCTGGTCTGTTTTTATAGAGGAATGAAGGAAGATTCCAAAACTACATCACTACTGTGAGAAACTTACCTGAATCCTTCAGGGTTTTAAACTGCCATTTCCAGCCCAATAAATTAATCCATGGACAGCTAATGGGTACAGATCTGCAATTTGAAAAGCAAGAGTCTAACAAGTCCATTTTGTGTATCATGGAATTTGTTAAAATGCTGTATCTATATGCAAAAGATTGTACTTGTGAGAATTTCTCTTTGGAGATGTTCTATTCAAGCGCCCCTCCCCAATTCTCATCCGTATCTGATTTCCAAAAAAAAAAAAAAAAGTTTGGAAAAGTGCTCCAAATGTAGATTATATCTAGGTTAAACTGGACCAACAGAAATGTATACCTGCACTACATTGTTTTACAAATCCATCTATCTCCATAGAGCCTCTTTCATGGAGCATTTTTTGGTTTTTATGGTATAACTATTGCTTTACATTGAGGGATGTTAAAAGAAATAGCTGTACGTATGCTAAGGATATTCTTTAGGGATGCTTGCTATAATATTGTGTCCTCTTCACAAGTATCCATAGGAAAAATGTCTCTCATGTCTCATTATTAGGAATTGTCAAATGTCTTCATTATTATTTAAACAATACTGAAACAAATAGAATTTTCCGGGTGTAAATAATTACATAAAATACATGGCTGGTACTCAACTCTTAAAGGTAAATTAAAGTCAGAATTATTTTAATATTATGGCATTAAATAATACTTCTATAAATTTGCCTGCTTACATATTACCACTCATCAATATTCTTTCTTCATTTATTCTTTTCCTTGTCTACTTGTGAGACTCTTCTGCTTGATGTTGATAATATAAACCTTGCAATGAAATATTAGAACATGAAGGGATAAGGTACTAGTTCCTTGCCATGGTGAAATATCTTTATGTTTTCCATTGCATAAAATCTTGGCTATCCATCATGTCAAATGAGAAGACATACTTTCACTTTTATGTAGTACATTATTTCCCAGAAATAGGAATATTTCTTAAAGATATCTGAATGTTTCTTAACATCCTTTATTAGGCAATGTTTCTACTTTACTGTTTTTAAGATGCTTACATTTCAAAACAGTTGGTTTCGAACGCTTTTGCATTGAGCTAGTGAAAGCATTATCTCAATAAATATAAACAAAGTTGAAAGTTTGCATTTATTTTTCAGACTATCATTACAATTTTCCCTTCTGATTATGTTCTTTAAAGAACAAACACTTTGGTATTAAAGAAACAAATGTCATTAGGAATTTGATGATGAAAGTAAAAAATTTATGAGATGTTTTGATTTTATAATGTACTGCTGTAAGTCAAATAATGCAAGATTTCTAGAAGGCAAACATTGGTAATGAAGCTAATTTTAGAAGTATAATGTTATAATCATACAATTTTCTAGAATTTTCTGAGCCCTCTGAATGCCCACCTTAATGTATTACTATTCTACTCTGTAAGCAGTAATGATGTGGACACTGGTAAAAAATTTAGGAAAGAGTTCCAGACGCTGGGATAGGAATTAGTAAGAGCTCGGAAAGGCTTCGGTTCTAGAGTGGACTGAATATTAGGCTGAACAAGAACTCAGAAACAGAGGCAAAGGCAGGTCCTACTCTATCAGACCTAGGGCACTGTTTAGCACTGGACTAGTGCCTATAATGATGAGTTTCAGAAAGTGTGGCTGGGGCCAAATAAATATCCACTGTCACAGATGTCTACAGATCCTCAGAATCTTGGGCTGGGGTATAACCTAGAGGTAGACATAAAATGAATTCAATTATGGGACAAAAGGTGTATAAGTTGGGAAATGTGTGAATTGGATAAATAGTACACTTGAAGTAGTGTGCCATTACCACATTTCCACAAAATAAATTATTAAAGGAGAAAAAATGAAATTATTATAGAAAACACAGATAGCATTAAAGTGAGCATGATCCAAGAGTATAGGTAAGAGGGACAGGTTGTTTTTCTTTTAAAATTTTCTTCCCTTTAAAAATCTGCCTATTTCTCAGTTAAATGGCCTCTGCTTGACTCTGTAACTTTGGCTCCGGGAGTTGGCCTAGCGACTCGTTTTGTTTAGTTCCTGGGAGGAGAACAAAAGGTCCTTCTTCATGAAAATTCAGACCATCCAACTTTAGTACTGTCCTTAGTATTCTCCTTGTGTGAGCGCCTAGGCTGAGGAGTTTGGCTGATTTTCAGGGCACTGGAACTATAATAAATCTCAAATCTGGGATTAAGTATAGTGTACGATTATTTACAAGAGTCAAGTGAATGTAAAGTCAAATAGACTAATTGTGACAGCAAATCTAAAATACTTTGGTGAAGTCTCATAGAAGAAAAAACTGAGGGCAGCTCTTCAATGAACAAAACCTCTGTTGACAAAACCCCAAAGGAGCAGCACAAGCCCTATCTGATGGCAGCATTTTTGCCTCTCTGAAGATAATACTCTTTGACAGTGAAAACATACTTGCTACTGACTTAAAAGAAAAGATATGTACCTGTATTCATGGAAATACAGGTAAGTTCTGGCAAGCTGTCTCTGAGTATGAAGGGAGAATCCTTGGAAGCCAGGCATTTATAGGAAATAACAGGCTGAATAGGTTAATCTTCCACTTTACAAAATATTTTGATTAATAAGAATTTTCCCAAAAATGATATTGCAGGTCTCCTGAAATTCAAATGAAACCATAAAACATACAAAGCATTTCCTTTCTCTCAGCAAATGATAGAGTTACACTGCAGAGAAGTCCCCAGAAATTCATATTCATATACCACCTTTACTTTGCAGGTAGAGTAATGGCATAGCTTTCCTGTTGTCTTTACTGTTACAATTATGCTTTACATTAGAATTATGAGGAAAATGATTATACTGCTTTATTTTTTTAATTAATGCACTTTTTAAAGATGTGGCATTAAATTCCATATTTTTATGGGTGCACTGTCTTTACAACTACAACAGAATGTTAAGTTTTATGAGGGCAGGGACTTTGTCTCTTTTGCTTGTTAAGTGCATTCCTTCTTTCTGAAATAGCACATGGCACATAGTAGGTACCAAATAAAGGAATGTATGGATGAGTGAATGAATGAATGTTCTAAGGAGCTTACTGGATGCTTGTTCTACAATCCTATGAAGGAAAAATACATGATGCAGCACTGTGATGATAAGAAATAAAGACTAAAAGAAACTGGTGGTCTTTCCTTTCCCTAGAAAGTTTATATACTATAAAACAAGAAATAGAATCCCAACTTTCTCCAATTTTTGGCTAATAATCAGCTAATATTTTAATGCGGAATGTATGTTAGGGCATGATATTAGAAGGGCAATGCTTTTCAATAGAGAGGGTATTAGTATAAAGAGTTCTAAACAGAAATACTCATTCAGTAGTTTGCAAACAGGACATTTCCCCAATACTTACGAAATCACAACAGAAAATCCACTTAATTTCTCTATGGAAAATTATTATAAGCAGGGAATAGTGAATCGTATAGGACTCTAAGAAATTTGTTTATGTCATTTCTTATTTTTAGCTTAGGTTATTTAATTAATGAAATGGAGTTAATGACATAAAAACATTTCTGAATCTACACTGATACCTGATATTTGTACATATATTTTTAATATTGAAATCTATATTTATTATGGATAATGGTGAAATTTGGCTAAGGGTACATATTAGAGCAGTGCTTGATACATTGTAAACACCATTTAACTCTTCACCATTATTACTATTATTATTATTATTATTATTATTTTGAAGATGTCACTCACTTGCTTGAGTAAATATTCAATAAAGAATTGATTTGAAAAGAATACCCAGCATTTGATGCAGAGCATAACCTGGGAGGAAATCTTGATTTTATAAATATAAGTTGTATATTTCTTATGTATTTAGAATCTACATTATTGATTGAGAAGTTTCATTGCTTTTGGAGTAACAAGTTTAAATTTGATTCCTTCCATACTGCCTTTCGTAATTTTACTTCGCCTTAGTACCTTCCTACATAACTTGGGAACAGTTATATCTACTTTTGTAGATCATTATGAAAATATATTTTGAAAGTTTTATTTAAATAAGACTGTGTGGATGTATATATACCATTGTGCATGTGACGTGCTAAGATATTATAGCTAGTTTTATATAGTCATTAAAACATTTTTAAATGTTTATTTAATTTTTAAGGGGAGAGAAAGACAGAGAGTGGGGGAGGGAGGGACAGAGAGAGAGGGAGACAGAATCTCAGGTAGGCTCCAGGCTCTGAGCTGTCAGCAGAGAGCTGACGCAGGGCTCGAACTCACAAACTGTGAGATCATGACCTGAGCTGAAGTCCAATGTTTAACCAACTGAGCCACCCAGGCACCCCTATAAAGTCATTTTTAACATTGATATCCAACTACACCATGCATCATGGATTCTCTATACCTGTTCTTTCTGGTCAACTGGCCTTTTAAATATATCATATACCATATCTATATCTATCTATATCTATATCTATATCTATCTATATCTATATCTATATCTATATCATCTATATCTATGTATATATATAATCTCATATTCTTGGTTTCTATCTTACCTAGTTTCTGAAAAGAAAGGAAAAGATAAGTCCTCATTATTTTTTTAAAGCAATAATGTTGATTATCGGAACGTTTTTCTTTACAACATTCTATTGTTGATTTTTCTTTAACTTCTATTCATTAGTCCTAATTCTCCACCTTGGCTCCTGGTTCAATTCTCCTTTTAAACAATAATTAGAAAATATAACATGCTGCTTAAAACCAAAAATTCAGAATCAGTCTATACAGTGTCTCCTAAAATCTGTGAAAGAGCTATTTGTGATCTGAATTTGACATTGCATTTCTAGCAGGGCCATACTAATTCCACCAAGAAGGGCAAAACATCTTGACATCTAGACACTATGTCATTGTCTAATAATTTTTAAAAATGCACTATTAGTTTAGATTTCAAAAAACTTAAATCTATTTTTGATCTACCCTCATCTCCAGTTATTACCTTCATTCCATAAGTGTTTGTGGGTTTGATGAGGCCTGTGCTTCATGTGGATTAGTCATTGTCTATTAATTGTGAGCAGAAAGGACTCTGGGATAAGGATGAATATTTGAGTAAACCAAAAGCTTTACCAGCCAAAATGGTGGAAATCCATGAAGTTATAAAGGATTAAACTGAAGTAACTTCTCATTTACCTCTCAAAATTTTCTTTCCCCCTAAGTCCTCCAATGAAATAGCGCTGGGTGGCTCAGTAGGTTGAGCATCCCACTTCGGCTTAGGTCATGACCTAGCGATTCTTGAGTTTGAGCCCCGTGTTGGACTCTGTGCTGACAGCTCAGAACCTGGAGCCTGTTTCAGATTCTGTGTCTCCCTCTGTCTCTTCCCCTCTCCTGCTCTCACTCTCTCTCTCTCTCTCTCTCAAAAATGAATATTTAAAAAAATTAAGAAATAGCAGTGTGCTCTTCATTTTGTAGTTGAGATATACAACTCAGAAGATTCGTAACAATGCTGTTTACATGTTTTGTGTTGGATCATGGTTCTTTTGACCAGTTAACAAATCTTTCCTTGACTTCTTTCATTGAGTATGGCTGTGTAATAAGCCCTGGGGACATGGTGACCTCTGCACTCAGGAGCTTCCATTCTAACAGGGATGATAGTCATCATTCAAGAAATTACAAATACAGTGAGTATCATAAAGCAGAACTTGAGCACAAAAATAAGTAGCTTCAGTAATGATAAAGCAATGAAAGAACGGTAGAAGTCATGAGCGCATCCTGATAATCAGCGACAGACAGATGAATGGGTGAATAAATGCTGGAGAAGGGAGGCTCTTATTCGTGGTAGAATGCTAAGGATTGACTTGTAAATGTGGAGGGAATGCTGACATTGGAAGATCAGCCTTTGCAACCATCACAGGAGAGATCTGATGAAGAAAGAATCATCAGTAGATACTGAATCTAAAAGATCAGGATATTTGTATGGTCCTAAAGTCTCTTCACAAACTCTTCATTAGTTACCTGGAAAAAAAAAAAGGAATTACACAGTGGAGAAATCAGAAGACATGTTGACTAGTGACCACAAAAGTATCACTGATGAGAGGAAGATGGCCATTGTATGCCACTCTGAGAGGACACAGCAAAACCAATGCAGTATTCTTACTGAGTCTAATCATGAGGAAACATCAGACAAACCTAAAATGAAAAATGGTCTATTGAAAAAAAAGGAGGGTTCTGGTCTTCAAAGTGCCATAGTCATGAGAGACAAAGAAAAGCTAAGGAAATGCTCCATTTCTAGTCTTCTTAAAGGAAGTCTAATGAGGCTTAACTAAACATAGCCAAACAAGAGTCAGATATGCCACTTAGTTGTTAAACCTCAACTGGCAAAATTGGAAGAATGATGGTGGGCTGAATACAAGTAAATTAGCTATTTTAATAATTGAAGTTAATAACTGCACTGTACTTGTAAGACAATTCCCTATTCAATATAGAAAATAAATACTGAGATATTTAGGGGAAAGTGTCATCAAGTATATTACTTACCCTAAAATGTTCCAGCACACACACACACACACACAGATCTATTATGAAGTAAATGGGATAAAATTTTAACAATATGTGAAAGGGTGAATTGTTTTTACTGTTACACGTTATAATTTTGCAACTTTTTTGTAAGTTTGAAGTTATTTCCAAATAAAAAATTTAAAAAATATAAAAATGTGTATCTTAAAACTATTTAAAAAATGTAGCTATGCTAAAATTATTTTAATGAAATAAAAGTTGAGACAAAATGAAGCAAGGGTGAAACAGGTGATGGGTATTAAGAAGGGCACTTGTGATGAGCACTAGGTATTGTATGTAAGCGTTGAATCCCTAAATTGTACAACGGAAAATAATATTACACTGTATATTAACTAAGTAGAACTTAAATAAAAACTTTAAAAAAAGAAGCTTACTATGAGCCTAATATAATACTGTATGTTAATTATACTTCAATAAAAAATTCCAAAAAAATGAAGCTTATAATTCAAAATTTAAAAAAATCAGCATGAAACATTCTACTTATGAAACATTACATTTTATTTCTCTTAAAATGTTATTTTTAGGGGTGCCTCGGTAGCTCAGTTGGTTGAGTGTCTGACTTTGGCTAGGGTCATGATCTCATGGTTCTTGAGTTCCAGCCCAAGTTGGGCTCAGAGCCTGGAGCCTGCTTCCGATTCTGTGTCTCCCTCTCTCTCTGCCCCTCCCCTACTCATGCTGGGTCTCTCTCTCTCTCTCTCTCAAAAACAAATAAACACTAAAAAATGTTATTTTTAGAGGATTATGTGTTGTTAATGTTTTTATGTATTGTATGAAATACAGTGATTTAAGGACAAATAGATTAATTGTAATTTAAAACTTTCAGGAAATTCATAGAAAGATTTTTATTTAATTATAATTTCCTTTGGAGGACTAGTAATAAAATGATTTTTTAATGACAATTTCTTAACATCAATAAAAACTTAAGTTTCTTTTTTTACCTCACTTGTATTTATTTACCTCACTTGTATTTCAGTTTTTCACTATTTATTTCACTTTTTTCAAATTATTTACTATTGCCTCTGATGAATGTAGTTAATCTAACAGCTCTTATTTTAACCAAACACAGGGCTGATGTTTGCAAAGATACTGAAACACCACCTTTTTCTCCCATAGACACAAGATTCCCTTATCAGTTGCAATAAATACCTCTTCTGTTCATTGATATTCAGTTAATAAGTAAATGTTTCTGTTCCATAATTTACATAAAAAAATTTCAGTTGCCTTAGCTAAATGACACATTGTGCTGACCCAGAGATGAAAGCCTTGATGTTATTCTTCCTTGGAGAATATAAAAAATGATGTGCATTTCTGAACTATTCCCATTTAATTTTCAACAAGACAGCTGAAGTATTGTCGGTGGTGAAAATTTTAAAACCTATATCAATAGTGGATAAGTTCTTTAAATTTGAAGTTAGCCCACATCCCTAACATTAACGTTTGAAGGGGCAGCCAGCAGCCAGCATAATTGGTGGGCAAAATAATGGATTCATAAGGCTGTATTATTTATGTACAGTTGTCATCACTATCAAGTCTGTTAATAAAACCAAAACCATTTTTAATTTATAAAATTATTTTATGAAAAGTCTCTAACACTATGCACACACATAATAAAACTTTGTAGAAAAGTGCTAACTGATTGAATTTAGTTAGGTTATACAAAAATCAGTAATGGTTGAAGTTGTTTAATAACCAGTTCCTTGAATATATCTTGAAACCAAATCTCCCTTGTATAGCTACAATTTAAGGCTATTTTTATGCAATCCAGATTTTTAAAAAACCTTCAAGTATATAAATTATCATCTGCTTGGTTCTAAACAACCAGATTCTGTATTTATAAATATCCAGATAACCATTAAAATTACCATTTTTAATTTCATTCTGTACATTAGCTTTCCAGAACTTCTACATCTTATAACTGAAAGTTTGCACCCTTTGACCAACAACTACCTATTTTCCTTTCCCTCCAGCCCCAGGGAACCACCATGCTACTCTCTGTTTCCAGGAGTTCGGCTTTTTTTTCCTTTAAGATTCCATGTATAAGTGACACTATTTGTCTTTTTCTGCCTGGATTTTTTCACTTAACCTAATACCTTTTAGTTTTATCTATGTCATCACAAATGGCAGGATTTCTTACTTTTTTATGGCTGAATAGTATTCCATTATCTATCTATCTATCTCAAATCTTCTTTATCCATTCATCTGTCAACAGACTTAGGTTGTTTCCTTATCATTGCTCTTGTGAATAACTCTGCAATGACCATGGCAGTGCAGCTATCTTGAGATACTGATTTCGTTTCCTTCAGGGGTATATCCAGAAGTGGGATTGCTAGAGCATATGGAAGTTCTATTTTTAATTTTTGAGGCATCTCCATACTGTTTTCCATAGTGGCTGTACCAAGTTTGGGTTTCCTTTTCTTCACCTCTTCATTATTTGTTCTGTTGACACTTCGGTAACAGTCATCCTAATAGATGAGGTGATATCTCATTGCGATTTTGATTCACAGCTCCCTGATGATTAGTAACCTTTAGCATCTTTTCATGCACCTCTTGGCCATTTGTATGCCTTCTTTGGAAAAATGTCTATTCAGGTCCTCTGTTCATTTTTTAATCAGATTGGGGTTTTTTTGATACTGAATTGTATGAATTCCTTATAAATTTTAGATAAAGACCCCTAATGTTTTGCAAATACATTTTTTTTCTATTCTGTGGGTTGTCTTTTCATTTTGTTTATTGTTTCTTTTGCTCCCCAACAGCTTTCTAGTTGATGTAGTCCCAGTTGCTGATTTTTTAATTTGTTGCTTGTGCGTTTGGTGTCCTATCTAAAAAAATCGTTGCAAGAATAATGTCAATGAGCTTTTACCCTACATTTCCTTCTAGGAGTTTTATGGTTTCCAGTCTTAAATGTAGTCTCTAGCTTACTTTAAGTTAATTTTTGTGAATGGTGTAAGATAGGGGTCCAATTTCATTCTTTGCATGTGCATATCCAGTTTTCCCAGCACCATTTATTGAAGAGACTATCCTTTCCCCATTGTGTGTTCTCACATCCTTCTTAATATTAGTTGACTATGTATGTGTGGGTTTATTTTTGGGCTTTTTATTCTGTCCCTTTGAGCTATGTGTCTGGTTTTTTTTTTTTTTTTTTACAGTACCACACTGTTTTGATTACTATAACTTTGTAGTATAGTTTGAAATCAGGAAGTGTGATGCCCACAGTTGTGTTCTTTCTCAGAATTGCTTTGGCTATTTGGATTGATCTTCCCAGTGATCCTCTCTGTACAGTTATTCTCCAATTTTTTTGGCTCCTTTGTGTTGCAGTAGGTCCTTCATTAGACTTTTGAGCTCTCTCAGGACTATTTTTGTTCATGGATAGCTGTCTAATTTTTGTTTTTAGGTAGGAGGATGAAGGCTAGTATATACCACTACATCATCTTACTAATGTCACTCTTGGTAATGCTATAACGACTGGATACATGCTAAAAGTTTCAAAGATAGATAGATAAATATTTTTATTACAGTGTCTAGTTTATTATAATTATTGTGTATATGAAAAACACTGATACACACTATGCATATCTATATCTATAGCTATGTAGTGGCTTTACACATTCATTCAGTGAATACTGATTAAACAAACACCTACTATGTGACATTAAAGTGTTAAAAACTAATATCTCAACTGTAAGGAAAATAGGAGGGAAAGCCAACAGGTAAATTCTGGAACGCTGAAAGGAGCTTCTCTATGGCGGATTTCTAGAGACCATGATTTTTGGAAACATACTGCAATTGACATCTGCCAGATTGAGACTGGCCCCAAATAAGCTAAAAAATGCCCTCTACTGGAGGATGTTGGTTTATCACGTCTGGGTCAAGTCCAGCCTGTTTCCATGGGACATGTGTAAAGGTCTAGATTAGGTTTAGGAAGAACACAGTTTAGGGGTGGGAAGTGAGGGTGGATATGAAGAAAGCAACAGCTTTTTTGAGGAACCATTCACTCTTTCCCCTAGTAACTTTATCCCAGAACTGCACTTACATTTTGGAAATCTTTCTTACTTCGGAGTACTTTGTTTTCACATTTTAGAATCAGGAGAGATTCCAAACTGGAAGGAAGAATGTGAACTCTTGACTTATTCTATAAGCTTCTTTCGGTGCTACAGTTATGCATATCCTATTTTTGTCACTTATCAATTATTTAGGCATGGAAAATATTATTGTAAGGTTCACAAAAAATCAGATTGTTTTCCCTACTCCCTGTTTAAGTCACTCATTTATTTATTCATTCAATATTTAGAAAGCAAAAGAACTCCAATAAGCATGGTTAATTAGCTTCCTTGTCAGTCTATACTTCTGAAGCAAATAAGTAGCTACATTATTTTTCATCTGTTCTTATTTTTGGTTTTGTTTCTTTCACAAGTTTTTCTTGAGCACCTACTATGTGCTGCTTACAGTAGAAGCAAGAAAGAAGAGTAAGTTAAAGTCTGTGTATGTAAGAGCTCATTATTTCTGAATACTGCAGCCTGACTTAATTTGTGCAATCACACTATAGAAACTCTATATGGTTCTTACAAAATGGAAAATCATCACTGCCTTATTAGTTTACAATCAAGGGGCACCTTGGTGGCTCAGTAAGTTAAGTGTCTGACTTCCACTCAGGTCATGATCTCGCAGTTTGTGAATTCGAGCCCCGCGTCGGGCTCTGTGCTGCCAGCTCAGTGCCTGGAACCTGCTTCAGAGTCTGTGTCTCCCTCTCCCTCTGCCCCTCCCCTGCTCATGCTCTGTCTCTCTCTGTCTGTCAATAATAAATTAACGTTAAAAAATTAAAAAAAAAGTTTATAATTAATATTATATAAGCAAAGCTGTCACCGGTTAATGAAAATCTACATTAACATACATTATGAATAGCTTAACTCACCATTGCTCAAACTTCAGAATTACATGGAGGACTTATTACAACACATATTTCGACCTCCCCCAGAGTTTCTGAGTCAGTGAATCTGAGTGGGATCTAAGAATTTGTGATTCCAACAAGCTCCCAGAAGATAATGATGATGCTGGTACCAGAAACATGGACTTAAATCAGGGCTCCACAAACTAAAGCCATGGGCTAGATCCAGCCACCACCTGGATTTATTTTTGTAAATGAAGCTTTACTGGAACACAGCCACACCCACTACTATTGTCCATGGCTGCTTTTGTGCTACTGTGACAAAATTACATAGTTGTGACACAAGAGGTTTTATGACCCACAAAGACTAAAATATTTACTATCTGACCTTTCTCTCTGTCTTACACACACACACACACACACACACACAATCCCTGACATTTGTTTTAAATGATCACTGTGTTCCTATCTGAAATTCTCATTTGAAACTATTTTTGTGATTTTTAATTCAACATAATCTTGATACAAAATAAGAATTACTTACTTAAAGCGCTGGGGTTACTTAATATGCAGCTTTCAAAGATTTAACAAACTGGTTCCTGAAAGTGTTACTGGAAAGTAAATAGAAATTCTTTTTCGCACCTCCAGAGTGTGACTATGCCAGTAAAAAAAAAGAATAAATAATGCAGTTTGAAGGGTGAATGAGTTTGATGACCAGACTTGTGTTATTAGACACATGAACTTAAGAAATCTAGATGTTTAATATTAGCTGGTATCAACTGGCAAGAACATAGAGAGAATGGAGATTTTCACAGCATTTTCTTTCTGAAATAAAATGGTTAAGTTTCACTTCTCTTAAAATAGGGTTTTAGCGACTATTGAGATAGTATAAAGGCTGAAATTTGTTCATTTTAGTTAATCAAAGACTTCAGAAGTAACGTAATTCAACATGCAGTTTACAAATAACTTACAGAAAATGTGCGTTAATATTTTTAATCCTTTTGACGTCCCTCTAATAAACATCTGTGCCAGATAGTTTGGTTTAGCTTTCCAACTAAAAGGAAAGGGTTGTCCTTTCCAACCCTCCTCAAGCATACAGAGAACAAAAAATTAACACTATCTTCACCAGTCTATCCTCCAGTTAGGATGCTTGATGTGATTTAGGTTGCACTAACCGGATGTTCTCTGTGAGACTTCGATTTAGAACTGCATCATTTAGGCAGGGAGGCCGGGAGGGAGCTCCAGGTAGGGTTGGTGCAGATCCTGGAAGAGATGGTGATGTTTCTGATTCTGCAACTGACTGGTCTTCCCAACTGGAACAGGGGTAGAGTAGGGACTAAAAGTTAGGTCTAGAAACTTAATCTAGAGCAGAGTTTTCTCAACCTCAACTCTACTGACGTTTTAAATTGGGGGGCAGGGAGGGGAGTGGATTATCCTTTAAAATAGAAATGACAGTTCAATTTTGTGATTTTCTAAAGATCATGGGTTTTTTTTTTTTTGCTTATTTTTCGAAATAAAGGGATTTTTCAATATATTTTCTTTCTTTCTTTTTTTTTTTTTTAAATTTTTTTTTTCAACGTTTTTTATTTATTTTTGGGACAGAGAGAGACAGAGCATGAACGGGGGAGGGGCAGAGAGAGAGGGAGACACAGAATCGGAAACAGGCTCCAGGCTCCGAGCCATCAGCCCAGAGCCTGACGCGGGGCTCGAACTCACGGACTGCGAGATCGTGACCTGGCTGAAGTCGGACGCTTAACCGACTGCGCCACCCAGGCGCCCCTCAATATATTTTCTACTGGAATATGAATTAAATATAAATGTGAACGCAATAAAATTACAACAGATAATAAAAAACACCCGGTTTTTAAATCACTGAGGATTGAAAGAGGCATAACACTGCCTCTGCAGGTCTCCCGAGTGAACTTGATAGTGAGGAGCAACCAAGGTATCCATAGCAAACACTATCGGAGCAAAAAGTGAGCACAACATACACATGTCTATTTTGGCATGTTTTATTATCTGAGATGCAAATAAGGTTAGACCTTATTGTTTTGTTATAGACTGAATTGTGTCCCTTCAAAATTCATACACTGAAGCCTGAACTACAAATGTGACTACAGTTGGAGATAGGGCCTTTAAAGAGATAATTAAGGTTAAAAGAGATCATAAGGATGGGGCCCTAATCTGATAGAACTAACGTTCTTCTAAGTAGAGGAAGGGACCCCAATGATCTCTCTCTGCTTCTGTGCCATGTGAGGCACAGAAAAGGACATTAAGGACACAGCAAGAAGGTGGTCGTCTGAAAGCCAGGAAGAGAGGTCTCACTGCAAACGAACTGCACTGTGATCTTGGACTTGTAGTCTTCAGAACTGTAAGAAAACAAGCATCTGTTGCTTAAACCACCCAGTCTCTGGCATTTTGTTATGGCAGACTGAGCAGACTAATACTGTCTCTTCTGCAAAAAGACTTTAGCAATAATCAAATACCCTTGTTCCTACAAATGTATTTGAACCATTGTTCTTGCAAATGTTTTTGAAAACAGATTGTGAATATTTTAAAGGAAAGGCACTAGAATGTCTGTATTAAAATAGAAAAAAAAAGTATTGACAAGAAGGTTTAGTTAGGAGGAGTAAAGAAATAAAGAAAATAATAGCATGACAAAGACATTGTCCTTGCCCTCATGACAGCGATTCAGTAGAGGAGACAGAGATATAGAGAAATAATTTCAATACAAGAAGATACTGAATTTGCATTCTGTTGTTGCTGTAACAAGTTACCACCAACTTAGCTTAAGACAAAATGTATCATTTCACAATAGATAGGTCAGAAGCCTAATGTGTAACTCACTGGGCTAACACCAAGGTGTTGGGAAACTGCTTTTCTTCCTGGAGGCTCTGGGGAAGAATTTGTTTCCATGTTGATTCAGTTTTTTGGGAATATTCAGTTCAAGGTGGTGAGAGGGCTGTGATTCTTTTTCCCTGCTGGCTGGCAGTGCAGGTGATTCTTAGCTTCTAGAGACCATCTACATTTCCTTTATTAATCATTAAAGTCAGCAAAGACAGACCAGGTCCTTCTCACACCTTAAATCTTTCAGATTTCTCTTTGTTTCATCTCTCCTGGTCTACTTTTCTACCATTCTCTTTGGTTTTTAAGATTTTATGTTGAGGGGCACCTGGGTGGCTTAGTTGGTTAAGCATCTGACTCTTGATTTCGGCTCAGGTCATAATATCACCGTTTGGGAGTTTGAGCCCGATGTCGGGCTCTGCAATGACATTGTGGAGCCTGGTTGGGATTCTCTCTCTCTCTCTCTCTCTCTCTCTCTCTCTCTCTCTTTCTCTCTGCCCCTTCCCTGCTGCGTACTCTCTCTCCCTCTCTCCCTCTCTCTCTCTGTCCCTCAAAATAAATACATAAACTTTAAAAGATTTCATGTTGGGCCAACCTTATCTTTAAATCAGCTGATTAATAATCTTAATTCCATCTGCAGAATCTCTGTACAACAGAAACTAGGTTAGTGTTGGATAATCTGGTGATGTGTATCTTGGGGGGCAGACACCTTTAGAATTCTGCTCACTGCAGATACTGTCTGTCCTAGTATTATGTGTATGGTACACTCAAATGTACCAGGATGTCTAATGGCTGCACTTGAGAGCAATGCCTGTCCCTTACACCAATATTTTCACCACTACTGCAGTGATTATCGTCAGTACCATTATGCCTGTCACAGGAGGGTATTTGAAGAGAGCTCATTTTAGCTTTACTCTTTCCTTTTGCAGCCTCCTTGTCCTAGGACTCAGGCAGAAGTCCTTGGGCATTTGGCCAGAGAGCAATCTAATATAAAAATACTGCGCATAATGTTTTCCCTGTGATGACAATCCTTTATCCTTGAAACAATCTCCTACATGTCTATGTTTTCTCCCCTAAGAATGAGTTCTTCTCCAGAAGGTTCCTTGGACTCCCATGTAAATAGACTCCTGCTATTCCTACCTACTAAGACCTATAGATTTGCCCAGATATGCCAACTCTTAGGATAGATATATATCCAGTTTAAACTGAAATCCTTGCCATGCCATGCTGCAAAGATGTACACTGGATCCTCCATTTTCCTCACATTTGGGGTATAATTTGTTTGGACTCCCCAGTTCACGGTCTGTGGGATTCAAAGCCCTCCCAATGATTTCCACAAATTCCCTTTCCACTTCTTCATCATCCTGTGTCTCCCTCTCCCACATTTGTGTATGTATCCATTGCACCTACTTTTAGCATTGTGTAGCAGAAATGAAATAGCAATGGCTCAAATAGAGGATTATTTTCAGTCTAAGTCTATGATACCATTATTGCTTTGGCCCTTTTCTTCCTTCTGCTCCTGCACCTCCAGGGCATGGCTTTTACCCTCTTGGTTGCAAGATGTCTGCTTCACCTTCAGTCTCCTGATGACACTTCCAGTAGGAAAAAGAAGGGATTGTGGAAGAATCACCTATATGAAGAAACCCATATCCCAAGCAGTCCTCCAGTTACATTTCAGCAATATGAATTGTGTACTTGGACACATTTCACCCTAAAAAAAAAAGAAAAGAAAGAAATTCTGTTAATCAAGAAGGAGAGGATTAAGAGGACACTTATCATGATGAGCACTGAGTAATGTATAGAATTGTTGACTCAGGATATTGTACACCTGAAACTAATATAACACTATGTTAATTATACTAGAATTAAAATAAATAAAGAATAGAGACAAAAAGAAGGGGGTATGGTTATCGAACAGTTGTTAGCAATGGCTGCCACGGTGAGTGCCTTCCCACTTCTAATTTAAACCAATTTGAGCACACGGCTTTGTCACTCATCAGTTTCCACCAAAGGTCACTCCACACCAAACATTTCAAATGTTTAATAATTTTACTGAAGAGCTGAGATTTCTTCGGGTATAGCTCCCTCCACTTGCTACTCTGTTACTCCTCGTTTCTCATGAGCTGGGCCAGCCTATTTAATGCAGCATTCCTAAGATGAAGGCCGATACCAGCCATTAATAGAGTAACTTCCCACTCTGCCACATACATGATCTTCGATATAAAAATAATATTTCCCACAGTCACAGCATTGCAATCTCCAGGAAGCCAATATCATAGTCCATATTGAGAAATACTATTGTCCTGCTCTGAGGAACCAGTGCTTTAAAACTATTCTCCTGGGTTTTCACAGATTTTTAAAAATTCAGTGGGGTTGTGTCAGTTTGATAGTACAGATTCTGAAAGCTACTACATTAAAAGTTGGGAGACTCAATTCTTTTTGTTGTTGTTGTTGTTGTAACACTGAGAATGACTGCTCTAAGAAGTTGGAAAATTGTATCTGTTTCGATCCCCATGTTTCTCTGATGTAAAATGGAGCTGGGCGGGGTGATCTTTAAAGTCCCCAAATGTTTTTACCTGTGAGGCAAAAAATGGTTGTAATTGGCCATTGTTTTAAGAGAAAGGAGGAATATAAGAAAAGGAAGAGGAGGAGGAGGGGCAGGCGAGGAGAACCAGGGAGGGAGGGAAAGAGATGAGGGGGAGAGGGAGGGGCAGAACATCTGGCTGAGTCAGACAGTTATAACCTCATAGGAGGTAGGACTAAAGGGAAAATGTGACTACCTGATGCTCCACTTTTGGCTGTGGGTGGGCCCTTAGTTCTTTCTTATTTGTAAAGCAGCAGCAAAGGTCAAATCCCCCAGGAGACTTGGATATACTCATGTCCACTTCTGTACCATGTTACACGATGTTACTTCTCCACAAGAAGACACTAGTTCATGTCAAAGCTCTCCTCCCTCCTCACCATGCCTGCCTTATACCTTCCAAGCTTGGCACAGGGAATACCACCTCTCTGGGGCCAACGGGGAGGGGGCTCAACCCTTCGCCCACCTCCCAAATTGATGCATGTTTTGAGTTATGTGCTTTTCCTCTGTGCTCTTATGCTTTCTATGTTTCCTTCTATTAGATGTATCTTTTTTTTTAATTTTTTTGAATGTTTATTTATTTTTGACAGAGAGAGAGAGAGACAGACAGGACATGAGTGGGGGAGGGGCATAGAGAGAGGGAGACACAGAATCTGAAACAGGCTCCAGGCTCTGAGCTGTCAGCAAAGAGCCTGAGGCGGGGCTCAAACTCACAGACTGCTAGATCATGACCTGAGCCGAAGTCGGATGCTCAACCGACTGAGCCACCCAGGTGCCCCAGATGTATCTTTATAAACAGGTATAGTTATGTATTTACTTTGCAAAGCATTAAGTCAGCAAAATGTATTGAGTAGGTACTATGAAAGAATGCACTGTGATAGTTAACAAGGTCAAAGATGAATAAGATAGTGTTGCTTTCTTTTATTTTTAATATATTTTTAAAGTTTATTTTGAGAGAGAGAGAGAGAGAGAGAGAGCAAGCAAGCAGGGGAAGGGCAGAGAGAGACAGAAAGAGAGAGAGAGAGAGAGAGAGAGAGAATCCAAGCAGGCTCTGAGCCAACAGCAGAGAGCCCAATGCAGGGCTTGAACTCATGAACCATGAGATCATGACCTGAGCTGAAAGCAAGAGTTGGACACATAACTGACTGAGTTACCCAGGTGCCCCAACAATGCTGCCTTCAAAGACCGAATAGTCCACCAGGGGAAATAAAGGGAAATAAAAATGCTATAAGATAGGCATAGAAATCCATGGGAGCAAAGAGGAGAGGTATCTAACTAAAACTGAAGGAGTCAGAGATGGCTTTCTAAGGAGATTCCTAAGTTGAGACCTGAAGAATAAGAATTATCTAGACAAAGAGGAACTACAGTCAGGCACACCAAGCAGAGGGCACAAGCACAGGCCCCAGAAGAGAGAGCCAGATGGCATAGCTGGAGCTGTGAGAAATCAGTGTGGCTGCAGGAAAGGGCTGAGCTGGCGGTGCTGAGCAAAGGGCGCTCATGATGGTCCTGCGTACCAAGTTTAAGTTTATTTCGAACCCACAGAAGCCATGGAGAGGTTTTAAGTACAGGTGTGACATGAGCGTTTACACATGGATGCCACAAAAATGCATTTTTCTTCTGAACTCTTGATTTAAAAAAAATTCTGAATTCTAATCATATTTCTTTCTCTGTCTTACCTACTAGATTATGAATTTCTTTGAAAGCAGGGAAGATGTTTTGTCTTAGCAAAGCTTCTGCACATGTAGGTAGGCATTTAATAAATGTCTGTTGAGTGAAAGAATAAATGAATGAGAAGACAAATAGGGAAAGTATTATGGGAGGGAAAGTAAGCTTGTTAAATGTATTCAGAGATGTTGTGAAAGTGTAAGCAGAATGGAAAAGACCATGATACCTCAATGTCTTTAAAAGCTAAACTGGGATGAGCACTGGGTGTTGTATGGAAACCAATTTGACAATAAATTTCATATATTGGAAAAAAAAAATAAAGACCATTCTTTACCTAAAAAAAAAAAAAAAGCTAAACTGACACCTCCCAATCCTGAAGCTGCAGTGACTTCAGGCATGGGGCGATTTTTCAGTGTCTAATGTCTTGAAACTAAAAATACCTTAACAATATGCTGAATAGAATCACAGCAAATTTAGGGAAGAGGCAGAAGTGAATTGTTAAGAGGTATTTTCTTCCTCACATTAATATAATATGCAAATATTAATGTTAACCAGTATTTAATTGGTGAACTGTAATGTTAATAACATGATTTTTAGTTAAGAAAAAAAGCATCCTTGGCTAGGTGAGGACCATTTTTTGAGGTAAATATTTATGCCTACCTTTCATGTAACATTCAGATTTCTATATTTTAAACCACCTATACTACCCAACCTACTTCTAGGATGGTGTCTAGGAGTGAGTAGTAACTGGCTTCCATGTTTATAATTTCATTCATATTTCAGGAAGGATAAATGCATGCACAAATGGTAAGTGGAAAATTGCTATCATCTCTCTTAATTAACCGTGTCAATGGGAAGCCTACTTATTCAGGACCATGAATCTCTAACTAAGATTGAACCACACATTTGGTGTCATAGAATCTTAAACTACAGGCCTAATTCTTATGGAATAAACAGTTTCAAGGTAACTGGTCTTGCAAACTCACACCTATAAAATACAACAAATTTTATATATGGTTTTAATCTTTATTGCAAGGACCTTCAAATGCTTTATGGACAGATTAATCCTCATAACCTCTACTTGGGAGATGGCAAGTATTGTCTTCATCTTATAGAGTGAAAAATTGAGTCATCTAAAGGTCTTGGCTTGTATCCAGTTAGCAAACTGGAACGTGAAGGGGAAGAAAAAAAGCACCTTAAATCTGCTGCTTCTTGGTGTAGAGCCTCCGTCACTAAAGTTTGGCAGCAGTCTAGATGGTAAATTATGAAATTTATTCCCTCCTGAAATTCATTCTTGGCAGATGTTTTTCTATTGGTAGATTTCAAAATGTATGCTGCCTAATTTTAAATTAAATGAATGTATCATTTAATAAAGCTTGTATTTAAAAAAACCCATTCTTCATGCTTCAAGCCAATATTTTTGTTTTTAAAAATTGGCTACTTTTATTAAAATGTCTAAAAAATATATCATACATTTATATAAAATTATAAATGTGATACATGTATGATGTAAAGATATATGTCTGATATAGAAAAGTAGTAAAACCAATGCCAATGTACCCACAACCCAACTTATGAAATGCATTTCCAATAACTTTGAAGCCTTTTTCATCCCCAGGGTGGTTACCACTGAATGCTGTGTTTATCATTTCTTTGATTTTCTTTACAGTCTTACCACATGTGAACATATCCCCTAAACAAAAATAACACATTACTGTTTTGTCTGTTTTTGAACTCTCTATGAATAGAATTATACTGTATATCTTTTGTAACTTACTTCTTATGTCATTTTAACTCCAGGATTAATTCCGTTATGTATATACCACAATTTATTTTTCCATTCTTGTGTCAATTTACATTTCTGTTATTTGTATTTTCTTTTCCATAGTGAACAATGTTGCTATGGAAATTCCTGGAAGCAATGTCTGTCTTAGCTTGGGTTCCCCTAAGAGCAGAACTTGATATACTTGTATACAGATAGTTTATTTGGGAAGCGATCTTAGGACAAGCAAGAGTAAGGAACGAGGCATGTGAAACAGAAAGAGAGGAATCCAATAGAGGATGTTGCCTAATGGAAAAATGTTTGTGTCATTCCCAGATCCATGTGTTGAAACCTAATCTCCAGAGTGGCTGTATTTGGAGATGGGGCCTGTAAGGAAGGAATGAAGGTTGAATAAGCTCAAAAGAGTGGATCCTGATCCAGTAGAGTTAGTGTCCTTATTAAGAAGAGACACCACAGCATAAGGAATATGTCTGTGATATTGTAATGGTGCTGTATGGTGACACATGGTAGCAGCTACACTTGTGGTGAGCACAGCACAAAGTATAAACTTGTCTAATCACTAATGAACTAACGTAACACTGTGTGTCAAGTATACTCGAAAACAAAACAGAACAAAAAACCAAACAAACACAAAAGGGAGACACCAGACAGCTTGCGTTTCCTTTCTTTCCCTGCCATTGTGTGAAGACTCAGCAAGAAGACAGCCGTCTATACACCAGGAAAAGAGCTCTCACCAGGAACTGTATCTGCTGGCACATTGGTCTCAGAGTTATAGCCTTTCTCATAGCCTCTAGAATTATTAGAAAATAAATTTCTATTTTTTAAGCCACCCTGGCTATGGTATTTTGTTGTGGCAGTTCAAGAAGACTAAGACATTGTCCACTGCAGTTGGCAAAGTGTGGTTTTTGTCATCGATTTTTATACTTTTAGCTCTACATTTAGATCTTCAATCCATTTTGAGTTAATGTTTGTACATGTTGTGAGGTAGGGGTCCAACTTCATTCTTTGGATGTGTATATCCAGCACCATTCGTTGAAAACACTATTCTTTCCCTATTGAATTATTTTGCCACCCTAGCTGGCAATCAATTGACCATAAGTGTGAGGACTTATTTATAGGACTCTCAATTCCATTAAAATTGATATATGTCTATCATTTTGCCAGTACCATGTTGTCTTGATTACTGCATCTTTCTAGTAAGTTTTGAAATTGGTTATTCTGCACCCTTTAACTTTGTCCTTCCTTTTCAAGACTGTTTTGGCTATTCTGGGTCCTTTGCACTTCCATGAATTTTAGAATCCGCTTCTTAATTTCTGCAAAAAAGCTAGTTGGGATTTTTATAAGGATTGCATTGAATTTTTAGAGCAATTTGGGGGAGCATTGCAATGCTAATAATACTAAGTTTTCCAATCCATGAATATGGTATATTCACCCATTTATTCAGGTCTTCTTTTCTTTTTTCTCATGATGTCAGTTGTTTTCACTGCATAAGTTTCACATTTATTTTCTTAAATTTATTTCTAAGTATTTAATTCTTTTCATTATACTGTAAATGGATTTTTTTCTTATTTTCATTTTAGGATTGTTCATTGCTAGTTTATAGAAACAAAATTGATATTTGTATATTGATCCTGTACCTAACCCTTGCTGAACTTGCTTATTATTACTAATAACTTATAGTGGATTTCTTCGAGTTTTCCATATACATGATCATATCACTGTGAATGGATAGCTTTATTTTTTCCTTTCCTATCTGGATTCCTCTTTTTATTGTCTAATTGTCCTGACTAGGAACTTCTGTGTAACACTGAATAGAAGTGGTAAATGCAGACATGCTTGTCCTGATTTTAGTGATAAAGCTTTCAGTCTTTCACCATAAAGTATGATGTTAACTGTGGGTTTCTTGTAGATACCATATGCCAGATTAAGGACATTCTTTTCCACTTCAACTTTGTTAGTGTTTTTACCATGAAATGTTATTAAATTTTGTCAAATGTTTTTACTGTGTTTATTCAGATAATTATATGACATTTGTCCTTAATCCTATAAATATGATGATTTATTTTCATATGCTGAAAACTTCACATTCCTGTGTTATATCCCACCAGGTAATGGTGTAAAATCCTTTTAATATATTGCTGGATTAGGTTTGCTTGTATTTTGTGGAGGATTTTTGTGTGTCCATTCATAAGGGATATCAATCTATAAATTTTTTTGATGTCTTCATCAGGTTTTGGTATCGGGGTTTTTGAGTTTATCCTACTTTGAGTTTGTTGAGATTCTTGTATTTGTAAATTAATATTTTTCAAATTTTGGATGTTTCAACCATTCTTTCATCAAATATTCATCTGGTTTTGGCCTCACAGAACGAGTTGTGAAATGTTTCCTTCTATTCTTTTGCATGAGTTTGTAACAGATTGTCATTAATTATTATTTAAACGGCTGGTAAAATGAATTGTGAATAACTCTTGTCTCTACGTGTTCCATCTGTTATGGAAAGTGGGGCATTGAAGTCTGCATATATTATAGTTGAATTGTGTATTTATCTCTTCAATTCTATATATCTTAAGTCCTTTTTTATTTCTTGCTTCTACCATTACTGCCTTCTTTTGTGTTAAATAGATATTTTCTAACATACCATTTTGATTCCTGTTATTTCTTTCATACATATGAAGCCCTGCAGATTGTAATTATCATTTTAATTTACAATTTAGTTCATATTAATACTAATTTAATTTCAATGTTATGTAAAATCTTTCCTCTAGTATAGCTCCATTTCACTCTCCCTCCTTTGTGTTATTATTGTCATGACAATTACATCTATATACATTATAAATCCATCAACACAGTTTCATCATTGTTACTTTATGTAGTTGTTTTCCAATAGGGTAAGAGAAAAAAACCCAAATGAATTTATACTGTCTTTTATATTAGCCTATGTAATTAGTTTTATCAGTGCTCTTTCTTTTTTCATGTGGATCAGAGTTAGTCTAATGTCTTTTTTTTTTTTTTTTTTGCCTAAAGGGCTCTAATTTTTCTTGCACGGATAGTCTGCTAGCAACAGATTACTTTAGGTTTTGCTTATGTGGACAAGCCTTAATTTCTCTCTTGCTTTTTGAAGGTTTGTTTTTCTAGATATAAAATCCTCATTTGATAGTCTTTTCATTCAACACATTGAATAAATCATCTCATTACCTTGTGGCTTCATGATCTCTGAGGAGAAATCAGCTGTTAATCTTGATAAATCATTCTTGTACAAGATGAGTTGCTTCTCTGTTGCTGCTTTTAAGATCCCCTCTTTGCCTTTTGACAGTTTGATTATGGTGTGTCTAAGTGTGGATCTCTGAGTTTATCCTATTTTGAGTTTGTTGAGGTTCTTGTATTTATAAGTTAGTGTTTTTCAAATTTGGAATATTTTCAGCCACCATTTCTTCAAATATTCTTTCTGCCCATTTATTTCTCTCTCCTTCTGGGGCTTCCACTATGTATATGCTGATATGCTCGATGGTGTCCATCAGTTATCTCAGGCTGTGTTCATTTTTAACATTCTTTTTACTTTCTGTTTCTCAGACTGTATAATCTCAATGGGCCTCTATTTAAGTTTGCTGATTCTCTTTTCTGCCTGTTTGGCTGTTGAGCCCCTCTAGTACATTTTTCATTCCAGATATTTTAATATACTTGTTTACCATCTTATTTTCCCATCAGAATGTGAGCTGTAAAGGAGGAATGTGGTCATATCCTTTCTTTAGCTCTGGCATTTGATTTCTAGAATATAACAGGTACTCTGTGGATACATTTGAATTAATTAATGTGAAGAAGGTTCATAGCCAAATATTGTGTACCATGCGAACACAGCTAGACACAGTGGGTTCTCCAGGGGATTTCTGTACCATTTAAAGAAACTGATACTTTTCATTATATGGCTTTAGTTCTAGAATAAATAGAAATATCATAAAATTCTTCACTTATTCTATAATAAATCTTACTATATAAGACAGCATAACACAGTGATGAGAGTTCCAGCTTCTAAATGAGCCAGACCGAGTTCAAATTCTTGCTCTCCCACTTACGACTTGTGTAGCTTTGGGCAAAAGTAGTCACCTACAGGCTTAAACTTCATCTTCTGTAAAATAAAAAGGGGTTACTATATGCATGGAATGACATACAGATGGATGGAAAACAACTGACATAGTTCTGTACATGTAAGAATCACTCATGGAATTATATAATAAGTAAAATGATTAGAATTTCACTATCAAGCAAACCTTACATCAACCTCATCTGTGTATAGAGACATAAAATTCTTACAAAAAATGCTAATTTAATATAATTGAATAAGTGAAAAATATTTCCTCATGACCAAATAGATTTTTCTCAGAACTTAGAAATGCTTAAGCATGGGATTCTAATAATAGAATAAATTTCTTTGCTTCTGATCCTCCCTCTATATTTGGTATGATGTTGATAGCATCGCCAGATTACTTCTGCTAAAATATCATTACCCATTGCTTCGTAATCTGTAAAGATTTTTTGCAATTGGAATTGCATTATCTATAGAATAAAAAATTTAACTTGAATTTGAGCCCCACATTATATTCTCACCCTTAATATTTATTTTAAGTTTTTTCTTCTGATATTTCCCATGTTAGCTTTGGATCAGAAATAATGTAGATCACTCTTCCCCCCATCCCTGCCCCAAACATCTTACGCTTTTCTGCCTATTTACATTTGTTCATTTCATACCATCCACCCCCAAAACTGTAACTCAAACTCTTTCCTTTGGATCATCTTTCTAAATCTGTGTACAGTCATATAATTTTCCTGACTTTTGTTGTTGTTTTCAGTTGCTGTTATTTAATTACCTAAAGGAACTTTAACATCCTTTTCCTCAACTAGGCTACAGTCTTCTATAGGAGAAGGGTCTAGTTACTTTTGCAGACTTGATGTGTAATAGTTATGGTTACAGAAGAAATATTTGTTGATTTTAAAACCATCTCTATAAATTATACCTTGTAGAAATTTAGTCTTGGCTAGTAATCTTTTTCTAATTATGGAGAAAGTACTTCATGTCACTTTTTAGGAAACTTGTGCTCTGATCAAATGCATCTGTTTAAAGTTCTGTTCTAATATAAGCCTAGAATTTTAAGCTACAGTTTACACTTGATACAGTATCAGAGGTAAATAGTAGCCTAACACTACATCACAGTGCCTACTCACTCGCTTCACTTCATCTCATCATGTGGCCATTTTATTATCTCACCTCATCACAAGAAGGGTGAGTACAGTGCAATAAGATATTTTGAGAAGGAGAGAGATCACATTCATGTAACTTTTCTTACAGTATATTATTATAATTGTCTTATTTTGTTATTATGGTTATTCATCTCTTATTGTGCTTAATTTATAAATTAAACTTTATCATAGGTATGTATGTATAGGAAAAACATACCATATAAAGCATTAGGTATTATCCACAGTTTCAGGTATCCACTGAGGGTCTTGAAATGTATCCCCCACAAATAAGGGAGGCCGCTATGGTGTATGTTCATTCACAAGGTGAGTTTGTCAATAAGCAGATGTCTCTGTTCCACTATGTGATGTTTGTCCCAGAAACAAACGAATGGGGTTAACTTACTGACTTGGTGATTTTAAAGTGGTGGAAGGAAGACATTTAGAGTGATACAGTCTATGTAATGAAAGTATAGAACAGCAACTGCAAGAGAGAAAACTTGATGTGAGGGTCCATGGTTGCTGAGGGTTTGTGATCTATGGTCTCTCTTTATTGCCCAGTGTGGGAAGGTTGGAAAGGGGTGTGCTGATGAGACTCTTGTCTTTGATACCCACCCAGCATTCTCCAAGACTAGCTGGTTTTGTTTGTATTATATGAGATTTGGGGGGGGGGAGTAAGAAAACATTGGTTATCTCTTTTTAGAAAGGAAAAAAACCAAATGCTTTTGTAGCCACATAGCACCAGAGTTCTGTATGTAACCTGACATCAGAGAATATAAAAAACTGTTCTGTTCTTAGCAACGGCTTAAACAAGGATTCAGTAAAACATCACTAATAATTGAAGATAAGTGAAATGGATGGCTAGTGTTACTTTCAGTTTCTTTTAACATTACTTCTTTAAAGTAGACTTCACTCAGTAATGGCTGTAGGTCTCTGATATTATAAAGAATTATTTAACATAGACATGTATCACTTTGACCCTCTCTCAGTTACCTTATGTTACAGAAATGTGGATATTAGATCATGATGATTTTAGAAGCTACCACTTACCTTGTGGCAGTACATTTTAAACACAGGCAAAAGAGTTAAAAAGGAATGAACAGCTTCTTGAATATTGAACTTGCGAGTCTATAACTATTATGCCACAATGTCAACGTTCAATAACTGTGTCAAGGAATCTATCTTATATTTAATCAGAATCCTTATATTTCAACCTTTATTATTCAGCATGTCAGTGAAGAATGCATCCTTTATCAGAGATGGATTTACCAGGAAGGTAATGGAGTTTAGCCTCATAGCTCCTCACTTGCATAGATCCCTTCCTAGGCCCTGGGAGGGATCCTAGCATTGTGTCACAATGTCATATATTGTAAAATTTACAAAAGTAAGTTATTTTAATTGTACTCAGTTAAACTGCTATGATTTTCTATATGTGTGTACATTCTGCCATGCATTCCCTTGGTGATGGCAGTAGACTCACCATGAGCATTTTTGGGATCCAGCTGAAGGGACGTTGAGTGTTGGATGCACTTAGTTTGAGTGTAGTAGAACATGCTTTTCTGTGGTTCATAACCACTTCTTTTTAAAAAAAATTTAATGTTTATTTATTTTTGAAAGAGAGATCGAGAGACAGAGTGCAAGGGGGTAGGGGCAAAGAGAGACGAAGACACAGAATCCGAAGCAGTCTCCAGGCTCTGAGCTGTCAGCACAGAGCCAGAAGTGGGGCTTGAACCCACCAACTGCGAGATCATGACCTGAGCCCAAGGTGGATGCTCAACTGACTGAGCCACCCAGGCACCCCCATAATCACTTCTGTATGTAGTTCAGTTGTTGGTAGTTAGCCCATGGTAGGGATTGTTTCCAGGAATATTTCTATGTACTGCCCACTGGTGACTTAACTGGTGTCATGAAATGAAGATTTGGACTATGCATTATAAAATTATATGAGTTTGTCCTATGGCACTTGCTGTTGGACCTATGTGGGGAGCGGAGACAAAGTGTGTGGAGCTTGAAGCTAATCTTTGGCAAATTCTTTAATTTTTCAGATTTGTGAATTATAAACAAGGAATGGTTCTCATCAAAACCTGGTCAAGAGGTGCCTGGGTGGCTCAGTTGGTTAAGCATACAGCTCTTGGTTTCTGTTCAGGTTATGATCTCACAGTTCCTGGGATTCAGCCCTACATCCAGCTCTGTGCTGTCAGTGTGGGGCCTGCTTGGGATTCTCATTTTCCCTCTCTTTCTGCCCCTACCCTGCTCATGCTCTCTCTCTCTCAAAATAAACAAATAAACTTGAAAAAAAACCAGTTGGTCAAAAAGAAGTTGTCTTCTATGAGGAATATTTGAAAATGTAACATGTAAAATTATGAATGCATCACATATATTAATTGACCATACTAGAAGACACAATGAAGCCTCTCTATTCTGTCTTTCTAAAAATGAGCAACAATTTATAAGACAATCAGAAGATTGTTGTGTGAAGAGACAAGATGTAGGGAATATAAAAGAATGTTAAAAGTCAATAAAAATGCTGCTTTTTGAATTTTTTGTTTGTGATACTTGTCAGTTTTTTAAATTTGTAATTTGTCGTGATTTTTAAAATCATTTTGTAAAAATGTTCTCTTAAATGACTGATTTTATTATCCTTTCCCTCAAAAGTGTCCTCCAAATTATATAAACTTCATGCCCCATAAAATCTACTTTTGCTCCTTTATACTATATGACGATAATTAAAACTTCTAATCAATTTAGTTAAAAAAATCAGATGTCACTCATTTTTTTTCAAATGTATAGAAGCTTCTTCATATGTTGTCAAATCACTCATTCCTTTTTTTCTAAGAGCAATAATCCTAGTTCTTTAATTTTTCTTTATGTATTATATATTATATACCCTCTTGGTCCAATAGAACTTTTCTGTGATACAAATGTTTTATATCTATGCTGTGTGCTGTGATAGCCACTCTCCATCCATGGCTATTGAGCACCTGAAATGTGGCTGGTGAGACTGAGGAACTGAAGTATTAATTTTATTTCATTTTAATTAATTTGCATGCACACTGACATAGCCACACATGGCTAGTAGCTCCCACATTGGACAATATAGTTTACACTCTTAATCAACTTTGGAATTAACTCCTCATATCTCATGTATATCTTCATCTAGTCATTGAATGTAGATTTCTATGTCTTTGTGCAGTAGAGTCCTAAAGCATGACTAACAAGCATAATATACATTATTTTGAAGGTTGGGCTCAATTTTTGAATACCTCAAATTAAATATTCTTATATTCTTATTATGCTGTGGGTATTTTTATAAGCAGGTTTTTGTTAATTACGTTTACGGTTGGCAGATGCTGGAAAGCTTAAAAAGAGATTTGTGGAAATTTCCTTTTCAAACATACTTTTCAATATGGTAAAACAATCAATCAAAGAATGCTTTATTTGGGGTAAAAGATGCACAGAAGCCAATCAATAATGCATTTTGCTCGCCTAAAAGTTGTGCTTACCGGAATGAGCTTGACACAAGTGTGACACATTCCACAAATGGAGACTTTCTGCTATTTCAGAATTAATTTAACAGCAATAGCCAGATATTTCACATGCTCTGCAAGTTTAGAGAGATGCCCAAGGCAGATGCGGCCATGGCTTGTCCCCTGGAAGATGATTGTTTACACCCAAGAGCAATTCCTGGAATGTAACAGGAAGCTGCACGTGACCACATGGCTGAGCTGGGTATTTCTCCAGGCTTCCTGTTGGAGGAATAAGTGCTTTTCATTCTCCTCCAGGCACAGAAAAAAATCATTCTAAAAACCATACAGAAGAAAATACTTATTTGAAACAAATATGACTTTTTACACATGTATGCTTCTTTACAGAATGATTTCCATATAACTATTACAACAGGAGTTCGAAACCTAAGCAAAACTTCAGAAAAATCAAGAGCAGTCCAGATGTTGGGGTCCAATATAGTATAAAATTACACTGAAATTCAATATTAGTTGAATTTTTCAGGCCCACAAGCATTCCTAGAAACCTCTAAATTTGATTCAACACATTTTTCTTTGTTATTTTCTATTTTCATGATACCCTTATGTTTTTGTTTACTCTTTTCACTCCACTGGATTGAAAGTATATGATGATTTTTCTATCAAACAGAGTACTCTGTGTGTATGTAATGCTAGATGTAGGGATAAAACTGAAATAGTTAGGCCACCATCAAGATATTTTCTATTTAGTTCATTGTGTCCTTAAAGCAAGTGGGTGATTTTTTTTTCAGGTTTATTTTAAAATGAACCTTAGTTCTGGGTGCACACAAATTTAGTTTACCTAAAAACAGAAACAGTCATAAAAACAGTAAGTAATGAAAGCTTTATTGGAAGCCCAATTTTACTTAATCTTATCTTTTTTTAAAAATTCTTTTTTAACGTTTATTTATTTTTGAGAGTCAGAGAGAGAGAGAGAGAACACAAGTGGGGGAGGAGCAGAGAGAGAGGGAGACACAGAATCTGAAGCAGGCTCCAGGCTTTGAGCTGTCAGCACAGAGTCCTACACAGGGCTCGAACACAAACTGTGAAATCATGACCTGAACCAAAGTTGGATGTTTAACCAACTGAGCCACCCAGGCACCCCATTAATCTTATCTTTTGGAGAGTTTTAGAGTGTAAGCATTTGCTAATTTTTACGGCAGGAGTAGGAGTTTATGCAGAAATGTAATCACTGTCATTAAACTAATGTATCTAGACAAAAAATTCCTGGAAACAACCCCACTGTCCATGTAGGAAGAAGGGACTGACCACAAAAGGCCAACAGGAAAGTCTGGATGGTCATGCATATGCTAATGGTCTTGCATGATGATGTTAATGGTCTTACTTGTGGTGATAGTTTCACAGAGAAACATAAGCCAAAACTTGTCACATTGTACAATTCAAATAAAAGTAATCTATTTTATGCAATTTTACTTCAATAGAGCTGTATAAAACTTAAAAAAGTTTTTTTTAATTGTGCTCTAAAATTTTTGACTACTCAAAAATAAAGTCTTTATCCAAATAGTTTTCACAGTCTCACAAAGGAGACTAGACAAGGTCCTGGTAAATGATGAATAAAATACAAGAGCCACCTCAAAGAAGCAAATGATCAATTTCCAAATGAATGATAATAGAAGCCAGGAAAAAATCCACAAATCAAATTGGTTACACCTCTCTGTCTGTGCGTAGCATCAAACTTCAAACTTCATTCATTTGTTAAAGCAAAATACTTGCTTTAACATCTTCCTGGATCCTAGACTTCTTCTCTCACTTGGTCTTTTATTCTATTAGTTACAATTTATTTTGTCTCTTGTACTAGATATATTCTAAATGTATCTTATTTCTGTTCTCTCTGACTCATCATCACTGTTTTGGTCATATCTTTATTATTTTCCTGTCTGCAAGTAATTCTAAGCATCTCTCTGTGTCGAGTCTTGTTCCTTTCCAATCTATCCTCCATGCAACAAAGGAGAGCAGTTACCTGTAGTGGCCAGGGAAAGAAGCACCTTTCTAAAACAGGAGAGAGAGGCCACATGTAGGCCAACTGTAGGAAGCCACATGACAAAGCTATGGACCTTGGTAGAGGAATCCAGCATTGCTGATCTGTGGCCTGGAGGAAAACGGGGAAATAGACACTGACCTTTATTTCTCTTCCCGTTCAAATCTCCTGCCATGACTTTTATTGGTTGAACCCATCGGAAAGCCAGGGAGCCCAGGGGATGTGGTCCATAATGGTGGGCCTTTTAGAGCACAGAGAAGAGTGGGGGGGGAAAATGGGTGGATCTGGAGAGGCAAATAGAAAATATATTCACACATCCTTGTAAAACATAAAATTGATCATATTATTATCTTAAGAATATAGCTTTGTGTGCGTGTTGGGGGCTGGGGAAGACCTTTGCCCCTATCTTCAAAATTGGAAGGTAGGGGCACCTGGGTGGCTCAGTCAGTTAAGCTGCCAGCTCTTGATTTCAGCTCAGGTCATGATCTCACAGTTCTTGAGTTTGAGCCCTGTGTTGGGCTCCTTGCTGGCAGCGCAGAGCCTGCTTGGGATTCTCTCTTTCCCTCTATCTCTGCCCCTCCCTGCCTCTCTCTCTCTCTCTCTCTCTCTCTCTCTCCAAATAAATAAGTAAACTTAAAAACATTTTTAAAATTGGAAGGTAATACTTTGTTCACATCGCTAACATTTATTCATAAGAAAAATTATTTGCTGAAGTAAAGGAATGATAGCTATGATGTATTACATGCCTACCATGTGACAGGCACTGTCTTAAGTACTTTATATATATAAATTATATATATTCATCATTTAATCTTTTCAAATAGCTCTCAGAAAGAGATGTTATTTTCGTTAATTTATGAATAAAGGAGCTTATCTATCTTTACAATGGTATCACATTATACGTGCATAGTCTTGTGAATTCACTAATAACTTGTAGGGAGGAAGATAGGAAGCAAAATAACACTTTAAATTGTGATGATCCTGTTATTCCACTCTCAATACTTACGGGAATTTAGAGTTTATTTATTTTGTACAATGCGATTTTTAAACACACACTAATTTATCTGGTACTTAACAAAAGAAACAAGACAGAAAGAAAAGTGGCGATTATGACTTATTAAGAGATGGTGTGTTGTGTTCCAATGTGGCTCAATTTTCAAAGGGATTTCAAAGGTAATTTTTGTGTCCCTTGTTTTCATCTTACTCAGTGACTTTAAAACCTAAGGCTTTCATAAGATGACTCTACTCCTGAGAATTAGAGCGTAGATTAATCTACGGTCTGGTTATAAAAGTCTGTTTGATTATAAACTCCTCTCTCTTTAGCATTATTATGTATAGCTTCACAAAATAAAAGGATAAACTCTGTCAACTTTTTTTCACTCTCCCTGCAGAATTAGGAGTTTGACATTATTTCCTTTTTTTCTCAATTTGCTGTTACTTAACATTTTTGAGTGCATGCAACTTGAAAGGCAATGGAAGTTTTCCATATCTTGCCATTGTCTTTATTAGCATGGTTTTTATGAAAGGGTATGCTTATAAAACAGTATTCATATTTTAGTGTGTAGGAAATGTCAGATTTTCTATTGGATATAAAACGTTTGTTCCCATAACTTATAAAATATATGTCAGAATATTTTAAAATGTTTTCAAGACTAGTGGCTATTGCTCTTTCTTGGTTTTAGTGTTCTTTGTCTAAACATGGTGCAGAAATTTAGTGCTCATAATCTAACATTGTTGGAGAACCAAATACATCCATATTTAGAGAAGAAATTACTTTTTACAAAGAAATTTTTAATGGATAATCATATGCTTCTCTCTGAGTCTATATTCCTGCTTTAAAAATTTCCTAATTCAGGGGCCCCTGGGTGGCTCAGTTGGTTGAGCATCCGACTTCGGCTCAGGTCACTATCTCACAGTCCGTGGGTTTGAGCCCCGTGTCAGGCTCTGTGCTGACAGTTCGGAGCCTGGAGCCTGCTTCAGATTCTGTCTCTCCCTCTCTCTCTCTGCCCCTGCCCCACTCGTGCTCTGTCTCTGTCTCTCAAAAATAAATGAACATTAAAAAAATTAAAAAAAAATTCCTAATTCATAGGCATATGAATTTATATCCTTGTTACTTATTTGCAAACTTTTTTCATATTAAATTAGAATTCCATGTATTTTTCTTATTTGTATCTTGAGGATACCTAGGATGTACTTGCAAATAATGAACATTCAGTAAATGTTGGCTGAATGAGTGAATGAGTTTCTAAAAGACACCTACCAAGATTTATTCTCAATTGTCATTAATTCCATTTGTAATTAGTAGAAATTAGTAGTAATTAGTAGAAAACTGTACTGTTTATATCAAGAGGTGACATAAACTTCTGTTATATGGAGTTATAATCATTGTCTCTCATACCTTGAAATAAAAGAATTTATTTAAAGCAGAAAGTAACCACAAAAATAAAGCAATCAAAAACAGAAAGCACGAATTGGGCCAAATCAGTAGCAACACTGTTCTGTTTGGTGTTCACAATATGTTTTTTTTTTTTTAAGGTTTTTGAGTTAATATTTTAAAGTCAGGTTATCTGACATTAGGATTGCTGGATTTTCTTAAATTTGAAGATAAGTCAACACTGCCTCCAATCCCAAAGGCAACAGTAGTCTCAGTGATCCTTAGATCTGGCCTTTGGTGATTCTTTCCAGTTGAGTTCCCACCCACATGCAGTCCTTGCATCTGCACTCATCAATGGCCCAATTTATCATTTATGCCAGTTTCTCTGAGCCTGGGGATGCATGCAGGGAGTACTCAGCTGAATGGTTTTTAGGGAATCACTTTCTACATTTTTAAGTTTGGTTATCTGTCCATAACACTAGTCTGCCTGAGAATGTGCCTGAGTTCACAATTACCCTTCTTCCACTATATAAAAAGAAAGGGATGCTTTCTCCCATCCCAAATCTAACTGTGGAGTGATGCTCTGAAGCATAAAACCCAGAGGGCTTCAAACGAAATGCAAGCCTCCTGTAACGATTAACCAAAGCACTGCAAGACCTCACGAATCACCTACCTTTTCAGTTTTGTACATATTTGGGATCCCAGTGAAGGCTGGCATTAGAAATGGGGTCCACCTGTGATGACTGAAATTCAGATAAATTCTGGAAAGGGCTGGTGAGAATAATGACAATTTTTATTGCACTTCTTTTTGTTAACTAATTACATTTATTGGACAAATGCATGGCTCCTGAGGGAAATTGTCTTGAGTATGCAACTAAAGAGCATTTATAAGAATCACTGAACTCTTTTTTAAAAAGCTTTTTATTTATTCAGGGTTATCTTGGGGGGCATCTAAATGTAAAATTATTTTCAGTCAATCTTAATTCTCATCTCATTTCATAATGCTACTTGGGTATGATTTTAACAATACATTTTTCTTCTTTCATAAATAAACACAATAATTTTAACCAAAAAAGCCAGCAGAGTGAATAGCTTTAGCTCTGATTTTGAGAGTTGATTGGTTTTTATTTTTAATATTTATTTATTTATTTTTAAATGTTTATTTATTTTTGAGACAATGCGAGAGACAGAGTGTGAGCAGGGGAGGGGCAGACAGAGGGAGACACAGAATCTGAAGTGGGCTCCAGGCTCTAAGCTGTCAGCACAGAGCCCGATGTGCGGCTCAAACTCACGAAATGCGAGATCATGACCTGAACCGAAGTCAAACACCCAACCGACTGAGCCACCCAGGCGCCCCTAGTTGATACTTTTAAAAAAGTTATTCTCCAAACCAGAACACCAGAATTCAGTGTGTATGTACCCACATATTGACTAGAAGTCTTCTTCTAGTCAATATGTGGGTACATACACACTGAATTAAGTAGGATGCTCCACACTCGCAAAAATACATATGGTAACTTAAAACATTAAAATGCTTATAAAATGCTTATAAATGCTAAACATTACAAATAGAAAATGAAAAAAAAATAAGTATACAGGTATCTTCACAAGTCATTAATAACCAGTTTGTGTGAACTATGGGCAACAATGAAAGAAATCCAATTGTTTAATGGTTTTTCAATTTTTTTCTTCTACAGAAACTTTTTCTCAAGCTTGCCTGTCATGCTAAAATAACTGGTGATTTGAACTTTTCTGTGTCCTGAACATCAATGCATCCAGAGGAAAGAGTGGCCAGCATGTTAGAGTGTGAATAATACAGGAATCTGGAATCCCCTACCCTCAACGGAGAGTCATTGAGGAAAAACCGAACTCATGCTTTTGAATTCAGACTAACTTCTCCAGAAATCTTTGCAAAATGCTTTTTTTTTTTTGAGGCCCAAAAGATCTAATGACTTTCTAAGGAAATAATATCTAACAAGCAATTCTTAAAATTAATCACAACTCACCTCATATTTATTTAGCTCCATTCTCCAGTATAATTACTTTTTTGAAGATTACCCTAAAATTAAAAATAATCTCTCCTGCATTTCAGTGAACTGCTGTTCTTGGATATGCACTCTCATCTCAGGTTCCTCATCTCTCTCCCTCTCTGGACTTTCCGACTTTTCTCAGATGAACAGAATCTATTCTCTTCGTCACCCTGACTTGGAAATTTTCTTTTTTGCTTTTTTTCTCCATCTTCTCCAAACCCAGGAATAAAACAATGACAATTATTTTTTCTTGTTATTGACACCTCATTTTAATCCCCCCCCCCCCATCATCATCTTGGTCCCCAGACCCATTACTTCATAGCAAGACTATTTTAATAATTTCTTAGCTTGATCTTGTTTCTAGTCTCTCTAATATTTTTTTATATACCACTGCTTTCTTTATTCAGTTTATCTTTCTAACTTGAAATCTTTTAAGATTTCCCCATAACCAACAAAATAAATGTATAATTCCCTAGTGTATCATCAAAGACGCTTCACTTCTGATCCTGATCTATTAATTTAACCTCATTGACTTAACAGACATTTTTGAGAGTTACTTTATGCCAGAGACTGTGCTGGGAACTGCACTTAAAGATGAGTAAGGTAAGGCCCTTGGTCTTGACAAGCTCACAGTGCTTCTCGGTAGGAGGACCTTAGCCAGTAATGCTTTCCAGACCCCCTTCACAATTCCAGGGACTATTTTTTTTTTAAAGTTTATTTATTTTGAGGGGGGGCAGAGAGAGAGAGAGAGAGAGAGAGAGAGAGAGAGAGAGAGAGAGAGAAAGAATCCCAAACATATTCCACACTGTCAGCCCAGAGTCCAACACAGGCCTTGATCCCACAAACTGTGAGATCATGATCTGAGCCAAAATCAAGAGTGGGACACTTAACAAACTGAGCCACTCATGCGTTCTTTATCCAATGAATAGTTCCCTTCTCATTTCTTCCATGAAACCTTCTTTAATAATCTAGTCCATTTTGGTTTCTTCCTTCCCTAAACTTCTAGCTCATAGTGTTTGGAATAATAATCTGGACAACTTGTTCTTCCCTTCTCCTAGCTGTATTGAGAGTTAACTGACATATACCATTATGTAGGTTTAAGGTGTACAACGTGATGATATGATATATATATATATATATATATATATATATATATATATATTATGCAAAATGATTCAATAATGTTGATAACAATAAGGCTAGTTAATTAAGACATACATCTCCTTATGTGATGACAATTTTTTGTATGTGTGTGGGAGAATATTTAAGATCTATTCTCTTTGCAACTTTCGAGTAAATAATACATTACTGTTAACTGTAGTCATCTTGCTGAATATTAGATCCTCAGAACTTACTCATCTTATGAATGAATGGGGGTACCCTTTGTATTCTTTGACCAACATTTCTCCATTTCCCCCACCCCTTCCCCTGGCAACTGTTATTCTACTTTCTGTTTCTGTGAATTTGACTAATTTTTTCCCCCCAAGATTTCAAATGCAAGTGAGATTATACAGATTTACCTTTCTCTGTCTGACTTAATTCACTGCATAATTCCTTCAGGGTCTGTCCGTGTTGTTGCAAATGGCAGGATTTCATTTTTTTCATGGCTGAACAATATTCCATTCCATATATACACCATATTTTCTTTATTTATTCATCTACTGATGGACACCAAAATTGTTTCTATATCTTCACTATGGTGAATAATGCTTTAATGAATATGGGGGTGAAGATATCTCTTCCAGATAGTAATTTCATTTCCTTCGGGTATATACCCAAACTTGCCCAGCTGTATAACTTCTCTGGAAAAAATGTCTATTCATGTCCTCTGCCTATTTTTAATTGAATTATTATTATTATTATTTGCTATAGAATTGTATGAATTCCTTATATATTTTGGATATTTGCCCCTTTCTGATATATACTTTGCAGGTATCTCCTCCATTCTGCAGGTTGCTGCTCCATTCTGTTGACTTTTTCTTTTGTTGTACAGAAGCTTTTTTGTTTGCTGTAGACTCACTTGTTTATTTTTGCTCTTGTTGCTTGTGTTTTTGGTGTCATATTCAAAAAATTAAATGTGACATTGTGATACATTGTCTACTTCTGCAAAAAGAATTTAAAAAAATCAGTAAACAAAACTGACATCTGCAGATCTGGCTCTGGTGACATGAATTTCCATTCATGTCTTTTGCCAGGTCCCTGGGTAGGTTGGACTAGATTGTAGCTGGAGAGGGTACATCTGAGTACAGGGCCCTTTTAAGATTTCTGGGAATGCAACAAGAATGTCTTCTATTGGGTTTCTAGGCTTGCAGGTCTGTTAGTAGACTGTGTGGTTATGACGGGGTTGGATGGTCCTTCAGGATCTCTGAGGGTGCAGATGGTAATGTCTCCCATTGGGACTATGGATGCTCAGGATTACTGGCAGATCATGGCTGTGAGGTGGGTTGAGCCATGTATAGGGCCCTTTCAGTTTCTCTAGGGGCAAAGAATGTCACCTGCAAGGCCCCTGTGCCAGCAAAACCATTCACATACCGTGGCTGGGATAAGAGCCCAGTTACAGAGCCCTTTCAGATCTACAGTCTCACCAAGTTTGGTAGGTTTGCCTCCAGGGGCTCTCAGACCATTGCTGAGAGGGGCTAGGCCTAGTTCACGGGGCCACTTCGGGGTCCACAGCTGGGACCAAGTTCTGAATGCCTATTACCTAATGCATGGGTGGGCATGACTGCTCCCAGATTGCTTGGTGTATGATGCTGGTGACAGGATCAAGCCAAATGGGGCTATGACTCAGTCCTCAGTGGTACAGACTTGTTTCAGGTCTGTAGCTGGGACCAAGGACATGGGAGTTTCTCCTACATGGTCCCTATGCTAGCAGGACTGGTCACAGATTATGGCTGTGACAGGCTAGAGCCAGTTACAAGCCCTTTCAGAATCTACAGTCTGAATTTAGCAGGCTCTACGTTGCCACTAAGAGGTGGGTGCTACTGACATCTAATGGGTAGAGATCAGGGATGCTAAACAATCTAAAATTCTTTGGCCAGTCCTCACAACAAAGAATTTTCTGGCCCAAATGTCAATATTGCCTAGGTTGAGAGACTCTGTTCTGGGTAATTTCTTATTTAAGCATATAACCCTTTTCCACGATTATGCTGTAAGCTTATTGAAACTTAAGCCATTTACTTTTCCATTTATTTTCCTCACTTTTTTTCTAAGTTTATTTACTTTGAGGGAGGGAGAGAGGAAGAGGGAGAGAGAGAGAGAGAGAGGCAAAGAGAGAGGCAGAGAGAGAGAGGGAGTGAGAGAGAATCCCAAGCAGGCTCTGCATTGTCAGCTCAGAGCCCGATGTGGGGCTCAAACTCATGAACCATGAGATCATGATCTAAGTTGAAACCAAGAGTCGTACACTTAACTGACTGAGCCACCCAGGTAACTCCTATTTCCCTGACTTAAAAAAAAAACATGGTGTAGTGGATTGAATAGTGGCCCCCAAAAGACACATCAAATCTCAGGAATGTGTGAATGTTGCCTTTCTTGGAAAAAGGGTTTTTGCAGATGTAATAAAAGTCTTGAGGTGAGGAGATCACCCTGGATTATCTAGGTGTGCTCTAAACCCAGTGAGAAATATCCTTATACTAGACACACAGAGAAGAAATACATAGAGGAGACATACACAGACAGAATAAAGGGAGGAAATGAGAGATTGAAGTGATGAGGCCACAGCTAGATGCATACAGGAGGTAATGGGAAGTTGAGGGCAGAATTTAGAGTGATGTGGCCACAAGCCAAGGAATCCAAGGAATGCCGACAGCCACCAGAAGCTTAGAGGCAAGGAAGGATTCTCCCCTAGAGCCTCCAGGAGGGTACAGCCTACCTACACCTAGATTTCAGGCTTCTAGTCTTTACAACTATGATAGAATAAACTTCGGCTATTTTAAGCCCTTGAGTTATATTCATATTCATTATAGCAACCTCAGGAAACATACACATGGTAAGTACTATGCCTTACCCATTGCAGCTGCTTAATACATCATATTTATGATGAGAACTGCCTTGCTTCTTTGTAGAAATTTGGTTAAGTCTCCTTACAAAATCTAATCAGATACATATTCTTGTACCTCCATCTAACTTCTCTCAATACTATGGTGTGTCACGAAACTACTAGACATTTTAGCACACGAATGAATAGAATACTGCCCAAGGGAGAGGCCATACAATGTGATGATTAGATGTCGATAATATTACATGTAAGTTCTCTCATGTATGTACTCATTATTTTATTTCAAATGTACTCCTATAGATGTATCATACTGTAGTTTCTCCTACTGGACTTTTAGCTATAAAATGTGATGTTGATGTTAGAATTTAGAAGCTAAGTTGTAAATGTAGTTTGTAGCAACATCAACTTTAATCTCTAGATGGCACTATGTTATAAGGAATCAACCTAAGATCTGCTACTACAATTTTAATATAATTGTTTCTGGAAATAAAAAATATTTTCCTGCTAAAATCTTCCAAGAAATTATATGCAGCACTATGAAAGTTCTATTTTATTAAATATGGATAGGCTTCTAATTTTCATATTACTGTGTGATAAGGAAAGATAATAGAGGAATTGAGTTCTAAAACATACCTGCCAACATTAAGGGATACATCAGAGAAATTTATTTTAAGTTTTCTGATTGTTCTGCATACGTTTTGTTGGGGGATGTATAAACAACAAATGGTACATGTACGGTTTCTCATGTGAGAATGTCCACATAACCTGGGACTTTATCTTTGATAGTTACAGGTGAAGATTAATAATCTACTCTTCATTTTAGCTTAAAATATACACAAGATGACATATTTATGTTTTATCCTTATTATTGAAATATTACTTTTGATCTCAGATGAGATGAGACAAAGGTATTTGTACTATCTTTTCCTTAATTCTCTTTTTTACATTCTTGACTTTACTTTGGAATATATATATATATTTCTCTCTATCTGCATTTGTGATAAACTCATTTACCCAGCCAAATACTCTGTTAGTCCTTGTCTTTTCCACTTTCAAAGCATTTTGAACCACTCCCAAGGTACTGTTTTCTCTATTCTTGTTTTGTATTTTAATTATTTGCATACGAACTTACCTTCTGTACAAAATTATACAATCCTGGGGGGATGGTATACTGACTTATTTATCTTTATGCAAATGATATATCCTTGGTAACTATCTGTTACATTAAATGGATTGGGTAGTGCACGATTCGATGATTTCAAAGAAAAAAGTAGCTTATTTGGGGGTTGTTTCTCTTTTGGCCTTTTTCTTTAAAAGAAATCCAAATTTCTTTGATCTTAAATAAAGTGAGATTACTAAGTAAAAACAGATATAATTTTCTTGATCAGAGCAATAATTTGGGAATTAAATTAGTTATTAAGTAAAATTTGAGGACGTTAAAAACCAGTTTGTTTGAATTTTTCTGTTTTCTTCATGCAAATGAACAAGAAGTCTTTATCATCACCCAAACTAATTCCAACGCTTAACTTTTACTCTTTCCTCAGATCTCACCTTATCTGCCAATTCTTACAGGTACAATTCCTTGATCTTTGGAGAGATTTTATCCTTTTGTGCTGTTAAAGCACACTGCCCTTCCCATATTATGGCACACATATTAGATCTTCGTTGCTTATTTCTTTGTCTATATCATTCTTTAAATAATTTCAAAAGGGCAAGAATCACGTGTATCTGATTTACCTTACACACCTAGCACCTGGCACAGTGATTGTTGCATCATGGCCACATGGTATTAACTGTGTGAATAAGAGCTGAATAAATGATTTATGGATGAAAGGGAAACATTTACATCATTTACTTTGCAAACATATTGAGATACTTATTACATATCAAAAACTATGCTAAAGACAAGAAAGGGAACATAACAAACAAATCTGCTGCCTTCATGGAGTTTCCATTTTAGTGAGGTGAAGACAGGCAAGTCAACAAATAAATACATAAGTAAACAAGTGAATACAAAATAAAAGCCAAAGATGTTAAGAAGTATACAATTGATAAAAATGAAGCAGGAAAAAGTGATAAAGGATGTTTCAGATGGTTCCAGGAAGGCCTTTCGGGGGTGATACAACTGAGGTGAAGTGGGAGAAACTTCCGTGTTCTTTTTGAGGCAGAACATTTCCTTCAGAGGACAGTTAATGCAAAGAGCATGAATCAGAAATTTGCTTGGCATGTTCCAGGAACACAAGTGGAGTGAGTGAATGAGAGAAGCAGAATGTGATTGGAAATGAGGCTGGAAAGGAAACCTGGTGTCAGATAATAAAGGACCTTGTAAAACCCAACAAGGACTTCAGATTTCATTTGAGAAGCTAATCACATGAGCCATGTGAATCTGGGTCTAGGGGTCAGAGGCAAAGTCAGAACAGAGTGGGAGGGCGAGTGGATATAAGGGAGGTTTCTCCATGTCTGGCTATCAAGACAAAAGAAGCCACATGGCTTGAAATGTGTGTGGTCCCTGGGAACAGAGACTAGCCGTAGGTGGCCTTCAGGAGCTGAGAGCAATCCTTGCTGACAGCCAGCATGGAAATGTGGACCTCACTCCTATAATCACAAGGACTTAAATTCTCCAAGAATCATGAATGAGCTTGGAAGTGGATATTTCCCTCAAAGTTTCCAGATAAGAATTCAAGGGGTCAAAGCCTTGATGGGAGTCCTGTGAGACCCTGAGCAGAGAACTCAGCCATGCCTTGCCCAGACTTTTGACCTACAGAACTGTGAGCTAACACATGGGTATTATTTTTTCTGTTTGTGGTAGTTTGTCACACAGCAAGAGAAAACGAATACCTCAAAAGTTGTTGTGATGATCAAGTACCCAGTATGCTTCGTTGGTTATAAAGGGAAAAATATTAAGGGTCCTTAGCAAGTTCAGACTTGAGGGGTCCTTGGTGTAGACCCTAAGGATGAAACTAAAGGGCAGTCCTTGCAGTGGATGGAAGGTATTTAGGATGGACAGAGTCCAAAGTAGATTTTTATTTGATTTCGTCTCACATTGGCTTTACCCTTAATGTAGTTTTATTCTAATTCGACATTGATATCAAATCACCTAGGTTCAAAATAATGGCATTACATTTGAGTTAGTACTTTTGCAAGTCACAAAGTCTGGTAGATAATGCCTTCTAAATTTCCCCTACCTTTCCATTTCCTTTGCTAGTCCCTTATTCCAGCACTACATCCTCCAGTACCTGGTGGATATTGCAAACATTTACTTTGCCATCCCCAAGCCTGCTTCTATGAATTAGTTCCAAACTCATCTTGCCCAAAGCTTTCTTCCTTCATGCTGCTCCCTTGCTCTATAGCTTCTTTTCACAGGATTCTGTCTTGCCAAGACCTTTTTGAGCTGCAGTGGTCTTTTGGTGTCTCTCAACTTTATGCACGAGGAAACTGACACTGGAGAGGTATGCTGACTTACCCAATGTCAGAGTGAGCAAGGGGCAAAGTGAGGTGTAGAATAAGATCTCCTGATTTAGTTTTAGTGCTTTTCCCATGACACTTTTCAGACTTCTCAGAATGGCTTCAGGGCTTTTCATTTGTATTTCCAACCTTACCTCTCTACCCTTACCCTCTTTACTCCTCATCATGAATCATCCACCCCAGACAGACCCATTTCCCAACTGTCCTGTGAATGTATGACTCACCTTATTCCACCTAGAGGATGCTCTCCCTTTCCCCCTTTGCCTTTCATAATTATGGTGTTTGTGCTTGCTGGTCACTCTACCTCACACAGATGCCTCCTTCCTCTGATCTCTGTCAGCATCTACTGTGCTTATCAGTCATTAACACCTACACCTTACAAACCACTTTATTTGGATGTAGGTGTTTCATGGGTGGCTGTTCTATCTTTCCAAGGAGATTATACATTCCCAGAAAATACTTCTGGTTTCTCTTCCATCTGTAGCCAGCTCCGTGTTCAGTGCAAATAGTGTATTGAATTACATTAGTCTTGGTGTTCTTCTGCACTGTTTACATTTTAAATCGACTAACGCTTATCGAGGGTTTATTAGGTATTAGATGGGGGGATGAAAGGTGATATATAACTGTCCTAAAATGAGCTTGCATTCTGACTGGCAAGTAAACTACTCTGAGGTAATATGATAAATACATTGTGCAGCAAATTTGGGTGTCATATTTCTCCTACTACCAATCCAATGATTAGAGGAGATGAGGTCTCTTTGTTGGTTTTGATCTTGGCAGGGTTTTTCTCCTACGAGGCTGTTGGTTCATACAGGGATTTTATTATGATACATGTTACATCATTTCCCTGCTGTAGCCAGTTGAACACACTGAAATAACTGAAAAACACTGCAGCCAAGCCACATTTTAAAGGACTTTGCTATAGCATGGATCCAATTATTCTGGGTAAATAACTTATCTGATTAGGTGCCTTATTGTATTTTCATTTGAAAAGTGCTCTGATCCAGAGCCAGTTAATTAAAAATCTATTTTCAACCTTTTTTTTTTTTTTCATTTCAAACAAATACGCCCTTACCTTATTGTGAGCATTTTAAAGTTTAGAATATTGGCCCTTCCAAGACATGTTGTAACTTAATTATAATAAATTCTGCTTCTTGACAATAGCTACAAATGAAAACAAATCTTCTCCACATAATGCTTTCTAAAAAGGCAAAAAAGAGAAAGATTGAAAAGTCCAGTTGACAAATTGCAATTGGTCTGCACTAGGGTACTTCAGTACATCATTCAGTATCACTGAAATGTAAAGGAGCTTTGTTAGGATTTAAAAATTGAGGACTTGGATTCCTACCCAGTTGCAATAGCACAGTGTAGCATTGTTAGTTCTGATTCAAGTGCAACTGATCAAAAGGTTATTGAATATTCCTTGTCTTTCTGCCAACTCTGAATGTCTTCTCCCTGACTGGAATATTTGGATCCTGTTGTTGTTCATTAACGCTTATCTTACATTCCATTCACTATCATTATCTACCTTTCTCAGTAATTAGCTAATTATATTTCAAGATAATTAGTTTAATGAAAGTGTGGGAAGTATGCAGTAAGAATCTAAGTGATATTGCCATGACTTCTACATGGAGATTAAGTACAAAAAAAGGAACACACAAAAAAATTAAAAAGCAGGAGCACTTAAAATATTATGTATGAGTGTTTTACTGAAATACTTCAAATAAGTGCTAGTGCTAGTCTCCTCTTGGGTTCCATTGCTCCTTAGGGGTATGTAATGGTATGTTGGGTGTTAGAGATATGGAATAATTCCTTTAAGTCACTGAGGCAGCTTTCTGGCCAGTAGAGAAGTAGTGCTTGTTACTGATTGTTTTGTTTATGGATTTCTCCAACACACATAAAGAAATATGGAGAAATATAGAGAAACAAAGTGAAATAATATTAGATTAGTGAAGTAGCTTTATTAATAGAAGGAAAATAGCCATACTGATAGTATTCCTCCATTTTAAGAAATGAGCACACAATTAAGTTGAACCTAAACCTAAATGCTTATTATTATCTAGTGATGTATGCATGTATGTATGCATGCATGTATGCATGTGTATGTGTGTGTATTTATGGCAATGTATGTATGTTTTCAGTGAACAGGGCACTTTGTTAACTGCTGTAGGAGAAAAAAGTATATTAAAAATGATTTCTTCCTTTAAAGAGTTATTATCCCTCTAACGGCAGCCATGAAAATGTGCATCTCAATCTTCCAAATACGGGGAGCATAACTGACCAAGGACCCCTGCCGCTGGGCTCTGAAGTTCATCACCACCATATCTGCACTGAGTCCATGCTTCCTAGAGGCTGTTCCTAGCCAATGGCTGAGTATGGCTGAGACACAGCGGTAGCCCTATCCTGAGAGACATGGGACTCTTATGGCCCATTCTCCTCTGAGAGTCACAGGACCTTCCTCTGACAGCATGGTAATCTAGGACACTCCCACCCAACCCTTCTTCCTGTTCTGCTTCAGACTTGCCTTCTCCAGCTTGCTCCCTATTTTCTTTCACAGGCATTTCCCCCAATAAAAATCTATGCATATTTAATCTCATCTTGACATCTTACCCTTGGAGGACTAGCCTAACACACTGATGATGAAATCAAATATACTCAGGGAAAATTAAAAACAACATAACCAGGAAATACAAAATAAGAGGCAACAAACGATACAGTTGAAGAGGTCACACACACACACACAAAGACATAAAGTACTTGACTCAGATAGGTAAAGGGAGGCTATTACGGAAATTAGGCTGTGTAAGTTTGAGTACAGTGGGCATTCCAGCTGTGTGGAGTATAGAAGAATTGAAGATAAGTTTGAAAGGTTTACTAAAACCAAAATATAGAAGACCTTGAATATTATGCTGAAGAATTTGGCTTGTCTTTTTCATCCAAAGTCCTTCCCCTGAAAATGTGACAGCAGAGGGGATTCACAGATTTGGAAATGCTGAGCCCTAGCTTGTGCTTTCTCTTTCAGGCTCTTAGTGAAAAGGCATGACTAATATCTGGTGGAGTTCAGCAGTGCCAGCCCAAGAGGAAAGCTTTGAAGAGAACTGGGACTGGACTGAGATTTAAGATTCTAACACCTTGGTAGTTTCCTAGTGAGCTAAAGTATTCCACACACACATGCAACAAAGACTGCTTTTGAGACTTAGGTCTTAGTTCTGTACCAACAACAAGCTAATTGGCTTCTTTTCTTTCTTCTAGAAACTGGGTTATGACTAGCAGTGTTTGGGCCAGAGTGGAGGCATGTTTGGCAGTGATGGCGATGAAAAGAAACCAGAAATGTAATGCCAAAATCCAAATGTATGACTGCTTTTGAATAATTAGTTTATTTGGCTAGATTATTATTCCTGTATGACTACAAAGCTGGAGGTTGGGTAGCAATGACTTCGGGTAGATAGGGCCAGGGTTCTTCAGTGTGCCACAATCCCGTCTCCACCCTCCAGCCTCATATTGGGTCCATGTTGTTCATCTACAGTCCTGACTAGTGTTTGGAACCTTTTGAATGTGTGACCTCATCTACATTTACACCTAACTTCCTTTGCTGCACTGGTGTTGAAAACTCATACCAGCCCAGCCACATGGGCAGCATGTTTTTGCTTTTGGGCAATAGCTCTGTGTTTATAAATTAAAACAGCTGAAGTGAGTTGGATCCCAGGGGACTTTTTGGTGAGATTCTTCTTGTCTGATCAAGACATACAAAGGGTACCATTTTCTAGCAAGCACCAAGAGGATTAAATTATCAACAGCGGCAACTGAGCTTCTGTGCAATTAGCATTGACACTAATGGTTACACAGTCTTGCTTCGAGGAATAACCCAAGTCCTCCACAGGGGATGAGAAAGATTAACCCAAATCCTGTTTTCCTCCACAGGGGATGAGGAAGATCAGGGCTTATTTGAGGACATGTGTAATGGAAAGTTCTCTACAATATATCATCATGTTACATGAGCTTTTGTTAGGTTATGTGATTACTTGCATAATCTTTCTCTGAAGGTCCAAAAGCATTTATTGAAAGTCCATAGGAACCACTGTCTGTGTCCCAGGTGATAAGGGTTACACAGGTGATTTCCTTGGTCATTGTTCCTACTGTACAGCTCCAGTAATAATAGAGTGGGAATCAATAAACTTTTTCTGTTAATATATAATATATAATAATATATATTTTTGAGTACTTTGTCACAACTATTCAATTTGGCTTTGGTAGTTGGATGTGAAAGCAACCATTGGCATTATTTAAACAAAGGGGAGTGACTGTGTGACAATAAAACATTATTTATGAAAATAAGTGATGAGTAGGATTTGGCCAGCAAGTGTAGTTTGCTGACCCTGCCACAGGGCAGAAGGAAAAGGATATGCTTATCACAACTCTCCAAGCCACAGCTAAATTTTCCAGGGATTCAGGGAAGTGTCAGAACTCCAACTACCATTCTTCATGTTCCAGATTTCCTTCCTTGTGGTTAAAATGGAAGCTTCTCCATATTTCTACAGTCAGGTTCCCAGAAAACTATGCATTTTCCCCCCCAGCTCACTCACCAAACTCTCCACCAATATTGTCCTTCTTGAGTCTCCATAGGTTTTTGGTCTTAACAAAAGCCTGGTTTTCCTGAGCCTGCCTACCTCAATAGCCTATGCAAATGGACAGAACATGCTCACTGAATTTTCCATGACCAAAGAATCCAACTTCACTTCAGTTAACTCACCCCTCTTGCTATTCCTTACTGCCTCCTCTAACATATCTATGCCCATTATTTCCAAATTTGTATCTGCGGCCCTGACAAGAATTGACACCTGTTTGTCCTACTGCAAACTGACAGCCATTGAGAGACCTAACAAACAACTCAAACTTAACAGAGTAAAACCTTGGATTACGAGTAACGTGTTCTGCAAGTGTTCCTCAAAATGAGTAAACATGTCTAATAAATTTTAGCTTAATACAAGAGTGATGTCTTACAATACAAGTAGTACGTGATGCCAAATGTCACATGATCGCAACTAAGCCAATGGTTCTTCTCTCTCTCTCTCTCTCTTTCTCTCTCTCTGTGGGATTGTGTGTGATTATCAACGCAATGTCACATTTCTGCAAAATTCTCAAAAGGAGGCAAAACCAAGTGTCATTGGATAGGTTCCTTGTTTAAAGTTGCACGAAAAGAAAGATTCCATTGAGCCAATAGACAGCAGTACTTCTGTTAGTGATAGTGAAAGCCATACCACACAATAACCCTCCTCTCTCTTGTCTCCCTCACACCAGCCATGAAATTTTTCAAAGGCAGGTGCAGGTTAATTTATTTTTCTTTATATTAAAAAAATGTTTATTTATTTATGAGAGAGAGCACGCGTGCGCATGCGCGCACACATACACACACACACACACACACACACACACACACACGAGCAAGCAGGGGAGGGGCAGAGAGAGAGAGAGAGAGAGAGAGAGAGAGAGGAGAGAGACATAATCTGCAGCAGGCACCAGAGCCTGACGCAGGGCTTGAACTCACAAACTATGAGTTCATGACCTGAGCCGAAGTCAGATGCTCAACCAACTAAGCCAGCCAGGTGCTCCTGTATTTTCTTTATTATTTTGTATTATATTACCGTATTGTAATCATTTTTATATGAATTTTTTTGGGTTGTGGGATGAATCATCTAAGCTTCCATTATTTCTTATGGGGAAATTCTTTTTGATATACAAATGCTTTAGATTACAAGCATGTTTCCTGAATGGATTATGCTCACAAACCCAGGTTTTAGTGTATTGCCAAAACTGAATTTATTTCTGTCCTTAAACCTGTCCTTTCTTTGTCTTCCATCCTCAGAAAATAACCCCACTTCACCCTGTTACTTCAATCCCATGCTTGTATTCTCTTTTTCTTGTTTCCCACATCCAAGCCATCAAAACATATTCTAATTCTAACATTTTCATTATTAGCCTTTAGTCTATTCCACATCCTGGAATGGTAGTATTCTCTCTGGGTCAGTGGACATGACAACAACGTCATCTCCTCGACTCTGTTCATAGTCTGTATGGAGCAACAATAATCAACCTTTAAAGCATAAGGCAGGTCACTCCTGTCCTTTAATCTTATGAATGAAAATTAAGAGCAAATTCCTTATCTTTTTCTGTTAAGCTGTACACAGTGTGGTTTGTATCACTTGGATTTCACTCATCATAGTGTTGTGGGCCTTCTTACCATTCCAAGCTCATTCCCACCTAAGTTCATCTGCACTTGCTCTCATCTATCTGGATTGCTCTTTCCCTTCATGTATCAACACTGGATGTTTTTTGTCCAGATTTCAATTTAAATAGTGTCTCCTCAGACACGCTGACTATCCAAAATAAAATAGCCACCCTGTCACTCTGTATCATTTTATAACATTTACATTTATTATCATGGCTGTCTGTTTGTTTGTTTGCTTTACAGCTCCTCTGGCAGAGTGTAAGCTTCCAGGGAATAAGAGTTGTTTGCTTATTCAATTACCTTAGTTTTTCAGTCAATTGATTGTTTTGCATACTTCCCATCCATGAGACTCTTCTCGTTTCCTCTCCTTGGTTTTGATGGTAAATTGTGTTGACTACCATTTCAATAAGTCTCCTGTCAATAGCTCTGGCCTTTTTTCATCATACTATCCTGGCAGTCATCACTCCTGAATGAATCAACTTTTACCCTCTCTCTGCCATTATTCTGCTTGATAAGACTTGCTGGAGAAAATTACATAACTGAGAAGATTGATACCATTATAAACTTACAGTCATCACCTCACCTGGGCCCTCAACACTGCCTGGCAATCTTAATATATTTCTTAATCAAATTTCAAATCTCCACCCCCTCACTCCCAGCAAATGAGCTCACCCCCTGTTTCATAGAAAATAATAAGTCGTCAGAGAGGTGCTCCCTCAACTTTCGACCACCAAAGCCACAGACCTTCCTTTCTTCCTTCCCTCCTGTCACACTGGCAGAGGTGTTCCTCTCCTAGATAAGCCCATGCCATCTATTGTTGTTTTGGAGACTACTCCTTGTTTCTTAACAGGATATTGCACTGTTAGTTATTTTCTACTCTGTACTTGACACTTCTCTCTCCTTACTGGCTTTCCCTCACTTATTATGCTTGAATTGTTGAATTTCTTTCAGTTCTCAACATCCATCAAACTTTTCTTTCTCTCTCTCATCCTTTTCTTCTCCCTCTTTTGGAATTTTCAGCATTTTCCTCTCTCTGCAACATTCCTTCTCCTCCTTGCTCTCACTCATGCCAAATCATCCGGTTAATTTGTGTTTTTTTTTTTTTTTCCTTCAAATTTCAGCTTAAATGTTAGTTCTTCAAAGTGACCTTTTCTTTCTATGGACTATAGTTAGGGCCTCTGTTATTGCTTCCATCACATTCTGATCTCCCTCCTTCCTTATACAATCCTAGTTTAAATTATTTGTTTAATGTCTACATTCCTTGATCCACCAAAAGCTCCGTGAGGGAAGTGACCACAGATATCTTGTGAACCACTTTATTTTTGTACCTAATACACTGCTTGCCAAAGCACTGGCATTCACTAATGGATATTTGTTAAACGAATGAATGAGTGAATGGATGAATGAATAAATGAATGAACAGAAGAAGAAGGAGGAAGATGAAGAGGAAGAGAAGAAGGGGCAGACTGGGAGGAGGGAGGAAGAAGAAAGGAAGAAGGACATCCCAAAGAAAAGCACAACCTAAAGCCTGAAGCTGATTTGGCTAAAGTATTTATTTCATTCCTCTTTCACTAAAGTTGCCCCATGGCTCCCAATAGATGGGAGGCTCCTTTCCATCAGGAAGGTGCTCCAGACTCACTCAATGCATTATCTATATGGGTAAGAAGCACTCAGATAAAACTCATCAAAGATAGCATGGCTCCATGATGTCTCCAAACTGCTGATCTCTTCCAGCCTGATTATGTCTCAGATTCCATCTCCTGCTATTGTTGTTGCCCAAGGAGTCTGAGTTGACTCAGGTTTCCTTGAGAGAGGATTTGAGGGGAATGGGAGAGAATGTTGTGCTCCTCCTAGTGGTCAAAATATACCCGTTACAATGAGGTTTTGGGTGGAGTGGGCTTGTACTGGAGAGATTAGAGTTCGAGGCCTGTAGTCTGGGATAGCAGTTAGGAAGGTGTTGCAATGGATGAACAAGGCAGTAAGAATTTAAATTAGCATGGTGAGAACTCTGACTTTCTATTGTTAGATCATGTGTATACTGCTGAACACTAACATACAACTTAAAAATAACCAAACATAGAAGGCTAATTCAAACAAATGTGTTCTTATGTGTTTCCACAGAGTGATAGGCTGAAAAATTAGTTGAAAAAAAAACACACTAATTTGAACATATCAAATTGGGTTACTGAATAACAAAAATATTGTTTTGAGCAAAGAACATATTAAAAATATCAGTTTACTATTTTAATTAGTTGCTAGAGTTAAAACAAAAAAAAAAGAAAAATTAAAAAACTCCTTATTAGGGATTCAGTTATAGAAGCCTCTTAGATAAATGCTATGTGAATTTGATTTTCCTTTTATAATCTTTACCATGTCACAAAAAGAGTAGCAGATGACATAAGCAGATGGACTTGTGTTATCTGCTACTGCTTCAAATCTTCTCTAAGCATTTTTTTGGCCATATTCATAAACATAGGATATGGTAGAACTAACTTACATCTGTTTAAAATCCTTGGTAACTTCTGTTAGAATTTATTTTAGTAAGTTATAATATGGCAATGCTTTTTAAATTATGGGCAGTATTCTATCAACTTTAGAAATAAGGTCTGAGGTATATTTCAATACTTTTAGATAACTATAAGTTTGAAAGGCAAAATGTGCCTTTGAGCTTTCATATTAGTGAGTATTCCTGAGAAAATGATTGTAGATGATATTTTCAATTCATGAAAGAAATGGAGACAGACATGGAAAAATTCTTGTTCTAGTTAATAATTTCTGTAGCTTTTTATAAATTCCAAAGCATTTTAGGACTATTAATTTCACTCTTTACTTAGGCCGCCTTGTTTTGGTAAGTAGCATGTTTTTCTCCTGAACAAAAAGCAAGCCACCCTGTCTCCATTAACTTTGTTAATTCTGTCTGAGAAAAGAATGTAACCATGTCCACTCCTTACTTGGTAAGAGTTTGCCTGATTTAATTTTCAAGTGACCACAGGGAAACACCTTGAATATTATTCCCACACCTATAAACTGGCAGAAAATAGCACACAGGGTCTCAAGGAATTCTTAAATAATTAAGTTTAAATTAAAGTACAGGCTAATATTTGTATAGTTATGGTTCTGATTATCGGAGAAAAAATCCCAACCTAATGAAATTCACTAGTCCAGTTAATTTTTATAGAAAACTATTGTCATTATGCATTTAGTAGTTTTTTTTGGTTGTATAACCAAACAGCAGGAAGAAGTATGCTTTCTGAAATAATCATAACTTTTAAATTCTGATTATTTGCTTACTACTTTATTATTTTAGAATAAATTTCATGATTTATTATTTTTTAAGCTAGATTTAAAAGCTAGAACCTGTAAGCCTCTAAGAAGCTCCAGGTGAGACAGTTACATACAGAACAATGTTAGTGAGGTTTACATTTAATTTTCAGGCAAGTGTCCCTAACAGACAATCTTTAAGAAGGAATATTGAGTGAAAACAGCTCCCTGCATTATGTCTATCTCCTGAGATTATTGGGCTAGTTCATGGATTTCAAACAGACTTGTAGAGTCCTGGTGTTCCAGAGAGGCTCATGAGAACCTCCACAGAGGAAGGAAGGAGATGGGAACACCTGGGCTAAAACTTCTTCCCTGATCTTCCCTCTTTTACAGCTCAACTCGGCCCTTACCTATTTAATTTGAGGGTTTACCAAGATTGTTTTATTTTTGAAATAATATTTTTTCTGCTGAATATAATTAATAGCCATAATATAAAATGAACACTTTTAATCAAGTAAAACAGTAACCTAATAATAATCAAATAATTTTGCCATTATTTTCCGAGTATTTAGGCCATTATTTCCATTTTAATTCTACCCAGGAATTGCAGTATAGTTTCAATATTTTTTCTAGGTTATTTTGGTATAACACATTGGCATTAGAAAATTTATAACATGTTTCTCCCCTTAATTCTTACCTTTAAAAATTCTCATTGTAGAATTCAACAATTTGCTAACACAGAATTTGTTAGTCATGGCATTTCCAGGACAGAGCAAAATAATTATTCAATATGCAAATGTATTAAAATAGCGCCAAGTCAGTTGTACATGACCAGGGATTAAGAGCAGGAAAGGCTTAGCTCACAGCAAATGCAGATCCTGAAATATATACCTGTTTTTCCATTACTATAATCAATAGCTGTTGATTGTCTGATGTTCAGAAATGTTTCTGAGAGGAAAAGTTCAAGTTGATGAGTCAAATGAAAGATGACAGTTTAAAAGATAAGAAGTCAGGATTTCCCAGCCAAGAACAGAAAAGATAGGTTGAAACATGAAAAGCAGTTCTTTTGTGTGTGTTAAATATTTTCAGTTTCTAGTAGCTGTGGGTAGAAGAGAACCTGTAATACTCATGGGCATACCTACTTATATTCCACACTGATGTGTTTACTTCCAGCTCTTAATTATGGGGCTGAAGTCCTAGAACTCAACAGTGCCGTTAGATTAACAATGTCACCCGGAGAATACATTAATGTCAACCTCTATTTCTCTGCAAAGAAACCTCCTCATTCCAAATTCCCATGAAGCACTTTCTTCTTCAGGGTGCATAGTTCTGAAATATTCAGTTCACAATGGAAAAAGATAAAAACTTCAACGCTTATCCATTTTTTCAGGCCAAAGAGAAATAAACCTCAGTGTCTCTCAAGCTTGTGATCGGTGACCTTTGTTGTCTGACAGGAAAATGAAAAACCACCCATTTTTATATTTGGCTTAATAAGGTACGTGAGGTAGCAATGCTCAATAGCCAAAACCGACTGGTGATTTCCTTTCTAGATGACCCATTAAAATTGGCTGAGGATAATGAATTCATCCATCACTTATGACTAAGTGTACTGTCCCCTGCATGCACTCGGGATAATAGCATTTTAGAATGAAGGGTATTAAAATCATCAGATAAATCTAACATTACTGGGGAAAGTCATTTCACGATGATCATTCAGAAGCCATCACTACACACATTCATACCAGTTTCCAACTGGTTGAGGCCCAAAATTGGAGGAGAAGAGAGCAGGACAAGATGCAATTTCTTTCAAGTGACATCAGTATTTTTCAGCTACTAGGTTGCCCAGCCTTTTTCAGGGGGAATAAAAAAGGGAAGAGATAGAGATTGGAGTATCTCTTAGTTCCAGTTTTGTAGACGTTTTTTCTGCTTTTCACAAAGTTGAAACTTTATATATTTGATTAATATGAAGCCACGTGAATGCATAATATTCACACAGAATAGGAATGAAATATGCTGAAGAGGAGCAGGGTTTACACAGCTCCGGGAGAAGCTGTCTGGTGTTAAGAATGTGGGCTTCCTCAGTTTCATTTTGCCTCCACCATTTGCTGCCTGGATAAACTTTCCACAAGGTATTTAACCCGTTCTCTCTGCCTTGCTTTCCTCAGCCATAAATGGGGATAATAATATTAGCTACCTAGTAAGGTTGAAGTGAAAATTAAAATTTATAGACACAGAATATTTATCATACGGACTGGCACAGAGTAGGCCCTCAACAAAGCTTATCACTATCATCATCAATCATCATCAATCATCATCATCATCATCATCATCATCATCATTTTGTTCTGACAAGGAATCTGAACAAACAAAAAGGTACTGAGCATATGTGTTCTGTGTGAAGACTTTTCTTGATTTTCTTGTTTTTCAACTAATTGCTACAGAATACTCTCTAAGCCAGCTTGCATTTTTCTCTTATCAATCGAGTTTTATAGCCATCTTGATCAGAAACCACTCTTGTTTAACCCAACTAACACATACACGTTAGGCAATTTGGGATCTTCAAAGCACAATATTGGACTTAACTTATGGTGGTAGGGGCAAGATCTGAAGTGGTCAGAAACCTCTGGGATATGAGTGGTTTGATTTCTGGTTCCCCCATTAGAGGAGGTCATAAAAAGACAGGATCTAGAGGGTCACTTAACTGAAACCTTCTGTCTACTGTTCATTATGAGTGACCTGTTATGGTAAAGGAGCATGATGGAACAGAGTAGATGTTGGAGAAGATATTTCAACCAGTTTATCTATACAACAGATAGTTTTCTGTCTCCAGAGCAGATTGTGGGTAGGAGATCTGGTTGTAATTTTGGTTAAAGAATACCAAGCAAACCAAGCAAACCGGCACCTGTGTAGTCTGGAAAGGCCATCACAAAGTCTATAAAATATGCCAAATTCCCCTAAACTGTCTTCTCTTTATTATCATGGGACCATTTAGGAGCTTAGGTAGGGTCTGTTTTTCTGATATGTCTGTAGAGAATATACTCATTTTTCTTATCATCAGGTTTAGAAACTATAACTGACCACTGTGTACATGGTAGACTTGCTGATTAAAGTTTTGCTTATTTGCAGCCTGTCTTTTCCTAAGAAATAATTATTAATGCCAACTAACTCTGAAGTTAGATCCTGGGATGACAAGTATAAGTAAGACATCATCCCTGATATAGGCAATCTCATGAGTCTAATGAGGGAGAAAGCCCCAATGATATCATGACTCCATTTAGTCATTTAAGCATAAAAATTGCTCTAGAAACTGAGAGGAGGAAGAAACTAGTTGACCAAATAATCAGTTGCTGCTGACCAATTTTTATAGCTTTGGCTTAAATTCATTCATTTGAATAAACCTCATTCAAAGAGACAGATGGTCTCAAAGACTAAAATATCCCAAGACTGCTTCTCTCACATATCTCCATAGAACTGAATAAAAATGGGGCTTCTTTAGACTTCAGTGTTTCTTATATTGTAGCACTGAAGGAGACTATCCTAATTCAGTAAGGACTTCTTACTTCTAGGCATTCTTGGTCCCGATGTTTGCATTTTGATTCTATTAATATTTATCAGACAGCCACAGGGTTCCTAGCACAGTCACCAGTTATGTAATTTCATTGAGTTTAGTTCTTAAAAAGCCATGTTGGAGCACCCAACAGGGATAAATATTTATTGGTGGAACTATATATCAGAAGAAATCATTTGAATTCATTACTTACTATGCCCCTGGGCTATAATCTTATTGTATAGAAGGCAATGCTAAGAAGGAACTCCTAAATGCCACAACTTGGCTTTAGAATTCAAGGCAATAAATGCACTTATGTAAATTCTAGATTTCAAAGAGAAGATTGCTATTCTTTACCATGGTAAACTAAAATGTAAAAGATAGAGAAATGTGCTATTCAGTGTCTTGATCTGATGGCTAACATAATTCTGTGCTGCAAGACCTGTGGACCACTTCTACTGAACTATATACGTTTGGATATTTTTCAAAATAGTGAAATTGTGGTCACACAGTAACACATAAAGGTCTAAAGGAAATTTGATTTCATCTAATTTAGGGGGAGTGGTCCCCCTCTCTTCTAGATACTCTTAGACATATCATTCCTTCTTGCCTTGTCATTTATTACTCTTTCCTACACCATACCTGAAATGGGCTTGGTGTCCATTTTTTAAAATTATTCCGGTAAAAATCATGTGGTAAAAAACATGTAAATTATTGTGGTAAAAACATGTAATATAAAAGTAATCATTTTAGAAATTTTAAAGTGTATAATTCAATGTATAAGTTCCAGAGCTTGTCCATCACCTCAAAAGGAAAGCCCATACCCCCTGGCAGTTATGCCCTATTCCTTCTCTCCTTCCCCCAGATGCTAGCAACCACTAATATGCTTTCTGTCTCTATGCATTGTCTGTTCTGGATTGTGTGGCTGATCTTGATGATGAGTACCATCTGGGAAACAAATATTTTGTTGTCTAGAATGCTGATGTGATTCTTATTTTGGTAAACCTTGTCATAATTTCCCTCCTTTTCAAATTTGGTATGCGCATCCCAATACTTACCATTATGTACCCTGCTGTCAGATACTGATGGTTTAACTTTTATCCGTGTTTTGCCTTTTTGTGAACATTCTGCTTATATTGGACTTCCAACATGTTAGAAATGTCATCTGTAGTTATCGATGGATGAACGTGAAGACCAATAGGATGATATAATTCATAATTAATTCAGTTGCTGAGAGCTACTACTTGGGGCTTACTCTCCATAGTGATCTCGAAACTCAGCAAATGTTTATTGAATACTTCCTACATGCAGAGTGCTAGGGGTGTACTTAGGTAAAGTGTTTAGAGACTTTGTGGATGAATTCACAGAACATTTAATCTCTCCAGCAGTAAAGGAAACACTATGGACTCTTCACTCTTCTCTACCAAAGAGGCTAAGTAACTCAATGGACTCTTTGGGCATTGGAGACAGTATATGCCTCACTTGGGTATTCTAGTTGGTTCTTTACATCAGCTACCTGTATATCAGGGTGGTTAAAAAGGTGATTCAGCTTATAAACAGGGAGATTTGGGTCAGAGAAAAGACAACACTTCATGATACATAATAGAGACAGTGACAAAAAAACTGAAACCTACCTCTGTAGTAGCTAGATGGCTTAAACGTATCTTGTCTATCTCTTGCTAGAGGGAATTGGTATTTGGCTGAATCTGAAGGTTTGATGACTTAGAGCCAGGAGGAGGCAGTATGTGTTCTGCAATCAGTGGGTCTGGGAAATTGCTGCAAAAGTCACAGGACCAGAGAGGAGGCAGGCCCTCCTGGAGATTACTGTCTGTGAGAACAATACACACCTAGGAGTCGAGGGGTGGGAGGTATACATGTGGGTGCCAAGGGGTGGGAAATGGAAGACTGTGCTTAGAAACAGGCAAGATTACCTAAAAAGGAACAAAGATAGTTGCCATCAGCATACTTAATTTGACTTTATAATTTTTTCCCTAGAGTTTCCATTCCATGTAGCTGGAGACTCATCTCTACATCCAAAGGATAGACCTTATGGCTATTATTGTTACCATTCTTATTACATGAATATTTATGATTGTGTCATACTAAAATATGTCTTGGAAGCAGAGAATGAAATGTTCTTATTCTATTACTTTATTGAGTTGAAAGTCACATAAATTCATTTTATTTCTATTTTGCTCTGAAGAATAAATTCGGATGCTTTCCTTCAGAGGCAATATTATTTTTGGTAATTTTCTATCAAAAAATGAGAGAAAAGATAACTTTGGAAGTGTATCTTTGACTAAACATATATTAAGTCTACAATATACATTTGCATTATTAAATATGGAGTGTGTTTAAAACATGGCTCTAACTTCTGATTTACTAAGTAACACCAACCTAGGGTGAGCATAGGAAGATAAAATGTGGGTAACAGTCACAGTGGTATTCTCAACTCAAATCTTCAATTTTATAACTACACTTACTTTGGATTGCAAGCTTTATCTACTATTCCTCTTATTTTGGAGGTAGGGGGGAGAACACAGATTATTTATGGAAGTATAACAAGTACTGAATCAACTCAAACTGAAAGTTGATTAGAGAATAGTAGGGTTCAGGAATGCTGCTATCAGAATGAGGGCCTAAATGGGCCATGGGTCCTTCTCACATCTATTGTTCCATGATTCACACCTTCTGTGTACCTTGTGCATCTGACAAGGATACATCTTAAATGTGATAAATTGATTTCCAGATGAGGTATCATCCTTTTAAGCTTGCAAATGAAATGCACCTCAGTCATTGCAAGAGTGACTTCCTTTCCTTCCTTGAGGAAGGAATAACAGCAATATAGTAATAATGCCAAGACACAAAGGTACCCATTCAGCAGAGAGAGTCAGTTTTGATTACTCCTACAAATGAGCAGAGAAAACTGGAAAACTGACTCAGTCATCCAGTATCAACGTCAAAGAATTCTTTTTTTAAATTTAGATATCACTGACCTAATTGGTGAGCAATCCCACCATGCCTCTCACAGGGCAGTGCAGTGAAATCAGCTTGGGTGTCTGGAGTGGGGTGAATAAGCACCACGAGGAGGTAGAACTGCTGGCCACCAGCCTGGTGTGAGTCAGAAAAATGAGGTCAGAGGTTGTCTGTACAATGGCATCTCTTCTGATTTGACACTGAGCTTTCTCTCCATGAATTTTGGACTTTGTTTTCTCTTTACAAAGAAAGCATAAGGTATAAGGTATGAAGGTATAAGGACACCTTTAGGGTACTACTCAGTGTGAGTAATGAAATAACAATCTTGAGGCTCCACAGCCATTAAAGGGCAATAGGAAATTATCCCCATGATGAGGGAAACATTTGTTTTCAGCTCACTTACGGCCTTATTTGCTGGGGTTGATTAATTTGTATTCCTTAAGTAATTATTGGCTAATAAAAAGGACCACTAGGAGGAGGGATGTAATAATTAAAGGGGGAAGAGAAGAACTTCAGAGCAAACATGGTCTCCTTCTCTGTTTTGCCCAAGTTTGGATCAAATCCAAAGATGGAAAGGGTCTTGGTTCCTTCCCATCTCCACTTCTCCATTATTCACATCTTACGTACACTTTTTGCATCCAGCAGTGATATACCTCAGACACAATGCTGTATTTCTCAAGCCTCCTACAGAACTTATTTTTATCAAGCCAAGTGCTTTCCTCTTTCTATGAAAGTAGTTCTTTTACTTAGCACCTTGAATATTTCTTTTTCTAAATTCTAGTTCTCAATGAAGAATTGTTTTGAGCATTACAGAAAATCTACATAGAGGACAGAGCTGGGAGAAGAACAGAGACAGAAGCCATCTGTTGCTTTGGCTATCCTTATGCAAATTGGAAAAGCTTTTTTTTTTTTCTTTTTTAAAGATTTAATTTTGAAATTAAAGTAGTTTAAAAGCCCAATGTTAAATTAATAATTTCTATTCCAAAGTTTATGAAGTATGACTATAAAGTAACATGATTCACTTCATTCACCTTGTAGCACATAAATATCTAAATAAATATATTAGAATACACAATAGGAATTTTTATTATTATTCAAATGATAGTATCATTTCCTAAAACATTTTAGATACATACTCTTGCAGTTTGCTTTAGACCTAAATTAAAACTAGACCCAAAATTATTTTCACTATATAATTACATTTTCTTGCCTATTTTTCAATGTTTTTGTCGGAGCTGGAACCATGTATCCTCTGGCTGTTTTCAAAATTCAAATCTGTTTCAACATAATTTAGCACCTTTACATTTTTAAAGTCATTTTCTTTTAATTTCAAAAGAGATCTAGGATCTTACATCATAGTGGCAGCAATGGAAACTGTCTAAAGACTAATAAAAACAAGTGTTATAAAGGGACAACACTTATTTGGCTTTATGATATGGGGCCGGTTTGTTTTTAAAACATCATTTTACGAAATGTCACACCCCATATATCTATCTGTTTTCAAAACCAGTGTGATTGGTGGGAATTAACTTAGATGTTGGAAGAACTCCCTGAGTTTTTGTTTGTGTTCTTGTTTATCGTTGTGAGATTTTCACTTGTGTTCAACCATTTCCCTCTTCTTTGAAGATGCTAGTGCCAGAAGCTTGGCAGGAAAGCTGTCAGTGATTGTTATGAGATTCTTTCCTGAGAGAAATAGACCCATATTCTTCCTCTTTTTTATTTTATTTAATTAATTTATTTTTTTTATGTTCATTCACTTTTAAGAGAGAGAACAGAGCATGAGCAGGGAAGGGGCAGAGAGAGGGACAGACACACACATAATTTGAAGCAGTCTTCAGGCTCTGAGCTATTAGCACAGAGCCTGATGTGGGGCTCGAACTCACGAATCCTGAGATCATGACCTGAGCTGAAGTCTGACGCTTAACTGAGACACCAAGCCACCCCTCTTCCTCTAACTTCTATGCAGCAATTTTGAAACTGAATTTCTAGGTTATTTTTGTAAGTGGATGGTGTACAACTCTCATTACTGCAGTAGTTAAGGATTTGGAATCTATAGTAAGAAGCTCTCAAGAATTTGAAAAGAAAAAAGGAAAAAAAATTTGAAAACAAAATCAGAAGGAGACCCCCTTAGTGAAATTGATACTAATAGTTAATATATACTGTGTTATCCAACTGCAGAAATACCACCTTGTAGTAAAAAAAGAATATAATTAAGTTACCCCTTTTTAAGAAGGTAGTTGTAACTGCTTTAATAAAAAAGTATGTTGTTGCTGTTTTAATATTTAAATCCTATCAAGATAATCCCAACTGTTGAATGCAGTGGGCCCAAGTGCCAGTCTACAGATAAGCTGTGTTAGAATGACCTGGAGAGTTTTAAAGTTATCATTTTTAAAGAAATTTTGGTATAATCCCTAGGGCTTTCATCTAGAACTATTGGGTCAAAATTGCAGAGACCAAGGAATCTTTACATTGAAAACATTCCAGCTGATCCTCATGCAGTTTGGTTATGCACTGCATTTGAGACTTCCTGATGCAAGGGAGGGTGTCCTTAGCAATTATCCTCAGAGAAACTACAGAGTAGAATAGAGACCTAAGATGAACAACAGGCGATCCTGTTTTAAGGAACCATGTGTAAGGGGGCAGGGATTGTGGTTGGGGGTTACCAAAAATGGGTGCTATGCAGGCACCAAAGAGAGGAACCCAAATAATTCTGGAGAATCCAGCTGGACCTTCAGAAGTGATGCTTGAGCTGAGTATGATAGTATGTTAGATGAAGTAGGTGAGTGGAACATGTAGCAGAGGTACACTGTGTGCAAAAGCATAGGTCTTTGAGAAAGCATGTGCTTGGCAGACTGCAAGTAACTGAGGATGGGAGGAAGGATGTAGAGCTGAGAACATTGAGAGGGCAGGGGCCAGATCTAAAGAGCACCATATGTCATAGGAAGGGGTTTTTACCTTATTCTACATCAAGTAGGTGCCACCAAATGACCTCATACATGAAAATGACACGATCAGGTTAGTGTTTTGCACATACTGTTGAGGTCAGTGTGCATATGGGGGTGATTTGGAGCTGAGTGAGGCTCCAGCCAGACCAGGGTAGAGGTCGTCCCGGTGGCCCAGTGGGAAATGAAGAAGCACTGTGGCAGCACAGAAAGAGGAGGGAAGGTCTTGGTGAAGACAGGACCAATCCTAAGGACAGAAGAATTACTATAAATAATTCTTCTAAAATATTTCTGCCAAAGCATCCCAGTGACATAGGGAAATAATTGTGTAAACTTTAGGGCTATAGCACATGAGCCCTAAGCATCCCACTTTATAGCTCCACATTTCTTTTGTTACACACCATATTTAAAATACATGTTCACTTTGAATTCCTCATAATATACTCACTTATTTTTATGAAATGCGATGTTTGAAATTACTTATTACTATGAAGATGACAAGGGGAAGGAGGGCATTCCAGGAAGATTCATTGTGTTCATTCTGTACTTTATATATATTACCTCTTATGACATTACTGTCCATGGATGTTCTCATATTCAAGTTTGAAAAGCACAGAACTGGACAGGCATTGAAGAGGCAGAATTACATAATTTGGTGTGGGAGCTAGGGAGGATGGAGAGTGTAGGATGATTCCTAAGTTTCTGACTCGGGCACCTGGTTGAATGGCAATGTCAGTAATCCCTGTGGGGTCTCAGAGGCATGGGAGGGGTTCCCTTTCTTTTTTTTTTTTTTTTTTTTTTTTAATTTTTAATGTTTATTTTCTTATTTGGAGGGAGAGAGAGGAAGTGGCAGAGAGAGAAGGAGAGAGAGAATCCCAGGTTGTCAGCGCAGAGCTGACCCAGGGCTCAGTCCCACAAACCTTGAGATCATGACGTGAGACGATTTCATTAGTTGGACACTTAACAGTCTGAGTGAGCTACTCAGGTACCTCAGGAGTTCCCTTTCTTTAGGAGAAAGGAGGACAAGGAGGAATAGTTTTTTTGGAGGGGTGAAGGCATGATAGGTTCCATTTTGGCATGTTGACTCTGAGTGCAGGTGTAGATAGGTAGGTTGATGGCTCTGGGCTTTGGAGAGACACGTGCCCCAGAGGCACAGACATTAGTTGACTGTATACTTATGCTTTGAGATCATCTTTACTGATGCTAAAAATGGGTTTAATATTACTTGCTGGATAATTCTAGTTAGTTAACCTCTCTAGTTTTCCAGCTTAGTATTTGAAAAACTAAGTAGTTCTGCTTTAAGACATTAGGGATGAAAGGAGGTGACCAGAGAGCTAATTGGAAGGGAAAAGGTCCAGTCTCTTTGGTCAAGTTATGAGCAATTCTTAAGGATACAATCCTCGGCTTTGTGTTTGCCATATTCAGTAAAAGATAAAAAATGAAAAATACAACAAATGGTGACAGGGAACTAAATGACAAGGAAAAATAAAAAAGAGGAAACAAAAGAAAATCCACATAGAAAGTAGTAAGAAAAGTAAGTAAAAGAAACAACTTAAGAAAATACAAACGAAATAACAAAAACAGAATAAAAAAGAAACAAAAACAATTAAGATTCATTAAATCACTTAATAGATGTAAAGGAATAAATTAAAATAGGCTGAACTAATGCAAGCCACATATTTTAACCAGGGAAGTGCATTGTGAATTTCCCATCCTAAAAGAAATTCATTAAAAAAGAAAGAAAAAAGCCACTTGAATCACTGGATTCTACTTATGTTAACTAACTTGAATTTAAATAATAACAATTAAAAAAAAAAAAACAAAATAAAGAGGAAGAAACTCCAGTGCTGAAAACAAAACCAAAACCAAAACCAAAAAAAATCCACTTGAAAAACTGAGATAAACAAAGAGAAAACAAGAAAAATAAGAAGATAAAACAAATAATTTCATCTTCAGCATCACTAACATTTTGGTAAATATTCTTCCAGTTTTTTTCCCCCCCCTCTGTATATACCACCCACATGTTATAGAAGATGTATACCACACAGGTCTATAGCCTATATGCACATTTATAATAAATATATATTGTAAAAAATATATATGTATATAAATATGAACAAGCAGCATAAATTAATAGGCATTCATATATACATGCTAAATATAACCTCTTCAATTCTAACAGAGTAGAGGGCAAAAATTAGAAGTGATAGATAGAATAAGAGAAGTAAAATAAGCTTAATTCCAAAGCTAACATCCTCAGGGATCTTGAGGCTATTGGAGCCAGGATCCCTTGAAACATTCCCTGGGCCTCCCTCCTTAGAGTTAGATTTCCCTGCAGGGGATCTTTAGCAGATGTCCTTTGAGCTGAGAGCAAAAGGGCAAAGATCATGACCCTTGCCCTCTCTCTGGGTCCCTGTATTCTCTTAAGCAGCTGTTGGAGATACTTATCAGCCTTCAAAGGCTGCCAGAAGGGAATCCCTGCTGGGTGCCTACCAGCACGTAGGAGTCCTCTTTATCTTTAGGGAGTCTCTCTCTTGCCATAAGCCAATCAAACCAACACGTGTTTAGCCCACGACAGTATATAAAACTCTTTTACATGCACGAGCTCATCTGATCTTCACAACAACCCTGTGAGGCAGGTATTATTTCTTGATCTTTCTTTCTTTCTTTCTCTCTCTCTCTCTCTCTCTCTCTCTCTCTCTCTTTTTTTTTAGGGGATTAAGTCACTTGCTTAAGAATACAAACAGCTAAAAAGAGGTGCAGGCAGAACTCAAACCTGCATCTTTGATTGCAAATCCTGTGATCTTTGCTCAACGTTTACAGAGCCCCCTGCTTCTGAGTAAATGGATAACACTGAGATTCTGAGTGTCTCAGGCTGAAAGCCACACCTGCACCAGTTACTCGTCCACCTTGAGATTTTGAGTCTTCTTGGAGCGTTTTTTAAAAGGCCTATGTGGAGGTCAGTAAAAACACAATAAATACTTGTTGGAAAATAAACAGATATATTTTGTACTTGGGGAGTCTTTGCAAAGTTTATCAGAATCAATCTTCCTTAGAAGTTCGATTCAGAAGTATTTTATCTCTTCCAGATCTCAAAATCATGTTCCTATGTCTTTAATTAACAGGATGATGAAATTACAAATAAGGCTTTACCAATGCAAATAACAATTTACTAACTTAAATTGAAATAAAGTAAGCTATTGGGATAAGGATGCAAAAGTGGATACAAAAAGGGAAAAATATTAGATATTGGGCCTCAAAAAGCATGTGAGTAGAAGGGTAATAGGCCTACAGAGGTGGGAATAAGGACATTTCTTTAATAATTATGCCTGGAGTTTCCCCAATCTACACCTGTTGTTATTTTTTTTTTTTTAATGTTTATTTATTTTTGAGAGGGAGAGAGAGAGAGAGAGAGAGAGAGAGAGCGCATGAGGGGAATGGAAAATCTGAAGCAGGCTCCATGCTGACAGCACAGAGCCTGATGCGGGCCTGAACTTGAACCGTGAGATCATGACCTGAGCTAATTCGGATGTTCAACCGACTGAGCCACTCAGGCACCCTAACACCTGCTATTTTTGCACTTTCTTTATGAAATACTTGAAGTTAGGTGACATAGATTGATCAGACTCTTTCACTTTGTCTTTTGCTTTCTATTGCTGATCTATCTTTTCCTCAGTATATTGACAGATACAGAAATAAGGCATCTGACCAAATGAGTTTAAACACAGAGATCAAACTCTTGAGGAGAGTGGTTTTTAAATCTATGATACAGATGAACTCATTCTTTAAACAAGCGTCTAAAGACGCTTGGAAGCCCAATACGTAAAATAAAAGCAGAGCCGGTGTCATGGAAATGGTGGCAGGAGAGCAAATTGCCATCTCCTGAGGTCCTCACATCCTTGTGGCAACCTTGACATCCCTCTTTGGAAGGGGTCTAGCCAACTAGGATTTGAAGGGGGTCGAATCATTCAGTTTTATTTTTTATAACACAATGAGACAATGGGATATAATACATTCGATGTTTGCCGTAGGCTTTGCTAAGAAGGAGAGCTTGGGGCAGGGAAGGATCTGGGTGGCACATAAATGGGACGTGGGAAAACCAACTTGTGTCTGTAACATTTCTTTCTTATTTTTCTTCGAAATTTTTCATTATGAACATAATTTCATGACATAGTAAATGTTCTGTCATTTTCAGAATTTAAAGAATGGGATAAAAAAAACCTTTAAAAGCATTGTAAATTGCATTATATCTCTTTGATTTGTGGTTTAGCTTTGCCATCCATCATGATGTTTGGAGAGAGAAAGGGACTTTTGATCATCAATCTGTTCTCCTGCTCTTGTCAGTGCTTGTGTCCTCAGATAAACATAATCTGTTTCTATTATTTATTTTTCTGAAAAGGTTTGAATAAACTGAAAAATAGAAGCTTTTATTTTATGCTTATATTCTTTTTTTTTTCTATTTTTTTTTTGATGTTTATTTATATTTGAAGACAGAGAGAGACAGAGCACGAGCAGGGGAGGGGCAGAGAGAGAGGGAGTCACAGAATCCGAAGCAGGCTCCAGGCTCTGAGCTGTCAGCACAGAGCCCAATGTGGGGCTTGAACCCAAGAACCATGAGATCATGACCTGTGTTAAAATCAAGAGTTGGTCACTTAACTGACTGAGACACCCAGCTGCCTGGAGAGAATAAATTTTATATATACATATATCATATTGTATAATAACCTTTAGGTCTGTTTGCTTTCTACTGTACTAGGGGATATTGTATCTTTTTGTACTTTTATAAGTCACATGGTGAGACTATGAAGCTTTTGTGAAAATTATATAATTTCTAAAGTGCTCCCTCTATTAAGAATACAGGTTTTTTTTTTTTTTTTTTTCATTGAGTAAGGTTTCATCCTCAGCATTTTTCTGCCTATGCATAATACAGCTAGACATTTTGGAGGGAATTTTAATTGAACTTGAACCTGGCATTGTTTTTTATTTCTCATTTGTAAATAGTTTTCAGATTTACCCTCATACAGTATACAGTTTCTTTCTGTATTCAATCACATTCTTCATTAGCCTTACGGCATTTTCCTAATCTTGCCATTTTAGCCATTCAAGTTTTCCAGAACTTGACTTCAGTTAAACATCTCTTAAAATATTCATAGTTATACACCAAATACCTTTGCATCTAAGAGAAAGTTAGGGGATGTTTATCTCATTCTCTCTTTAAATTATCTCATTGGAAATCAAAAGTTCTCTAAAGTTACTTTCATTCCACACTGACTTTATATACATAAGAAAAGTTAGAGATATAGCCATAATACAAAATCTGTAGCCTGAGTGTTTTAGAAAAATTTTATTAGAGTAACTTGTTTGGAGAGCTTATGGGGGTGGGTTAAACACTAAGGAAGAGAGCATGATCAGGAGCGAACAATTCTCATGGAGCAGGCAGCTTCTTTGAAGGAACTTACCATATAAAGAATACACCAAATTTTAGTTGACCACATAAGAAAGAGCTTCTATGTTTTATATATACGGAATCAAAAGTTACTTTTACCATGAATTTTTATTCTACAACATATTCCTTCGGCATTAGATGGCTGGTGTAATCTTGTTGCTAAACCTCCCGTTTCTGGTCCTTACAGTAGAGAAGGTAATTCCTAACATGGCTATATTAAGGGAGCCTTGTTAAAATAAATTTAAAGATGGGAGAGTAAAAAAATAAAATAAATAAAAAAAGAACACAGATTATGAGTTTATCCCATGAAAATGAATCAAACAAGGCTATTCCTTCCCACGGATGAGTGTTACATCAGTGTGAACATTCTGAAATGCTTGAACAACCCGATATTCCAGCAAAATTCTGGCTTCTCAGAACAAGATTAAAGAGAGGAACTGACTCCACATCATCGAAAGAAGGTATAGATCAAACTTGAACTCAGAAGTTCTATTTTCAGTTGAGGAAGTCTTATTGCTAAAGCATGTTTCCGTTTGCAAGCTGGCTACTTTTTGTAACCTCTTGTTCTTAGGAGAGAACATGTGTATACAATCACATGTGATCCATTATAATGCTTCTGTTTTGCATGCAATCAGATGGTTATGGGTTTTTGTACAAGAATTTCTGTTTGAAGCTAACCTTTTTCCTGGTGTCATACAGTTCCTCTTAAAATATTTATTGCAATTACTTATGATTCCTTAATGTGAGGTTTTGTAGAGAAATACCTGCCATCTTTTATTTTGGTATTTACTCAGCTTCCAACTATCCTTCTTTAAGTTTTAACATTATGTTTTAGAGTGGATTTAGGTTCACAGCAAAATTGAGGTGAAAGTGCAAAGATTCCCCATATATACTTGGTGCCCACACATGCACAGCCTCCCTCACTATCAACATCCCACACCAGAGTGGAATATTTGTTACAACCGATGAGTCTCCACTGACACATCATTATCACCCTAAGTCCATAATTCACATTAGGTAAACACACCAGCTGTTGTAAATTCAATGGGTTTTGACAAATGTATAATGACATAAATTTACATTAAAATATCATATATTACTGCCCTAAAAATCCTCTGTGCTCCACCTATTCATTCCTGCTTTCCCCCAGCCCCTGATAGCCACTGATCTTTCCACTGCTTCTATAGTTTTGCCTTATCCAAAATGACATATAGTTAGAATCATGCCTTTTCAGAGCAACTATACTTTCTTAAAACAGAAAATATTTATTTGTGAATCATGAGATTAATTTCTAATTTGATGACGATTTTTGATATTAAAATTAGTGACAATGGTAAATTTTATATTCAAAATACAAAACAGAACTCTATGTGTTTTTCAAGTTTTATAGAGATTGTGTTCTTTACCTGGTAGTTGCATCCAATTTCAGGGGCCACTTTTAGGTCCTGAGAGAGGCATTTTATTGCCTTGACTCTGTATACATAGTTTCCCTGCTTTCTATTTCTATATTCCTGGAGGAGATACCTGCTGAGAAAAGAGGTAAGTAAAGCTGAAATATTTGAAAAATCTTAAGATTCATTTTTCTATTCTCATCTACTTTTCTGTCAAGAAAGGAAATCCTGAATTTTACCAGGGGCCTAGCCCCTTAACAGATTTCCTGCCTTACTGGGATTTAGAAGACTTGAAATTTTCACGACAGGTTCCTTCAGGCTGAATTTTTAATTAGTTATTTTGGGTAAGCCTTCCTGTTCTTCCAAACTAAACCTTGAGTGATTTCTGGTCATGATTACTCTGGCTGCTATGAAATAAGGTGACAGGGAGGTCTTGTTTTTTTGTTTTTGTTTTTGTTTTTGGTCAGGAGTAACTATTATAGACCTTGTTAGGTTGTGGTCGTTTCTCCTCTCCTACACTACACAGATGGTGTTAAAGTCCCAGAATGTGAAGTCTTAAAATGTCATAATAAGAAATCCATGTTCTTTTGAGCAGCTAATCAAGTTTCCCTGTCACAATTTGTAAACATCATTATAGTGACAAACTGCTTAGAAGAAGTCCTAAGGAAGTGTGGAAAGAAACAGTTATATGTGCGAGTCGTGCTAGCTGTCAATTCCCAAGTGTTATGTGTGGACGCCTAAGGCAAGACAGTGAAAACACTGAAAAGAGAGGTGGGGTAAATAAAGGAACAGAAACGTTAATTTTAACATCATCGTTCACACCAAATTCAGTTCCACTGCAATAAAGTGCCTTTAATTTTGTTTCCAGTATTTGTAATGCTAATACTTTTAAATTTTGGTTAAAAATTTGTCATTTTTTTTTAATCAGTGGAATGTCATTTGGTTTTGAGAATAACTTTAAGTGCTGTGAGAAATGAGGAACTCAAAACTGAGGCACATTATTACCTGATGAGGAAGTCGTTTAGGAAACTTGTCAATCACAGTGGTGACTAAGGAACCACTTTGGTCACCATTTCCGATCTTTACTAGCCGTTATCTGGGGAAGGGCAGATGGTGGCACCCAAGCTAGATACCACACTAATGAGAACTGCTTGGGGTTGGAGATGACAGAGATGGATCCAAGATAGGTGTTCTATCTAGTGTTTTAATTAAAAAAACCAACTTTAAAAAATACTTGCAAAATATAGTGATCAGCTGACCCTAAAATGCAGATGTTCTTCAACAGGAAAAATATATTTTATGAAGTTCACATAAAAATAAATAACGTTAAGCTATTCTTAAAAGGAACATAGATTTCTATTCTAAAGATGAAATGTACTGAAGGAATAGATAAAACACTAAACACACAAAAAAGAAATGTCTGGACAAATAATAATTTGTCAGAATATAGTCAAAAGGTTAGAAACATGTGGAGTATAGTCTAATATGGCTCACTTTACAAATCAATTTCTAACAGATTGTGAGTGTTCTCAAAAACCTCAAAGTATGGGATATTTTTGTAAGGATCATTACTTGCTGCAGATCCTGGCACATATCCTGTTTCTTTCTTTTAAATACAACAGAGTGAAAATATGTTATCTTAACAGTTGGCTCCAGAGTTCCTTTTAGGGAATTCTGCAATATGCTTTGGGGCAGGTGTGTCCCTGAGGATAAGGGGATTGGCAGGACTAACACTAAGTGATCCAGTGGTGCAGAGCAGGAGGGAGCAAAAACGTGGTAGTCAAACGGGGACTCAGAGAAGCCGGACTGGCTTGAGGCTGGAGGCCTACAAGGGGTGAATCTGGCAGTTAAAGTCAGTTGGGGAAGTGGCTAAAAATGGCTCCTTGAGCCTCTGAGATCTCCGGTAAGAGTTTTGCTATAGCTAACAGGTTTGACCTTGTTGTTGCTTTTTAAATTTTTTTAAGTGTTTTTATATACTTTTGAGACAGAGAGGGACAGAGCATGAGCAGGGGAGGGGCAGAGAGAGAGCAAGACACAGAATCCGAAGCAGGCTCCAGGCTCTGAGCTGTCAGCACAGAGCCCCACGCGGGGCTCGAACTCACAGACTGTGAGATCATGACCTGAGCTGAAGTCGGACGTTTAACCCACTAAGCCACCCAGGCGCCCCAACCTTGTGGTTTTTGAGGGAGGGATTAGAAGAGGCACCTTTGTTCTACATTTGGGATAAACCAGGACTAATAAATAAAAAGAGCAATGAGACTGAAAGCATAGAAAAAACTTAACTGGAGCCAGAAAATCCTATCAGAAGGGATGCTGAGGGGGCGCCTGGGTGGCGCAGTCGGTTGAGTGTCCGACTTCAGCCAGGTCACGATCTCGCGGTCCGTGAGTTCGAGCCCCGCGTCAGGCTCTGGGCTGATGGCTCGGAGCCTGGAGCCTGTTTCCGATTCTGTGTCTCCCTCTCTCTCTGCCCCTCCCCCGTTCATGCTCTGTCTCTCTCTGTCCCAAAAATAAATAAAAAAGCATTGAAAAAAAAATTTAAAAAAAAAAAGAAGGGATGCTGAGAATTTAAGGCATACCCCCACGTTCTCCATGCTCAGGAATTTGGATAGATTTAGGGAAGGTTTCGAATTTCCACAATCCATAGAATGAGAGTTTGAATCCATTTTATTTAGATATTAAGGAGCTAGGAGACCAGATGACATTGTGGTTACGCAATAAAGTGTGATCTCTTCAATAATTGAGTGTGAAACTTTAGAAGGGGACTTTTTGTCTATGGTTTGGTAGGATTTTCTTTTCCATATTAATATGTAGAAGTTCTTTACATATGATGGACATAAATCCTGAATCAGTTTTATATGCAGCAAATGATTTCCTACTTTTTGGCTCTTACTTTATTGATTTTATAATATATTTTAATGAACAGAAGTTTGAAATTATCATGAAGTTGAGTTTATCAGATTTTTTTTAGAGTTTGAGCTTTAAGGTGTTAACTTCTTCTCCACTCTGGTCATAAAAATATAATCCCATACAGCTGCAAAAATGAATAAATTTTAGTCTTTAATCCATCTAAAATTTATTTCTGTGTCTGATGTAAGGTATAGGTGAAATTTTATTTTATTTCATTGCTTTTTTGGTAATAGAGGTGATGGAAATGGTTATTTTTGCCATGAAATTGCTCTACCTTAAAGAGAATACTTTCAATATTTTGCCATTAAATATATTTGTTCTAAGCAGGAAAGAACATCCAATGGAAAAAAGACAGTCTCTTTAACAAATGGTGCTGGGAGAACTGGACAGCAACATGCAGAAGGTTGAAACTAGACCACTTTCTCACACCATTCACAAAAATAAACTCAAAATGGATAAAGGACCTGAATGTGAGACAGGAAACCATCAAAACCTTAGAGGAGAAAGCAGGAAAAGACCTCTCTGACCTCAGCCGTAGCAATCTCTTACTCGACACATCCCCAAAGGCAAGTGAATTAAAAGCAAAAGTGAATTACCGGGACCTTATGAAGATAAAAAGCTTCTGCACAGCAAAGGAAACAATCAACAAAACTAAAAGGCAACCAACGAAATGGGAAAAGATATTTGCAAATGACATATCAGACAAAGGGCTGGTATCCAAAATCTATAAAGAGCTCACCAAACTCCACACCTGAAAAACAAATAACCCAGTGAAGAAATGGGCAGAAAACATGAATAGACACTTCTTTAAAGAAGACATCCGGATGGCCAACAGGCACATGAAAAGATGTTCAACGTCGCTCCTTATCAGGGAAATACAAATCAAAACCACACTCAGATATCACCTCACGCCAGTCAGAGTGGCCAAAATGAGCAAATCAGGAGACTATAGATGCTGGAGAGGATGTGGAGAAACGGGAACCCTCTTGCACTGCTGGTGGGAATGCAAATTGGTGCAGCCGCTCTGGAAAGCAGTGTGGAGGTTCCTCAGAAAATTAAAAATAGACCTACCCTATGAACCAGCAGTAGCACTGCGAGGAATTTACCCAAGGGATACAGGAGTACTGATGCATAGGGGCACTTGTACCCCAATGTTTATAGCAGCACTCTCAACAATAGCCAAATTGTGGAAAGAGCCTAAATGTCCATCAACTGATGAATGGATAAAGAAATTGTGGTTTATATACACAATGGAATACTACGTGGCAATGAGAAAGAATGAAATCTTGCCTTTTGTAGCAACGTGGATGGAACTGGAGAGTGTGATGCTAAGTGAAATAAGCCATACAGAGAAAGACAGATACCATATGGTTTCACTCTTATGTGGATCCTGAGAGACTTAACAGAAACCCATGGGGGAGGGGAAGAAAAAAAAAAAAAGAGGTTAGAGTGGGAGAGAGCCAAAGCATAAGAGACTGTTAAAAACTGAGAACAAACTGAGGGTTGATGGGGGGTGGGAGGGAGGGGAGGGTGGGTGATGGGTATTGAGGAGGGCACCTTTTGGGATGAGCACTGGGTGTTGTATGGAAACCAATTTGACAATAAATTTCATATATAAAAAAATATATATATATTTGTTCTAATTTCCTTTTTGTGGATGTCTTTTTTTAGGTTAAGCAAGTTCTTATTTCTTAATGTTTTCTTGTTTATTGCCTTTCTCATGAAAATACTGAATTTTATCAAACCCCCTTTTTGTATTCATTGAGGTGGTAACTTGATTTTCCTCTTTTTATTCTATTAGAGTAGTGAATAATATTAAGAATTTTTCTATTATTAATTTGATCCTATGTTTTTGGAGTCATTCCAGCTGGGTCATGATGTATTATTTCTTTTAAAGCATGCTGTGCTCAATTTTCTGAATTTATGCTCATAAGTGAGATTGGTGAGTCATTTTTTCCTGGTTTTCTTTGGTATCACAGGTTAAGAGCTCCATAAAAGGTATTAAGGAGGACACCCTTTTTTTTTTATTCTCTGAAAGCTTGTACATAATGGGAATTATCTGCTATAAAGCCATTTGGGCCTGATGTTCTCTTTTGGGAAAGATGTTTAACTATTGATTTAATTTCTTTAATGGTTATAGGCTATTCAATTTTTTACTTTTTGCATCAATTTCGACATTTTCATTTTTTAGGAATTTATTTATTTTGTCTACATTTTCAAAACATTTGACACGAATTTTGCTCCTAATAATTCATTGGTATGTATTTAATTTCTGCAGCATTTATAGTTATGTCCCCTTTCCATTACAAATATCTATTTTATATTGTGTCTTTTGATTAATCAAGCCAAGGGTTTTTCTGTATTACTAGTTTTCTCAAATCTTCTCAACTTTGGCTCTGTTGATTCTTTTCATTGTATTTTAAATTTTTCATTAAGTTATAATTTCATCTTTGATATTGTTTTCCTTCTCCTTCATTTGTGTTTGTTTTTCTATTCTTTTTCAAAATGTTTGAGATAAACTCACTAATGTTGGTGTTTTTACTTTTCTAATGTAAATATTTCATGGTATATTTTAAGCTCTAAATTCCACTATAACTGTATCAACCATTTTTTTGCTTTTGCTTTGTTTTTGTAGGTGTGTGTATTACTTCCATCTTTCCTGTCTTTTAGAATGAGGTTATGTCTTCTTGTTTGTCTTCTTACTTTTTACTTCTCAACTTGTTTAGTGGTTATGCTTTTGTGTCTATTCTTCCAGAAGTTATTCTATTTATTTTAACCAGTATATTTAACAAAATTTAGAATTATCAAAATATTTACTTTCACCCTGAAAAATAAAAAAATTCAAAAATATCTTAGAATGCTTTAACTCTGATCGTATCTCTTTTCCAATTTACATAGCACTGATATTTTATTTCTACTACATTTTTAATGTCAGAAGTTAAATGTTATTATTATTATTTATACATTCAATACTTGCTTAGACTTAATCACAAATTTAATACTATCTTTACTTATAGTTCTCCCTTCTTGCACTCAGCTTTTCCCTCTGGGATTATTTTCATGCTGCCTAAAATACATCCTTTAGATTTTCCATTATGAAGGATTTTTGGTGATACATTTTTTGGTGATTTTTGGTGCTTTTGTTTGTTCCTTTCTCAGTTTTTGTACCTCTTCTTTGTCTGTGTTTCTTCCCTGAAATCTTGGCTATCCACCCAATGATTTACCCAATTCAGTCTTAATTTCTATTTCTCTGCCACAGAGATATGAACATGTCACTTGACAACTATTATTTTTCTCCATGTATTTTCTTACTTAGCTTCTGTGACTTTATTTAATGCCATCGTTGAAAAACCAAGTTTTAGTCATTTAATAATTTAGTATTTAAGGTGGTTTTTGAAATGAAAGTCTTCAAACTGGTAGGGTAACTGTCACACTGTTTCATGTTAGTATAGCACTTTTCACAAAACAACACATCTTTGGCAGCATTTTACTTCTTGTAACAGCTTGAAGGTGCTGATGAGGATGACAATTTTTGGTTGCTTTATGTATTTGTTTATAGTTCCAAACAGAGGAGTAGATTTTTCCTGGATTGTAATGCCCAGTCTGTTTGTGTTCTTTCAAAAAGACTTCATTTTCTTTCTTTGTTGTGGTAAGAGTTAAGAACAAATGGAATTCAGGATACTGCTGTAGTTTATGAAGAAAAATAATGGGACATTATATAATATAAATGTATCTGGCTTCTTAATTTGTGCATCTTACAGGTCATATAGCATATACCTTCAATACAGTTAGGTAATCTATAAAGATTTACTCAGTATAAATAAATTAATGTTATCTCTCTGTTCACTTTTTAAAAGATGATCTGAATGCAGTTATTGAAACTGTTAACACAAATATTTATCAGGCAGTTCAAGTATCTTTTTTTAAAAAATATTTTTATTTTTATAATTTTTATTTATTTTTGAGAAAGAGAGAGAGTGTGAGTGAGCAAGGGGCAGAGAGAGAGAATCCCACTAGGGGCAGAGAGAGAGGGAGAGAGAGAGAGAGGGAGAGAAAGTCTGGAGCTCAAAGAGGGACTCAAGCTCACCTAAAACAGGACTTGGTGTAGGGCGTGGGCTCACCCAAGGCGGGGCTCAAGAGCTCACAAAACAGAGATTATGACCTGAGCCAAAGTCGGATGCTTAACCGACTGAGCCACCCAGGCATCCCTTCAGGGATCTTTTAATGGTACACAAAATGTTTAAACACTTATGCAATGTAAACTCAAAATATTTTATAGTGTTCATGAAATTTACCCAACTGTTTTGTTTGGAAAAGATGTTTTTAATTTTCTTTGGTCACATTTTCTTTTTTTGAAAATGTTTGTCTATTTATTTTGAGAGAGAGAATGTTTGCAAACAGGGAGTGGGGCAGAGAGAGAGGGAGAAAGACAACCCCAATCCCAAGCAGGCTCTATGCTGCCAGTGGGGAACTCCATGTGGGACTTCATCTCATGTACTGTAAGACCATAACCTAAACCCAAATCAAGAGTTGGATGCTTAACCAACTGAGCCACCCATTCACCCCGATAATCACATTTTCAAAGTGAAAATTACAGTGAAGACAGAAAGTAATTTAACTGATCAGGTCAGAACCCATCGACAGAAAAAAGACTTGTCATACAAGGCCATAAACAAAGACATTTCCTCCTTGACGTGAAAGACCCCCACAAAGACACACACACTTCAAATAGTCCCTTTTTCCCAGCTAGCCATCCACCTCATGTTAAGTTCCTGTAGGAATATTTCAGCAAGCTGCAAGATAAAAATATCCATTTGTATCAAAAACTTCAAAAATTTTAATAGTAAGATGTTTTTAATTGGTTCTTCAGCTTTCATTTTTTAAAATAGGGCAACACTTCCTAACAACTCAGAGCTGGCATAACTTTTGGTGCTCGAATGTAAGAAATACATGAAATCCAGCCTTTTAATGTAATAAATAGAGCAAAATCTAGTTGCTACTGATTTTTAAACCAATTAAAAGTATGCCCTAAAAGATCTGATGATGTCTAGCACATACTGCTGGTCTTACTCATATACTATTTTAAGGACAAATTAAGTACGATATTCATCCCTAGAAGAGATTTCATGCTATTTGTTACAGTTTTTGTTTGTTGTTTGTTTTCAGACCTATAGAGTCTGGATGACACCCCCACCACCCTACTGAGGACATCTAGTATTTTCAACATAGAAGAACCATGGAAAAGTCAATTAATTTTCCTAAGTCTGTTTTCTCCATCTCTAAAATAAGTGTTGGATAAGGTGGTTGCTGAGGTCTAAATCTATGATCCTAAAATTCTGGACATGAATTTCTATTTTCCCCATTGTAGTTTAATAAAACTATAAAATAACATTTTTCAGTGATGCAGTTAATGAATGTATCACAATTGCAGAGGGTCTTTGTAGCACAAACCTGAATGTTATTACAATTGATATACTTTTCTTGTTTTATTTTACTGTGACTTGGAAATCATAACCATTTTACCTAAAGATGGTTATGGTGTAAAAACAAATCCCGTTTTCAGTAGTTACTTCACTTGTTACTTTCAGAATCTTACAAATACAAGGGTCCTATACAGTAGGTAACGTTAATATTTCAGGTATATGTTTGCACAATATGTTATGTCTGTCACTTTTAAATTCTGAGTTTGAAGAATTAACATTTAAGACATTTATGATAGCCATGTTATTTTAAAGGTGGAGAGGAGGATATGAATTTCCCCAATTCCTTGGTTTATGGGTGAAAAAAAATGAGACTAATCCACATCAAAAGAACACAGACTTTAGAGGAGGTCCACATTAGATTCAAGAGACTAAAACCCATCCAGGCTGCTGGCCCATGGTTTTCAGATTTGTCCCTCACCAAAACCCATGGCACAGACAGAGTTTTCTTGTTAGCACATTGAATTTGTGAGTGCATTTTTTTCCTAGTCTGCTTTTCACTGAGAAGGAAACATTCTGAGGTCCCAGATTTATTAAAACAGGAGTTTTATTTTCATTTTTTTATTTTTATTAAAAATTTTTTAAAATGTTTATTTATTTTTGAGACAGAGAGAGACAGAGCATGAACGGGGGAGGGTCAGAGAGAGGGAGACACAGAATCTGAAGCAGGCTCCGAACTGTCAGCACAGAGCCCGATGCGGGGCTCGAACTCATCGACAGTGAGATCATGACCCGAGCTGAAGTTGGATGCTTAACTGACTGAGCCACCCAGGCACCCCTAAGGAGTTTTTGTTTTAATTTTACTTTGCATGGGCCCAATACCTTATTTGTTGCCCCTCACAGATACTTAAATCCAAGTCGTAAATTAATAAAGACCATCCACATCAACCAGCTGTGATCAAGAAGAGCTGCCTGTCCCCTTCATTTACTGCATTGTTTTCAATTCTCTTTTGCTTCTGATTCCTGTATATTTCCCTTTCTCGGACTTTTAACCATGCATTCAGATGAATTTTATTTAGCGTTTCTCGGTGTTTGCATCTGGATGATTTTTAGCTTGTCATCTTATGTCATACAGTCATTAATGGTGGTTTCCTTAAATGCTCCAAAAGCAAAATTAAGTTTAGAATTATTTTTTAAATTTTTATTTAAATTTTAGTTGGTTAACATACAGTGCAATATTGGTTTCAGGAGCAGAATTCTGTGATTCATCACTTAAATACAACACCCGGTGCTCATCACAAGTGCCCTCCTTTTTTTTTTTTTTTTTAATTTTACTTTTTAGTTTTTAAAATTTACATCCAAATTAGTTAGCATATAGTGCAACAATGATTTCAGAAGATTCCTTAGCGCCCCTTACCCATTTACCCCATCCCCCATCCCACAACCCCTCCAGTAACCCTCAGTTTGTTCTCCACACTTACGAGTCTCTCCTGTTTTCTCCCCTTCCCTGTTTTTATATTATTTTTGTTTCTCTTTCCTTATGTTCATGTGTTTTGTCTCTTAAAGTCCTCATATGAGTGAAGTCATATGATTTTTGTCTTTTTCTGAGTGACTAATTTCACTTAGCATAATATCCTCCAGTTCCATCCACGTAGTTGCAGATGGCAAGATTTCATTCTTTTTGATTGCCAAGTAATACTCCATTGTATATATATACCACATTTTCTTTATCCATTCATCCATCGATGGACATTGGGCTCTTTCCATACTTTGGCTATTGTTGATAGTGCTGCTATAAACATGAGGGTGCATGTGTCCCTGCGAAACAGCGCAACAAATGCCCTCCTTAATGACCATCACCCATCTAGCCCATATCTCATCAACCTCCCTCCATCAACCCTCCATTTGTTCTTTATCGTTAAGAGTCTCTTGTGCTTTGTTTCTCTCTCTCCTCTTTTTTACCCCCTTCCCATACGTTCCTCTGTTTTGTTTCTTAAATTCCACATGAATGAAATCATATGATATTTGTCTTTCTCTGATTGACTTATTTTGTTTAGTGAAATACTTTCTAGCTCCACCCACGTCATTGTAAATGACAAGATTTCATTCTTTTTGATGGTTGAGTAATATTGCACTGTGTGTGTGTATACACACACACACCACATCTCCTTTATCCATTTGTCAGTTGAATGGACATTTGGGCTCTCTATAGTTTGGCTATTGTTGGTAATACCTCAACATCACAGAATTACCTCTTCTTAGGTAAAAATGCCATTTTCCTCCTTGGCTTCTCTCTGGAAGCAAGTATAGTTGTAGTAACAATTTGTTGAATTCTTACCATACACTCAGTGCTCCAATTACATCATTTCATGTAACGCTCACAAAAAAACTGACAGGGGTTTATATACAATTCTTGGGGTTGAGGAAGTGGAGACTCATGAGGGTAAATTTCGTAAGGTCACACAGTAGGCAAATGACACAGGCAGGATGTCCATGAAGGCCTATTTGATGCAAGAGTCCTTGCTTCTAAACACCTATGTATATTGCCCACTGAAATAACTGCTTTCAAGAGACAACACTATTTGATATGTATTATCTGCTAAGATTATTTTTAAAAAAATGTATAGCCTTTTATGTTTGGCCTTAGAATATGCTATATGTGTATATGTATGCACATGTGCATATATTTGGTTATTTAAATGATGCTCTCTTCCCATTAATGTTTGTCTTTAGAATGCACTTTCTGATTTAAAAAATGTTCTCCATAATAATATTTTCTAAGCAGATATTAAAATCAATGCATATTTAATTTTAATGATAATTATTACACATATTAGAAATATGTTTTTCATTTACTCTTATGACAAGGCAATACTGACCATGATTTAATGATTTACAATTGTCTGCAGGATAATGTCCATGATTTTGAGTCTATCACTTAAAGCTTTTGTGAACTAGTCCCACCCCCTTAACACTCACCTTCCCAAACATTGCTCCATGCTTTTAGAGTGAGAGGAGAGTCAAGAAGAGACCCTAAGCATCCCTTCCCTGATTTTAATTTAGTAATTGAATGGGTTAGGGCCAGTTGCTGAGATAGAGAAGGCATGAGGTGAGGACCGGAACTGGGGACAGAAAGAAAAAGCAAATTCAGTATTGCACATAGTAGGTGTTAGCAATGGTGGGAATCCAAGTGGAGAAGTCTAGGAGGCAGTTTTGTTCTAGAGAAAAGGAGAGAGAATATCCTCTAAGTCATAGTGAAGTTCCTGGGCACTAACGACTGAAAATATATTTTATAATGTCCTAATTCAGTGTATTGTTCGACAGGTGCTCTCTTCTTAGCATTAGACTCCTTGGAATTATTTATATTTTACCTCTGTGTATTTCCAGAACACCCCTATGACTTAGCCATCACATTGTATACCTTTGCTTTGATCACACTGTATGTTGACATATCTTACTTAATTTTCTGCTCTTCTCTGCTGGACTATACATTTCTAGAGAGCAGGGACAGCTGTCTTGTTTATTATTACAAATGGCACCTGCTATTAAATACATACTAGGAGAATAGATTAGTAGATACTTCCTAATTATATTTCTAATTCAATATGGTATTATGAAAGTACATAAGATAAGGAAGGAAGCCAGACAGTTGTTATAGAGAAATACGTAGTAAAAAATAAGGGTGTTCTTTATGGACTAGTTCAGAAGGAAAGTGCCATGAAAGTATAAACCTCATGAAATGTACTTGTTTGGAATTATTTCTTACTATTTAGCTTGAAGATGAACTGGAATAAGCTCACTTATTTCTGGTCTTATTATGCTTTAGTGCTTTACACACCCCAGTTCTTCATTCATTTTTCACAAGGTTAAAGGGGTTATTTGGAATTGTACAGAATGTTCTTCCATTGCTATGACAGGAATGCATGTTGGTAGCTCCCATTAGCATTTATCAAAGTTTATATGTACCTAACTTGATGTAAACAAATGCCTCAAATTCGCATTTCTTCCAAACCCTGTTTATCATTAATAGTTTCACTATTTAAATGACACAAAAATGTACATGCTTTAAAACTATATTAGTTGCTTTAAATGCCAAGAAAGGTAAAGTTTATGTAGTCTGCCACCTGCTTAATGCCTGTAAAATCATTCCTGCTAGAGATACTGAATTGTTTTCCGTTACAGTAATATTGCATGAATAAAAATCCTAGCCTTTTAAATCACGAGTTTCGTAAGGTGTTGATTGGCCTGGAGCAGGATAAATTCAGACAAATATTTATGGTGCCAAGAGTTGTGTATATAAATATTCTTCCTTGAAAATGTTTCTGGTGTACTGTTAACCTGCCAAGGTGATATAATTTAACAGGTAAAGCAGTGAATAGAGAGCTAAGGGTCACTGAGTTTGAATTCCTTCTCCATTCCCACTTTAATATATGATCCTGAACCATTTGGATCTTTCCAGTCAAATTCCCACTTTGCAAAATGGCAAAAAATTAACCATATAGTTGTTGGGAGATGATGCCAGGGTTCATGGTTATAGAAACTTTTAAAATTTGGAATTATCATTAAATTGCAGAAATTCATAACACTGCCATTCATGGGGAAAGTGATTCGCATGAAACATTCATCTTCATATTTGTAAACTCTTAAGTGTAATAACACTGGTTAGCATCTGTTGACTGCCTGCTGTTATTCAGACCCTGTCCCGGGTGCTCTATATCCTCCATTTACTTCTTATAACAAAACTTTGAAGCAGGTATTATTATTATTCCCATATTAATGGGATTAATGTTATAGGATGTGATATGCCCAGGATCTCCCAGTTTGAAGGTGGTGGAATCAAGATTCAAGCCCATGTGATTCTGAAGCCAGAAGGCTGGGTTCTTACCCTCTATGCCACATTGCCTCCATGCTTTGCAAATGAGGTATGTGCAGTTTAGAAAGGTCAAGCATTTCACTGAAGATCACAAGCTAACATGCTGGACTGGAATAAAAACCTGGCATATTTGATGAGGGAGCCCTAGATGTTTCTATTACTGTTTCTCTAATAATATTAACATGCTTGGTATCTTTCCTACCACCTTTCTTTATTGGATTAGAGGATAATTGGAGTCCGTGTTCTGCTGAAAGCCCTGACCCCTCTAATCTCAAAAATCCAATCTTGCTAATGAATTCTATTTTAGTGGATATGAAGGTGGATTATGCATCAAAGGTGAAACCAGTCAAGTATCAATCTTTTTGGAATTCAGTCTCTTAATGCCTAAATGAGGGGTTGGGATGGTAGAGCCTCTAGATTTTCCACTTTCATTATAGCTCCGCCCCCTCTGAGAGCAGTGAAGATAACGATTTTATCCACCAAGGCTCTGGTGCCTAACTTAGTGTTTGGAGGTTTGTAGTTTACACCAAAAATATCTGTAAACTTTTAATGAAGTCGTGTTAAATTCTTTGATTTTAAGACTAGGCCGGATGGATTTTCCACTTGATTTCGATGCTTATTAAAATGGTGAGTATATTATTTCCTTTATATAATTAAATGTAGTGAACAAATGATTTACTTGAATTGCTTATTATATCTTTGTTCATGAGACAGAAAACGTGAGATAGCAGCACTACTAAAGTACTTAGGTAGTTCCACTTGGAATCATCTGTTTGCTTCACACAGATAAAGCTAGCCAAACTCATCATGTCACCTTGCTAAGACTGTTCAGAAGAACATACAGTACGATAGTTCCAGAAAGCATGAAATGGTTAAACAGTAAAGGTCCAGACAGTTGGCAGCCATAGGATATAATGATTATGATATGTAGGTAGAGAGCCCAAGGATTTCAGCATAAGTGGACTTATTTTAAATTTTTAAATTTGCATACCATTCTTGCATACCATTCCCTTATAGGTAGTCAGTGTTATGACTGCTTCTAAATTAAAAGACTTTTCTCGGGGCGCCTGGGTGGCTCAGTCGGTTAAACGTCCGACTTCGGCTCAGGTCACGATCTCGCGGTCTGTGAGTTCGAGCCCCGCGTCGGGCTCTGGGCTGATGGCTCAGAGCCTGGAGCCTGCTTCCGATTCTGTGTCTCCCTCTCTCTCTGCCCCTCCTCCATTCATGCTCTGTCTCTCTCTGTCTCAAAAATAAATAAAACGTTAAAAAAAAAAAAAGACTTTTCTCTAAGCATGCTTTCAATTAGGTAAGGGAAGAATGGAAAACTTCTTTGGACTGTCTGACATATTGCCAGCAATGTTCAAGATAAGCAGCAATTACATTTGAGTTCCTGCCATTTGTGCCACAATACAGGCACCTTCCAGTTGGTCCCATTGTGCCTGTAGTCAGCAGACTAATGACTCTCTAAAGATGTTGATGCTCTAATCCCCAGAACCCGTGAACATGCTACCTTATGGGGCAAAAGGGACTTTGCAAATGTAATTAAGATTACAGACCTTGAGATGGGGAAGATTATCCTGGGTTATTGGTGTGGGTCCAATCCAATCACATGAGTATTGAAAGTGGGGAAACTTTTCTGACTGTGCATAGAGAGTTGAATGTGAGGGAGGACTCAAATCACGGTTACTTCCTGTTTTAAAGAGGTCACAAGCCAAGGAATGCAGTTGGCCTCTCGGGGCTGGAAAAAGCAAGCAAACAGATGTTTTCCTAGAGTCTCCAGAAAGGAATGCAGTCCCTTTGATATTAGCCTTGGTAAGACCTGTTGGACTTATTATCTACAAAACTGTAAAGTCATAAATTTGTATTGTTGACATTGCTAAGTTTATGGTAATTTGTTAGTACAGCAACAAGACACTAATACAGTGTCACTGTACATGATCTTTCCTAAATCACAGCATTGATATTTAATAAGAACTGCCTATTGAGTAGGATTTAGGAGGTATTAGGTATCATGCTAAGGTGTGTGAGTTTGTGTGTGTGTGTGTGTGTGTGTGTGTGTGTAATCATGCAACAATGACCCCCCAAAAACCCAACATGCTATTTTTCTTATTTTGCACATAAGAAAACAGAGGCTTTGGAAAGTTTCAGTAGCTGACATAAATCACATACCCAGTAAGTGACGCAACTATTTGAAACCAGGTCAATCTGTAGTCAAAACTTATACTGGGTCTACTATACCATGCATATGTTAACTTAAAATGTTAAGATTAATTTTCTTCATCAGAAGGCATTCAAAGGCAATGAATTTCATATAAAAACAGACTTTGTCATGCCAGAAATTTAGTTATCTTAAATGTCAGATTATTTTCTTCAGCATAGTACCTGGTATATCCTAGGCATTTAATATATGGTAATTAAATAAGTGAATGATTATAATTGTTTAATTAAAATAGTGGGATATAGGCATATAATATTACATTTGATGCATTCACATATATACCCCAATACACTGGGCACATATACATATAGGAATCAACATTATTTCTTTGTAAAAATAGCATAGAGATGTTACTTTTTGCCACAGAAATCAAGGATTTTAACAGATTTCTTCTGCATTTGTAACATTTGAAGTTATATATTATTTTAAAATTTGATTTGTAGGTCATTTGTGGTTTATTTTTATGTTTAACATCAGTAATGAGAGTATATTTAATAAGGTAAAGAGATTAAAATGCAGGAGATATAAATTTTGACATAAATGTTCTCATTAAAATATTAAAAAAAGATTACTGAACAATGCAAAGGAAACTAAATGACTTTTGTTTTTCTTTTAAGGTGTTTCATTTTCTTTTAAAAATTGCCAGTAAAATTAGAAAGATGACAGAGTCCAATTAAACCAGGCACTTTTCATCTGAAGTGTCCGCTAGTATTTAAATGCAAACATATGAAAAATAGTGCAACTTTATTCATTAGTTAAGCTTCATTCCGTATTATTCCAATTTTAAGTGATTACTAGATGCCCTAAGGAAGAATGTAGATGCCACTAAAACTTTAATTTCATAAGGACATCAGTTACAACTAAATTGGTTCAGAAGATGATTAAACAAGAAGCAAACTCTTCATATAACCCAAATAATGTTTTACTGTCCATTTGCTTCCAAATCTTTTACACAGGTTTCAACAGATTCCCAAATGATAGTGATTCATTTTATTAATGAGAAAAGTACTTCTCATTCTTTGATTAAAATGACAAAGGTTAATATTTGGCAACAAAATAATCATAGGAAATTGAGAATGCTATCTTGCATTTAATAGAAAAATTCTGAGTAGCTAGGAGCAAGATACTCAATCAGGCACTAAAGTAATTTTAAACATGCTTAGTTTTGGTATTAATAACATGCTAATTTATTATAAATTTTCAACATTGTTATTAATACAATTATACACATATATGTATATTATATAATCATACATAATTATGCATAATTAAATATATATAAAATAATGTATTGATGCCTAAGTAGTGAGCAATTTAAGTGAAAATAGTTCACATTGAAAGTGAAGGGGATTATATATGTATGTTCTTTATCACAGCAATCTAGATGGTAGCATATATCAAATATCTTGATTAGACAATTTAAACATTTTGTGACGACTATATAGTCATAACAGTGGGAATGTAGATGGATAGTTTCGGGAGAATGAAAAATAGAGGACATCTCAGATGGGAATATTCAGGGTAATCTGAGGAACTCAGGTCAGAAATCCAATATGGAACCCAATTAGATCTGTGAAGTACCAGTACCCAGAGGGTGGTTATCAAAATGAACATAGAATGTGCAGCACAGAGAAAGGCAGTTGAACAGAAGCACATGCTGGTGGCTAAAACGGAGTGGTTTAGAATCAGACAAAGAGACCAGAATTGGAGTTCATGAAAAAGTGAACGCCTTGGCAAATAATTACGTTTGCCCTCCTCTTCTCTCTTCCCTCCCGTCTCTGAGGAACACGGTTTCTCTGCATTTCCAGTATGATCCCTCTCCATGTGAGTACAGGATTCTCACTGCTTCCATCTCTTCTGGGACACTGCTTTCTAACTGCGTCTTCTCTTTGGCCATCTTTACCCCCATTCTCCTTTTTATGTCCTTCCTCTTGATTATGACTAAGTCAAGCCTATCCATAGCAACTCTTCCCTAAGCCTTCCTGCTAATTTCACAGGGAATCTAGTTGTTTCTTTTTTCCATCTTGCATATTTTTTCATTCTCTGTAAATATTCACACACACTTAACTCAAAATGCTTTATTATTTTTTGTAACTCTTGGTTTGCATAAGCCCTAAAATGAAGTAATCTTTAGATTATTTATGCTTTGCCATATATTTATCTCTGGTTTCTGTGAAGGAAAATGGCAGTATTTTTAGTTCTTGATCTTAAATTTTTTTTTTTTCAACGTTTTTTTTATTTATTTTGGGACAGAGAGAGACAGAGCATGAACGGGGGAGGGGCAGAGAGAGAGGGAGACACAGAATCGGAAACAGGCTCCAGGCTCCGAGCCATCAGCCCAGAGCCTGACGCGGGGCTCGAACTCACGGACCGCGAGATCGTGACCTGGCTGAAGTCGGACGCTTAACCGACTGCGCCACCCAGGCGCCCCCTAGTTCTTGATCTTAAAATAACTCATTTTGAAATGCTGTAAAACCTTAATGAATATCTAAATTCATATAAATTATTTAAGCTATAATTTCTTATACTAAACAGTCATTAAATTAACATACATCCTTAGATCTCTTTCCAGCTGTACTAAATTAGCTTACTTGAGTACTTTTAGTTTATGATTTCAGGGAATGCAGAAAGTATTGCTTTTCTAAGTTGTATTCTAAGGTTACAAATAGCAATTTGACTTTAAAATGCCATTTAGAATGTTTCCTCCAGTTAGTATTCATGTAATAGAAACTGCATTTTTTTCCCTAAGAGTATTGAATTTCAAAACATTTCCTGATCTTCTCATTTACAGATGAGGAAACTGAAATGTAGAAAGTTTGGATGACAAGAGATAAGGGTGCCTGGGTGGCTCAGTGGTTGAGCATCCAACTCCTGATTTTGGCTCTGGACATGATCTCATAGTTCATGTTTTCAAGCCCTGAGTTGGGCTCTGCACTGATGGCGTGGATCCTGCTTGCGATTCTTTCTTTCCCTCTCTCTCTGCCCCTCCCCTGTTCACACACACACACACACACGCGCACACACACACACACACACACACACACACACACACACTTTCTCAAAATAAATAAACATTTAAAAAATTTAAAAAAAAGAAAATTTGGATGACATACTCAATGTCTCAAAAAGAAGTCTGTATTTTGAGGTACACTCTGTTCCTTCTTTCTTCTTTCCTTTCGGAAAGCAAGTGTGACAGAATTGTTTTGGTTTGGATGGTAATTATGATGAAGAAAAAAAGCAATTGAAATGATGGCATTTTAAAATGAAGATACTACTTTAAATTTTTATTTTTTTAATTGTGCAATGTCCAAGAACATATAAATTCCACTCTATGCTTCTCAGGGTGTCCCCGATTTTATTCTTCACTACACTCTGAGTATTTCAATCTCTAGGAGACATAAAAACATGGGAGAATCATCTTCATCTGTTCCGATAAATGCAGTTTCCTTCTCTTATATATTATTTTTTCTAGCCTCTAGATTTAGTCTTTCTTTCTGTTTCTATCTCACATCTCTTACACATTCTTTCCACATACTTCACTCTGCTAGTTATTAACATTTCCTCTTTGACAATTCCTTATTTCTCTTCTTTTAAAGGGAAACCCTGCTGCTGTCATTACTTTTTCTTTAGATTTCCTTCAGATCTCTCCTTTTGCCAGCTACCCAATTCCCAGTTTGCAGGGAACCTGCTGATGGACATTTTTCTTTCCTTCTCTCTCTCTTTTTTTTTTTTTTTTGGCTCAAAATACTCAGAATGCTGTCTGCATAATAATGATGATAGGTATATTGTATTTATAAATTACCTTTCATCTGGTAATCTCAATGTAATTTATGTGCATAAATTCATTAATAGTCTCCATTTTCCCATGATGTGGTGGATCAGTTTGTTTTTCTTCTCTGTGAGTGAAAGGGAAGTGACTACAGAAAACAGGATTTGGGACTACTGTTATCTAGGAGTTGGGGACAATGTTCAATAGGACAGGTTTGGGGAGAGCAATATATCTATGTTAAAATTTAGTTGACTTCACTAATTTTAAGAAGATGATATTAAGTAGAGTAGAAAGACCAGAATTGATTTTATTTCAAGAAATTCTACTTTCAGTTCCCATTCCCTTACTTGCACTTCTAGATTTAGACAAGGCATCTGAGGGCTAGTAGATCACACTCCCAGTGATTGGATCATTTATCTATTGTCTATGTCTGCTTTATTACTAGCTTGGCAGAGTTGACAAAGTTGTGATAAAGACAATATGATCTCCAAAGCCTAAAATATTTACCCTCTGGTTCTCTATAGAAAATGGTTGCTGACCCTGATCTATCAAGATGGCTCAGCCTGGCTTGAAAAGAAGAGGAAGGGGTCTTTTTGCTATTTCTTAAAGGCCTAACCATTTGCATTTAAGTCTTTTATCCTGGACTGCATTTTGATTATGACTGCTAACAAAGGGATTCCTGGAAGTTATCTTAGTCAGGTTTCCTAAGAGCACATAGTCAGATGGTGATTTTTGTAAGTGGTTTATTGCAGGGATTCTTGCAGGAGAAGGGGAGTAAGGGACGGAAGATAGAGCTTTTAAGCAAGCTAAGCAAGATTTCAGATGGAAACCAGCTTCAGCCTGTTCTCAGAGGGAGCCTTGTGGAAGCTGGAATTGGAACACAGAGTTGGCCCCACCATGAGGCAGGAAGTTGGCTGTACTCGCCATCGGTAATTTATTGTGCGCTGCCCCAGGGGCAGGTGGAATCTCCCTAGCAAGGCAATTCTTCAGAGTAGGGGCAGCTCTGAGCCGTCAGCAAGCTCAAAGCAGCTGGAGAATGGGCACTCAGGACTGATAAAGAAAATTAAAACGTGTGCATCATTTTGTTTTTGTGGTGTAACAAAGCACTTACTGGCTTAACACGGCAGAGATTTGTAAAAAATTTTTAAAATGTTTATTTAATTTTGAGAGAGAGAGAGAGAGAGAGAGAGAGAGAGACAAAGCAGGAGTGGGGGAGGGGCAGAGAGAGAGGGAGATAGAGAATCCGAAGCAGGCTCTAGGCTCTCAGCTGTCAGCACAGAGCCCGATTGGGGGCTTGAACCCATGAAATGTAGATCATGACCTGTGCCGAAGTCGGCCACTTAACCAACAGAGCCACCCAGGCACCCCGACACTGCAGAGATTTGTGATGTTTCACATTTCTTTAGGCTGATCATTTGATAGGGGCTCAACTGGACAATCTTTTAGGTATTAGGAGGTCCCAGATGTTCTCAGTTGGGCTCACTCACATCTGGGGCCTCAGCCTGTATGGCTGGGACTGCTGGGGTGGCTGTGGCCTCTCTTCATATAATTTCTTATTATCTACCCCATGGACCTGCCAACTGCAAATCTAGTTTGCTGCTTGTTTTTGTGAATAAAGCTTTATTGGAGTAAAGATACACTCATTGGTTTATGTATTGTCTATGTCTCCTTTACTACTAAAATGGCAGACCTGAGTAGTCTTGACAGAGACTATATCATCTCAAAGTCTAAAAAATTTACCATTTGGCTCTTTACAGAAATAGTCTGCCAACCCTGATGTAACAAGATAGCTTAGACTGGCTTGCATGGTGGAGGAAAAGGTCTCAGTTCAAGAGTGGAAGATGCACAGCCTCTTGAGACCTAGGCTTGGGAAATGCACAAAGACATTCTGACAAATTCTGTTAGTCAAAGGAAGTCATAGGGCCAGTCCAGATTCAAGGAATTTAGGAAATAGACTCAACCTCTTGATGGAAGGAACTAAAAAATAAAGAGCGTGTGGCCATTTTTTGCTGTCTACCACAGTGAAGCCCCAGTGACATCCACCACAGAGGTTAGCCCTGCCCTTATTTTTGCAAATGAGGAGGCTGAGAGGTAGCGTGTGTTAAATAACACACAATGTGTTAGGAGAACGACTTAAACTAGAATTTAGGTCTTCTGAATAATACTCTTTAAAAAAATTTTTTTATGTTTATTTACTTTTGAGAGAGAGAGAGGCAGAGCATGAGTGAGGGAGGGGCAGAGAGAGAGGGAGACACAGAATCTGTGGCAGGATCCAGGCTTTGGGCTGTCAGCATGGAGCCTGACGTGGGACTTGTGAAATCAAGAGCTGCGAGATCATGACCTGAGCTGAAGTTGGATGTTTAATCAACTGAGCCAGCCAGGTGTCCCTTTTGAATAATATTCTACTACCATTTGAGCTCTGCCATGGTGCTTTTACTAGATAGTTACCCACTGGAAGTAACTTTCATTGGCTATTGAATGTTATTCCTTAGGACTTTTAACATGTTTGGCATGAATTCTATTACATACCAAAGAAAAATACAGTCAAGTCTTAAACATCCACTCAAATTTTGATTTTTCCATTTTAAACCATTCATAATGTAAAAATAACAAATTGGGAGCTTTATTACTTATATGTTGTATCTAGGGCTATGACAAAAACAAAACAAAACAAATAAAATCAAAACAAAACAAAACACACACTCTGACCAAAGACTTGGTAGACAAACTAAGAACATAAAAATGAAAAATTAAACACGGAAGTACTTTATTGTCAGACCAGCTATTTACTATCAATCTTACTAGGATATGTCATCAGGACAAAGGTATAAAAATAAAAGTATGTGATATCCTGGATAATTCTCAAACATTATCTTTAAAACATTTTGTGATTGAAACTGCTACTATATAAGGTCTGGAGCATGGCATTTATAGACATCACAATAATTCATAGGTTTATTAAACATTTAACTATATCTAGTCAGTGTTCAAAGTCTGAAGTTGTTTTAGGAACTCAAAAAAACACCAGAAGTACTATTATTATTTCCATTTTATAGATGATGAAACTGGGACACTTAGAAGAGTCACACAGACAGTAATAGGATTTGAATCTGGGCAGCTGAAACCCATTACCTGTAGTGAGTAAAAGTCTGGTCCCAACAACATCGCTTACCAGTTCTGAGACTTTGGTTAAGTCACGTAATTCACTGGGCCTCAGTTCCATGATTGAATAATGGCAATAATGATACCCGCTGGTAGGAGCTGTTGGGACAAACCAGTGAGGGAAAGTATGTGAATGCCCTAAGCTTGAGTATGTAGGGAATACAAAGGCAAATAAGGCATGTTCCTACCCTCTTCCAAGACCTTACAATCGACCTTGATTAGAGGTAAATACAATTCAGTATCATAAATTTGACACTTCTCTGGAATTCAGTAACCAGGGGGTGGAATATTAACTATTGTACTAATTTCTATGAAGTCAGTGGGCATGCAGCTTTAAACCCTTCCTCTCCTCTTTTTGGATTTTTCTTGCTAGCTTAGAAACTCATACATGAATCCACCTCCCCAAATCCTGGATCTGCACACAGCTAGTCTTGGTCCCATATTATTTTCAAAATCAACAGTCTTCACAGATATTGTTTAGAGCAACTCATCTCTACAGTTTTCAACTCTAATTTACTGGCAAATTCTACTTCATTTTCTCCTTTAAAAATATTTATTAAATAGCTAATATAAACAAAACATTGTGGTAGGCCATGGGAAACAAAAAGACAGCAAAATGTGGTCTGAGCCCTCAAATAGCTTTATAATAAAAATTAATGGTTTCCAAGTTATTTATATTATAGACCTCCAACAACCACAGAAATGCAAGTTGCATTATTTGTAGATTGAGTAACACACTTTAGAAATTAAATGTATAATTATTTTTTTATGTTTATTTATTTATTTTGAGAGAGAGAATCCCAAGAATCCATGCTGTTAGAGCAGAGTCTGACATGAGGCCTGACCTCATGAACCTGTATATCATGACCTGAGCTGAAATCAAGAGTGGGATGCTTAACTGACTAAGCCACCCAGGTGCCCCAATGGATAGTTATTTTTTAAATGTAGTGAGATAACTCTTATGACTAACAAAATAAAAATTCATGAATGTATACTTGTTTTTTTGTCATGAAGTTTGTTACTCAGAATCATTAAGAAGGGCAGTCCATCACGGATCCTGAATATATTCCTGCACAGGGCTGAGTGTGTCAGACTGCAAGACTTAACCATTTTCTAGTCCTGAGCTATTTCTGTAGTTAATTATACAGGCAACTAGTTGGTCAAGAGAATCACACCCTGACTTCCTTATAACTCCACGCTCCCTGGAGGAAGGAGGACTAGCTGTTTGTTACTTGCTGCAATGTTTGCTGCTTACTTGAAAATAATGCTGGGCCTTGTCCCTGGGATTCTCACTTGTGAAGCAAACCCACTGCATAGGTAACATCTATCTGGACCTGGAACATTGCCCTGGTGAGACTGGGGACAAAGGCTAAGAACACATACATGCTGATGCTCATGCTGTTTCTTGTGCTACCAAAATGAAAACGTCCTTTGTCTCTGGTCTAGGACTCTCTGGTCTTCCAACAGCATCCATGCGGCAGTAACAGGCTAACGAATTAGCTTGTAAGTAGGTGAAAATCTTAGACCCTTCACCATTCCTGACAGAGCTGGAGATCTTCAACATTTAGTTTTTAAAACATTGAAATGATTTCTGGTACTCAACAGACTAAGAATCATTGGTCTTAGAACTTAGATAAATCAAATGGTATTAATCAAAAGACTTATATGAGTTAATAAAAGGAGAAGCATTGGAGAAGAATAGGATGACCATGAACAAAGATGTGGTGTGCAGTGAGAAGACAAAGGTATGGAGTAAAAGAAATGTGACAAGAGTATAGGATCAAAAATCATCTGGGGTCACACTTTGGACCATGATGAATGTCAGGCATTGGGGAGCCCTCGGAGGTTTTCTAGCAAGAAAATGATATGATTAGTTTTTCTCTAGGAAAATTAATTTTTCAGTAGGGAGAGAATAGATGAGACTGAATATTGGAGACTAATTAGGAAGGTCTGAAAATAGTTTCAGTGCAAATTCTAAACACTAGTGCAAAAGGAATAACAAGAGATGGACAGATTTAGACTTTCTGTGGAGAAAGATGGGATGGGTTTCTAACTGGTTAACTTTATAAAGGGATTAAGGAGGAAAGAGTAAAAGAAGACTAACGTTTTGAGCCCGGAAGTAGGAGATAGTGACAACATTGAAAAAATTCAGAGAACTACAAGGGAGATTCTGAGGTGAGGGGAAGATATTGGGTTTACTTTGATCTAGTTTTGATTTGAAGTAGCCTATGCAATCAGACTGCCATCTTTTCTTTCTCTCCCCTTTACTCCCTCCTTCCCTTTCTTATTTCCATCTATCCATCCATCTGTTGTCAAACATTTGATTATTGCCAATCTTTTCTTGGGAACAGAAATATAAATAAGTCACAATCTAAAAAAGTAAAAAGGTAGATTTAAAATTTCAGTATAATGTGATGAACTACTTCATAAAGATTAATATATGCTATAAATGCAGAAAAGGAACAGCTAACTCTAATGGAATTGGAGAATTCATTTCAGTAGAAGATATTTGAGTTGGGTATTAAACACTGAGTAGGAGCTTATGAGGATGAAAAGACCTATGGGAAAATAGAATATTCGAAGGGAGAGGGAACAGGAAATAATATGTGCACTGTACAACCAGGTAGAAACAAATGTCCAAGAGGTTGGCAGTGAAAGACTAGAGAAACAGCTCTACATGTCAATTCTATAAGATTTTACTAGTTTCTATTTGAACATAATGATTACAGCTTAAATTTACTATGTGCTTACTATGTATCAGGCTCCTTTTTATAAAAATCATTTTATATGCGTTAATCTTGATAATGCTCAAAACAGTGATATTGGGTTTAAGATGAGCAAACTGAGACCAAGAACTTGATCAAAGTCATGGAGCTTATGAAACGTGGTGCCAGGATTTGAACACCCTTAGGGCCAGGATGCCATTTATCTTGTAATCTATATGGGGCTGTGTACAGTGGCCCCAAACCATCCAAACTTTGTTCCAGAATTGCTCTTAGTCATTATGTTATATTTTATCATATTATTAAACTGAAGAAAGCCTCTGGTTATCACTGAAACATACAGAACTAAAGGGACGAATTTGTAGATTTTTCCAGGGTGTACCTCAGATTATCAAAGGTATATGTAACGACAAGAATTAAGAAGATTAGCGACCACTACACAAATGGTTAACTTTAATCACTGGATGGATATCTCTGTCTTTTGAGGGTGAAAAATCAAGGCAACAAGAGGTAACTTTCCCAAACATGGACAATCATTACTTTGGTAAAACTTTAATGTTCACTTCAGTTTGTGGTAAATGACCTACACTTTTCAAGTGACCTCTATTTTGTTTTTTGTTTTTCATGAAGTCTAGAGAGAGAATGGGACTTCACAGTCCCTAATGCCAATACAATTCACTAACCTGAACAGGCAGAAAATCAGCACAAGTGGGTTTCCCCTCCCTTTATTCTTTCTCACATTTCCATATTATTTTTGAAGCTGTTTTGAGGAATGCAATGATGATTTTTTTTCCTGAGTGTCTATTTTCACACTCTTTGTGGTCTATAACCACAAAGTGAGGAGAACCTTAAATGCTAAAAACATTAGCTTGCAAGTTTGCAAGTTTTTTTTTGTTTTTTGTTTTGTTTTCACCCTTCACATTAAGCCTGTGATAAAAGGCCCACTGGAGGGCTGTGTTCAGTGCCTAAAGTGAATGCTTTAAATTTAATGATACAATCAAAATAATTTTTCCCTAGTAACTACTATTGTCCTCATTTGAGTGGATTCCAGTGCAGTTGTTTTTCCTTTTGCACTATGCTTTGTGTACAAATATAAGAGATGGTTTAGTTCATGTATACCAAGTATCCAACTAATAATTTACTTTGCCTGTTATTTATCTCTGTCAGGATGAATGTCTGCCTCTCTCCTGTTCTTGGTCCTAGGCATTATTCTAATAATGTTAGTTCTGCATTTGGAGAATTCCACATGGAGCTGCTAAAAATTGCTTAGAAGTACTTCATACCAGAAGGTTAAATCTCAAAGAATTTTGGTCTTGCATCTAGTAAGCTAAATTGCTCCCAGCAACATTATATTAATTAATGTCAGGTCAAGCTATTTCCTTTCCTTTGTGCTCAATTCCAAGTACCCCAATAAGCGATTTCAGCCAAGCCAACCACAAACTGATTTGAACAGTACAGGTTGACTGTACTCAAACCACTTGCTATTCTGAAAATAGCTACTTAGTTATAGATTTGACAATATTTTATTACTTTTTAGAATCACTTTTAACAGTAAGCCACCTCTTTTTAAAACAAAAAAACAAAACAACTGGTTTGGAACTGCATAGGTACCATATTTTCCTCTTTTCCCCAGATACTTGTGTAAATGTTGTAAGGTGGAATTAGTCTATATCCAGATAATGTTCTAGCCCTGGAAGATTTTCTGTCCTTTGCAAGCAGTGACCATAATTTTCTTGTTAGCCTTAGCAGGGCAGCAAGGGAGAAGAGCTGAAGGCAAGGGGAGGGAGATGGTAGGTGGGTAAACCACGGCATGCTTACAGCCCACCGAGGCACCATTTCTTCTCTCCCTGAAGTTCTGCCCAGTGAAATACTCAAGCCATCCTTCCATATGCCCCATGGGTTCTTGGTGGAGCCATGTTTCAGGCTACTCAGTGGGAGCTGGTCCATGTGAAACTGATCAACCCATCAGTCTCATTAAGAGAACATCATGAACCAAGATTTTGATGATAAAAATGCAGTAATACATAGAATATTTGAAATTTAAGTAAAGATGAAATAAACATGTAAAAAAACTAGAGGAGCTTTTAAGGATGAGTCAAGATTCTTTAAACTACAAATATATAAATTACAATGAGTAATTTTTCCTTTTTATCTCTAATATCCTAGCTAACATTTGTTAATCCAAGATCACCCAATACTTGTATCCAGAAATAATTTTCAATCAAGTATTGGGAAATCATCCAGGGGAGTTAAAAATGGGAAAAAAATACATTTATGTTAATACATATCTGTGAATGTGCACACAGACTGCACGCACCTCTCTTTATGCATTCACTACTTTGTTTTACCTTCATACTTTTGGCTTAACTTCTGCATTTTCTTTTGGTATATTTCTAAAGAAATGTTGTATCCAAGGGAAGAAATGTTTTATTGATACACTTTTCAAAAAGAAGAGGCGGAAAAAATCTGAAAAACTAAACAGATTTAAATTAAAACTAGAACAGATACTGATTATATCAACATGATTTTACTGTTGCTACTTTGTGATCTTTTGTCTTATCCACTATGGGAGGCCACAATGAAATCAGTTTTACAATGAGCCTGAATATGAAAGGTGCCTGAAGCTGGACTGTATTTTTTTTTTATTTTTTATTTTTTGATGTTTTATTTGTGTTTGAGAGAGAGAGAGAGCGCGCGAGAACTCCCGAGTATGAGCGGGGGAGGGGCAGAGAGCAAGGGAGACACAGAATCTGAAGCAGGCTCCAGGCTCTGAGCTGTCAGCACGGAGCCTGATGCGGGGCTCAAACTCACGAACCATGAGATCATGAGCTGAGCTGAAGTCTGATGCTTAACTGACTGAGCCACCCAGGTGCTCCTAGGCTGTAATTTTAAAGAGACTGAGCCCTCCTTGCTTTCTAGAATTTATCTCAAAATGATTGATAAAATTAATAGGTCCTGGTTGATAATACAATTTGTGCTGCTGTTTCTGTTAGTAATTTTGGAGGACAGCAGTAGGATGTATTCAGTCCAAACTAAATTTGGATTTCTCCATCGGGCATTAGATGGCAGTATTAATCAAGACATTCACAGTTGACTTATGTTGCAGCTACTTCTAAAGATACTCATAATTCTCCAAGAACGTTTCATGAACTAGCTATTTATTCTGCATTTTTTTTTCTTCTGCAAAGGGAATCTATAAAATGTACTGCCGGTCTGGTTTTGTAATCTTTTGCCTCTTATATTTACTTTTGTTTTCAGGAAGCTGCTAAAAGACAATCGACTTTATTTCTGGTTGGTTATTTCTGAAGTTAAGTGCCCAAAATGTTTCTTTTGCCAATTTTAAATAGTTTTTTTCTCTTCTTGTGGATAAAACTGCATAAATGTCAATGATTAAAATTTCAAAGTTAGAGAACGACCAATTTGTAATGGTCATGTGTAATCTCTCCTTTAAACAGTACCATTTGAAAGGGAGCAGAGCACCACTTCTGAGCAGAATCCCTCTCAGCTCTCCACTACCTGTGTCCATGGGTACCTATTAACCCTTCTGGGCCTAAAATTCCTCACCTGTAAGATGGTGATAATGCTAGTTTCTATCTCATAGTCTTGCCATTGAGGACTAAGTAGATGCTTATATGTAAAATACTTAGGACAATTCATGGCATATAGGAAGCACTATGTGTTTGCTGTGAGGACTTGGGAGATACCACTGTATCTGTAACCATAACCCCTCCCCCCCCCCCCCCCCCCCCGCCTAAAGTGTGTTTCTATAAAATCAGTCTTTTTTTTTTCTGTCTCAAGTATTTTACAGTACACAAAATATCAGGGATGAAATTCATAAAAAGCAAGCTCTCTAGGCTGCTGTTGCCAGGCAGGTTGATGTTCAATGGAGCCAAACAGGAGTCATCAAGGTTTACACGCAACACAATGGGGTATTCTTTTTAACAAGACTAAACGCAGAGGTGATTCTTCCTACTGGAAAAGCCATGGAATTAGGTTCCCCCCAACCCCTGCAGCAGAGCAGAGCACAGGACGCAGATTTGGCAGCAGAGAGAGGTGTTGGGCATGCAGTCCTCAGAGAGGAACAGGCAGCTAGCTGCAGGATGCACATATCCAGAGAGAAGCCATTTTCGGGGACATGAGTAATCCTTGGCAGGCATTCAGAGGGGCACTTTGGAGGAGAGTTTGAAGATCATTTACCAGGCTAGACAAAGACTTGGATATTGAAATGTGAACTTTTGAGATATTGCGGATAACATCTGAGAATTCTCGTCCCCGGTCCTGGGAGGCATCTGACCCCCATGAAGGGCAGAGTAGGAATATTGTGAGAGACTCTGAGGATGCTAAGCAGAGCCCAGGGATCAGAAGAGAATTGTAGATCGGATGCTTAGCATCATACACAGCTAATGGTTTCTACCAATTCTCAGTGAGGAAAAAGTGTATTTTCCATGATATGCATGATAAAAAAATAATAACTAACATAAAAAAATTTTTTTGTTTATTTTTGACAGACACACACACACACACACACACACACACACACCACAAGCCAGGGAGGGGCAGAGAGGGAGGGATACAAAGAATCTGCAGCAGGCTCCAGGCTCTGAGCTGTCAGCACAGAGCCGGATGCGGGGCTCCAACTCACAGACCGTGAGATCATGACCTGAGCAGGAGTTGGACTCTTAATCAACTAAGCCACCCAAGAGCCCCAATAGCTAACATTTTTAAATGCTAGGTACATGCCAAGCACTTTATTTGTCTACATCTAATCCACAATAATGTAAAGTGTTCTTTCCTATTATGGTCCTCAGGAGAATACTGAAGCTAAGAGATGTTAAGTAACTTGCCTAAGGTAATTCAGTGTCAGTGCAAAAGTTAACTGATCAGCAAAATTGAATATAAATAAGTCTTTTACTATATCAATCATTCTTCATGAAGTCTTCTATTGTTTTCTAAAGTTCTAAGTTAAAAAACCCTTCTAGGTAATTTTTTTTAAGTTTTATTTATTTATTTAGAGAGGTGAGAACATGAGCAGGGGAGGGGTAGAGAGAGAGGGAGAGAGAATCCCAAGGAGGTTCCACACTGTCAGTGCTGAGCCTGACGTGGGACTGGAACTCACAGAGAGATCATGACCTGAGCAGAAATCAAGAGTCCTACACTTAACAGACTAAGCCACTCAGGTCTAGGTAATTTTTTAAATACTTTTGGATTGATATAGACAAAGTTGGGAGTGAATGGATTTTACCTAATGATCTCAGTAAAGGTGCTGGGCTCCAAGACCAACAAACAAAGTATGTAGCCTTCTTTATAGAATGTTGCCTTAATAGGACTTACAATGGTGTGGCTGTGCTACTTGTATATGTGTCTGTAGACACACACACGCACGTGTGTGTGCACACATGCACACACACACACACATATATAATTTATATTTATATGTATGTAAACATCAACATTCGTGTATATGGATCTTGCCTTCTTAATGCTTGCTATATCATCTAATTAAAATTAAATATAGGATAATTTTCATCATTCCAAGGCTGGGATTTCAGGACCCGTAGACATGACTTAGTATATCTTTTAATTTTCTAGGATAAACCATTTACTTCAATATTTAAATTTGACCTTGTCTGCCCTCCTTATTCCCATCCTTCTATGTTATCAAATGGAACCACATCCAATTCTAATGTTAGTATCTATTAATGGATATCAGGTTTTTCACGTAAACATCCCAAATTAACCTTTCTAATAGAGAGTTAAGCACCTCATTTAGGAGAGATTTTTAAATTTTCAGTAGTCTGAATGAAAGTATCATTTTAAGTCTCCCCAACATCCCCTTTCCTATCATATTCCATAAAATTTATCATTAGCATTCAATGAAGCTGCCAGGGATGTTTTTTCCTAGTGGTTGCATCTGACACTAAAGGCAAAAAAAAAATGTGACTCATCTGCCACAGTGGTTAGATATAATGTCTGAAACCACTGTTTACAAGGTCCATTAGTGTTTACAGCTCTGCCACTTTCCTTCATGGTCTGCAAAGCATTTTAGCTCAGACTGAGTTATTCTTTCATAGCAACCAATTTTCTATAGTGTGGATATCTCTTTAACTTAGAAAACTCCAAAGGGAGTTCTGGTGTCTTCTATGTATGGCTGGGCAGCAGAGGTCAGTAGACTGTGATTTGTTTGTGGTACAAGGGGAGCTGTGCATCCTGATCTCCGAAGTCAAAATGGTATCACAGATGACAATGTCTGCTCTCTGCCAAACAGTTAGAAAGCTTGTTTTATATTTTCTATCATACAATTCTGTTTCTCTTTAATAGCACTTGGTACCACTGACACTTCAGACTCCCCATACCTGCAAACACTTCATGCATGAATACATATTGGAAAATGTGATTTGGATGGAGACAAAACTGGGGCTAAAAACATCTATAAAATTTATCTATAAGATGAGTAAAATACTTATTTAGATACTTATTACCCAAGATGTCAAGCAAGGCCAGGACTAGAGGTAAGAAAGGTGTCTGCAGATAAGGCCCAAGCAATATCCGGAATGAAAGCCTCCTTAAAGTTCAGGCCCAGAGCATCTCTCTTACCCTCATTCCATCTCTAGTGTCAAGAACTGGGAAGGGTCTGAGATTTCTCCTACTTGCAAGCTAACAAGTTAGCCTGCTATAGCTTCAAGGATGCTGGTAGGAGACACAAGACTCCTACGTCAAAGACTAAGGACTTTATCACTTATGGCATATGAGGAAGCGTGTTTCACATTCCTTGTCAGCCCCTCTTGCCACCCAAGTCTGCTTGGTGATATAAGCAGCCCAGGTGGATGCTGTGTACAAAGTGGGTTTGCAACACAGCTCAGGAATCCCAAGCTTAAAGAATCCAGAACTTTTATGGTGGACTTTATGCAAAGCTACCCGACTTTTGTCCCAGAGTAAAATTTTATCTTTATTATACTGAGCAGTAAACAAAAATAACAAACAGCAAAAAAACCCCACAAAAAAACAAAAACAAAAAACAAAAAAACCCCTCAATAACAACAACAAACAGCAAAAAACCCTAAACCCTCTGTCCTAAGGGGAGATATCACCTCTGCCTTTCAAGGCCCTTTGCTATACAAAGATACTATAGATAAAAGCTGAGTGACTCCACTCATAAAATATGCATATAATTTGTATTTTTCTGTTTGTCTGTGAATGTCTATATTTCCCATATATGGATCTTGAAATACCTCACAGAGAATTGGCCACAGGCGTATTCTGTTTTTTTGTTTGTTTGTTTTTTCCTTATGTATGTCTTTCCTCCTATCATATATTTTTGTTTTTATTTTATTTTTGCAATATATTTTTAGAACTCACCTCTTGCTTGGAAAAATGTGGTGCTAATCATGCAGGAAGACAACATGGTTTTCATACGTAAAAGTACTGAATCAAAGTTTGAAGCAAAAATTTGATATGGTATTTGCATACCTTTAATAAAATTACAGTCTTCAAAGTCTTTTATTGGTGACTTTTGCTGTTTACCAATGCTCAAAATATGTTTTTCAGCATCAACCTCCTAGGCACCTTCAACCTACACTTTCATCATACATATTATTTTCATGAAGGGATATTGTCATTCAGTAGATTTTAAAAATCACTTCTGCTGAAAATACAGGTTAGAGTTGTGTTTTTACTGCAGGCATAAATGAGACTTTATATGATAGCTGCCCCCAACTGGATTTACCTAGGTACTCTACACTTGACAGTGCTGAATGTGTAGATCTTAAAACACCAAGGTTTCACTGTAGTAGATTATGCTGGTGTTGCTACACCTGTTCTTAATTTAAGGGCAAGATGTCTGGATGGCAGGAAGTGACCTTGAAACATGACCATTAATTCCAATAGGATTAAGTTTGAGGAAACAAACATTTGACGGTGAATCAATGGCATTTTTTTTTCTTCTTCAAAACAGCTACCCACTCTCAAAATGACTGCTTTTCTCCCAAATTTCAATATGGCATTTTGGCCAAAAAAAAAAAAAAAAAAAAAAAAAAGCTTATTAAGAGGTACAAACTTCCAGCTATAAATAAATCACAAGGCATACAGCACAGGGAATATAGGGATATAGGGAATACAATATTGTAATAACATTGTATGGTGACAGATGGTAATGCCACTTATCATGGTGAGCATTTTGTAGCGTATATAAGTGTCAAATCACTATGTTATACATCTGAATCTCATATAATATTGTATGTCAACTATATAGATCAATTAAAAGTAAATAAATTAATTAAAAATACATAATACCATGCTGAAATGAAATCATTTTACATTAATTCCGGATTAAAAGAATCACATATTTCAGAACAGATTGAATGCTAAGTGGAGAACAACTTGTGAACATATCTGTTATTTAGGATTTTTTCTTTTAATAGAATTCATTTTAGCCTCACCACAGCCAAGTAGTATTAGTAATGGCTGTCAGCCAGGACCTAGATATAGCATCATTCAATAGAAATGGGTGCTATAATTCGGATCTTTAAAACTGAAATCTAAGCATACACATTTAGTTTGCTAATGTAATGAAGAAGGGTGAACAGGGAGGTGATCCTTATTAGGTGAAAAAAATAGCACTGACAACATTAACCAACAATAAACCTCTCCAATGAAATATTTATTTTGAGTGGTTAAAGACATACACCATTTCATGTAGGGATGCATGATTATACAAAACACAGACATTATTTCCTTTAAAAATAATATATATATAATATATAACATACACAATGTATTATATATAATAAAATATATATTATTATATATAATAAAATATACAATTTTTATTTATATATATTATTTATATATTATATATATATTTTATATAATTTATATATATTATTATATATAATAGCACATTGTATGTAATATAAGAAAATACACAATATATGTTTTTATGTTTTATTTATTTATTTTTTATATTTGAGAGACAGAGAGAGCACAAGACGGGGAGGAAGAGAGAGAGAGAGAGAGAGGAAAACAGAATGTGAAGCAGGCTCCAGGCTCTGAGCTGTTAGCACAGAGCCTGATGCGGGGCTTGAACTCACAAGCAGTCAGATCATGACCTGAGCCAAAGTCAGATGCCCAACCAACTAAGCCACACAGGCGCCCCCCAAAAATGTATATTTAATGCTTACTATTTTGGATGTCCTGGAGCCTTCATGTCATTCAGACTCTTCGCTTTAAAACAGTTGGTATAGTCTCTCCAAATACCTAACCTAGCACATTTGTGGAAAATTGGTGTTACAACTTGGAAAAACCACAAGTAGGAATTAAACAAACAATCATTTATTAAGTATGTACACATTTTTTTTTAAATGATGATTTATTTGGGGGGGGGGGCGGGAGGGGAGGAGAGAAAGGGAGAGAAAACCGCAAGCAGGCTCCATGCAGTCAGCTTGGAGCCCGGTATGGGGTTTGATCTCATGAACCATGAGGTGATGACTTGAGCTGAAATCAAGAGTTGGACTTAACTGGCTGAGCTGCCCAGGCACCTCAAATAAGTACACATTTAAGTACATTTTGTGTGCCTATCATGGTGCTCAGGTGATAAATACGAAGATAAATACAGCATTTATTTTCTGTCCCCAAGGAGCTTAGGAAAACAAACTCACAAACAGACACCCTCATATAGACCCAGGGAAACTGGGTGGGGGCTGAATCTAGAATGGGCTGACTTAATATTCCACTTGGAAGGCTGCTGTGGCTCAGATTGGCCATATATAAGAGCTACCCTACATGTCTTTTTGCTTAATGCCAATTAATAACACATATCTGCAAAAAGAGGGAAATCCTACTTTGACCTCTTGGTACATCCCGTAAGCAAAGCCCAGTCTTTCATAGGAGTTAGAATAAAATGATTTCCCTCCCTCTACTCTTGATAGCTTCCTATCCTGTCTTTTCCCTGCAATGGCCAATACCTCACTCTTCCACAAAATTTCTCAGTGCCCTTATACCACCAGTGTCTGGTGGGTATAGAGTCCCTCACCATGTGAATGTCTAGTCTAGATTGGGGTGTTTTTCTGGAAGGGGTGCTATAGTAAATATTTTTAGTTTGGTGGTCCATCTAGGTCTGTTGTATAGTCTTCTTTGTTTTTTTGTTTATAGCCCTTTCAAAATATTCAAATCATTCTTAGCTTTCAGGGCAGTACAGACCAGCCAATCCCCCTAATGGTTCACAGCCTTTAGCATGCATCCAAATATTGGATGAATACTGAGGCTTGTTGAAACAGCCCCAGAGTTTCAGATTCAGTGGATCTGGGGTGGGACCTAAGAACTGGCATTTTTTTAATGTCTTTTTTTTGTTTTTTATGTTTACGTATTTTGAGAGAGAGAGAGCAAGAGAGAGGTAGGGAGAGAGGGAGAGAGAGAATTCCAAGCTGACTCTGTGCTATAAGCGCAGAGCCTGACGTAGGGCCTGAACTCATGAACCTGAGATAATGATCTGAGCCGAAATCGGGAGTGGGATGCTTAACTGACTGAACCACCCAGTGCCCCGAGAACTGGCACTTTAAAAAAATGTTTATTTTTGAGAGAGAGAGTGTGAGTGGGGGAGGGGCAGAGAGACAGGGGAACAGAGGATCTGAATTGGGCTATGTGATGACAGCAGCAAGCCCTACGTGGGGCTTGAACTCAGGAACCATGAGATCATGACCTGAGCCAAAGTTGGCACTCAGTGGACTAAGCCACCCAGGCGCAGTCCCGCTCTGCCTTTTTTTTTTTTTTTTAAGAGAACTGGCGTTTTCAACAAGCTCCCATGTGATGGTGATATTGCTGGTCCTGAAGCCACACGTTGAGAACTGCTTTAATGTAGTGGTTCTGAATCACGACAACATCTTAGAATCAGCTAAGAAATTACAAAACATCAAAACAAACAAAACCCAAATTATGTCCAGTCCTGTTCCAGAGTATAAAAACGGTTTTTACATTTTAAAATGGTTGATATATATCCAAGCCCGAATCCTGGTACTTTGTACACACACACACACACACACACACACACACACACACACACCTGCATCACACTTCCTTGTCTCCTAGATAATTATTACATGCAGTCAGGCCTAAATGCCATTGTTCTGGCCCTGCTGGACCCCTCCCTTATCCAATAGATACACCAAATATCCTTTCCCCAGCAAACCAATGCTGTGAGCCAGGTAATACCTGATGAACTAAGACATGCTTTCAAGGCACAGGTATACATTTTCCCTTTTACTACCCGAGTTCATCCTTATCCCTCCAACACACAGTAAGGCCTCAGGGACTGGCTTAGTCCAAGTAAAGACAGTCTTATATACTCCAGACTATATAATCTAGCAGAACCTGGGCAAACGGAGGAAGCTACAGTGCATTTGATGCCACTACTGAGGGCACCGAGTGGCACAAGAATGTCAGAACATACAGGTCCTCGTGCCCGTGCCTGTTAGGGGTGTGAGAGGATGTGCCTGTGTGTTCTCAGAAAAAGGATATTTATTTTACCTACTTGATAATTTTGCTCAGCGCTGGTGATGCTCTTGGACTGTTTTCAGGTGCGACTGTAGGGGTGTGTATGTGCGTGTGGGGGGGTGGTAGACTGCTAAAGTAACTTCCGTTGATTCTTTCCAGCAACATGAGCCTTTGCTTTTTCTTTTAAAACCCTACTTAGAAGGTGCTTTCTGGAATGCCTAAGGTCAAAAGTCCAGCAGGGCAGCGCCTCCCTCCCACTATTAAAAATCAGTGTCTGTGAGGAGAGCTGCAGAAGGGTCCAGAAAAGGAGGGACGAGCGAAGTGGAGAACGCGGACGAATGGGGTAGGGGGTGGGGCAAGCCAGGGAGGAGGGGTGCCCACAGTGCTGCGCCTCCGCCCTGCTTCCTGGCGCTCTGCGCAGTGCGTCCGGGCGGCGGCGAGTGGAACTGGAGCAGGCGGGTTTTCGCCAGCGGGGGCCGCCAGCGCGCGGCTGCTGCTCCCCCAGGGGACTGGGCGTACCCCACCCCGGGCTCAGTTCCGAACGCTGACCGTCTGTTCCCGTGCGAGGGCAGGTCCCCGCGTTTCCTGGCCCCCATGGCTTGGGGCTGGGCACTTGCACCCTCGCTGAGGACACGCGCGGCAGCGGCGACAGACTTACGCCTAGTCGCGGAGGGAGCCTCGGCAAGCGACCGGGGAAGTGGCGCGGCCCTCTGGAAGCTTCTTCCAGGAAAGCAGCAGCAGATAGCCCCTTTGCTTCTTGTTTCTCGCTTGTTCCTTTTCTTGCTTCTGGTTTGCGCGGGAGGAGCTGGGCTGCGCAGAGTCCCTGCGGCGCACACCCGGGACGGGGTGGAGGAGGGGGGTGTCGAGTGTGTGTGGGGTGTGTGTGTGTGTGTTCTGTCGGAATCTGGCTTCGGTTAGACACTGATCACTTACTCAGTGCTGAACCAGAGCTTTTAAATTTGCCAAAACTTGAATGGTCAACTCCTGGGCAAGATGCTGGGAATGGAGTTAGGGTAGAGCTGATGAGAACAGTGGCTGCAGAAGAAAATGCAACTTGCCACTGTTCCTCTTGATCTCGAGAGCACTGTGCTTGACTGCGGTGGTTGATCTCTCATCAAAAGATGGAAAGTAAACAAGATATTTGGGTTTAAAATTGCCAGTCTGTGGTCTGATGGCTCATCTGACATGGCCTTATCCATGGTCAAGGTCGGATCTTAGGACCACGTTATGATTTTAAAGGCTGCTTAAAAGGTTGTGTGAGAAGCTCACAATAAGGCTTCACAGTTTCTTCATCTGGTCTTTCATTGTACGTTGTTAATCTTCCTTAATGATTCTTATCACACCAAATTATATTTTTTTAACCTTCATTTCATTTTTATATACCTAGTGGTCTGGACACAGGTCGCCGAACGTCCTAATGCAGTGGTTCTCAAGTTTGATGTGCATGTCAGAATCACCTGGGGGTATTATTAACAGCCTTGGGTCCCACCCTTGATATTTCCGATTGTGTAGGTTTGGGGTGGAGCCTGCAAATCTGCATTTTCTAACAGGTTCCCAGGTGATCTTGATGCTGCTCTGGGGACCATGTTTTGAGAACCACTGTTCTAGGACTGATACTCAGAGCTCACTGAACAGTAGCACCAGAATCACCTCTGGAGCTTTAAAAGACACACAAAGCAACAAAACAACAACAACAAATGCATGTCCCAGCCCCACTGCCATATATTCTGAGTTCATGGGTTTGTATGAGACCTGGCCATTTTGATGTTTTAAAATGTTTGGTGCCATTCTCAGGTGATTCCCATTTGCTGCCAGGGCTGAAACCTGTCACAGTGCTGACAAATAACTCCACTAGAGCTATCTGTTTACATTAAGACATTTTTTCCCCTAAAAGTTAGAAAATGCACCCACTGCTTCATTAGTAGGAATGTCTGATTTGCTTATCCTGAGAAAATAGGAAATGGCTTAGATGCAGTGTCATATGGGGAGATAATCTGGAAAGAAGGAGAGTCTGTCTTGTAGGCAGATGATCCAGAGAGAAGATAAAGCAAGGGGAAGGACATTCAAGAAGAGGTGACCTCATTAACAGTGTTCTCCTGTGGACATGAAATTCATCCTGCCTGCACCCCCCACCTCTCCAGCCTTGTTTTCCCTAATAAGCAAGAAACCTTTACAGAGTTGTCTTTTAGTTCTAACAAAAAAGGAACTCATTATTTGATGGGTGATATTTTTATGTGCATGATCATATTTAAAGATACGAGCACCAAAAAGATCTGGAATCTCAGACATGAACAGAAAAAGTCACTGGTAACTGTACATGTGAATAAAGGCACATCTATGAACTCCCTGAGGATCAGAGCACACGGGACAGTCAGAAAGCCTGTAAGTCTGTGGAAAAGATGCTCCTGGCACAGGTGGTCCAAGTGGGTGGGGAGTGCTTCATAAACCTTAATTTGCATGCAGCTCCTAGTTTGGGAGTTCTGTTAGTGGGATGTGCTTCTTTACCACTCTGATAGTTTAAATAGAGCCTCTTTATTTGTGTTTTGATTTGAAAGTTCGAATTGCTAAGGGAACCTAAACCCACTAATAATGCTCACAGTCAATTGTAAGATGTTATTCTATGACTTGATTATTCAAATCCCTTATTCATTTTTCTATTGGTATGTTTTTCTTTATAACCTGTAAGAACTTTATGTGTTTTAAGGACTTTGATATCTTTTGTATACATTTTCCTAGTTTTGTCATTTTTCTTTGAACTGAAAAAATGTTGGTAGGGAACTTTAAAATTTGTATGCAGTCAAATGTATTGTTATTTTTTCTTCTGGAGATTTTGTTTGTCATTCTCAAAAATTCTTTTGAGATAAATATTCACTTATAAATATTCTCTTAGGTAAATACTCACTATGAAGTTTATATATTTATTTTTCATTTAAGCCTCTAGTTGGTGTGGAAATAATTTTGCTCTAAGAGATAAGGATGAACTTAGTTGCTTTTTATCCAGAGAGCTAGCCCCAATGCAATTTGTATAATAATTTCTCTTTTTCTTGATTAGAGGTGCCATCTTTACCTATAATTATACCTAAGTGTGTATACATTCTGTCTCATGTGAGACATGTCTCACATGTCTCATGTCTCTATCTCTTCCCTGACCAGTACCTCCCTTTTATTTTTTAAAAATTTTTAATTATTTTAATGTTTATTTTTGGGAGAGACAGAGCATGAGTGGGGGAGGGGCAGAGAGAGAGAGAGAGAGAGGGAGACACAGAATCCAAAGCAGGCTCCAGGCTCCAAGCTGTCAGAACAGAGCCCAATGCAGGGCTCGAACTCACGAACCAGTGAGATCATGACCTAAGCTGAAATTGGATGCTCCACTGACTGAGCCACCCAGGTGCCCCAGTACCTCCCTTTTAAAAACTACTGTAGTTTATAAAGAACATTTTGATATTTCTAAGACTTCGTTATTAAAAAAAATTCTAAGTATTCTAGCTGATTTAGTCTTCCAAATGAAATAGGAACTTGCTTTGTCATATCCTCCTCCTCAAAAATTATAATTACAATAATTTAGAATAGCTGAAGATGTTCAAGAACCTCTGAACAAAACATATCACTTGGAAAGCACAGCTCATGGAAGCTTGTTTACAACAGGTACACAGAGATTTGCTTCCTTTTGGTCAGAAATGAGAAGATATTGAATATTTAAAGCTACCTTTTAAATAATACATTTGTTGAACATTAACTGACAGTTATGACTAAACAGACTTTTGAATGTGATAGAAGGGGTATTATTTGAGAGAAAGCTAAACTCCAAGGGATGGAGGTTTAAAGAACACAGCAGATAATTTCTTTCTCAGGTAATATTTGTAGGTCAGTAGGGCAATTCTACTCCTTGAAGTTATTTGCTACCCAGGTTTCTGCTAATTTCATGTTCCAGGATCCCACAGAGCAATCAAGAGGCTGGACTGCTGCCATGTCTGGGTTGCAGCAAAAAAGAATGGGAGAGGGAGCGTGGAACAAATACATTCATGGTCTTAAGGCACAGCTTTATTTCACTGTGAGACTGAAACAGCATCCATGACTTCTATGTATTTCTTTGCCACAGTGTAGTCATAATCCACACCTAACTGTAAGTAAACCTAGGTTATATAGTCTGTAATTAGGAGGGGACACGCTCAGGATAACTCTACACTGTGAAGAGAGTGATCAGATTTTGATGGTCAGCTTGCAGTCAATTCAGGAAGGAAAGAGGCAGGTACAGCCTTTTGTTCATCCTTTTTGAGCTTTCTAAAACCCACCTTCCCACACAAACTTGTTCTTGGATTTCATGTAAATCATGGAGGAGTCCTGACCAGACTGTTTCCCCTTTGCCTACTGTTATTCTCATCTTTGTTTTCCTGGTACTTTGCCTTTGCCTTGTATTGTTCTTATATGGTGGTCACCACTCTCCACGTAGCCCTTAGATAATCTGGCAAGATTTGCACTTGTTATTCTTTTTTTTTTTTAATATTTATTATGGAGGAGCCCAAGTGGGGGAGAGGTGGAGAGAGGGGGACAGAGGGTCCAAAAGAGGCTCTGTACTGACAGGCTGACAGCAGCGAGTCTGAGGTGGGGCTCAAACTCACAAACCAAGAGATCACGGCCCAAGCCGAAATCATATGCTCAACCGACTGAGCCACCAGGTGTCCCATGCGCTTGTTATTCTTAAAGAGCTCTGTGTCTGCTCCCTCTCCACCCAACTCATCATGACTTCCAGATCTAACTGGTTTCACTTTTATGAGAGCAGACAAGAATTACCCCACTCCTACATCTTGGTCCCCCTCTGGCTAGTTCTTCTTTCTCCAACCATACCTCGACAGGAGAGAGGTGCCTGAATGCCGATGTATTAATTTATAATAAATGAAATATTCTGCAAATTGCTATGTACATATATATTTAAAGTATATTTATTTTTGAGAGAGTGAAAGAGTGCATGAGCAGGGAAGGGGCAGAGAGAGAGGGAGAGAGAATTCCAAGCAGGCTCTATGCTGTCAGAGCAGTTGACATGGGGCTTAAATCCATGAACTGTGAGATCATGAGCTGAACTGAAATCAAAAGTCAGGTGCTTAAGTGACCCAGGCACCCCTGAAAATTGCTATTTAAAAGTAAGATGGAGTAAAAAAATGCAGTTCAAGCTTGGGACATTCAGATATTGGTAACACCCTTAGTAATAATGGGAGAAACTGATATGAAGTTAAATGAGGGTTTGGGTAAGAAAATATAATAAATCATAATGTTTGGTCTGTTCTACTAAAACTTTTGTTTCTGTATTGAAAACTAGCTTATACATGGTGGGTAGATGGAGGAAGGATGTCTTTATAATGCATCAATCACCTAGGTTGGTCCATGTATGATTTGCCCCAGCATATTAATGTTTTACACCAAAACTGACACATGTCAAGTGTGTTTCACACATGAAAGGATAGTAGCTGAATGCAAAATACATGAACATAGTGGCTGTAGAGGATAGAGTCCTGTACATGATGTTTATCATCCTATATTCTTCCTCTTGACTAAGTGTGGCCACATGCTTTGTCCTAGGAGTTCCTATCTTGCAATTCCCCCCAATGTTTGTACATTTTGATCTTGTTTCTACAACTCAGCAGCCTTAACTCCTTCTTACGTTCCCTCTATCAATGTACTTTCACTTAGTATTTCTTTATTAGCAATATCAATGTCTTTTTAGCAGAGCTAGCATTTTTATTAATATTGTTTTTTTTTGTTAGCATTCTTGTTATGAATTGTATAGATTGTGAGTGGTCTGCCCATAACCCCATTTTTTGGCATAATCTTTGGTTATTTTTCATATATGGTTTACAGGAAGTGAGTTTTATTTTTTAGGAGTGTATATATTGCCTTGTAGCACAAACCATAGTTTGTAAATGCAACATAACCTGAATAGAGGGAAGTGGAGTCTGTTGGTGATCTTGCTGTTGCATTTGGTTTGTGTTCTGTTTTCTTCAGTTAGGAAAAAAAAGCCAAACACTTAGGTTATGTTTTTCCTTATTATTCCTGATAAGGCCCAGTTTAGTGCTGTGAATTATATGCCCTCATATTATTTCTTGTTCATCTGTCTTCTGAGCATAGAGAACTGATAGTCTCACTGTTAGCCCAACCCACCCCCCCCCCCCATCCTTTAATTGAGGACAATGGAATGTAAAACTTACTAAATGGTACTTAGTGTGATCTAGGTAAAATGATTTGATGTGACAATTGATATATATCTTCTCCTTTGTAGATTTAGTAGTAATTTGTTCAGTTTGATTAGGTCTAATATGTTAATACACCAAAGCAAATAAGCAGACAAACTGGGCATCCTCATTCCACATGGCTAGGTTGGCATATCCTTTCTGCCCCTGCAAGGAGAGGGATGGCTGTGTATTTCAGAATGAATCAATACTAGCCAACATGTCTACACTAGAACAAGCATATGGGTATAATATTGCTCTATAGCATTCTACTGTCCAATTATCCAAGCTTCCTGCTTCCCATGATTCTTATCCATGTTACAAGGAGCAAAGCCAATCCCTTAGTTTTGCAACCTATAGTTTTCTGCTCCCTTCTTATATGAACAATTAGAAGAGCAACTTTAAAAGAAGCTCAAGATGACCAGTAAAAATTGGCCAGTGGTCATTTGAAGTGACAGCTTCTCTTTCTCTAGAAACTGTCAAACCGAAGTAGTGAAATCATTGGAGGCAATGGATTGACTCTAGGGGATTTGTCTGTCTAGCATTTCTAAACTCCATTTCTTGGCCGAAATCCCCTGTCCACCGCTGACCCTACTGATCTGTGGCAGCAGTAGCAAAGGGTAGAGTGATCTCAGGGGCATCAACTACATTGTGAAGTCTCAGACCACTACTGTCTGCCAAAGCTTCTAGTTTGCCATGAGGTATGTTGAGGTTCAGAGTGACACATCTCCTTTTGTTTATGGCAGTTGAGATGGTTGCTTTCATATTTGGTAAACCAAAAATGGTAAGAGCAAACCCACATGGTTTGGAGCTGAACAAGAAGGTCATTAAGATTTAGACCAAAGCTGTTAGCAGACAAGCCAATACTGAATATAGATTTAAAATTCATTTTTATTCATTAGGAGTCCTGCATTTACTATTATTTTTATAAACAAAGATTTATAGCTGTTTAGGTATGTAATATTTTCATGCAGCTTTAGTGAAATTATGTTTGCTGCTGTGTGAAATTCTTCCTGGTATTCTAAAATTAAAACCATTCTTTGGCAATTTTCACATCCTCCCCTCCCCCAGAGAGTCATTCTAATATGGTTTTTTTTTCCTCATTTAATGAAGCCAATTGCAATTTAGGGAAGATTTATTCTAATTAAGTAGGGTGTCATGGATTCCTTAAAGAAGACTTTAGGTCTTTAGGTCTGACAGTAGGAAAAGAAGATTGACCTCCTTCCTTTTTGGTAGCTATGGAGCACATGAAGCTGTTTGAACTTTTTTTTTTTTTTTTTTTTTTTTTACTTATTTTTGAGAGACAGAGTGTGAGTGGGGGAGGGGCAGACAGAGAGTGGGGGACAGAGGATCTGAAGTGGGCTCTGCACTGACAGCAGCGAGCCCGATGCAGGGCTTGAACTCATGAACAGTGAGATCATGACCTAAGCTGAAGTTGGGCGCTCAACCAACTGAGCCACCCAGGTACCCCAAAGCTGTCTGAACTTCTTTGTTTCATCAAAAAGATTTAGCTTTCTCACCCCATTGCCTTATGCTTCTGGGGGTAAAATCTCCTCTTTAATTAACCACATGGATCTCTGTGTGCGGACAAAAAACTTCCTGATATTCTCTGCTGGTAATGGAAAATCATACCTATGTTATGAATGATGGGATTAGAGTACATTCCCCAGAAGGGGCTAGGCCAGGGTTACATGGTCTACCCTAACTGAAAACCAGAGTTGAAGGTTGTTGCTCTGTTCCTGCCTTTGAAAGTATCCATTGTCATATTCAATAATTATTCTTGAAGACTTAGCATGGCCATAGGAGTTTTGTAAGTAAGCAAATGATCTCTGTCTCTATCTCTGTGTCTCTCTGAATATATATGAATGCATGGGTGCAGGTGCATATGTATGTCTACTGGCTTGGCACCAAGGAAACTGAGCATGGCTCCCTGGTGAATTTTTCTCTAATGCCATTTTCGTTGTACCTTCCTTTCTCCTCTTTAAGAGTTTAGAGCAGTTCCCAATGGGCCATCCCATTTCTGTCTCTCAGGGCATCCAGGATTTTCCCCCATCGTGTTTCCTGAAAAATTTTTCCTTGCCCTCAATTCATCCTGAAGAAACCTATTAGACATTTTGGGACTTACTTTTATGTTTAATTTAGCACTTTAACGAACAAATTCTTATATTCTTTGATTCTCTATTTCACAGTGAGTTTTAACTAAACTAAAGATTTTTGAGTGCTGGGATTCTGCCATGTTCTTCTTTTATATTCTCTAAGGAACTTAACCACTTACTTTCAAGCACATAATATGCCCTTGATAATAACTACTTAGAGAACTGAAATGAATGATATTAATCTCTTTGAATGTGATCAGTTTGTGCTATTGCTATAATTTAATTAATCACCTGCCTCTCTCTACTATTACCACCAAACCAGTAAATCATATTCATCCACATACACACACCCATGTATATGTTTGCACACATACATGTGCAACACAGAACCAGTAGTCTACTGGAGGATTAATTTTAAGTGGTTTGAGATCCTACGCAAAATAAAAGGAAGTAATTCATTGTAATCTCCACTCAGCCCCCTTCTAATCATGGGAGACTACCACAGACAGTTGCAAATATTCTGCTCTCTCAATCCCGGGCAAGGCTGTGTTGTTCAAACATTTCCCTCTGTTCAAATGGCTGCTCAGCCATATATGAACAGCATAATCCTGGGCAAGTTATGGAACCTTTTTGAACCTTAATTTCATCCTTGTAAAAGGAGAAAAATCATGTCATCCTTTCAAGGCCACTTTTGGGATCAGCAATAATGCCTATACTCATCACCATTTATTGACATTACTATGTTCCTGGCAGTGTGCTCTGTCCATAAATTTCTCCTTTAATTGTTACAACATCTTTGGCATATACTAGATTCTCAGTAACAGTGACTATTATATTTTATACCTTGGCTTAAATGTACATTGAGTCAGACTGAAGATTGCCAAAGACTCGTTTTTCATTTCCCAGGATTGGCAGAAAGGTTTGATGAAGTCAGGCTACTACCAGGTGCCTATGGCCCAAGGCCAGTGTAATGGTTGCTCTGAGTGGAGGTCAAATGCTAGGACCTGCCATCCCATCCCCATAATAGCCCTCGGGTCAGAAAAGCTTGCTCTCACAACAAAATTTGGCTTAGGAAACAAGAAGGTACTGCCCCAAATTGCTTGTAAGCTGAGTCACACTACACATCAGTAGAAAGCAGCAAATCAATTGCATTAAGCACAAAAGAAACTCACTTATGTAAACTGAGGTATGACACTTCAAGGATAGTGAAGGGTAAAATCCGAGTCTTGTGAGCCCTTCTTGTTTCCTCTGAGCTAAACACTAGAATGAAGTTTAGCTTTCAACAGGAGGGATTTGGATTAAACTCTAGGAATCGTTTCTTTGATTGTAAAGGTTTTGAGCTGTTAGAGCACATAAACATCAAAATTATCAAGAACGTATCTAGGAGTTTTAACTTTCCTGCACAGATTTTCAGGGCACTTCTAAGAAGAAGAGAAATGACGTGGATGACCTCAAACAGTAACTCCCCAGGACAGTAATTCCTTCCTCTCTCTCTCTCTTCTTTTTAAAAATATTTATTTATTTTGAGAGAGAGAGTGCACACTCACTTGGGGGAGGGGCAGAGAGAGAGAGAAAAAGAATCCCAAGCAGCCCCTGTGCTGTCAACACAAAGCCTGACATGGGGCTTGATCTCATGACCACGAGATCATGACCTGAGCTGAAATCAAAAGTTGGATGCTAAACCCACTGAGCCTCTCCCTTTCTTGCTAAAGCAAAAGTATATTTTAAATTATATTTCTTTCCCCCTTTCATCCAGTTACACATTAGTCTTTTGGAGATGGGTCTGGAGATTAGTGTTTTTGAAAAATTTTGCAAATGATTCCATTGTGCAGCCAGGGTTGGGACAACTCCTTGGACAGAACAAATCCCAGAGACTGCAATCTTGCAATTTTGTGATAAAATCACACTCCTGTGATGGGGTTCAATACACTAATGTCCTGTTTACTGCCACCTTGTGGTTGCACCTTCCATTATGACCTGCAGAGTCCTGGCTGATGTGACTGGAGGGAAATTCTCTCCCCATCAGTCTTACAATGATTTTATAAAGTTCTTAAATGGAGTGATCTTAATCTTAGTTTCTTACAGAGTCTCTGTTACATCTTCCTTTAATTTCTTACTGCAATCTCTCCTGAGAAAATCAAGGCCAGGTGTAGAGTTTTTTCTATTATAGTATCCTGCCAGAAGATTCTCTTTACTCATAGTTGAGAACAGTTACTGAGATAATAATCAAAGGCATTTTTTTATGTGCCATATTCATTACCACCCTCGTTATACAGGTAATGCCAATGAAGCCCAGAGAAGTTAACTTGTCTAAAGTCACACACCTTTTGAGTGACAATGCTTGTTTCAAAGTTAAGATCACCTGCCTTTCAAGCTCATGTTCATGGTAGTGGCATCCAGCCAAGCGGGAACTAAATACTGGTGGCAAGGTGGCTAGCAAGATAAAAGTAGGGCTCTAGTCCTAGAAAGGGCTCTGGGAATACTTTTCTTTTTTGTTTTTTTGTTTTTTAATTTTATTTTAGAGAGAGAGTGTGCAAGCAGGGAAGAGAGGTGGGGAGAGAGAGAGAGGGAGGGAAGGAGGGAGGGAGAGAGAGAGAGAGAGAGAGAGAGAGAGAGAGAGAGAGAGAGAAAATGAATGAATCCCAAGCAGGTTCCACACTCAGCGCTTGATGCCAAGACCCTGGGATCATGACCTGAGCTGAAATCAAGAGTTGGGTGCTCAACTGACTGAGTTACCCAGGCGCCCCAAAGGGATACTTTTTTTAAACCCAACATGGAACTCAAGAATACCCTTATATTTACAGGGTAACAGCCTGAGATTGAGGATCGGGATAAAGGGAGATGATGAGACAACTCAGAAAAGCAGTCAAAATCACTGGATGTAAAAGGCTTTTATCAGGGTTCTCCTCAGAATTGGGGAGGAAGAGAAATCAAAATATCAAGAATTTGTTCAGAGTGGTTGGGCTTTCAGTGCACGCACAGCCCCACAAGTCTAAGTGGGAGGGGGTTGTTTGCATTTTATGAGCACTTGCTCATGTTCCAGGCAGCACAGTAAGCAAGTAGCATGCATTTTAAAATTCCATCCTCAGAATAACTTTATGAGATGAATAGCATTCTCATTTCCACTTTAACTACCACCAATATGAAGCTGTATATAACGAATTTACCCATGTTCAGAGATAGTAAACATTACAATGGGATTTAAATCCCGGACTTAAGAGCCTTCATGTTTTGCCTCTACACATTATTGCCCCCTCCTCCACTGCCCTTGGGGCTCCTGTCTCCCCACTCCTTTCTTTTATCATGAGGAGCAGATCAATCAAGAAAACTGAATTCTAGCTATTTTCATTTATTAATCCAACTAAATTAAATTGATAGCAGTGTCAAACATTCAGTATTTATGGAGGCCATTTGATGTGTCTTATTTGGTGGAAGGGTGGAGAAAAGGCTTCTGTCTTTGAGGAAATCCCCCTCCCCCACTCCCTGAGCTGTGGTTACAGACCTGGTAATTTACTCTCTCTCTCTCTCTCTCTCTCTCTCTCTCTTCCTAGAAGTGATCATGTGACACAGCTCAGTAAGGAAATGCTTATGCCTGGGACTTTGAACTGTTGAATCTTAAGAGGCCAAACAACTGGTGAGAAATTTTCCACAGTAGCAATGAAAGCATTGTAAGAGTGGAGTCTTGGGTGCCTATTCGGATTACTGTTAACCAGACAGTATCCTAATCAGGCTGTTCAGTGGTGGGACTTGGGCTACCTCCCCTTTCTAGGTGCTGTCCATTTCTGAGACTCTTTCTCTTTCTTTCCTCCCTCTGACCACCTCCCTCAAATTAAGTCTTTGAAATGCTGGATCTCCTTTAGTAATTTCTTTCTTTCTTGTATTTTTGTTGTTGTTGTTAGCTTAAATTTGAGTAGATTTTGCTTGCTACCAAGGACCCATGCTGATGTTGACTGCCACACTTCAGAACGACTTATAAACAGACTAATTTTACCCAGGAAATATTCAGATTCTTGGTACATACAGCTATTTTTCCTTAGCTGTTATTATCTTATATTTTAGCTCCTTCATAATTTTGGTCACATTATAGAAAAGGGTTTTTCCTCCCTTCTAATTCACTTACATTGATCTCACTCTCAAATTTTCTTTTTGATCTACTTTTCAGATTTACTCACTTGACTGCTTCTCCAGATTTCTTGCCCAGCCAGGTGGGCCACATATGGAGTCTTTAATACTTCCGTCAGTTTTCTCTCTGGGTGTTCCACACCTCAGCTTCCCTAATCATAACCATGATTGCCTCGTACTTTTACAAGGCGCTCGCTTATTTAATTTATTCAGCGTACTGTTCAATTAATGACAGTCACAGTCAGCGTAAAGTTTCTGCACTGTTCCAACCTGGAAACAGAAAAGGAGAAGTGTTGCCTTTTTTTAATCTTTGACCCGGCTTCTATCAGAACAGAAAATGAATATTTTAATTCTTTCATCACTGTTGTATCTTTTCTATGACCTCGCGTTAGGTTTTTATAAATCTTTTCTCCTGCAACAGCACTTCTAGAGCTTGTGGGTATTCATGGACTGTCTTTGGTTATTATGACCCTGATATAAAGGACTACATTAGCTGTTTTTGAATAAAACAAAGTAACAGAGAGGAAAAAATATGCTAGTTAAAATTACAAATAACTTAGCTGCTTTTGCCTCTGAGGAAGTGGCATAATTTTTCTCTGGAGACTTTTGTTTAAAAAAATATTTTAATGGTCTGACCTTGGGAGCTAATGTTTATATGATTTGGAAGGAGACAGCAAAACAGAAGATTGTCTGCAAATAAAATGAAGAGAAATTGAATGGTGGGAGCTGCCAGAAGAAGTAAGCAACAGATGAAGCTTTGCAATATGGTAGAAGGTTGCCCAAGTAGAAGGGTAAACTCTCTCTAGAGATGGTTGAGGGACTTGAAGGGTGGGATATTTAATTTTATGTGCTTTGTTCCAAACCTCCAGTAAAGGATGCCACATGTTTCCTTGATTTAATGGCTTTCTGAGCATGAATGGGTGATTGCCAACCAAGAGACTTGAGGTCTCAGAGAGGAAATAGGTGCCAACTGGAAATAAATCAGTAAGTGACATGGAAAAGCTTCATTTTCCCCTCCGAAGGAGGATAGAGGTTGGAAGTATTTGGGTTGTAATTGTTGCCACACAGCCAACATTTTGGAGAAAGAAAGTGAGGAACCAAGGAAGCAGAAAAGGAGACACTAGAACAGCTATAGGGGAGATAGGCTCAGCCTGATGAACAAAAGCAGAAAGAAGAACTAAAGCTTCTCCTATTTCCCTCCGTCTTCCCTAATGCTGAAATGTGGCAGCATCTATTACCACTCAGTAAGTATAGCTCTTAAGTGTGTAACCAAGTGGCATGAACTCTGTTTAGCACCAACTAAAATGAGTGAGCAGGTTCAAGGTATTTTTCTCTAAGAGCATTAGTCAAAAGCAGAAAATATAAAAGAATATTCAAACATCTAACAGAAATGTAACTAAATATTTTCAGAATGTAAATTTCTTAGCGGGAATGTTTGTGTAACAGAAATTATTTCCTTATAGATGGAAGGATAGGTGAAGAGGCTGTAATCTGCTATTTTACATTCATGTTTATGCTTCCAAATACATGGCTCATATGATTGTAGCCATAAATTCCTAATATATTAGGAATATCTCTTTATGAGTGAGAACAACTTCCAAATTAAAAAAAATGTGATTAAACCCCATGGAAATGAACAATTCCCCAACTAGGATTTCTAATATCTAGACTAGAGAGATATAATGGTTGGGACAGAAGAGGTAAGGGTCTCTTGGAGAATTAGGACAGCTATTTAGGATAAAGGAAAGTAAAGAGTAAGGTGGGGGTAAGGGAGAAGGAAAAGGTTATTGAAAAAAATTAAGAATTACTTTTTACAGCGTTTGAAATAATACATTATTTGCAACTTCTATTTTGGTTGAGATGAATTCTCACCTTTAGGAGGTGCAAGAAATAAAATTTCTATTTGGAAACTAAGAATGGCTACCTTATTCTAAGCTTACTCACTATATTATATAGTAGCTTATCAATAATTATAAAAATCTATGCTATAGTAACAATGTATTGCCACCATCAGAGAAGGTGAACAACAGGTAGCTCATTGTAGTTTTGAAATAAATATTTTGGTTGAATGTTTCTATATTTGAATATTGGAAGTTTATAATGCAATTCAGAATAAAGCATTCCTCACTTAGTTCAGGATTAAAACTTAGATTACAGACTTTCATCATAAGAAAATGTAGTTTTCTGTAGGATAATGGTGGCTATTTAAATCTGAGTCTCCCCTGCATCTTCTCTGAGAAACCATACATATCAAAGATGATAGCAAATAAACCATCCACAATCTACATGGAGAGCATAAGTAGGAGACTGTGCTATTACCAGCTTCAATTGTACGTAAGTAAGGAAGTAAATAAAAACATAGTTAATACCATAAATGCCATGTCCATGGCCAACAGTGAAGTGGGGAGTTAGATATTGAATGAAAAAGTTGGCAGAGGCCTGATAAACTCTCCCCCAGAGTTACTTGTGTATCTTTCTAAAACAGGGCATTTAGATATTATCAACATAACATTTTATCCCTAATATAGATTGCCATGCTAACTGGGAGCTTGGTGAAAGAAAAAAATAAACTTTAGGCATGAAATCATTAATTTGCATGAACTGAAAACTGTTCATCACATTCAACATGTCATTTTGCTCCCTGTTCCTTGTTTAAAAAAAATACAAAAAATACACACAAACATTTCTCATTAATTAAAACATTAAAAGTAAGTCAATATAATGAAAAGAAATAAAACTGGATAGAACCACCAAAAGGGACCAGATAAAAATCCTTTTGTAAATTTAACATCACTGAACAATATGGGAAGCGAGTGTGAATCTAGAATGGATTAGGAGTTAAAAAAAACAAACCCAGCTTTATTGAAGTATACTTGACAAACAAATGTTGTATATATTTGTGTAATGATTTAATATACATATACACTATGAAATGATTATAATAAAATTAACACATCTATCATCTCCCACAGCTACCATTTGTGTGTGTGTGTGGGGGGGAGAACACTTAAGATCTACTCTCTCAACAATTTCAATTGTAAAACATGGCATCAACTATAGTCACTATGTTGTACGTTAGATCCCTAGAACTTATTCACCTTATAACTAAAACTTACAACCTGTACGTTATGTAACTTATAACTAACCCTTTGACCAGCATTTCCATTTCCTCCAGCCCCAAGTCTCTGGTAACCACCATTCTACTCTCTGAGTTTGACATTTTTACATTCCATGTATAAGTGAGATCATATGGTATTTGTCTTTCTGCATCTGGCTTATTTCACTTAGTGTAATATCCTCCAGGTCCATCCAGGTTGTTGCAAATGGCAAAGGATCCCTCCCCCCCACTTTTAATGTTTATTTATTTTTGAGAGAAAGCACAAGCAGGGGAGGCGTAGAGAGAGAGAGAGGGAGATAGAGGATCTGAAGTGGGCTCTGTGCTGACAGCAGAGAGCCCAATGTGGGGCTTGAACTCACGAAATAAGAGATCATGACCTGAGCCATCCAGGCACCCCTCCCCCCTTTTAATCACTGAATAATACTGTCTTGTGAGGAGGCCTTTTAATGGGATAGCTACAGGTGAGGGCTTCCAAAGTTGGTGCCCAGTTTAGCATCCCTGCTACCGAAAGGTAGGCAACTGTAAGGCCTGAAAATGGAGGACCATACTTCTAGCTGACATTAATATAACTTCTGTCATGTGTAAGACAAAACCTGTTTGTTGGTTTTTAGGTAAAAGCAGTTGTTTGCTTCCTCACTGGTGGCAGGCTCACTGATTCTCTCTCAGGTTTCTTGAACAAGAAACCTAGGTGGTTTTTCTGCTCACAAGCCTGCCCTTCTCAGTCTAAAAGGTCTTGTCCCTCTGGGTTGCAGCTGTGACTTCTTCTGAGGATGCATTTCCAAAGTCCAACTCCCACCCCCACCCCACTGCCCATTATCCCATACCATTTCAGGTGACTTTTCCCATATGGGGTTTGGACTGGACTTACTCTCATACTTTGATTACATTACTATTTCCTGTTTACTTCTCTTCAACTAGACTGTGAGATCAACTGGTTCACCTTCATGAACTCAGTGTCTATTGTGCTGCCTGATACACTGGATATGCTCAGTAATATTTGCTAAGGGAATACTTTTGTTCTTCTCTCTGAGAGAAGAATTTGAGTATAAATAATTAAAACTTTCAGGGACGTATACTAAAATATGCCTACAGTTGTGATTGCTGTTTCAAATACCTTGTTCACATGAATGAATGGAATAGCCTTTTATGCTGCTCTCAGTGAGAGTTATTGCACTTGTATTCTTTAGTCAGTTTAGGCAATAGCACTCAATTGCAAGGAGAAATAACTGGAACTATTCTTTGCAAATTATACCTCAGTGTACATGGGTTAGACAAATTGGTTTTGAAGAGATCATACTAATTTCTCAATATCTGACATCTAATCTGGCATTTTTATACATGTTGTGGCTACCAGCATAGTCTGGAACTTTACAGACTCCTACAGAAATAGTTTCTGAACAGGCAACATCCCTTCTTGTTACTTGGTCCAATCTCCAGCACACATTGCAGCTACTTTAAACTTCCCGGCATAGAGGTGATCATGTCGCTCTTCTAAGAACCTACAGTGAAGTGACTCTTTGCTGCATGCCCATCCCATTGACAGCAAATAAAATTATCCAACCTACTTTACATTTTTTATCCTTCCTTCTTTTTAATCAACTTTTTATTGAGGTGAAATTCACATGACATAGCATTAACCATTTTAAACTGAATGTTCAGTGGCATTTAGTACACTCAAAATGGTGTGCAACCACTTCTCTTCTAGTTCCAAACAAAACATTTTTTTACTCCAAAAGGACACTCCATACCAATTAAGCAGTTACTTCATATCCCTGATTTCTTCTAGCCCTTGGCAACCATCAGTCTACTTTCTGTCTCTATGGGTTTAATTCTTGTAAACATATATCTGGAAAAAATTAATAAATGGCCTTTTGTGTCTAGCTTCTTTCACTTAGCACAGTGGTTATGGGCTTCATCAGTGTTATAGCATGTATCAGTACTTCATTTCTTTTCACGTCCAATTAATGTTTCATTGCATGGGTATGCTATGTCTTGTTTATCCATTTACCTGGTGATGGACATTTGGATTCTTTTGGGAGTTATGCATAATGATGTTAGTCTTTCTTTTTTAATTTAATTTTTTAATCTTTATTTTTGAGAGGGAGAGAGACAGAGTGTGAGGGGGGGAGTAACAGAGAGAGAAGGAGACACAGAATCCAAAGCAGGCTCCAGGCTCTGAGGTATCAGCACAGAGCCTGACGCAGGGCTTGAACTCACGGGTTGTGAAATTGTGACCTGAGCCAAAGTTGGACACTTAACTGACTGAGCCACCCAGGATGATGCTAGTCTTTCTTAAACTCTTGTATCTCTCCTCCACTTCTTAGCTTAGACAAGTTAATAGAAATAAATTGTCTTTTCTCTGAACTTCCATAACGTTTCTATGGTACTAATTCATAATTCACTTATTTATTTATCTAAATAATTATCTGCACATGCAAACATTAAAAAAATTACTGAGCACCTGTTCTGTGAAGTACTAAATCCTTTTCAAAGCCAGTCATACATTATGTATTTGTGAAGATGTCTTCTTTGCCCTACTGGTGTTACTTCTGAATACATAGGAACATCATCTCACTTGATGTCTCCACCCCTCACTGGTCTCAGCTCAGCAAATTGTGTGAATTAACAAATGTACAAGTGAAATTATTTTCTTAACAATCTACCACTGTCAATGTAAACAACTGCCTTTAAATCCTTGGCCCTCGAAGATCTTCCACTGACCTGAAGGACTGATCTCATCTGAGGCTGGTCAAGTTTATAGCAGTGCACTTTCCCCAAACTTACCAAATTTACTACACTGTCTCTCCTTTGGCCCATGGCCTCCTATTCATCCTTTCTTTGTAAATGTGATTTTCAATTTCTCCAGGGTAGAAATTGTTGCAGCAAGATAACCATCAGCTGTTTCCTGGCAGCAAAACCAAAGAATGCAGGATTACTTCAACTTACTTGCCTATAGATTTTATAGAAATGATTTTGCCAGAGTCATTTGAAATTTTAGTAAAGTCAGTAGAACAAAATGCCAATATAAGAAGTGGTTCATACACCTTTAAGTATTTCCCACATATCCCTATGTAAAGATTAGAAGGGGTAGGATAGTTTTGTTATTGTGTGTGTGTGTGGGGGGGGGGTGTTCATATGGTTCTTTTACCTTTTTCATGGTAAATGGTTTTTCAACAATTTTTTTCTAAGTAGTCCTGAAACAATGCAAATATGGGATTGATAGCTTCCAATATAACATCCGACATTTTAATCACATCCCACATTGAATAAAGACACGTTGTTTGCTCTTTTCTAGGTTTTTGAATGTTTTGAATTGATAGGTTTTGATTACCTATTTTCTCCAAGCTACAAAATAGTCCTCAGATAGGAAATTTCTTAAATACTCCTTGCTATACAGTACTGGTAAAATAAAAAAATCTATTTTTTTTTTTTTTTTGGAAAATGAGAAGAGCTAGGGGTGGCAGGTATTCAGAAAATCAGTACTCTTAGCATGCTGAAAAATAAGGCACAAGAGCTAGGATTTATTTAAATACTACATTCAATTTAATTTAAAGTAAAATCCTGATAGCAGCATTCCTAATTAGGCGGATATTTTCAGTTTCTCCTGCTTCCTAGCACAAGGTCTCACTCACTTGCTGATTTTAAGCAATGCATTAGATGGCAGTGTTCACGTAGTTTCCAATGGCACTTACTGCAATCATTTTATTGCACAGACCCAAAACACACCTTCATTTTGGATTTTATACTACTCCAGTCTCTAAAGCTGCTCTTTTCCTGGACTCCCTTTATACCTTTGGTTCTACTAGGAGAAAAACATTTACCAGAATGTTAGTAATTGTGGACATCCCATGACAGATATAAAAGCATGTTCTATGTCTTTTTGAATCCTTATGTCTACTTAAGCAATAAGAAAATATGGCAGATCATACCTGTCTCTTACTCATGGGTATTTAAGATTCACAGAAATACACACTGTTGTCATTTGCTACTACAAAACCCACCGTGCTCACTTAAAAGTAAAGGCATGTCTTTGTTATTAAGAAATGTATAAGGCTTGCACGCTTTATTAAAAATTATTCCTAATTTAAAAGTCTTATTCAATTTCACTGTTTTCTTCCTTATTCTTTTCTCTTTTGTGTTTTTACTGACTTTGACCCTTTGGCTTTTGATAATAAAACCCTTATTCTAACCCTCCTTGTGCTTCTATTTATTTTTATCCTCAAATCCAATAAGGATACTTTCCCAGGTCCAAGCCTGATTAACTTGCTTGGAGTACAGTCCATTTGGCACATGTACCAGATGCCAAATAACTTAATAGGTCTTAGATGCCATCAGGGAAATATCTCAAAGACCTAAATCAAGATGCCTTTTAGCATTAAGGCATAGCTTTCTTTTAGAAATTTAGCTTAAAAAAAACAAATCTCCAAGTCACTGTTTTGTAGCTGAATGGTCTGCCTTCTCCAATTTCTACCACCCAGCAAAACCTGTTTTCTAGTTTTCCAGAAACACTGGGACCTCTTGACCTGGGAAGGTATAATGCCATATGTTAAATCCACTTAGACTAAATTTAGAAGCATCTTTCTCCCTACCCCAAGTGAGATCAAGCAGTCTGCATGGAGAGGATAGGCAGGACTTCCAGAGCTAAGGGTTTAGAGGTCAGAGGAATAAAGAGAGCTTTGTAATACCTGAGATTTAACCCTTCTTATTCTTTCCAGAAACATCAGAGATTTTGATTATCCCTAATGATAATAAATATTCACATGGAATAACATCTTTTTGGAAGGAGGAACTCTCAAAGTATATTTGTTAAATGACTACCACGTGACTGTGAATAATAATGCATATCTGGTTATAGTTGTGAAGTTTTCTCATATAATGATAGATTCTCTTACCTATTTCATACATGAGGAAAGTAAGAATCAGAGAGGTACTTACTGTCCAATATAGAGAACTAATATAACTTTTAACTCCTGGTCTAGCCTTCTTTTCATTAAACTGAAAGCTCAACCAAATCCAATGCAACTTTTTTTTTCTGTATAACAATCTGGATTATGTATGTCCTATGTAAACACTGGCTCAAATTTCTCTTGACTTACTAGCTCAGGGCAAGGCTAGAGGTTATGGTCTCCTTTGGTCAGGAAACCATTATGGGGAATAGTTAGCAAGGCCCACTAATAGCTTCTTAGTAAACTGCCATTTTACTCCCAAATTAATCTGAATACCTTTAGAAGTCATTTTACTCTAGATTAAGGATTTTTGAAAGGACGGGCAGTGTTTTAGAGAACTCATCTCTTAAAGGAAGCCTGAAGCAGAGAAATTCTTTTAAAGTGAGAGTTTCCATGAAAAAAAAAAAGAAAATTTATGAAGTTGCGATAGACTACATTTGTTTTTTAATACCCACCATATGTCTGGTTTTATTCAGGGACTAGAGGAGTGGGTTAGTGCTTATTTTCACAGATTATATAAATAACAGTCTTGCTTATTTCTCCTAGGTGAAAACATTTTGGATTATACCAAATAAAATGCTGGGGAAAAATTCCAACCATCCCTAACTATTAATAAAAACAGTTCACTAACAGGTCTTTGGTTAGTGTCTATGTTACTTGGGGCTGTGAGATTTTAGAGCGTGGATTGTTTTACAACCAGAGGTAAAGGTGATTGATTGCTTTCAGGGGTTTCAATATTAATATCTCCATTTCCTATTGTCCTTTTTCTCCCTTTGATTTTTTTCAGGCTTTGCTGAGTGACCCATAAATGAAAACTGAGGTTTAAAATAAGGGTCCAACAGCATTCTTTGATATTTTTTTCTTTTCTTCTCTTTCTTTCTTTTTTTTCCATGCATCTATTCCCCATTAGGACACCAAACACCAACTTCCCCATTCTCCTTTCCCTGCATCCCAGTGGCAGAAGCACAAATAGACCTTGCCTGGTTGAGTGCCCAGAGGGAAGGAAGGCACTGACATTTGTGGAGTGCTCTCATGTCCAGGCACTGTGCTAACCTGTTACATATGTGGTGGTATAATATTTCAAAGTGCTAATTGTCCGGTATAACCGCCAATTCTCCCCAGCTTGGCAGCTAAATGGAAAAGCAACATGGCCGTGGGGACGATTTACAGTGGGGAACAAAGTTCTTTAGCTTTTAAGTTCAAAGGGCACCATCTGGGTATGAGAAAGAAAATTTTTTGAAAAGGAATGCAGTCAGGGAGAACAGGTTTTTCTTCCTAATTTGAAACTAAAGAGATAAAGGAGGCTGGAGCTGGCAACCAAGTCATCTCCAAAGTTGTCCAGGGCCAAAAAACAGTGGACTTGATGTTACTTTTTACTTTCCTTCCTTGAAAATGTGCTTGCTGCTGCTTTGTTCAGAGGCCACCCAGAATCAGCAGTTTGGCAAAGGGTAACAGATTGAAGTTACTTCTTTGGGATTTGTAACAAAAAGGGAACAATGGAGTACAATGGACATTGACTGAAGAATTGATTAAAAATTTTAGATGAAGTGTTTACAGATATGCTGTTAGGTAGTGAACGTAAATCTTCTATTCTTATCTGTGAGTTAATAACAAACGGGTCTTGTCTCAACCCTACCCTTCTTGATCTTTCCCCTTTTTATTTCAGAAGGCTCACAGGCTTTTGCTGCAATATTTTCTTCAAGGAGTATCAACGTGAGGGCTTTTTTCTAGCCTTCCTAGCAATCTTTGTAAGTTCCCTATCTTTCTTAAATGGCACTATTTTCTTATCCAGCCTGTTCCTCATCACCTGCCATCTGGCTGTCTCTCACTGCCCCTTCTCTTCTTTCCATCCCTTGTCCTACCTAGCATTTCCTATCTGTGGTATACTCCTCTGGGCTGCGGACAGGGTTCTCTGGCAACATGCAGGTGGAGGGGTTATTTATTGCCTTTAGAAGGCTGTCATTTTGGAACGAAAAATGTAGCATACTGCTAGGAAGAATTCTCCCTACTTCCGCCTACCCCAGAAAATAAGCCCAAGCCCTTTCTAGCTACTTCCTGAATTTCTAATTTTAAGCATGCCTGTCACAGCCGTCTTCAGAAGGCAATGACCACCAGCTGCCAAAATTGCAGAGAGAGACAGAGAGACGTGAGCTTTTAAATTTCTATTACTCATGATGTGTTGGCTACTTTAGTGGTGTGGCCACCCTGAGTGAGCTGTCCTAGATGTTAGGGTCTTAAGTTCACACGTAGCCAGCCCCTTGTGCAGATGTCACTTTGGACAACAAATCATTTATCTCTGTCACAATTCTTCATCTGCAGGATAGATTTCTATGGCTTCTGAACTAGGATAAAATGAGATAAAAGATATGCAAACTTTTTCAAGATAAAGATGTTTTTAAAATGCAGAGAGTAGTGGTATTATTCTGTGGAGACACTGTGATAAAAATATCCAATATATTTTCTTAAAAACTAATAGGCTCAAAAGATAGGTATTGTTTAGGTTGGACTGCAAAGCAAATCTACTTTAAAGTAAAATTTGAACTATTTTTGACATCTTTGTGTTGCATAAATTATTTAAGCCAAACTTTTTTTTTAAACTGAGCAAATCGTGTTGATTATAAGTCAGATTCTTCCTTTTACTTTTCAAAAGTAACAGGCATCTTAAAAGTCATTGTTCAGGGCAAAAGAGTACAAAGAACAATGACTATTGGATTTTTGCTATTTAATAGGAATTCTTGTTTAGTTCCAGCCTTTAAAAAAGCTATCACTTTTTATATTTGCTAGTGACAATCAAACTCAAGAAAACATAGTTTTTAAGAAAAAATCTAAATAAATATTTTAGAAGATATGCAGATCTATTTTCATTTTCACAGATGGAAATACTGCAAAGTTAGTTATAGTACATTTACTGCCTTCAGAACAACCCCAGTTGAATTTTTCCTTCTATACAACAAATTGTAATTTACATGAAAGGGTATGCTCTCATGTCACATTGATGTGCTATGTGGCCTCCATTTCAAAACTGATAGATAAAATACATAATCTTTTCTGTTTTGTTGGAAACAATAATCAAATAGTAAGTGTGTTTCTTTAGAAATGTTGTGATGTGCAGAAAACAGCAGAAGGGATGAAGGCCAAAGGACTGATGTGGTCCAGCTGTGGCTGCAGTGTGTGAAGGGTGTGAAGCGACAGCACAGCAAGAGCTACCTTACATTTCTGTAGGAAGAGGGTAGGAAGTGGAACAAAACTAATTTCCCTCAGAAATGCAAAGCCATGGCAGGGCTCTATTCACTATATTCCTGGGATGAGATTTGCAAGTATCACATCTCTCACTGCACTCCCAATGCAGACATTTGCACAACTGTGATGGAATTTTAAAGCTATATGGATCCTGATATCAATACTGCAATTTAGAATCTTAATCTGATTGAAGACACAACACCCCCTCCCTTGCAAGTCTGTTCCACATGCTGGTGTTTTTGGTAAGTACTTCTATCTTCTGCACAGGGTTATGAATAACTCTGAGGTCAGGGAACCCTGCCCCGCTCCACAGTTAATTATATCTCTGGCAAGACTTAACCACAATACTTTGCTCATCATGAGGGATTAATAAGCACTTGTAATTAAAACTCAAGACATGAAATGTATACAGTTTACATGGTGTTTGTTTACTGAACACAAACTATAAACAGATGTTTATATCAAATAGAAAAATATTTACCAATAGAGCTAGTCAGGCGGAAGTATACACAGACAGCTGAAAAATATAGTGAAAATTTCAGAAAAATAAATACAGCTTTTAAAAGAAAAGTCTAGGTCTGGGAAATACTAGAAGAAATTCTGCACATATGGTGGAGATGCACAGGTTTCTCTATTTGCCCCCTGGCTCCTTGGTCCCAGGTCAGTTCTCTGCCTTTCTCTGCTTTGCTGTGCCCTCTAGGAATACAGCTTCTATGAACAATCATGTACAGGTGTCTGTGTGGCGGTAAGTTTTTATTTCTCTGGGGAAAATGCCCAAGAATACAACTGCTGGGTTTTATGTTAAGTGCATGTTTCATTTTGTAGGACCATTCCATGTTAACCTTGCCCATAGCTCTGTAAATATTCTCTTCACAATGAATCTGGAGGAAAACAATGAATACAATGAATCTGGAGACTGATACAATGAATCTGGAGAAAAACAAAGTGCTGGAAAAAGAACTGTCTAAGTTCTGTAAAAATTGTTTAGCCATAGCTCTTTGCATATAAAAATATATGCTATCATTTTTCCTTTAAACTCCACAACTGTAAACACAGGGCAAGAAAGATAAAGAATAATAATTATCTTTCCCAACCTATCATAAGAAATCCAAGATAACATTATTTTTGGAAATACATCTGCTAAAGCTTATTTTGGCTCTCACAATACGTATTGGCTATTGTCTTCCATAGGTTGTGTGGATTCTACACAATAAAAAATAAAATAAAAGCATCAAAAAACTATAAAACTTGAACAGTAAAAATGGGAATCACCTACATATATCTGAATGTGTGGCATCAGGAGCACATCTGATATTGTCCAGCACAGTTGCATAAATTGTTAGAAAGGACAGAGAAAATACCTCCTATCAAAGGTCCAATTGATCCTGAAGGAGTGGGATGCTCTGAGCCTCTCCTCTAATCAAAGTGTCATTCATTCATTCATTCATTCAATCATTCATTCCTACAAATATTGATCATGTATATGTAAAATGAATTGGAAAGGAAGCTAGTTATATGTCTATGCCCTAAGTTAACTCTCTGAGGACAGAGTAATTCATCAGAAGTAGCTTGGGATATCCCCCAAACACTAGCAACTGTATCAGCAAACTTTAAAAGAGGAACTCTGCACTTGAATTCAAATAGCTACACAATACTCCATGACAAAATAATTGAATTAGATCAATACCCACAAAAACAAAAGCTGGATTTTACAAGGTATTGGAGGTGATGGTGCAAGAAAAATACTGATTTTTGTAATGCTTTTATTAACTTTATTGTGCATGGATGACACAAACTTAAGTACAAAATTGCTAGATCTTATAACATTAAAACTGCTGCCCTGCAATACTAAAAAATATGTATTAATTAAGTATAAGATCAGAGGCTTAACATGCTACCATTGTACAAAGGAGTAGTGTAGACAAGGAAACAGCTCAAAGCTAAAAAGAGATACAGATATCTTTATTACTCTCCAGAATGCACAAGACTAGGAAGTGGGCAGAAATCAGAAGACCCAGACAAATTCAGCCTCTAGCACTTTCCAACTGTGTGTAACCTTGGCTAATTCACTGCCTGGGTATTCTGCCTCTGCTTCCATCTCTCTTCAAAAAAAGAAAAAAAAGAAAGGAAGGAAGGAAGGAAGAAAAAAGACAAGAAAGAAAGAAAGAAAGAAAGAAAGAAAGAAAGAAAGAAAGAAAGAAAGAAAGAAAGAAAGAAAGAAAGAAAGAAAAGGAAAGAAAGAAAAAGAAAGAAAGAAAGAAGGAAAGAAGCTTAAAATGATGGATAATAAAATACCTGCCTTCACAAAATAGTTGCCCTTAGATCACCAGATTGTTGGGGTGGTCAAAATGAGAAGGTGTATATGAAAAGTTGGTAAAATACACACATTCATACCTATGTGAACACATAGCATGATTTCATACAGTTACACTTATTCCTATCAGTTTTCCATTCATTAATACTTTTGGAAATTGTGTTTTGAAATGATGTTATGATCATTTACTGTGTCTCATGAAGGAATCAATTTCATTATGTTACTGCATTTCCTTTTTGGTCTGACCATCCTTCCTTGGTTTAATCACCCACTTTATTCATTAAACAGCTTCAAAATTACCTTTGTTTTTGTAAAAAAATTCAGTCAAAACCTCAAAGAAGGGAACATTGGCCATTACTGAGGCTACTTAAAAGAATTTGCTTCATTCTTTTAAGCCAACTGCATATATATACAGAAAGCGGTGTAAATTCTGTGTCGAGCTTGATGAATTTTCACAAAATGAACACATTGATTATCACAATCTAGAGCAGGAAGCAGAACATTATTGATATCCCAAAGCTCCCTTTCTGCCCTCCTAATAGTCATTAACAATTTCCCTCTTCCCCAAAGGTAACTACTATCCTGATATATTAATATAAATCATATAGAAGAACTTGATATAGACAAGATGGCAAGGAATGTATACTTTTGTATTATTTACTCAAAACTGATAATTATCCAAGTTGTTATAGATATCAGTAGCTCACTCATTTCCTATGACAATATATTGGATGGATATTATGAATATGCCACTATTACCCATTATAATGGTTTGATGATCATTTGAGAGGAATATTAACTAGTGTCGGGCTATTTCAAATAGTGTTGCAATAAACATTTTTGTACATGTGTTTTGATGAACATATGTATGCATTTCTCTTGAGTATATTCTTAGGGGTAGAACTGCTGCATCAATGAACATGTATATTTTTAGTTTCATTAGACACTATCAGTTTTCAAACACAGTGGAACCAATTTGGACAATTAATATGTAAAAGCTCTAGTTTCTTTTTTGATGCTGTATTACTTAATTTCCAAACATATGGTGGTTTTATAATGATTTGACTGTTACTGATTTTTTTAATTTTTTTTTTAACATTTATTTATTTATTTTTGAGACAGAGAGAGACAGAGCATGAACGGGGGAGGGTCAGAGAGAGAGGGAGACACAGAATCCGAAACAGGCTCCAGGCTCTGAGCTGTCAGCACAGAGCCTGATGCGGGGCTCCAACTCACAGACTGTGAGATTATGACCTGAGCTGAAGTCGGACGCTTAACCAACTGAGCCACCCAGGCGCCCCTGACTGTTACTGATTTTTATCTTTTTTCTCAACATTTTTATTTTTTTTAATTTTTAATTAACTTTTAATTTTAATTCCAGTATAGTTAACATTTTTATATTGGTTTCAGGTGTATAGTGATTCAACACTTCCTTACATCACCAGTGCTCATCATGCCAAGTGCCCTCCTTAAACACCATCACCTATTTCACCCATCCCCCCACCCACCTCCTCTCTGGTAACAATCGGTCTGTTCTCTATAGTTAAGAGTCTGTTTCTTGGCTTTGCCTCTCTCTTTTACCTTTGCTTGTCTTGTTTCTTAAATTCCACATATGAGTGTAATCATATGGTATTTGTCTTTCTCTGACAGACTTATTTCACTTAGCATTATACTCTTAGCTCCATTCATGTCATTACAAATGGCAAGATTTCATGCTTTTTTATGACTGAATAACATTCGTGTGTGTGTGCGTGTGTGTGTGTGTGTGTGTGTGTGTTTGTGTGTGTGTGTGTGTGTATTACATCTTCTTTATCTATTCATCAACCTATGGACATTTGGGCTGTTTCCATAATCTGGATATTATAATTAATGCTGCTATAAACCTAGAGGTTTATATCCCTTTGAATTAGTGTTTCTGTATTCAAGGGGGCAGGTGGTAAATACCTAGTAGTGTGATAACTGGATAATAGGGTAGTTCTATTTTTAAGTTTTTAAGGAAACTCCATGCTGTTTTCCATAGTGGTTGCACCAGTAAGAAAGAATATACAATGGGAAAAAGACAGTCTCTTCAACAGGAAGAGAACAGGAAGGAAACCTGGACAGCTACATGCAAAAGAATGGAAATGAACCACTTTCTAATACCATACAATAAAAATAAATTCAAATGGATTAAAGACTTAAATGTGAGACCTCAAACCATAAAAATCCTTGAAGAAAACACAGGCAGTAATCTCTCTGACACTGGCCATAGCAACATTTTTCTAGATATGATTCCTGAGGCAAGGGAAATAAAAGCAAAAATAAACTATTGGGACTACATCAAAATAAAAACTTCTGCACAGTGAAGGAAACAATCAACAAAACTAAAAGGCAACCTACTGAATGGGAGAAGATAGTTGCAAATTACATATCTGATGAAGGGTTAATATCCAAAATATATAAAGAACTAATACAACTCAACACCAAGAAATCTAATAATCTAATTAAAAATGGGCAGAAGACATGAACAGACATTTCTCCAAAGAAGATATACAGATGGCCAACAGACACATGAAAAGATGCTCAACATTACTAATCGTCAGGGAAATACAAATCAAAACTACAATGCAATACATCACCTCACATTTGTCAGAATGGCTAAAATAGAAAACATAAGAAACAACAAGTGTTGGTGAGGATGTGGAGAAAAAGAACCCCTCTTGCACTGTTGGGGGGAATGCAAATTGATTTCTACCTTTCTTTTATAGTCAAAAAAGATATTGTCTGATTAAAATCCTTTGAATTTCTTGCAGCTTGGATTATAGACATGCATATGGCCAGTTTTGATAAATACACAATGTTTACTTGAAAAAGAATGTTCATTCTTCAGTAGCTGTTGCTTTGCTGCAAATTAGGTAAGTTAGGTCAAGTGTGTTAAAAGTATTGTTCAAAGTTTTTATAACCTTAATGATAGTTTTGGTCTCTTTTTTTTCCCATTACTGGGTTATATATTTAAAATTTCTCACTATGACATTCTACTTCTCTATACTCTGGCAATTTTTTGCAGTACATATTTTGAAGGTATATATTACTAGGCACATATAAATTTAGAATTTTATCTTCTTCATGGAGGAATGTAAAAGAACATCTTTTTTTTATGTTTAGCAATACTTCTTCCCTTAAATTCTACTTTGTTATTAATTTATATGTACTAGTTTTTTTTTGAATTAGTATTTGCATAGAATATATTTTTTCATGCTTTTAATTTCATTCTTTCTTTGTCCTTTTATGTGTCTTTATAATGTGTCTTGTAAACAGTAATAATCTGGGATTTTTTATATCCAGTCTGACAGGCTTTTGTTTTTGTTTATTTAGTCCACTTATCTTTATGTGTGTGGTTTTGTTGTTTGCTTGCTATTAATTTTTTTATTGAAGTGAAATTTACAGAGCTGTATCTTAAATATAAAATATGATGAGTTTTTACAAATGTAAACACCCATATAAACAGCATTTACATCATCCCAAAAAGTTCTATTGGTCACATTACAGGCAATCTCCACTTGCATAGACATTGTTCTAAGCTCTGGTGCCATAGATTAGATATGTATTTCATATAAATTAATTCTACAGCCTGTGAGCTTTTGTATATAGTCTCCTTTGCTCCACATGACATATATGATACAAATAGCATATCCTTTTTTTATTGCTGAGTAAATTTACACCGTATGACTATTTTCCTGTTGAGGTACAATTGAGTTATTTCCAGTTTTTGTATATTATGAATAAGGTTATTATATACATTCGTATGTACATGTATTCCTATTTCTTTTGGGAGAAATACAACTGGGTGAAATTTCTGGGTCATAGGATAAAGGTACACTTACCTTTATAAGAAATTATCAAACAGTTTTCCAAAGCCATTGAACTGCTTTACACTTGTACTAAGCCACTTACATGTGATGTAAATCATGGATACACTTGACATTGACTCTATCATCTTACTCTTTGTTTTCTATTTGTTCTGACTGTTCTATGTCTTGTTCATTTTTGTTTTTTGTTTTTGGCATCCTTTGGATTTCATAAAATGTTTTTAATCATCCCAGCTTATTCCTTTAAATTTTGGTTACATAGAGTTAACTAATTATATGAGAAATCAAAATATATATACAAATATATATAGATCAAAATATATATACAAAAACATATAGATCAAATCTTTATCACTTTTTAGGCTATATAAAGATCTTAAAATTCTTTAATACCATTTACTGTCACCTCTTGTCTTTTGAGTTATTGTTGTCATGCATTTAAATTCTATAAAAACTAAATGGTTAAGATGGAAAATTTTATAATACTGTTTTATCACAATAAAAAATATTGGCATAGTGTTAATTTTCTAAAATAAATAAACAAACAAATAAATAAATTGTATGAAACCTTTTTAGCCACATAAGGTGAAATTATTATCATTATTTGTAGTCAATATTCATTTAGGTTACCCACATATTTAAGATTTCATTGCTTTTACTCTTTCCTGAGTTTCTGTGTTTCCATATATTACAATTTTACTTTTGCTTGAAAAAAGTTATTTTTAATATTTATTTTGTGCATGTGTGTTGGCAACAATTTGTTGTAATTTTAGTTTGTCTAAAAATATTTTTATTTATCTTCATTTTATAAGAATATTTTCACTGGTTATAGATTTCTAGATTGGAAGGTTTTTCTTTTTTATCTTAAGAGATGTAATTTTATTGTTTTTTGCCTTCCTTTATTTTCATTTTCTTTGAGAAATTTGCTATTTTGGTCCTTGTAAGTAAAAGCTTATAATTTTTCTCTAGCTGGTTTGAAGGTCATATCTTTTCTATTTTTTTTTCAGCAAAATTTGGTAATTTACCTAGGTGTGTTGTTGTTGTATTTATCATACTTGAGGTTCTTATTGCTTTTTGAATCTATAGTTTGATATTTTTTATTAGTTTTGAAGACTTCTTGGCTATAAAATCTTTAAATATTGGTTCTTTATCTTTTGTTCTTATTTTTCCCTTTCGGACTCTAATTACACATATATTCGATTTTTACATCTGTCCCATATTCTTAATCTCTTTTCTACTTTGTTCTCTCTATAATTTGGATATTATTTTCCATGAACTTAATTTTCAGGTCATTTTCTTCCTTCCATTGTGTCTAACCTATCATCACACATATCTATTGCATTCCCCATTTCATTTTATCACAATGTTTAGTTCTAGAGAGGTCAGTCATTTGCTTCCTTCTTTGAATAGATTTCAATATTTTAATTGTTCTAGTTTATTTATGCAGCTATGACAAGAGGCTTATATATAAACAACACTGATTTATATCTTACAGTTTTGTAAGCTGTGGAGTCCAAGATCAAAGTGCTGGCAGATTTTGTATAAGAGCCACTTTCTGGTTCATAATGGCCATCTTCTCATTGTGTTTTCACATGGTAGAAGGGGCAAGGCAGCTCTGTGGAGGCTCCTTTATAAGGGCACTAATTCCATTCATGAGCACTCCACCCTCATGACCTAATCACCTCTCAAAAGCTCTATTTTATAATACCATCACATTGGGAGTTATGTTTCAACATAGGAGTTTTGGGAGGACACACACATTTGGTATATAACACTAATAAAAAAATCTTCATTTTGCCTAATATTTTTTCAAGTTATTGTAAAATCTGTGCCTTATAACTTTATTATTTGTATTGTATCTGCATTTATCATCTATTTTCTCTTTAGGTCTGATCAGATTGCTGGGTTCACTTCTTTGTGCTTACCTTCTCTCCAGAACTCAGTTTCTGGACTCCCAAGTTTTGGGTTGTCAGTCCTTTGAGACTGTAGAAAACTCTCTCAGCTTCTCTGCCTCTTCATATACCCATTCTGCTAAATTTCTCAGCCTTTATGTCTGTGTTGATTAGGAAGGCAGATAGCTCAAGGGGAAAGTGGCATAAAATGTGAGGCTCATTCCAACGAATTTCTCTTCCCTTTGGGATCTTGGCTTCTTAAATTTGGCTTCCTTGAGAGCTCTATAAAATCTTTAAGCAGACTTTTTTTTTTTTTAAGAGAAACAGGCAGAGGGAGAGAAAGAGAAATAATCTCAAGTAGGCTCCACACTCATTGTGGAGCCAATGTGGGACTCAATCCAATGACCCTGGGATTGTGACCTGAGCCGCAATCAAGAGTTGGATGCTCAACCAAGTCACCCAGGCACTCCTTTAAGCAGATTCTTAAAAAGCATTTTGTCAAGCTTGTCAAAAGCTTGGTGGGAAAACCAGTCTATCTTAGTCTGCCATAGCCAGAGGTATTTACCTTGAATTTTTATGGCAAAGCCAAATAACTTAGTACCCACAGAACCCCCTGGGTTGGGCAATATGACTTTTAGCTCATGTGACTTTTAGCTTTGGGGCAGAGGCAAGCTGAGATCAAGAAAAACCTGGTCAGCTATTTTTCCAAGTCAGCAATAAACAAAGCTCAGAGCAAATCAAAGAAGTATGTCCTTGACCATTCCATCTCCCTAGAAAGAGCAGATGCTTGATAAATTCTAGAAAGGAGCAGCTGTATACTATCCATGAAAATGTCAAAACCTCTGAATTTTTATAATATTCTTTTGTCCAATTGTTATATAATAGAAATATTACAAAACATGAAGAAGCTCCTTCATACCTACAGAGAGAAGTGGAGAATGATATAATTATTTTATCAGCTTGGACACTGTTTGGGCTATTAATGAAGTATCTTGGGGGTGCCTGGGTGGCTTGGTTAAGTGTCTGACTCTTGATTTCAGCTCAGGTCATGATCTCATGGTTGCAAGATCAAGCCCTGTATTGGACTCTGTGCTGGGGGTAGAGTCTGCTTAAGATTCTCCCTCTGCCCCTCCCACGTTCACCCATGCAAGGTCTCTCTCTCTCTCTCTCTCTCTCTCTCTCTCTCTGTCTCACACACACACACACACACACACACACACACACACACACACACAAAAGAAATATCTTCACAAATTCCCTGCTACTCCCCAAAACTCTCCAATATCTGTATGTGGAAATTCAAATTTAGAGTAAATCAAGAGAAATACCCTGAAGTACTGTTTCATCTTTAATTGGAATAGAATACTACAATAATCACTTTTTTATTTTCTGAGTTTTCAAAGTTTTTTTTTAAATAAGCAAGAATGGAATTAGTAAGACTAAACCACTAACTATACAATTAACAAAATAGTTAGTCACTATAGAAATCAGAGTAACAGAATTAAAAAATAAGTTTTTAACGACAAATATGGTTTCTTCATTTCCTTTTGGTTATAATGAATTCTATCCCTTAGTATCTTAATGTGTTATTACTTCTAAATTTTTAATTTTATTAGATTCTTAGGATTAACTTCAAAATCCTTAGAAAAAGACAATAAACAGTAAAAATGAAATTTAAAATACTGTGAACCATTTATTAAGTATATCCTTTTTTAAAGTTTATTTATTTTGAGAGAGAGAGAAAGAGAGAACATGAGCAGGGGAGGGGCAGAAAGAGAGGGAGAGAGAGAATCCTAAGCAGGCTCCATGCTATCAGCATGCAGCCTGATGTAGGGCTTGATCTCAGAACTGTGGGATCATGATCTGAGCCGAAATCGAGAGTTGGTCCCTTATCCTTAACCGACTGAGCCACCCAAATGTTTTGAAACAAACATTCGAAAACATTCCAGTGTTCACTGTTTACACAGAAATTGTATTATACATTATAATTTAAAAATAAGATTTTATTCTAATTGTTGCAGGGAATTTCATTATTGAAACAACCCTGTAATAAATGCATAAGAAAAAAATTCCTTTGGGGGCACCTGGGTGGCTCAGTCAGTTAAGCGTCCAACTTTGGCCCAGGTCATGATCCCACAGTTCGTGAGTTTGAGCCCCATGTCAGGTTCTGTGCTGACAGCTTGGAGCCTGGAGCCTACTTCGGATTCTGTGTCTCCCTCTCTCTCTCTGCACCTCCCCAGCTCATGCTTGCACTCTGTCTCTGTCAAAAATAAATAAACTTAAAAGAAAAAAGAAAAAAATTCCTTTGGTAAAGGCAACTCTTCATTTTCATTTATGTTTTCTGTATTTGAAATATCTATTATTAATTTTGAAGAGTGAGACACAGCTATTTTAAAGTAGGTATAAATTATAAGTAATCTCGGCACCCTATTCAAGAAAATGGAATCATATTTGAGGTATATCACAGATTCTGAAAACACAATTAGAGACTTTGATATTAATAAATGCATATTTATCTGAATTAACATTTTGTACCTATAATCCTTTATGAGTTGGTTGTCAAGAGAGCTATCCCACTGGAGGGATACCTGTCTTCCTATGGTTCTGACAGGCAGTCATCAATACTCAACGTGCCCTTAAATGTTGCAATAATATGAACTCATGTTTTAATCAGAAGGTTAAACATAGTCTTAAGGGTTCTCTAACTTCTAATTCTCTTTATTCATTTTCCTTTGGTAGTTGTCTAAAGCCAGAACCCTGCGGGTTATTTTGCTCAGAAATGTTTAAGCCAGACTGCCAAAAACCTTTTCCTACAGCTTTTGAAAAACCATTTCTCAGATGTATAGGAATTCTTATTTGTCAAAAATCTGCATGAATCTAAAATTAAACACAACAAAAGCCATTCATGTTGAAAAGAATTTATAAAAAAGGAAACCATGGCAACAGAATCATTTATTTTTAACCACACCAACTCTTATCTCTACCTTCACCCCCAAAACTAAGCACACTTAAGCCACAGAATTTCCATGCTTCCTTATTCCTATTGTAATTCTGTAAGAATCAAAAATAGCAACAGGAATTGTCATATTTATATTGCTAAGTATTGTGCAAGCCAGGCTTCTCTTCATGTTTACTTGCTCACATTATCCTACAAATAGCCTTTGAGGAACTTCTGTGTTTGACAAGGGGAAGCTCAGGTAATCCAGCCTACATGGCCAGTGCCACTGTAAACTTGGACAGGCTCTCTGGTGAGAAGTTTAGGGTTCTGATTTAATTACTTAAGGATTCTACATCTTATCAGAAGTAAGCTGACCATGCAGAGCAGGAGCAAATATAACTGCAGCAAATTTCAACATAAGCTAAGCTTTCCTTGGCTCCTCTTTGTGCACAGAATCCAGAAAGCTCTATTTTTGCTGTGGCACTGCCTTTCACATCACTGCCTGATCCTACATCACCATGCCAGGAGAACTCACACAATGTATATGCTTTCCTGAAGCAAAGGATTACAAACTTCCGGCAAAGACTGTTTTGTTAAAATGTCTTAAAAGTACTCATCGGAAGTTTTTAAATGATTGATGACACTAAAAAAATAAACATTATCATATGAATAATTTCAAATACAACTAATTTTCAAGACCAGTATATACTTGAAAATATAATAGCCTCTTCTGATAAATATCAACCAAAAGCATATGGTGTCTGAAATGTGCTTTTCTGATTCCTTTGTCTATTTTGATTTCTGTTAGTTCAGGGTGACAAAAGTAGGGTGTACAAAATAAAAGGTCCATGCCTCATTGGTTTAAATCAGTTCTCCTTCATCCCAGAAGAGCCTCAAGAGAAACAAAGACTTCAGTTTTGAAGATCAATACGTGGGTAACACAAAAAGGCACAAGAATATGTTTAAGGGCATGAAGGGCATTAACCCAATAAGTCAACTGAATGACATGGAAAAGTGATCTTATATTTTCTGGAATAAATGGAAAATCTGATAGTTAAAAGGGCTTGTTTATCTGTTAGCCACACTCAGTTAAATAGGAGACTGCAGGAAGGCTCAGTAAATTACTGGTTACATCAAGAGGAGAGCAGAGACATCGGTTCCTTATCGCTCCATTCTAACTTCTTATTCAGCCCGTTTGTTTCTGTGGTCTGTTTCCCAGAATTCCCCCCATTAGGCTGGCCTGCAGGTCAATATGCCTGACCTTGTTTCACCAAAGGTTTTCTGGGACATGAGTCAAAAGATTACCTGGTATATTTGCACAAAAGCTTTGGCAAATACTCACATAGATACTTAAAAGAATGAATATTTAACAATGACATTAAGTGTCTGGGTTTCTCTGAAGTAAAGGAAAATAAGAAAAACACTGTTTAGATTATTTCCTTGAAACCACACAAAGCCAAAAGTATATTGTTTTTTAGCGTCAGTACAGAGAATCAAAATCTTTCTCTCTTTGGAAGAATTATGAGCAGAAGAGCAGGACTATCATGCAATTCCTCTATTTCTACAGCTGCAGTTACTTTAATTTCCATTTTTGTTTTGTTTCCAACATTTCCCATTTTTGGTAGCAGCTCTACCAATTATTCAGCAAATATTTATTTTGCCCCTATGAAGTCTGAGTCATTGCCCGATAAATAAAATGTGAAGAAGTCAGGATGTAGAAGTACAAAAACATACGGGGATCCAGGTGTAAGTAAGGTTTTGACTATCTACCTTTCACCATCCTTGGGAGGCATGCAAAAAGAAAGGTGTTTACTCAGCACAAAAAATATTAGAAGAACACAAAGGTAAAGAAAAAGGACAGAGATTTTCTTTTCCTACATTTTGTGGAATACTGCTAAATGACCATCCTTGAAACAAACTGAATTTGGACACTATAATTCAATGAACAGATAAGAAAAAATAAAATTCTATCTCTTCTGAGCCTATGGTCAGCTTTGTTATAGTCAAGTTTTATCAATTTGGATACCTTTGCATTGAAAGATTTGCTAAGAAAGTTGATAAGTCCAACATTTTTTATTATTTGGATATGACATTGGAAATTTATTAAATGTATTTAGTAGGTAAGCAAGTGGCAGGAAAAATTTTGAAATATCTGAATGAATTTCCTATAGGCATCCAGTGTGTGCCTATTCTTGGAAGAAGGTAAGTATTTACATTTTTTTTCCATTGCAGGCAAACTGTTAGAAAAGAATGCTGAGGTCAGCATAAGGAAAATTGAAGACTTGTACTCCAGTATTTCATTTGTAGCCAACCTCTTCTTAAGCCTATACATTAAAGTATCTGATATACAACAGGTTAACAATAATAAATATGTGAGTCAGTCAAGGCAAATGGAAAAGCAGAGGAGAAAATAACTTGAGATTAAAGCCTGAGCAAGGATGGGAATGCAAAAGGTATGAGTGTTATGAGGTGCTGCCCCTTTGCCAGGAGAGGGCTGCGGACTTGCCCCCAAGCTTTCTGGCCACCATCCTAAATGGGGAACAAATGGTTACATAATTCACATTGCCCATGAGCTAAATCTAGTGCAGTTATTCAGAAAAAGCATAATTACTCCCAGTACTTAGACTTGAGAGAATTTTCTCCCTCCCTTGGATCCTCATAAAAAAGCCAATGACTTATATCTGGTGAAGCTCCTGGAGAGTATCCTCATAGCGGGTGGGAACATTTCATGGAGGAGCTGCCTCCTATCAGGCCTCTGGGGTCTGGCATCCTCTCAGTACTCAGTAAATGAAGTCACTTAACCTCTTAGTGACCAAGATGCTTCAATTGGAAAACGAGGGCCTGAGTGACCTCTTGGGCTCTGTCCAGAAGTTAAATTCTGTTTCTTGCATTTTGATCATTACAGTAGGTCCTTAAAAAGTTCTGCTTACTAACATTTTTCATCTTAGAAAGGTTGAATAGTCTTGAAATAAGACTATATGTATGTGTGCGTGTTTGTGTGTACATATTCAAACTTTTTGCCCATTGATCTACTGTACTAGGCAAGGTCCAGGAAGGAAACAGAATCCACACCAGTAATTTAAAAAGAGAATATTTTAAAAAAAGGAATTATTAACTGGTAGCAAGTGGGTAGCCAGCACTAAGAGGGGATAAAAGAGAACTCAAAGAATACATGAGGGCTGAGAAACAGTACCCAGTGAAGGAATGCACTTGGAGTGGGGCATTTTCTGCAATGCTTAGATTTAGACTTCATTGGAGAGGGTGTATCTAGCTGCATTTCTAGCCATACTGGTTGGCAGAAAAGTTCACTGTATCACCCAGGCCAACTTTTGTCACAGCCAGTTGGCAGGGGCTGGTGTGCAGGGAACTCAAGCAGGGACTGGCATTCAGAAAACCTTCCACTGGAGTCCCAGCAAAACTTGGTGGAGGGTGTGTCCCTCCCCCACCCCCACCCCTCTGCTCCCCATAACCTCTAGCAGCTGAGCTCTAGGAACAAGAAGACAGAAAGCAATCAAGTCAAGAGAAGTCTCTTCCTCTGGTACTACCTCTCCTCTGACACCTTCCACTGACAAAGCTTAACATGGTGCAGCTGGAAAAGAAGTCTGCACTGATTCCAATTCCAGTATCACAAAGCAGGACAATAAAGGGTGAATTTGAAGATTGGAGGCAAAAAAATGGACAACTGGCATACCCACCTTCCCCTAAGTCATTACATTCTTCAATGTGTAATATGCATATACAAATGTTCATTATGCATTTTATGTTACAGTACATAAAGTGATGCATGTTACAGTGTTGGGATAAGAAACAGTGGCAGTGGGATCTAGGGTACTAGCAATTTCTCCAGCACTCCCATGGACAGTTGACAATGGAAGTTTGCCAAATAAGCATACTGTATTGCTATAATGACTTTTTAATATTCATGGTATACAAGTTTGTGATTTAGAGCATCACAACAACTTAGTAAGCCAATAATCATCTGAAAAAGGAGACCATATTTTGGGTAAATGTTAATTCATTTATTCAGTCAGCCAACAGATATTTGGTAAATATCTATTATACACTAGATGCTAGGGATATGGAGCAAGATAAAAATTAAAAAGCCCCAAAGAATTTACAGTGATAAGTGCTGTGAAGAAGATGCATAAGTGCTATGAATGAGAATTATAGGGAGACTTCACCTACTCAGGAAGATTGTGCAGAATTCTCAGAAGTGCAGTTGAGGGTTAGCTGAGAGGAGGAGTTAGTTGCCTAAGGGTAGGGTGTGGTGGGCAAAAAGCAGTGCCAGGCATATCCTGTGCAAAGACCCTATGATGGGAAAGAAGATATATTCAAGGAACTGAAAGATCTGTGTGCCTGAAGCCTAGGGATCATGGGAAGGGATCGCTGAGAGAGATGAATTCTCCAGCTAACTGCCTTTGACTTCATCTGTGCCAAAGGCTCTTCTGGGTCTCCAGCCTACTGGTCCATACAGCAGATTTGGACTTACTAGCCTCCATAATCAAGTGAGCCAATTCCTTATAATAAAATCTTTCTATATATACATCACATATCCTAATGGTTCTATTCCTCTGGAGAATTCTGACTAATACAGATTTTGGTAGGTAGGAAAACACCATGTGGCTACTTCTTAAGGATTTAATACACTGTGTCAATGGTTCTCAAATGGGGGCAGTTTGGGGGACGCTTAGCAATGTCTGGAGACGTTTTTGGTTGCCATTACTTGGGGAAGCTGATATTGGCATCCAGGGAGTAGAGACCAGGCTAAACCTTCTAAATTGAATAAACATAGCCCCCCGACAACAAAGAATTATCCCTTCTATATTGTCAATAGTAGCAAGGTTGAAAAATCCTGCTCTGTCTGAATGGATAGCCATTGAAGTATTTTAAGCAGGACCAGGGTCAGGGGTTGGGGTGGGTGGTAGGAGGAAAGATCAGTGAGACTGATCTTTTGCATTTCAAAAATATCTTGGTCTGGAGAAAGTCCATAGTAGACACACATTGTGATCAAAGGGGTCTTAAGAAATACTGCTGTCATTGTTAGCCTTGTAAAACCTTAAGTGAAATTCATTTGTTTACAATTTTTCATAGTATTATTATTATTTTTAAATTATAGCCATAAAAAATTCTGGACCCCATTCCTCAGGAAGAAGGAGAAAGTGAGTGATAGCATTATTCAAATGGTTTAACATAGGGGGAAACAATTAAAAGATGGATAATGTTCATCCCTCAGTTATCTCATTCAAATGACATGTGTGACTGATTTCTGTGAAATTAAGGAATTGATTTGTTTTCTATCAACTCAACTTTCAGACTTAAATTTTCCAGGTAAGTATGCAACAAATTTCCCCAAATTTCCATATGGTTAAGTGTTACTTAAGACTAGCTGTACAGGGGGGCGCCTGGGTGGCGCAGTCGGTTAAGCATCCGACTTCAGCCAGGTCACGATCTCGCGGTCCGTGAGTTCGAGCCCCGCGTCAGGCTCTGGGCTGATGGCTCGGAGCCTGGAGCCTGTTTCCGATTCTGTGTCTCCCTCTCTCTCTGCCCCTCCCCCGTTCATGCTCTGTCTCTCTCTGTCCCAAAAAATGAATAAAAAACGTTGAAAAAAAAAAAAAAAAAAAAAAAGACTAGCTGTACAGGAAGTCATAAATATTATGGTGGAAAGGTAATGAAGACTAAATTCTGAGATTTCTAATTTGCAGCCATAGGACCCTTAGCTGAGCTCTGAGGGGAAAGGATCCTGATTGCTGTAGGAAGTTTTTGGTATTGCAGTGATAGATGTGAAAATTAGGAAAAAGTGTATTCAGACAGCCCAGTATGTCACAAGACATTCAGACAGCACAGCATATCAACGTACAGTTTGTAGCCCATTCAATTTACCCTATCTTTAACTCAGAAAGGATAATATCTTAACATTCGGACACCTTTTAACCCCCATTCCTTTCTGTCCAGAGATCATGAAAAGTATAGATTGTAGATATACTTCTATAACCAGCTTTGTGGTAAGATTTTTAGAAGAGATTTTGTTTTCAACTCTCTTTAAATAAATTATGAATACTGAAAACCATTGCAAAGGTTGTAACCAGACTTGAGTATTTGGCAAACTCTTTTCTTTTTGGCAAACTTAATTTTCCTTTCAAATTCTGATTGAACCAGGCATGTTGGCCCACCTAGACCCAACTTCATCAAAGTACTAATTCTCACTGTATTTTCAAGTTATCAGACACTTCCTTTGATCCTTAGACAAAGAGAAACTGTCAGGAAAAAAAAAAAAAAAGATGGGCTGTGATTGAATGCTAAAAGCCAGTGAAAGTAGCTAAAAATAAAACTGTCATCCAAAGAAATATTAAAAAAAAACTTCTGTCTTCATGCAAAAAGGAAAAATAAGAATCTTGATGTTGGCTGGGAAATAAATAACCATGAAAAGTATTTCTTAAGTAGGAAAATCCTAGAATATTATAATTCCAGAGATTCTATATGTTTTTATCTGGGTGAAAAAGTATACATTACTTTTTGCACTGTTGAGCCCACTTGATGCTTTTATTAATTTATACCTTCAAGTCTTCCCCACCCCACTATTATTTGCTTAAAACAAATCAGTGAGCAAACAAACAGGCTAGAGTATTAGAAAGGAAAACTTATGAAAACTGGAAGAATTTGATTCTTACCAATTAGCAGTGTGTATTAAATAGATTCTTAACAGTTGATATCATAAAGATTAATTACCATTTAGGACTCAGAATTATACATATTAAGTAACTGAATATTCAATCCAGAGGGCTTCTATATACATTTTTAAAACTATAACTGCCTGGCTTCCTCATTTGTACTTGAATTGGCCCCAATACTACACTGTTCTCCCCATGTATACACATATTCACCTTTCACTCACACTCCTGATAAGCGGAACCACATTTCTTTGGAGATGGAAGCAATCTAGATAGTGGCTAAAAGTGTGGATGAACAAGCAGCTGCAGGGGTGATGTCTACAATATTTAATGACTGTCCTGCAAAGAATCAGAATCACCATTTATAAAAACACTGACCTTCCTACCTCTTGCTACATCACATTTTAAATCAAAGAAAACAAAGATCCTAAAAGAGGAAACATGTGGCCAACTGTAGCCCCTGAAATCAATCTACTCCACTGGAGGACATTTTAAATGTGAGAGCATTTGCCTTCATGCTTTGTGCTTTCCTTGTTTTTTTGTTTTTGATACTTATCCTCTCTTTGCCAGATTGTTGGCCGATAAATTATTTTCAAACATTTATATGACTTCTGTTTATGTATTCCAGAAGGGGGAAGACCTTTTGTTATAGGTAGTAAAAATCAAGTGAAACAGAGAGTCAGGGTCGTGATTTGCCAAAGGTCAAGGGTCATGACAAGTGACTGACTCCAGAGGCTTTGAGGTCAGAGGTGCAACTGGAATCCCATAACCTCCACTCTGGCTTTTTACATTACAAAGGAGAGCAATGCTTTCCTAACTTCTGTGAAGGAATCTATCTTCCCAGTTTTCCTTGAAAAATTATTTCAAAATGATTCTGCCCATGATTTTTCCCCTTGAAACCAAGTGGCATGAAATAGGCTTTTATATAAATTGAATGTCTCCTTAGCTTTTTATTAGTATTCTATACTGGCAACCTAGAGGAGGAGGAACTAACAGAGATTAATATGTGTTTTTTTAAATGGAAAATAAGCACATTTTTTAAAAGTTCAAAACCCAAAGAGGTATATTTATCTTTTTGTTATTTTCTTTTTCAATCCCATGTGTATTTATTGAATGTACCTAAAATTTTGTTTTCCTTGAAAGACTTAAGTAAGAGCAATAGTGGTCTCTTATGCTTTCTATTGGGGATATATCTTTAGAGTTAAGTTCTTAATACAGGTCCAAAATAAGGTTTTGTAACAGGAACCATTCTGGCATTATTATATATACATTTTTATTTAAAACAAATACAAAACATCAATGATGTCAGGGCCTCTGTTTAGGTCAGAGTGTCTGGCAGATCTCATAATATATTAGTGGCTGCAGCTATATCTATACCATGTGAACTGGAGGAAAAATGCAGAACCTTACTTTTCAACTCCATTGGTTTCTAACCTCTCATGAGCACTTAATTCCACATAGAGAAGGAAATAGTCACGCTGTAGAATCCTGTGGCCCATGAAGGGTAATTGGATAACATCTTTTGAAAGATTTACAAGGCTGCCAAGGATTTTGCCAGCTTTAAACCTGATTGATTCAGTGTGAAAAGATCTGAACAATTCTGACCTAAAAGTTTAAAGACAGACCTTTCCTGTGAAAGTATAATTTAGAGCCTGTAATAAAATTGTATTGGAAAACACCACATTGAAGAACATAGCCATAAATTGCAAAACGTAGCATTATGTTAAAGGACATTTTTTTCCCTCAAGTCCTCTGAAAGAACCCTAATTGTTTACCAGATACTTTAATAATGAAATGTTTTTGTTTTTGTTTTATTATTATTATTTTTTGCTTTATTTTTATTTTTTTTCCCTGGGAGAAGTCCTTCAAGAGAGACAAAACTATCCAACTACTTTGCCTCCCTAACCAAGAAGTCAATTCTTGATAATACATACAGATGGAGTTTATATAAGTTTTTTTCTTATTAGGTAAAATAAAGAAAAGCGAAATTCTGTTTATCTTTAACAAAGAGTAGACTAAACAGACTTGTTCCATATTTTAATTTTTCAAGGTGCTAATTCTCATCATATATTAATTTCCATTTTGACAAAATATATACACTCATAATTAGTACAATATTTTGTGGGTAGACTCAAATGCCTGTGATGACTCAGACAGATTAATGATTAAATATCTTCCAGCTAATTACTCCAGGCCATTAATTATTTATCTAAGTCCATAATTCTATCATCTATTTTAGCCTCCCTCTTTTATTTCCCATTTTGGAAGAAGCAGGTCTGGGAAAACTAAAGCATAAACATTTCAAATAAACAAAATTAAGCAGAGTACATATATCTTTTTTTCCTTTTCTTTAGAATCAGGGAAAAATGGAGACTATGGTATTTAGACAAAAGCCTATTGATCTTTAAACAATACCTCCTTTGTGACATGTTCACTAACTTTGTGTTTCTTCCTCAAATTTCAGTTTGAAGGATTAGGGAAAAATGCCATGTGCCCACTTACCTGTGATTTGGGAGATATGCCATTTGCTTTCTGATTCTTTGAATCATGTGAACTAGTCTTAGATATTTAAAATAGGAATCCCAATTTAGGGTACTTTTGTCCCTATACACATATTTACAAGTGACCAGAAATGACTGCTTTTTTATACAGATTTGTGAGAACACAAACTTGTCAACAAATTGAAAGCTTACTTTCCCACCATCCTTTCAAAAGACTAAACAAAAACAGAACTGTACCATTAAGAAAGAAGTTTCAATTAAGTAATGTGTAAAGGAGGAAACTTCTTCCGTGTAAACTAGTTTATATTGAGAAAGGCGTTCCTAAAGCAAAGAGGGGACAATGTGCTGGGCTCTCATATTTCTTTCCTGAAGAATTAGGCAGTAAGTTAGCTCAGGTTTTCACCCTTTCCAACTCTAAGTAGAGTTAAGTGTCTAGGAGGTAATTCAACCGGCCACCTGAAAATCTGCCCTGTCTTAAGAATTAGAACAGTTCCACCCTTATTGAAGCCATCAAGAGTTGAATAAATTCCACTGTATCAACTTCCAGCTGGCTGTTAGCAATTTCTGCAGGACAGTGTTAATATGTTGGTCTACAACAGTACTCTAAACTGGCACGGTCCCCAGAAGCTCTTCCTCAGAACGTTACAGTCAGTTAAGGCGAAAATTGTTACCTACTGGAAAAATACCCCAGGGTGAATGAAGAGGCATATTAGGAATTGGCAATAAAAGTATTTTTTGATATGTTCACATCACTTCAAATATCTTTATACAAGTCATCCATTCAACAATAAAGGCTTAGAACAGATAGCCTTTTCCAGATGCTTGACTTTGAGTTCTGGTGCCACCTAGTGGAAAGGAGGAGGAAGAGAAGATGCAATAGAGGCCTGATGAGACACCGCTCAGTAGATCATGACTATCATTTGACTAATTTCCTTCAAATCACTTAGTATATAAAAATTATCTGTCACTTTCCTGATGAGATATTTTTGGCTCCCCATCAGTTAAAGGATTATCAAACCCCTATTTCTCTGACATACCTTTGTAGCATTACTTGCAACTATTTCTCTCCATAAGTTTTTCATAATAGCCAGGTTGGTCTACTTCCAAACCACAGTCCTCATCTTTGCTCATGGTACCTTCCCAGACAGAACAGACTCTCTCATCTTTTTAGAATCTCTTCTTTGGAAAGACCTTATGGATGAATTAGTTGTCTCCAGTCATTATGCTTCCCATAAAATCCCCTTCTAAGAATTTTCCTCAGTCTCTTCTTGAACATCTCTGGAGGCAATGAATTCAACCTGATCTGAGATAGCTTGCTAGATTTTCAATCACCTCTGGGTAGGAAGTGTTTTCTTACATTGGACCTACAGGTTCAGCTCAAGAGCACCTCACATGGAGGTGTGAGTTCAGTGCAGACTCCAGAGCAAGTTGAGTTCACATTTCAACTTTGCAGCTTTCTAGTTGTGTGACACTGGGAATATGACAAGCTCTCTAGATCTCAGTTTTTTCACAATAAAATAAAATGAGAATAATGCCTATTATCGTATCAGCATTGTGAATCAGCTTGTAGGTGTGAAAGCACTTACCTGCTTTCACGGTACATGCTTTAAAAGTGTTTGATTTATTATATGTATAACTTGGGGGATTCATCAAGATATAAGCAATGGTTGCAGTTAATGGGAAGAGATGAAAAGAGTATACTTAATGATAAACCTCAATGTGTATACTTGGACTATTTTACCTATAAGGTGCTCCACTAGTTCCTGAAGATATAAATTTGGAAGATGCTGCATGCTATAGGCAGCTATCTGCTATATACAACTATACAGCCATATATATAGCTGTACATAGATACATATACATAGATATGTGATAATTAACATAATCAAGGCTGTCAATTCCCAACATATTAACAACTTACCTTACTTTGCCTAAGTTGGCATTTCCTAAACCTATTTGACCCAATAATCCTTTTTAATGTAACATCTTAACATCTTAATACACATTTATGGCTTAAAAGAGGGATCTTCAACTCAAAACCTTTAAGGACAAAGCAAATCATGCAAACCGGGGAAGTAGGTCAGGTTAAATGCAGTATGGGATAATAAGAATTATGGAAAATAAGAGGATACATATCTCACCTAAATGCAGTTCAGTTTGGCTTGTGAAAAACACTGAGGCCTAAGAAAACATATCTGCAAGCTGACCCTGGGCCATGTTCAGCCAATCTGTGATTCCTGCAGCGTGGCTAAAGGGAACTAACTGTGTAACCTGGGGAAGAATGTATTTTTAGAGATAATAAGGAGAACTTAACAAAAGAGATTGTGAAGGAGAGGTAAAAGATATCAAATCAGGAAAGGGTAGCATACTGGAAACAAAAAGAGGCAAAACAGAGGGGTCTCTGGAACCAGAGAGAGGGTGTATTCATTTCCATTGCTGCTGTTACAAAATGCTACTGCCTATTGGCTTAACACAAAACTATTATTTTACAATTCTGTGGGTCAGAGTTTGATGGGGATCTCAGTGGGCTAAAATCAAGCTGTTGGCAGAGCTGTTCCACTTTTGGAGGCTCTAGGTGAGAATCAGCTGCCTACCCTTTCCAGTTTCTAGAAGCTGCTTACAGTCCTTGGCTTTGGTTTGGCCCCCTTCTCCAGCAAAGACATGTTGTGTCCAGTCCTTTTTATTTCACATTAGTCTAACCTCTTCTCCTGCTTCCCTTTTCCACTTAAAAAAAACTCTTTAACTTTTTATTTATTATTTGTGTGTGTGTGTGTGTGTGTGTGTGTGTGTGTATGTGTGTGTGTGTGTGAGAGAGAGAGAGAGAGAGAGAGAGAGAAAATCCCAAGCAGGCTCCACACCCAGCATGGAGCCCAGCAAAGGGTTTGAGCCCATGACCCCAGGATCATGACCTGAGCCAAAATCAAGAGTCAACCCTCAACTGCCTGAGCCACCCAGGCACCCCTCCTTCTTCCACTTAAAAAAAAAAACAACCTTGTGATTACATGGAACTCATCTGGATATGCCAGGATACTTTATTTTAAAGTCAGCCAATTAGCAACATTAATTCCATCTGCAACCATAATTTCCCTCTGTCATGTATCACAACAAATTCACAGATTCAGGAAATTAGAACACGGACACCTTGGGGGAGCCATTATTTTGCCTATAGCAGAGAGTAAATAGGAAGAATACTGAAGAGAGGCCACTATGACTCAGCAAGGACTGGAGCTTCTTTGCACCCCTGCTCCCCTCAGACTATCCATCCTCTTCATAATAATGGGAGAGAAAGTTAAGAAAGGGGAAGGAAATTGAACCCCATCTGGCAAGAAATTATGCTCATAATATACAGTGTGTGGCTCTATGGTGTCCATACAAATTAGAATACAGATGCTTCTTCAGGAAGAAGGATTAGAAAAGGGGCCTCTTAAAGAAAGAGAAAAGGGGGCCTTTTCTAAGCAGATAAAGTCCCAAAAGCTTACCCCACCCCCATCTAAGGGAAGATGGTTTCAAAAAGAACCCCTACTCAGGCTGATGCGGTCCTGTGAAAGACCTTGGAGAGAGATAAGCAGAGAGCCCATATAGCCTCAGCTGGCTTCTTTTGCATGGGGCACAGCCTGACAACAGGGGCCCAGTGGCAGGCAGCAGACAGCCTGTATTCTGGGTCATCCTGTGAAAGCTTCTCCTCAGCCGCTGAGACATGCTTCTTCCATGGCCTTCCCCAAATTTTGTAGGGTTTTCTCGAAGGGTTTTGTACCAAGCTCTAGGATAGCCCATAGCATATGTTATCTTGGTTTCTTACATAAATACCTTTCTTCTTGACACAGTGAGTTGTCTGAATACAAAGGACATTTAAAATACTTTTTTTCAATCCCAGCAGAATGTCTATTTATATCATTAGATTTACCATTGGTGGGGTACCTGAGATGATTTCACAGGATATTAAGATAAATTTTAAAACATTGCTAGTTTAGGATTTGAGTCTATATTTATGTGTTTGTGTGTGTGTGTGTGTGTGTAGCTTCCTGATATTCAAAGTGTGTCCTCAGCCTCACTGGGAGCTCATGAGAAATGCAGAAGTGTGCCCCACCCAGACTTAGTGCACCAGAATCTTTTTTTTTTTTTTTTTTTTTGAGAGAGAGACAGACAGACATGCAGACAGACAGTGTTCACATGGGGGAAGGGCAGAGGAAAAGGGAGAGAGAATTTTAAGTAGGCTCCATGCTTAGGTCTCAGCCAAACTTGGGGCTTGATCTCACAACTGTGAGGTCATGACCTGAGCCAAAATCAAGAGTCAGATGTTTAATCTTAGTTTTGTCTCCAGGTAACTTGTGCACATAACAAATTTTGAGAAATAGGGATGAAGAATCAAACCCATGATCTGACAGGTAATACTGTGTAGAATGGGGAACATTTTTAAAAAGTGAGTCCATTTAAGCTTCATTTAAAGAAAAATACCCCATAGGGGTTACCTAATATGGCAAACGGTGAAAGACCTTAAAAAAAAAGACTGAAATGTGGAAAATAATGAACACAAAAATGTGACTAAAAAAATGTGTGTTGAATTTGTTGGATATTTAATTTTCTGTGTCTTTTGGCACCATGTTATTACTCTCACCTAATAGATTGCTACTTTCTTTTTCCTGCCACCTCTATCTTGAGTCTTCTTTCCATTTTCCTTCGTAAGTCAGTAACTTCAAAGCTTTGCCTTATTCATTTCTTCACTTAGTCAACAGATAACTTACTGAGCACTTGTCTGTGCCATATTCTAGGCATTGGTAAACAAAAAATGGTTTAGCATTAGATAGATATTAGAGATATTATATTATCACCATAGATATTATCCCATCATACCTATGATATCTGAAATTCATGTAGGCACCTAGAGTAATTCCTCTATTGCTGACAAATAACAAATGCAAGAACAAAGAACAAACCCAATTATCTCCAGGTTTGACTTAATCACACAAAGCAATGAGCACATGCACATGTTACAATATGTTAGTTATAAATGAAAGTTTACTTATTGCTACTTGGGGGCAATACAGTCTTACTCTTGGAATCCTGGGCATTAATTATTCAACCATACCTTTCCTAATCTAACCCTCAGGAAATCAGGAATTTCAGAGGTAAAATGCTTAACCTACAGAGCTTATTATTCTTTTCAGACTTTCAAAATAGTCATACTTCAGGAAGATGCTAATCATGATTCTCTTGTTTACTTATGAGTAAATCTTTTACAGTGTAACATTAGGGATATTGTTCATCTGTATTTTTCTAGTTTAACACTTCCAAGTGCCTAAATGAAGTGATTCATGAATGGCTTAGAGTGTGGTTTTAAGATCAAGAGACATGGGAAATTTGTACCTATAGAGTATCTTTCAATTATAAGAAAACCTTACTTATTTTGGGGTGTCTAAGGTAGCTTAGTTGGTTAAGCATCTGACTTTTGATTTCAGTTCTGGTGATGAATTTGCACAGTTGTGGGATTGAGCCCCACGTGGGGTTCTGTGTTGAGCACTGAGCCTGCTTAAGATTCTTTCTCTCTACCTCTCTCCCACTCTCTCTCTAAAATAAAAAATGTAAAAAAATTTTCAAAAGAAAACCTTATTATTAAAGATTTAGAGCAAATGATAATCAATATTTTATTTGTTAGAAAATTGATTCAATAATCCAATGAAGATCTAATACGAATTATTGACCACTGAGGTGGTTTTAGTATCTAAGACATTCAAATGATCACTTCTGTGCATTACTTTGATGTGAGAGCTATGATTTAATGTTTATCAGATGCCTTAAGTGCTTTTTTTGTATCTTCTGATTTAATCCTCACAACTTTCATCTTACGGGAGAGAAAACTGAGGTACAGTTGATTTGAATCCAGGCAATGTGAAGATAAAGTTCAAATTCTAATCCTTTCATTCCTTCCTTGTCATTAACTTTTTTTTTTTAAGTTCATGATGTCTGTGAAGCATGAGTCTCTAAAAGCAAGGAAAAAAAAACTAGCTAGCTTGAAGAAAAAATAAATTGAAATGGAAAGCAATTAATTTCTCTTAATGCGAATGAAGGATGACCTAAATACTTGTGGAGAAGTGATTTCAAGTATGGAAATGTACAGGAAAAAAAATCTTCCTTACTAAATAAGCAATTTAGCATTAATCCTCCTGTTTTTTAATCTTTATATTTTACATTTTTCATATTTGCTCTTAAAACTTTCTATTTTCTACCAAACCACAGGGGTACATCGTTACATATATGTACATTCTCCTTCTCAATGTATGTATGAATATATATTCATACACACACACACATACCATTATTTATTTATAAAATGACTGAGAATCATTGCCTTGACCCTCTTTACCCCTCTGTAAATCTCTCAGTTCTTTGTTTGGCAAGAAAGTATGATCAGTAGAATGAACCTGCATCTACAACCAAAGAAATCTTTAATTCAAACCCTTGCTTATGACTGGCTATTTGTGCCTCGGTATCTTCTATTTGTAACATGAGAACCATAGCAGAACCCAACAGAAAGGGCTATTAGGAGGATTAAATGGAATAAGGAATGTCAGTAGTACCTTCCCTCTGGAGGAGCTTTAGGACTTGAGCCTCCAAACTTGTTTCTTGATGTGCTGGTAAAAGATATAGCCTAGATTAGGCTGTGCTGGTTAGATTTCAGCCTTCCTTGTTTCAGTCCATAAGCTAGGACTCAGCATAAACCCCATTCAGTCTAGTCTGCATGTTCTATATCAGCCACAAAATGTCCTCATGCAAAGACAGCTTTCCCTTCAGTGTGTGGTGGCTTTGCAGTTGAGAAATACAGAAACAAAGATCTAGTAAAATTAAGTTACTTAAAATAACTGAAGTAATATACACTGGAAGGTATGTGATGACATCATTGTATAATAATATTACTACATACATTAGAAAAACTTTCAAATGCATACATTTTTCTCTGTAGTTATGGTTATTATGGATGCAGTAATTTTTATGTAGTCATGGGACTTACATATGGATTGTTTAGATTTCTTTCTTTTGTATCCTTCAGAAACTTAACCATTTTTTTTGGCATTATAATATTGCTTCAAGAAATCTGAAAAGAGATTCAAATGTTTCAAATAACTATTCTGCAGACATAAATTTTCTGTATCTAACATGTATTGGTGTATTTATAATTTTAAAAAATCTACATTTTAAAATTACTTTGGTAATGTTTTTGAAATACATTTTATATTACTTTCTGGAATGATTTTAGCCATTGGGTAAAGCCAACAATTAAAAAAAGGATTTGACACCTCAAAAAAAATGAAATACTTTTGGCATGTGAAAAGTCACACCTCAAATTTTAGTTGTTAATAATAACAGGGATAGTTATAGCGGAAAGGGTCGTTACACACTTATAAAGGAAGTTTCACTAAATATAGTCAGCATCAGAAGTGTTGATGGGAAGAGTTGAAAATAAAACCTCAAGACAACTTTTTATTTAAAATTCTACTTTTTTGTGTGTGTTAATGTCATTTGAAGGAAACCTCACACTTTCTTGCAACATAATAAAGAAATAATAATACACATAATAAAGAAATGAGAAAATAATTTTTAAAATGGTGGGTAGCCCAAAGAAGTAGACAGTGTGTCTTTCAACAGGCACATAAATAGTGCATGAGACAGTTTAAGGCTTTCATCTTATTTACCTTGTTGGTCTATTCAGGAGACTTGTCCGACACCAATTTGGTTGCAATACATTTTCTTCCTATAGTTTTAATTAAACTACATAAAAATTGCTTTGTCCTGATAAGTAGTCTGGATTTTCTTCACTGTAACAGGGTCAATATTCTTCTAAATATTATACCATAACATTTTAATTTCTTACAGGAAACATGTCCACCTTCAGGTCAAAAATAGAGAAGAGAAAGGCTGGAAAGATGGTGAAGTAGGAGGACCCTAGGCTACTTCATTACACAGATACAACTAACATCATTGTAACACTCACATCATTGTAAATAACCCAGAAAATGACTCAAAGACTGGCAGAACAAACACCGAAGCTAAAGGTAGAGAAGAAGCAACCCCAAAGAGAGTATGAAGAACAGAGACCAGTAGTGAACTAAATACCCACAGCACTATCTGATGTGGGAGGGGCTTGCACATGTAGACAGAGAGAGAGGCAGACTATTATACCTGGGAGCCCACATGGAGAACACAAATCCATGTGTTCAAATCACAAATCAAATGTTTCAAATAACATTTGGCTTTGAAAACTAAAGGGACTGGATTTCATGAGTGCTTACAACCAGCAAGACTTAAAACCTGGAATTTTAAAAACCAGTGGGCTATGCTCTGGAAGAGTGGGAGGGTGAGAGGAAATTGAATCCCCACCCTAAAAGAGACAGAACAACAAACAGCCCCTCTGAGATACAGCAGAGAAGCAGCAGTTTGAAAAACACCTGGTACTTACTGGAGGGAGACTTGTTTACTCATCTCAGAGCACATCATGAAGGGAAAGAGATACTTGGGAGACTTCTTCAGGAGCAGGGGAGCTGGCCGGTGCCATTTCCCTACCCTGCTCCCAACATAAACTCACCGTCACCTGCACAAATCAGCACACCACCACACTCACTACCTAACTTACTGACAACACCAGCCCTCCTACTTGTGCTTCAGAGTATCCACCCCTTCTAGCCAGGCCAACCTCAGTCCACTACTGCAGTTCCCCTCTCCTAGAGGACTGGCACAACCCTTGCCAAAAACACCGTGCCCCACACTGTGCACATTGTGGATCCACTCCCCCCAATATGCTCATGGCCAGAGCCCATCCAAAGTTGTATTATAAGCCTGGCAGTGTGAAAGCAGCCCAGAGAGGGGCCAGCACCACTCCAATGAGACTTCTGTGCCAGGGAGAGGGAAAGATAAGCACACACACCAGTCAGACTGTGGTCCCAGCAGTGAGCTGGGGGCAGGCATCTGGTTGTACTGCAGGACCCACCTACCAATGAAAGCTCAGGGGACAACGCAGGGAAACTGCCCTGAAGTTTGGTGCTACTACATCTTGCAAATGCATGGTATGACTCAACTTAAGCCCAGGCGGGTCCAGACTGGCCCACTAATACCACAGGGACCATACACTGGCACAACAGGCAAAGAGAGCCAGACAATTGGACTGAATGAAAAAGTGACTCAGCCACAACAGCAAGGTGCAATCAACACACATAGGAGACAACCCTGAAGCGCCAGGTTCTACTGAACAGGGGATATTGCACTGCAAGTAACTACAGAACCTCTGCTTCAAAAAGCCACTACTTTCAAGAGCAGGGCATATAGTTGACTTTCCTAAAACACAGAAGCAGACACAAAGAGACAAAATGAGGAGACAGAGGAACATACCCCAAATGAAAGAACAGGAAAAATCACAGCAAGAGATCTAAGTAAAATGGAGTAAGTAATATGCCTGATAGAGAATTTAAAATAGTGATCATAAAGATACTCACTGGACTGGAGAAAAAAGTGGAGGACATCAGTGAGATCTTCAACAAAGAGATAAAAAAGAATCAATCAAAATGAAGAAAATGATAAATGAAATTAAGAAAATAAAACTATATGAAATAAATAGCACACTAGGGGAAGCAGAGGAACAAATCAGCAACCTGGAGGACAGAGTAATGGAAAGTAATCAAGCTGAGCAGGTAAGAGAGAAAAAAAAAATTATGCAAAAGGAGAATAGACACAGGAAACTCAGTGACACCATCAAGCATAATAACATTCACATTATAGGGATCCCAGAAGGAGAAAAGGGGGCAGAAAACTTATTTGAAGAAATAATAGCTGAACATTTCTGGAATCTGGGGAAGGAAACAGACATTCAGACATAGGAGACACAAGGAGCCTCTAAAAAAATCAATCCAAGGAGCGCCACACTAAGACACATAGTAATTGAAATGTCAAAAAGTAGTGATAAAGGGAGAATTTTGAAGGCAGCAGGCAAAAGAGAATTACATACAAGGGAAACCCCATAATGCTATCAGCAGATTTTTCAGTCAAATCTTTGCAGGCCAGAAAGCAGTGGCATGATATATTGAAAGTTCTGAAACGAAAAATTCTACAGTCAAGAATATTCTATCTAGCAAGGCTATCATTCAGAATAAAAGGAGAGATAAAGAGTTTCCCAGAAAAACAAAAGTTAAAGGAATTCATACTGTAAACCAGTCCTACAAGAAATATTAAAAGGGATTCTTTCAGGGGAAAGAAAAGACCATAAGTAAGGGTAAGAAAGTAGGAAGCAGAAAAGCAGTAAAAATAAGTATATCTGTAAATATCAGTCAAGGGACTCACAAAATGACACCATATGGGGGCGCCTGGGTGGCTCAGTTGGTTAAGCATCCGGACTTCAGCTCAGCTCAAGAACGCACAGCTCATGGGTTTGAGCCCCACATCAGGCTCTGTGCTGACAGCTCAGAGCCTGGAGCATGCTTCAGATTCTGTGTCTCCCTCTCTCTGCCCCTCCCCACTCATATTCTGTCTCTCTCCATCTCTCAAAAATGAATAAACGTTAAAAAAAAGAATGACACCATATACCTAAAATGTAGGGGACAGAATGGGTTCTGACTTAGTGACCACCAACTTAATATAGACCTTTACATTCAGAAGATGTTATATACAAAAGAAATGGTAACCACAAATCAAAAACTGGCAATATATATGCAAAAAAATAAAGGGAAAGAAATCCAAGTAAATCACTAAAGAAAGACAACTAATTGTGAAAAGAGAGCAAAGGGAGAAAGGAACAGAGGAATTATAACAACCATAAAATGAGTAACAAAAAGGCAATAAATGCATATGTATCAATAATTACTTTGAATGTAAATGCACTAATTGCTCCAACCAAAAGGCACAGGGTGATGGAAAGAATAAAAGAAGAAAATCCATCTATATGCTGTCTACAAGAGATTCATTTCAGACCTAAAGACACCTGCAGAGTGGGGCGCCTGGGTGGCTCAGTCGTTAAACGTCTGACTCTTGATTTTGGCTCAGGTTATGATCTCACAGTTTGTGAGTTTGAGCCCCACATCCGGATTCCACATTGACAGTGCAGAGCCTGGATGGGATTCTGTCTCTCCCTCTCTCTCTGACCCTGCCCGACCCACACACACATTCTCTCAAAATAAATAAATAGACATTAAAAAAACAAAGACACAAGCAGAGTGAAATTGAAGGGATGGAGAAGTATTTGTCATATGAATGGATGCGAAAAGAAAGCCAGGGTAGCAATACTTATATCAGACAAAAAGGACTTTAAAACAAAGACTGTAACAAGAGACAAAGCACATTATATAATCATAAAGGGAACAATTCAACAAGACGATATAACAACTGTGAATATTTATTCACCCAACATGGGAGCACCCAAATACACAAAGCAGTTAATAATAAGCATAAAGGAAATAATTGATAGTAATACAATAATAGTAGGGGATTTTAACCCCCACTGACATCAATGGATAGATCATACAAACAGAAAATCAACAAGGAAACAGTGGCTTTGAATGACATATTGGACCAGATGGATTTCACAGATATATTTAGAACATTCCATCCTAAAACAGCATAATACACATTCCTTTCAAGTGTACATGAAACATTCTCCAGAATAGATCACATATTAGGCTACAAAACAAGCCTTAACAAATGCAGAAAGATTGAAGTCATACCATGCATCTTTTCTGCCCACAACACTATGAAACTAAAAATTAACCACAAGAAAAATTCTGGAAAGAGAAAAAATACAGGGGGGTTAAATGACATGCTACTAAATAATGCATGAGTCAACCAAAAAATCAAAGAGGAACTCAAAAAATACATGGAGACAAGTAAAAATGAAAACACAATGGTCCAAAATTTGGGATATAACAAAAGCTGTTCTAAGAAAAGGTATATAGCTAAAAATTGGCCTACTTAAAGAAGCAAAAAAATCTCAAATAAACAACCTAACCTGACACATAAAGGAGCTAAAAAAGAAGAACCATGAAAACTCAAAACAAATAGATGGAGGAAAATCATAGAATAGAGCAGAAATAAAATAGAAACTAAAAAAAAAAACCAATAAAACAAATTAATTAAACTGGGTAGGAGATGATTCTTTGCGAAGACCAACAGAATTGATGAACCTTTAGCCAGATTCATAAAAAGAGAAAGTGAGATGAGATGAGAGAGAGAGAGAGGACTCAAACAAAATCAGAAATGAAAGCGGGGAAACTGACACTACAGAATACAAAGGATTCAAAGAGAATGTTATGGAAAACTATATGCCACCAAATTGGACAACCTAGAAGAAATGGACAAATTCCTAGAAACACAGAACCTCCCAAAAGTGAATAAGAAATAGAAAATTTGAAAAGACAGATTACCAACAATCAAATTGAATTAGTAATCAAAAAAATTCCAAATAAACAAAAGTCCAGGACCATACAGCTTCACAGATGAATCCCACCAAACATTTAAAGATAAGTTAATACCTATTTTTCTCAAAATATTCCAAAAAATAAGAGGAAGGAAAGCTTCCAAATTCATTCTATGAGGCCAGCATTACCCTGATACCAAAAGCAGATAATGACACCACAAAACAAGAGAACTACAGGCCAAAATCTCTGATGAACATGGATGCAAAAAGCCTTAATAAAAATACTAGCACACCAAATCCAACAATGCATGAAAAAAAAATCATTCACCACAATCAAGTGGGATTTACTCCTCAGCTGCAAGGGTGGTTCAGTATTTGCAAATCAACCGACATGATACTTCACATCAATGAGAGAAAGGATAAAAACTGTAAGATCATTTCAATAGACAAAATGAAAAAGTATCTGAAAAGTACAGAATCCATTCATGATAGAAACCCTCAACAAAGCAGGTTTAGAGGGAACACCCCTCCATATAATAAAGGCCATATACAAAAAACTCACAGCTAACATCATCCTCAATGGGGAAAAACTGACAGCTTTTCCTCCACACAGTCAAGAAAAAGACAGGGATGTCCACTCTCACCACTTTTATTCACCATAGCACTGGAACTCCTAGCCACAGCAATCAGATAACAAAAAGAAACAAAAGACATCCAATTCAGAAAGGAATAAGTAAAACTTTCATTATTTGCAGATGAGATGATACTCTATATAGAAAACTGGAAGATTCTGCCAAAAAACTACTAGAATTGATAAACAAATTCAGTAAGGTCACAGGATACAGAATCAACATACAAAAAAATACTGCATCTCTATATGCCAATAATGAAGCAGCATAAAGAGAAATTAAGAAATCAATCATTTTTATAATTGCAACAAAATAATACCTACTTATAAATTTAACTAAGAAGGTGATATAAAACACTTATGAAAAAAATTGAAAAAAAAACACAAAAAATGGAAAGACATTCCATGCTCATGGGGAAGAACAAATATTGTTAAAATGTCTATAGTACCCGAAACAATCTACAGATTTAATGCAATCTTTATCAAAATACCAACAGCATTTTTCACAGAACTAGAACAAACAATCCTAAAATTTGTATGGAACCACAAAAGACCCTGAACAGTCAAAGCAATCTTGAAAAAGAGAAACAAACCTGGAGGTAGCATAATTCCAGATTTCAAGTTATACTACATAGCTGTAATAATCAAAACAGTACGATGGGGTGCCTGGGTGGCTCAGTCCATTAGTTGTCTGACTCTTGATTTAGGATCAGGTCATGATGTCATGGCTCATGAGAGCAAGCCCCACATTGGTCTCTGTGCTGGTAGCATGGAGCCTGCTCAGGATTCTCTTTCTCCCTCTCTCTCTGCCCCTCCTCCCTCTCAAAATAAACAAATAAACATTAAAACAAAACAAAACAGTATTGTATTGGCACAAAAACACACACATAAACCAAGAGAACAGAATAGAGAGCCCAGAAATAAACCCATGGTTATATGGTAAATTAATTTTTGACAAAGAAAGAAAGGATATGCAGTGGGGAAAAGACAGTCTCTTCAACAAATGATGTTGACAAAACTAGACAGCTACATGCAAAAGAATGAAACTGGATCACTTTCTAACAGTACACAGAAAAATAAACTCAAAATGGATTAAGGACCTAAATGTGAGACCTGAAACCATAAAAATTCTAGAAGAGAGCACAGGCAGTAATTTCTCCAACATTGGCCATAACAGCATTTTTTTAGATATGTCTGCTGAGGCAAAGGGAACAAAAGCAAAAATAAACTTTTAGGACTAAATAAAAAAAATGCTTCTGCACAGTGAATGAAACTATCAACAAAACTAAAAGAAATCCTACTGAATTGGAGAAGTATTTGCAAAGGATATATCTGATAAAGGGTTAGTATACAAAACCTCTAAAGAATTGCTACAATTCAACACCAACCCTCTCCCAGTAATCCAATTTAAAAATGTAATAGACATTTTTCCAAAAAAGACATACAGATGGCCAACAGACACATGAAAAGATGCTCAACATCACTCATCATCAGGGAAATGCAAATCTAAACTACAATGAGCTATTACCTGAAACCTCTCAGAATGGTTAAAATAAAAAACACAAGAAACAACAGGTGTTGGCAAGAATGTGGAGAAAAAGGAACCCTTATGCACTGTTGGTGGAAATGCAAACTGGGGCAGACACTCTGGAAAATGGGACAGAGGTTCCTTAAAATTTAAAAATAGAACTTCCATATGATGCAGTAATGGCACTACTTTGTATTTACCCCCAAAATATGAAAACACTAATTCAAAAGGATATATGCACTGCTATGTTTATTGCAGCATTATTTACAATAGCCAAATTATGGAAACAGCCCACGTGTCCATCCATAGATGAATGGGTAAAGAAGTGGTGTGTGCGTGTGTGTTTGTGTGTGTGCATGCGAATGGAATATTATTCAACCATAAAAAAGAATGAAATCTTCCCATTTGCAACAACATGGATGGATGTAAATAGTATAAGACTAAGTGAAATAAGTCAGAGAAAGACAATCCATAGGATTTCATGTATATGTATAATTTAAGAAACACAAAAATGAACAAAGCTTAAAAGAGAGACAAATCAAGAAACAGACACTTAACTAATGAGAAAATAATGATGGTTATCAGAAGAGAGGTGGGTGAGGGGGATGGGTTAAATATGTCATGGGAATTAAAGAATACTCTTACCATTATGAATAATGGGCAGTGTATAGAGTCAGTGAATCACGATATTGTACACCCGAAACTAATTTGACACTGTATGTTAACTATACTGAAATTAAAATAAAAAAAACAGTAGAAGAAAGAATTTTGGTTTCCTTATTAAAATGATAGCCTTGCAAACCAGGTGAGTTTCATAAAAGTGATTTTTTAATTTATTTATATCTTCTGTAACCATAAGAGGAAATAAACCTGGAGGCTCCAACTCAGGATTTTTCCAAAGAAAAGATCATCGTTCCAGTATAAAGACATGAAATTCTATCTTCACATTCTTTAAAACTCATAGAACTCAGATAACTATGTTTTCATTGTGCTATATAGAATAGCAATATTTTCATAATTGCATTTGAATCATTAAAAGAAAGTTAAATTGTTTTCAATATAAATTGATTACATTCATTTTGTCAGGTTTGTGCTCTGAGGAATCTGGATTTAATCCTAGAGCAGCTGCATTCTAGATATGAGACATTGGGCAAGTCACTTAGATTTTTCAGTTGATAGAAAGATAAAATGATGTTATATATTTAAGTCCTACAGCATTATGTCCCATAGAAAGCATTCATTAAATGTAACCCAAGTTACAGATCTATAGTAATGATTTAAGTGGCCAAAATATCAAATTAACTAAAAACATCCCATACTCTGGTATTCTGGACATATCACCATTCTCTAAAATGTCCATAGTCTACTCCAATTTGTATGAACTAAGAACACCAATAATCTGATTGATGGTAATAATAGAATTAACATTTTAGACTATCAATTATTTGGATTTTATACATTTATTTGAAATATATTTAATAAACCTCTTCTATATACCAGCCAATGGTCTGGACAGTGGATAAACAATGGTAAACAGTCCTTGCCTGTATGAAGCTTACAGTCTAGAAGGCAGAGACACTGGAGTGAATATGTAAAGAAACAATTCACCAAGATAACTTCAAAATGGTAATACCCAAAAGAAAATCAACAAAGGTCAACCATTGAGTGATTAGGGGTCAGATCTAGCTTGGATTGGGAGCCAAGAAAATCCAGAATGAGGAACTGACATCTGAGCTGACAACTAGAGTACAAGAAGAAGCCAGAGAGGCAAAGGTCTTAGGTCTCAGTGTCCCTAGCTGCATCCCCAAGCGAGCAGCAAATGCAAAGGCTGTAAAGGAGGAAGAAGCTTGCTTATTTGCAGAACAGAAAGAAAGCTGACAGGGGTTAATAAAGTACAGTAAGTGAAAGGAAAGTGGGAGAAGAGGTCCAGGTCATGCAAAGCATTGGTCATTGTAAGAGTTTTGGAGTTCTTAAGCAGGCAAAGGAGACATCTGACTTGTGATTTAAAGATCACTGTAGCTGCTGTGTGAGCAATGGCTGCTGGGAGATGAGAGCCAAAAGAGTACATGGAATAGGAAGTTATCTTAATTCAGAAGACATGATGTGGCTTGGATTGAGGTGGTAGCCCTGGAGATAGAAAGACTGGATGTCCTATAATGTGTATGTTCCAAAAGGGCATATATAAAAGTAGATTGGTAAGACTTTTTGATATGATGAGAGATGAGAACAGAATATAGGAAAACTGTAAGGTTTTTGGCTTCAGAAATTGGGTAGTTTGTGATACCATTTACTGAGATGAGGAAATATAAGGAGGAAGAATTTTATGCAATGAGGCCAGTTTTCAAAGCCACATGGCCAACCTCAACTGTGGATGTGTTCTTTTTCTCCAAATAAGATGTGATTACTTGGAAACTGAGAAAACTTGGCACTTCCCTCATCCTTCTAAAATAACATTCACTTTCTAGCCCATGCCTAAAGCTCTATGCAAAAACTAGAATATTTATGCTTAACCTATGCCCACAAACCCTTATTTGCAATTCTGAGTTCCATTAGCTTGGAAAACTGAAAGATTTGTATAATTCTCTTGGTGGCAAAATTTACCTGCCCCTGTCTCATTTGGTGGCCAAATCCAGCCTGAATTTACATGAGGCCATTTATAGTCCTTATCCCTATTACAATTCATCCATCTTATTGCAAAAGTATTAACAACTTTGATTACAGTATCCCACTCTAGAATCTATTGGTGTTATATAGGATATGGTACATGTGTGATACTATATAAAATTAAAAGAAAATTAAGAATTCTGAAACATTTCTGTCTCAAGGTCTTAGAGAAGGGATTATAGAGCTTGTACTCTTAAACTATAAACTAGACAGTACTTTATTATGTGTTTTACTACTTGGTTAAAAAAATGTTAGATCCTTTTCTGAGAGAAGAAGGGTTTACAAAGTAGACTCTGAGAAAGCAACCTATTGACATTACAATTTCTTAGATTCAAGCATGGAGGGCAATGTAGGGGCCTCCAACATAATGAATTTGAGGGCAGGAAGGCTGGCATTTTTATGCAAGGAAAAGTCACACAGGCAGGTTAACAACAGATATTTCACTCTAATGACCAAAAAAAAAAAAAAAAAAATGGTGTCAAAACTCCTAATTATTCAGGAGTTAACATAACATGGAGCAGCTCACACACTTAATTTCATTGATTCTAAGCTGCACAATTTCTACCTGCTAACTTTTCTGAAATTGGGATATGTCTTACAATTAATGGAATCTTAAAATGAACTCTGACCGGGTGGAAATGATGATGTGTTATTGCTTGAGCATATCCAACCTTGGCTGTTATTTTTGCCTGCATGGTGGGAAAGGTAAAACTTTCTGTGTCTCAATCATAAACTATCTAAGGACCTTAATAGGATCATGTCTTTGTTGATTTAGGCTGCTAAAACAAAAATACCATATACTGGGTGACTTATATATAACAGAAATTTATTTATCACAGTTCTTTCTGGAGGTTGGGAAATCTAAGATCAAGGCATAGGTAGATTTAGTGTCTGGTTCACAGAATGGCTATCTTGTAGCTGTGTCTTCACATGATGGAAGAGGCAAAGGAGCTCTCTAGGGGGTATTTTCATAGGGGCACCAGTTCTTTTCAAAAGGGCTCCATCCTCATAACCTTATAGTCTCCCTAAGGCCCCACTTCTAAATACCATCACAGTAGGGATTAGGTTTTGACATATGAATTCTGAAGATATGTAAACATTTAGACTATAGTAGAAGGTTTTGAGTGTTACCTGAAGTCCTCCATTGTCAGCATCAGTTAATATCAAGAAAGCAGCAGCATCAAAACTTACAAAATGTCAGAAGCTTGGAATAAGACCCCAAAGACAATATTGAGGCAGATTTTAGTAGCATCACCAGTGCTCTCTATGGCATAGATGGTGATATTTTATGGGAAAACAGAGGTATCAAAACTTTGTTTGAAGTTTTCCCAAAAAATAAAATCTTATGAAGATTTGTAATTCTTCCACCAATTTTTATTTTCCTTTTATTATATGCAAATATAAATCCATTTTTCAACAAATATGAAATAATTCTAAATTATGAGAAAACACTGTGTCATTTTAATTGGTTGATTTTTAAAAATTAACTCTACATAAACCAATGGTGCATCTTATTTAATGTCTTATATTTGATGAAATACCATTCCCCTTTATAGACAGAGGCTCAAAGGACATGGCGGTGGGGATGGTGACTATGTAAAAGTGAAGATTCCAATCTCAGGTTATTATTCTTCAAGTTGGCTTTTTTTCTTTTTCTGAGCCCAGGTTCATCTCTTACTTTCCCTCTGGCCTTTTTCTGGTACTCTGCTACTAATGCTTAAATGGAGCATCCACTTCATTAATTTATAGCATTTCTAGCAAATAAACCTTCAAATACAGGTCAAAGACTGGACTTTGGCCACAACCAAATTAAGTGGATGTTTTCCAGTGATAGCATCTGCATAGAAACGTTAGGCTTTATTTCTTTAAGTCTTGCCTAATGCAAGACAAACTTTGGATTTATATTCCTTGAGTCTTATGTAGCCTATAAGGTTTTTCCTTTGTCACTCTGTGTTAAGAGTATGAGACCATTTGTAAAGGTTTTTGATGTGTAAAATTGTACACCTATAAGTTACAATAACTGCACACTGCCAAAGGAATTTTTTTGAACTTTCGTCTTTTAGCCACAGAACATTAAGTAGCACAATCCATTTTATATTTAATTTTATTTGAATGTCATAGTAAATAGGACATTAGTTTTGAGATTCTTTTAATTTTACTTGTATAATTTGACTAAAGCTGTACTCCATTAATGTCAGTTAAAATGTGCTAACAAGATTAAAAGAAACACAGATCTTAACTCAAAAAGCACTGGAAAGTAAATATCTTTGTGGATGTTTTCTGTAAATATTTTTGAAATGGCTGTAAGGCATATTTTGTAAGTAAAGCATCTATAGTCTAACTGTTAAATGAATAAGTTAAGGGACAAACTGCTTGGGTGTGAATTACAACTCTGCGTTTAGTTGATTAACCTTAGGCAAGTTACTTATTTTCAATGTTCCAGAGTTTTCTCATTTATAAAGTAGAGGACGCTAAAATTGTATAACTATCTTATACAATTGTTGGGCAATCAAGTTCAATTCATACATGTAAGTCACTTAGAACAGCACCTATTACAGAATTAATAATAGATGTTTATTATTGCTGTTAATTTTTAAAATCTCTTTTATCTCTCTCTCTCCCTGAAGTCCCAATCATATTGGTAGTTATTTCTCAAATTTATTTCCCTGTTATCTCTCAAAACTCTAGCCTGCTACATTCCACATGTTCTTCCAGATCACTTCTTTTCTTACCTTTTTACCAAATGGAGCTCTGTTCTTTCTTGAAGAAACTAATTTAGATTTTGTAGGCACCATTCTCCACCATTATCTCATCCCAGTAAAAGTCTAGAGTCCAGTAAAAGTCTTGAGCAGATAAACAAAGTATGTTTGTGAGAAACACCCATGATTGGTACAGGACTACTGAAGTTAGGAAGAGAGAGACTGTTATTTCCAATATTTAATTTTGTGTCCATTTCAGTATGTTCCTGTGGGAATTTTCTCAATTCTATTTGTAAAAGTTACATACCTGGAGAGAGGAAAAAAGATGGCAGCGTAGGAGGACTCTGGGCTCACTTCGTCCTGCTGATTGCTTAGATTCCACACACATCAGACTAAATAACCCCAAAACTGCCGGAAGACTAGCAGAATGGACTCTCTGAAGCCAAGCACAGACAAGAGGCCCAAAGAAGAGGGTAGGAAGGGCAGAGAGGTGCACACTACACGGATTGGCAGGAGGGAGCCAGGGCAGTGGAGGGGCAGCCCTCCAGGCAAGGCAGAGCCCCCAAAGCCTGGCTTGCAAAAGTGGAGGGGCCGGACTCTATGATTTCTGACAGCCAGCGGGACTTAACATCTGGAAAGTTAAAAGTCAACAGCTCTGCTCTCGGAGAAAGGGGAGGGCGAGAGGACACCTGGAGGGAGAGTTGTTGAGCCCCAGAAGGACAGAGCTCGATGGGGGAACAAAGGCAAGCGCCATTTCCCTCTCCCATCCCCCAGCCAAAATTCCAAAGGGAACCAGTTCCTATCACTGAACTTGCTTGTACCTCACAAATGCCCAACCCTGTGCTCCTGTGGATCCATCCCTCGGACGGGCCTGCCTCCCTCCAGATGCTGTAGGGCCCCTCCCACAGGGGACCACCTACAGCAAAGCTAGCTAACCCTGCCCCTCCCGCCCCCGTGCACCGATCCACCCCAGCTAATATGCCCTTGGCCAGGTCCCATCGAAGCAGCACCACAAGCCTGGCTGTGTGCAAGCAGCCCAGACAGGGGCCACACCACTCCACAGTGAGTCCTGCCCCTGGGAGAGGGGAAGATAAGGTACACACCAGTCTGACTGTGGCCCCAGCAGTGGGATGGAGGCAGACATCGGGTCTGACTGCAGCCCTACCCACCAACACAAGTTTCTTTGGACAGCACAGGGGAAGTGCCCTGTAGTTTGGAGCTACTGCAGACCCTACCCAAAATGACGAAACGGAAGAATTCTCCTCAAAAGAAACTCCAGGAAGTAGCGACAGCTAACAAATTGATCAAAACTGATTTAAGCAATACAACAGAACAAGAATTTAGAATAATAGTCATAAAATTAATTGCTGGGCTTGAAAAAAGCATAGAGGACAGCAGAGAATCTATTGCTACAGAGATCAAGGGACTAAAAAATAGTCATGAGGAATTAAAAGATGCTATAAATGAGGTGTAAAATCAAATGGAGGTGGCCATAGCACGGATTGAAGATGCAGAGGAGAGAACAGGTGAATTAAAGGATAAAATTATGGAAAAAGGGGAAGCTGAGAAAAAGAAAAATAATAAAAATCCAGGAGTATGAGGGGAGAATTAGAGAACTAACTGACGAAATCAAACGGAACAATATCTGAATCATAGGAAGTCCAGAAGAAGAGAGAGAAAGGGGCTGAAGGTGTACTTGAACAAATCATAGCTGAGAACTTCCTGGATCTAGGAAAGGAAAAAGGCATTGAAATCTAAGAGGTACAGAGAACTCCCTTCAGACGTAACTTGAATTGCTCTTCTGCACAACATATCATAGTGAAACTGGCAAAATACAAGGATAACGAGAGAATTCTGAAAGCAGTTAGGTATAAATAGGCCCTAACATACAAAGGTAGATACATAAGGGTAGTAGCAGACCTATCTACTGCAACTTGGCAGGCCAGAAAGGAATGGCAGGAAATCTTCAATGTGATGAACAGAAAAAAAATATGCAGTCAAGAATCTTTAACCCAGCAAGTCTGTCATTCAGAATAGAAGAAGAGAAAAAGGTTTTCCCAAACAAACAAAAACTGAAGGAATTCTTCACCACTAAACAGCCCTACAAGATTCTAAGGTGGACTCTGAGTGAAATGTTGCAAGGACCACAAAGTACCAGAGACACCACTACAAGCATGAAATCTACAGATATTACAATGACTCTAAACCCATATCTTTCAGTAATAACACTGAATGTAAATGGACTAAATGCTCTAACCAAAAGACATAGGGTATCAGAATGGAAGGTGCCTGGGTGGCTCAGTCGGTTAAGTGGCCGACTTCAGCTCAGGTCACAGTCTCATGGTTTGTGGGTTCGAGCCCCGCATCGGGCTCTGCTGAGAGCTGAAAGCCTGGAGCCTCCTTCAGATTCTGTGTCACCCTCTCTCTCTGCCCCTCCCCAGCTCATACTCTGTCTCTGTCTCTCTCAAAAATAAAGTAAAAAATGTTAAAAAAAAAAAAGAATGGATAAAAAAACAAGACCCATTTATTTGCTGTCTACAAGAGACTCATTTTACACCTGAGGACACCTTCACATTGAAAGTGAGGGGATGGAGAACTATCTATCATGCTACTGGAAGTCAAAAGAAAGGTGGAGTAGCCATACTTATATCAGACAAACTACTTTAATGTTTTTTTTTTTTATTTCATTTTTGAGAGAGACAGAGACAGAATGCAAGTGGATTAGGGGCAGAGAGAGAGGGAGACACAGAATCCGAAGCAGTCTCCAGGCTCTGAGCTGTCAGCACAGAGCCCGATGAGGGGCTCAAACTCACGAGCTGTGAGATCATGACCTGAACTGAAGTCGGCCACTCAACCGAGTCACCCAGAAGCCCCAGACAAACTAGACTTTAAATTAAAGGCTGTAACAAGATGAAGAAGGGCATTATATAATAATTGCAGAGTCTATCCATCAGGAAGAGCCAACAATTATAAATGTCTATGCACTGAATTCGAAAGCACCCAAATATATAAAATAATCACAAACATAAGCAATCTTATTGATAAGAATGTGGTAATTTCAGGGGACTTTAATACTCCACTTACAACAATGGATAGATCATCTAGACACATGGTCAATAAAGAAACAAGGGCCCTGAATGATACATTGGATCAGATGGACTTGAGAGATATATTTAGAACTCTGCATCCCAAAGCAATGACATATACTTTCTTCTTGAGTGCACATGGAACATTCTCCAAGATAGATCGCATACTGGGTCACAAAACAGCCCTTCATAAATGTAAAAGAATGGAGATCATACCATGCACCATGAAATTAACCACAGGAGAAAGTCTGGAAAACCTCCAGAGGCATGGAGGTTAAAGAACATCCTACTAAAGAATGAATGGGTCAACCAGGCAATTAGAGAAGAAATTAAAAAAATAATATGGAAAAAAATGAAAATACAACAATCCAAACGCTTGGAATGCAACGAACTCAGTCCTAAGAGGAAAATATATTGCAATCCAGGCCTATCTCAAGAAACAAGAAAAATCCCAAATACAAAATCTAACAGCACACCTAAAGGAAATAGAAGCAGAACAGCAAAGACACCCCAAACCCAGCAGAAGAAGAGAAATAATAAAGATCAGAGCAGAAATAAACAATATCAAATCTAAAAAAACTGTAGAGCAGATCAATGAAACCAAGAGTTGGTTTTTTGAAAAAATAAAATTGATAAACCTCTAGCCAGGCTTCTCAAAAAGAAAAGGGAGAGGACCCAAATAGATAAAATCAGGAATGAAAATGGAATTATTACAACCAATCCCTCAGAAATACAAGCAATTATCAGGGAATACTATGAAAAATTATATACCAACAAACTGGACAACCTGGAAGAAGGGACAAATTCCTAAACACCCACACACTTCCCAAACTCAAACGGGAAGAAATAGAAAATTTGAACAGACCCATAGCTGGTGAAGAAATTGAATCAGTTATCAAAAGTCTCCCAACAAATAAGAGTCCAGGACCAGATAGCTTCCCTGGGGAATTCTACCAGACATTTAAAGCAGAGATCACACCTATCCTGCTCAAGCTGTTCCAAAAAATAGAAAGGGAAGGAAAACTTCCATACTCATTCTATGAAGCCAGCATTACTTTGATTCCCAAACCAGACAGAGACCCAGCAAAAAAGAGAACTACAGGCCAATATCCCTGATGAATATGGATGCAAAAATTCTCAACAAGATACTAGCAAATCGAATTCCACAGCATATAAAAAGAATTATTCACTATGATCAAGTGGGATTCATTCCTGGGCTGCAGGGCTGGTTCAATATTCACAAATCAATGTGATACATCACATTAATAAAAGAAAAGATAAGAACCATATGATCCTGTCAATCAATGCAGAAGAATCATTTGACAAAATTCAGCATCCTTTCTTAATAAAGACCCTCAAGAAAGTTGGGATAGAAAGAACATACTTAAACATTATAAAAGCCATTTATGAAAAGCCCGCAGATAATATCATCCTCCATGGGGAAAAACTGAGAGCTTTCCCCCTGAGATCAGGAACACGACAGGGATGTCCACTCTCACTGCTGTTGTTTAACATATTAGAAATTCTAGCATCAGCAATCAGACAACAAAGGCATCAAAATTGGCACAGATGAAGCAACAGAAAGACAAATAAAGAAACTGATCCCATTCACAATCACACCAAGAATCATAAAATACCTAGAAATAAACCTAACCAAAGATGTAAAAGGTCTGTATCCTGAAAACTATAGTAAGCTTATGAAGGAAATTGAAGAAGATACAAATAAATGGAAAAACATTCCATGTTCATGGATTGGAAGAATAAATATTGTTAAAATGTCAATACCACCCAAAGCAATCTACACATTCAATGCAATCCCAATCACAATTGCACCAGCATTCTTCTCCAAGCTAGAACAAGCAATCCTAAAATTTGTATAGAACCACAAAAGACCCCAAATAGCCAAAGTAATATTGAAGAAGACCAAAGCAGGAGGCATCACAATCCCAGACTTTAGCCTCTACTACAAAACTGTAATCATCAAGACAGCATGTATTGGCACAAAAACAGACACATAGACCAATGGAATAGAATAGAGACTCTGGAATTGGACCCACAAAGTATGGCCAACTAATCTTTGACAAAGCAGGAAAGAATATCCAATGGAATAAAGACAGTCTCTTTTTAAAAAAAAATTTTTTTAACGTTTATTCATTTGTGAGACAGAGAGAGACAGAGCATGAATGGGGGAGGGTCAGAGAGAGAGGGAGACACAGAATCTGAAACAGGCTCCAGGCTCTGAGCGGTCAGCACAGAGCCAGACGGGGGGCTCGAACTCACAGACCGTGAGATCGTGACCTGAGCCACCCAGGCGCCCCGAGACAGTCTCTTTAACAAATGGTGCTAGGACAACTGGACAGCAACATGCAGAAGAATGAAACTAGACCACTTTCTTACACCATTCACAAAAATAAATTGAAAATGAACGAAGGACCTGAATATGAGACAGGAAACCATCCAAACCCTAGAGAAGAAAGAAGGAAAAAACCTCTCTGAACTCAGCCACAGCAATTTCTTACTTGACACATCCCCAAAGGCAAGGGAATTAAAAGCAAAAATGAACTATTGGGGTCTCATCAAGATATAAAGCTTCTGCACTGCAAAGGAAACAATCAACAAAACTAAAAGGCAACTGAAGGAATGGGAAAAGATATTTGAAATGACATATTGGACAAAGGGCTAGTATCCAAAATCTATAAAGAGCTCACCAAACTCCACACCCAAAAAACAAATAATCCAGTGAAGAAATGGGCAGAAAACATGAATAGACACTTCTCTAAAGAAGACATCCAGATGGCCAACAGGCACATGAAAAGATGCTCAATGTCACTCCTCATCAGGGAAATACAAATCAAAACCACACTGAGATACCACCTCACGCCAGTCAGAGTGGCTAAAATGAACAAATCAGGAGACTATAGATGCTGGAGAGGATGTGGAGAAACGGGAACCCTCTTGCACTGTTGGTGGGAAGGCAAACTGGTACAGCCACTCTGGAAAGCAGTGTGGAGGTTCCTCAAAAAATTAAAAATAGATCTAGCCTATGACCCAGCAATAGCACTGCTAGGAATGTACCCAAGGGATACAGGAGTACTGATGCATAGGGGCACTTGTACCCCAGGAGTACTGATGCATAGGGGCACTTGTACCCCAATGTTTATAGCAGCACTTTCAACAATAGCCGAATTATGGGAAGAGCCTAAATGTCCCTCAACTGACAAATGGATAAAGAAGTTGTGGTTTATATATACAATGGAATATTACTTGGCAATGAGAAAGAATGAAATATGGCCTTTTGTAACAATGTGGATGGAACTGGAGTGTGTTATGCTAAGTGAAATAGGTCAGGCAGAGAAAGACAGATACCATATATTTTCACTCTTATGTGGATCCTGAGAAAGTTAACAGAAGACCATGGGGAAGAGGAAGGGGAAAAAAAGTTACAGAGAGGGAAGGAGGCAAACCATATGAGACTCTTAAAAAACTGAAAATAAACTGAGAGTTGATTGGGGGTGGGAGGGAGTGCAAAGTGGGTGATGGGCATTGAGGAGGCCACCTATTGGGATGAGCACTGCTTGTTATATGGAAACCAATTTGACAATAAATTATATATAAAAAAAAAGAAAAAGAAAATCTCAAGCAACAACAACAAGCAAGAGCTCTGTGCTAACAACCTGGAGCCTGCTTGTGATTCTTTGTCTCTTCTCTCTCTGCCCTGCTCTTCTCATGCTCTGTTTCAAAAATAAACTTAAAAAATGTCATTGAATATTTAAAAAAAAAATAGAACTACCCTATGCTCCAGCAATTGCACTGCTAGGTATTTACCCAAAGAATACAAAAATACTAATTCAACATGATACCGGTACTTTGATGTTTATAGCAGCATTATTTACAATAACCAAATTATGGAAACAGCTCAAGTGTCCATCGATAGATGTGTGTATGTGTGTGTGTGTGTGTGTATACACACACACACACACACACACACACACATACACACAGGAATATTGTTCAGACATAAAAAAGATGAAATCTTGCTGTTTGCAACAACATGCATGGAGCTACAGAGTATTATGCTAAGTGAAAGAAGTCAGAGAAAGACAAATACCATATGATTTCACACATATGTGTAGCTGAAGAAACATACTGAATATGCAAATAGGAAGAAAAAAGAGAGGCAAACCAAGAAACAGACTTTTAACTATAGAGAACAAGCTGATGGTTAATAGTAGGGAGGTGGGTGGGGAATGGATTAAACTGGTGATGGGAATTAAGGAGTGCACTTGTTGGGATGAGCACCAGGTGATATATAGAAGTGTTGAATTACTATATTGTATGCCTGAAACTAATATTATACTATGCTAACTGGAATTTAAATAAAAACTTAGAAAAAAGAGTACATAAAAAGACATTTATTAAAGTTACTCATATTAAAATTTAGTTCTTTGTTAGGCTTATAAATCAATTTATATAGTTGTGATACTAGAAGAATTTAATACCACTTTAAAGAGATCTTTAATTAATAGTTGATGATATTTAAAACTTAAAGATTAGTAAATATTTTAAATTAAATTCTCATTTCATGTATTCAAATATACTTTTAAAGTAATTTGATTTTCTGACTAACCAGCTTTCAAGTACTCAAGTAATACTTCTACTTATTAAACTTATTGAAATGACTATTTGTAAGTTCTATTAAATGACCAGTATTTTTCATTAGCATTTCATTTACACTTTTCAGCTTTAAATCACAAGTTGAAATCAATTATTCAGTGACACATATTAAATTAGAATCACAAGGCTGTTCTAATAGCACAAATTCCCATGAACATTACACATCATAGAAACTAAATGCCCACATATCTTAATACAAAAATATTAACACAATATGTTTGATTCTCTTAGGCCTTTCTGTGCTTAATTTTATACCCTTCCTCATTTTAATGAATCTTATTTGTTAAATAAACAATGATATTATCCCAAGCAATTTGGAGGATAGCTTCTCAATTGGTTATGACTGCATAATGACCAGGGACATTTGAGAGAATATTCTCTGGACTCTTTTTCATGACACTGATGAGATACCCTGAGTCCTGTTTATAGGCATAGCCCTAGTAGCCTCAGCAGTCTATTTTTCAGTTTTAATCATGGAAATCTGAAATTCCCACCGATGATGCTACATTATTTGATTAGGCTCTACCATTTCTTTGGCTCTTAATATTTAAACGGCCTTCTTTGCCAATTATGAAGATATTCAAAACTGGGGGGATCCCGGATTTGTTTCATATTCTTTGTATCTCTTTGGGGCCATATAACTTTTGCAAATATAATAGTAATATCTGATTAAATTTTGAATATCTGTCATAGTTTTATCTATTTGGCCAAATCTTCAAAGATCCTTCTACTGTCAAAAAAGAATTTGAGACTTTCTATTTGTTTAAACAATATCAGAGTGGTGGTTCTATGACTTAACTGCCAAAATAATCGAGTACATGCATGTTGAATGGAATTAATCAGTGCTATTTGTTCAATCCTTTTTTTGAATATATAAATTATTAAATAAAGTGCCTTCTCTATAAACTTAGAACTATGTTTAAGAAGTGAGAATATAAAGAGTCCTTGTAAATTTTTTAACTTCTCTAGTTGTAAATACTGTCATATTGGACCATAACTTCCCTTAAGCCCCAGCCTCCTAGATCCCCTTAGAAAAAGTAGTATCATTGATTTCTCATGACAATATATGGAACATAAGCACAACGGGGACACAGATCAGAGGTTTTGCAGCAGCAGGCTGTAGTAAAACCACACTGCCTATAGAATGGGCTATGACACAGGACAAACGGCAGGAGGAGATATGGGAAGTGAAGGGAGGAGGGACAGGTCAGGAAATGGTAAACAGTGTAGCCTTATTTCAACCCCACCCTCATATCTTTATATATTCTAATGAAAACAGATTTAAAAATAGTATGTTCTTTGTTTTTGAGTGATTCCACCCTTCATATTACTAGAAAATTCATTACACAAATGATAAATCAAATGGCAAAAACAGCTCAAATGCATTCCTAAATCTTAAAAATATCTTTCTGAGGTGAGACTTAGTATGAGCTAGTCAACTTTTCACAGTTTAAGGCAAAGAGGCAAGGGGTCACTACTAGTAAATCTCTTCCAAAAAGCCATTTCAAAAACACTAACAGGGGCGCCTGGGTGGCTCAGTTGGTTAAGCGGCCGACTTCAGCTCAGGTCATGATCTCGCGGTCCGTGAGTTTGAGCCCCGCGTCAGGCTCTGTGCTGACAGCTCGGAGCCTGGAGCCTGTTTCAGATTCTGTGTCTCCCTCTCTCTGACCCTCCCCCGTTCATGCTCTGTCTGTCTCTGTCTCAAAAATAAACATTAAAAAAAATTAAAAAAAAACACTACCAAATTTGTTTTACTAATTTTTTAAATTTTTACTTTTTTTTTACTTTTGCTTTATCTAGATCTCAAATAAGTTTATATATATAATATATAAATATTATATACAATGATAATATATGTAATACATATAATAATTATATATAATATACAAACACATATATATTATTATATATAATTATTATATATATATTATATATATAAATACCGAGCTGTACTGATAGCTCAGAGCCTGGGAGCCTGCTTTGCATTCTGTGTCTCTGTCTCTCTCTCTGACACTCCCCCACTCATGCTCTCTGTCTCTCAAAAATAAATAAATATTAAATAATTTTTTTTGTAAATAAAAAAATAAAGTGGTGATTTTCTAATGGGGAAAACTTATATACCCTAGACCACATT